>NC_086108.1:103438680-104048888 GCF_963921235.1 Mobula hypostoma
GTTTCCTTAATTGTTTCCTTAAGGAGAGAGTGAGATACTGGACAGGGCAGGTGACGAAAGTTGGTGAACTTTGCTTCTAGTGATCATAATGCCATTGCTGTTGTTCCTTTCAGCGCCTTCTGGCGCATCGGGCAGCAAACTTACTGTTTCTTTAGGCGTTTTTGCCTGTTTTTTTTTTATGGGTTGCTAGCTTGACACTCAACCCAGCACAGATAGAAAGTGTGCAAGGAGCTGGCCGGATTTGAACCCTGGATCGCTCACCTTGAAGTCCAGTGCAAATGCTACGACACCAAAAGCCCGCTAATAATGTCATTAGTTTCAAGAAAATTATGGAGAAGGATAGGTCGGGTCCTGTTTCTGTGCTGTAGTGTTCTATGAGCCTATGATCCTATATCTAGCAGGTTTCTTATAGTTTATCAATCTTAGGGAGACCTTTCTTCCATCTTCTTGCTGGACTTTTTAATTACAGGCTATTTATCTTCCTTATCCCACTTTTTGTATAATGCCGCTCTATTTAGGACCATGCTACTTTAGTCAAGGTTGTTACAATTGCCAAAATTAATAAAAACGAGAAAGTACTGGCCCTATGGTGTATTGCTATCTATGACATATTCTCACAATTTACTTGCAATACATCTGTAGTATCGACATTACACCTACTACAGGCAATTAGAATATTGCCGGAAATAATCCCTTGATCAAGATCTTAAGAATGACACAATTGATTGCTATTACAGATGAAAATTGTAATTCAATACTATCCAAGAGAAGCTAAGATTTTATGATGTTATTAAAAAAGCTAGAGTAATCATTCAAAAATAATTGTGATCTTCTAATCAGGTTTTTCCCCCATACTTAAATAAGATTCACCTAATACAGGTGTCCCCCGCTTTTCGAATGTTCGCTTTACAAAACCTTGCTGTTACGAGAGACTTACATTAGTTACCTGTTTTCGCTAACAAAAGGTGTTTTCACTGTTACGAAAAAAGGCAGCGCACACCCCGAGCAGCCAAGCTCCTCCCCCAGAACTGCATTCTAGCCGGCGTTGCTTAGACATGTGCCTGTGAGCAGCTGTTAGCAAGATGGGTTCTAAGGTATCGGAAAAGCCTAAAAGAGCTCGTAAGGGTGTTACACCTAGCGTAAAACTAGACATAATGAAGCGTTTCGATTGTGGTGAATGAAGTAAGGACAAAGTGAGTTTAGCTTCTGGAAGCTGATGAAGATGACGTTGAAGAGGTTTTGGCATCCCATGACCAAGAACTGATAGATGAAGAGCTGATGCAATTGGAAGAGGAAAGGATAACAATCGAAACCGAATACAGTAGCGAACGGACCGAAAGTGAAGTCGTCCAGGAACTGAACGCAAAGCAACTGCATGAGATTTTCGCTACAATAATAGCAGAAAAGTATGTCTTTAATTTTGAAAGGGTACGTCGGTTTAGGGCATATTTGCAGGATGGTTTGAGTGCTTACAAAGAACTGTATGATAGAAAAATGCGCGAGGCTAAGCAGTCAAGCATACTGTTGTTTTTCAAGCCTTCCACATCAGCCGCAGCAGACGACGAACCTCGACCTTTGACATCGAGGCAGGCAGACATAGAAGATGACTACCTGCCTGCCCTGATGGGAACAGACGACGATGAGATGACACCCCAGTGTCCCACCACCCCAACTCCTGGGCCGCGGACCGATACATTGCCGCAGAGAACGCAGCGGTAGTCGGAATGCACCCAACACATCTTTAAGAAAAAAAATCTAAAATAAACAAGCTAATTAATTAGGTGCCACCCGGCACATAAATGTCGGCCCAGATCAGAGGCGATTGCCGATTGCATCGTCTCTGATCTGGGCTGACATTTACGTGCTGGGCGGCACCTAGTTAATTAGCTTGTTTATTTTGGCTTTCTTTCTTAAAGATGTGCTGGGTGTGTCCCGGCTACTGCTGCATTTTCCGTGGATCGGTATCGGTCGGCGGCCCAGAGGGTGGGGACCACTGCACCATCACAACCTCCGACGACTCAGCCTAACACACCATCATCAGTGTGCACGGCGCTGTCTTCCCGATTCCAGTACGTGATACTACACTGTACATACATTATTTCTACTTTATATAGGCTGTGTATTTTTACGTGTTATTTGGTATGATTTGGCAGCTTCATAGCTTAAGGGTTACTGGAGAGAGTGTTTCTGCCGAGAGCGCTTGCGTGAGATTTTCGCTACGGAGAACAGTGCGGCAATGATTGTAGAAAAGTATTTCTACTTTATATAGGCTGTGTATTTATCATATCATTCCTGCTTTTACTATATGTTACTGTTATTTTAGGTTTTATGTGTTATTTGGTAGGTTATTTTTTGGGTCTGTGAACGCTCACAAATTTTTCCCATATAAATAAATGGTAATTGCTTCTTCACTTTATGACATTCCGGCTTACAAACCGTTTCATAGGAACGCTCTACCTTCGGATGGCGGGGAAACCTGTAAAATATTGCAGCACCTTTCTGTGATATTCTATGTTAACCAACTTAACCCATTTTTCTGAACGATGATTGATAAATATAAGTAATTAACATTCCTTTAAGTCTGAGCTTATCTGAAAAGTGTGGAAGACATAGAAACACAAAGAAATACAGAATTTTACAATTGCAAAGGAGAACAGGAGGTTCAATTGTTTCTAATAGGTATGTTAAAACTCTACTCTAAAATTTATTGCCACACAGTAAACATTAGGGTTAAATATGGAGTTTTTAAAAAATACCCAGTCTCTTGCCTGCTCTGAGCAATTACCACGCAATTAAGTTCACCAGTCAAAAACACGGACATCAATGCTGAAGCCCAGAATTCAACCGTCACTAACACTGGAAAAAATCATTTACTTTTCCACACAGAAGCTTCATTTAAATTTAAATTTAAACATTAAGTTACCATTAAACAAAACATAACCATGACTGAATCATGCATACATTCGAGCCAGGACAGGGTTTTAAAAAACATGTTAAAGTCAATACTTCTAAACCTATAGTTTGAATCATACCAAGAAAGTGACCACACTTAACTGCTTGGTTCTGTCGCCAACTATTATTTCAAATTTGAGCTCCAATCTTCACTTTGTGGTAAAGTGAACCAGAAAAATAGTAAAGATTTTCCATATAACTTTGCTTCTTTAAATACTTTAGGACGAAGAAAAAATACTTAAGGAGATGAATATTTTCTGTATGGGTAGGGTGTGTCCTGGTTCAGTGGAAGGAAATGAGTTCTAGTATAAACTTCATCTTCTTGTGGCACTGGAAGAGGGCAGGGGAACTCTTATTATTCAAGAGCATCACACACTTCCATGATTGACTGAACAGCAAAGATGAAGAGGATTTTTTAAATTCAATTTAAGATTAATTGTCATTTAACCATATATAAATACAGCCAAACGAGACAGTGGGTTCAAGGTGCAAAGACACATTCCAACAGTCACACACAAGATCAGAACATGTAATAAGAGTCTCCAAGGCCCAACCCACATAGATATACATATCTATACCTAACCTATCAATATTATCTGTCAACTAGGCACTACCGTGGCTTTGAGGCCCAGTCCTTGTCCTGACACCCAACTCCCACTAGGCGAATCTGTGGCTATGAGACTTAGTCTCACATATACAAAATATAACCAGCCAAATATATATGTATACAGTCCAGACTCCTCAGTCCTTTTTAAATCTTCAGTCACCACAACTGCGCTGTGCTGCCCCTGGTAGAGTACAATGGCTGTATGCCTCACCTCCAGCTGTTGAAAAGCAAGCGACCCCGCAGCTTGAGGCCCGATTCCATTGAGTGCCACTAAAAGATCCGCAGTCGGCCACAACAGGTCTTCTGCTGAGCGAAACCCTGGGAGGGCAGCTCCGAATCCATTCTGGACATCATGCCAGACCGCCCCCGCTGAATGCCAACAGCTTTGTCTCCTCACTCTGGGCAGCCACAAACAGAGGACACCAAGGTTCAGGCCTAGTCCTAGCTATGACCCAGGACTCAGCCCCCTCCATCCACCCCTGCTCCCATCCAATAAATCAGCAAATCAAACTTGCAGCGTACTAGATTAACAATGTCCAGAGGGGTCTTGCAACCACAAGAAAAGTGACTGTGGTGGTCACTCACTATTAGACTGTAGCAGCACGTTGCACAGCTGTTTCATTATCTCCACCAGGGAGCATCTCACTGATTGTTTAGACCTGCAGTCCTTTGAGTTCTTTACATACAGCAGGATCATGCGAGCATTAAACATACATTTAAGTGGAACAGTAGCACCTTTTGTTGACCCCATAGAAGCCACTGCAACCAGTTGCGCCGCCATCTTGCCTGAATATCCAGAGGATTAAGCCAGACGATAGTGAATCAGTGGAATTTCCTTGCCACAGACAGCTGTGATGGCCAAGTCATTGTGTCTATTTAAAGCGGAGGTTAATAGGCTCATGATTAGAAAGGGCAGGAGAGGGTCATCAAGGGAATGGGGGCGTAAGGAAAAGGTCTCTCGACAAAAAAGGTAAACTGCCCCAAAATCGAATTTAGACAAATACTTAATATTGCATAACTATATTAATAAAAGGGGCAAGGATGATGTCTAAGGACAAGATTAAAAAGTCCGCTCCAAAGGCTGATAAACATAAAGAGACGCAGCAAGGCGACGGGCCTAGCTCCCCGACGGCAAGCCAGGACGGAGATAATGAGGGGGAATCGGTGACTCTGTCTTTGATTCTCGGAGAGATTCGCGAGATCCGACAAGATAACAGCAAACAGCGGGAAGATATTAAAGGAGAAATAGTAAAAACTAACTCGCGGATAGATGAAGCCGAAGCGAGGATTGTTGGAATTGAAGAGAAGCTACAAAATGCAGAGGAGGTGATAGCAGAAATGCTGAAGCTACAAGACCAGCTCCAGTGTAAACTAATAGATCAAGAAGGCCGCTCGAGAAGGGAAAATGTGAGGATCTACGGAGTTCCTGAAGGAACTGAAGGTAAACCCGGATTGATGATTCCCTTCGTGGAGAAGCTACTTAGAGAGAACCTTGATATACCGGCCGCAAAAGACCTACAGATAGAAAGGGCTCACCGCGCGGTGGCACCACAGCCTCCGGCAGGCACCCAGCCCAGATCGATTCTGGTCAGATTTCTCAGTTACAGAACGAAGGAAGAGGTGCTTAAAAGGGCATGGCAAAAGAAAGGTTTCATGTGGAACAACTGTAAAATCAGTTTAGACCACAACTACGCACCAGGGATTCTTGCCAGACGGAAGGAATATACGGAAACACGGAGAGTCCTGAAGGAAAACAACATCAGATTCCAGACCCTGTATCCGGCTCGGCTGAGAGTCTTTTACGACGAAGGGACAAAAACTTATGCTACGGTGGAGGAGGCAACGTCAGACCTGGCGGACCGGGGACTACCTATTAAAGTTATCACCCAACCGGAGTCGCTACTGGAGAGGATTCGGCAGAAGTCGTGGCAGTTAGTGGGGCGAGGACGCTCCACACGAACCAGAGTGTCAAACTACAAGGAAAAGCTGCAAATATTCAGACGCGAATGTACAGAGAATACAGATTAATTAACAGAAATGACTGAAAAGAGTAAATCGGACTTAAAGGTAAAATGAAAACTGGTAACTGAAAATAAACTAGGCGGAATAACTTGAATGATAGCAATTTGGTCGAGACATAAATAGGAGAAAATTCTCTATGATTATTCAAACTGCTGAGGGCCCTCTAACACAGGGTGAAGATAGAGGTTATCCCTCTGAACTGAGGCGGGTCGGTGCTCAGGCCTCACTGTGGGAAGTCGGGAAAAATTTTCAAATGTTACACGTTCAAAAATGTCTAGGGTGTGGTTATATGTCTTGGTTTACTGCTGAGAAGGGATTGTTTACTGTTTGGTTAGAAAAGGAGAGTGTTTTTTTTTCTACTAGAGAAAAATGCAAACTGAATTGGTAAAAATAATTTCCTATAATGTTAATGGGGTTTTGAATCCAATTAAAAGAAATAAGATTACGTCTAAATTGAAAAAAGAGAGGGCACAAATAGCTTTCCTCCAGGAAACACATATGAGCCAATCTGAACATGGAAAATTAAAAAGAATGGGCTTTAAGCATGTATTTTATTCATCATATAAATTGAGTCACAAAAGAGGGGTAGCTACTTTAATATCAAGTACTCTTAATTATGAACATATTTCAGAGACTAAAGACAAAGAAGGACGGTTCGTAAAAATCACAGGAAGAATAGAAGGTACAGAAATAACATTGCTGAATGTTTATGCTCCTCCAGGTTGTGAATGGTCATTTTATAGACACATTTTTGACCTAATGGTCAGTTCTCAAGGGGAAGTAATTTGTGGAGGGGATTTTAATATTAGATTAAATCCTATATTAGATTCTTCAAGAATAGTTACTCAGAATAAACCTCTGACTCGGAAAGTGAATTCATTGATGGAGGAGTTGGGAATTATAGATGTCTGGAGGGAATTACACCCTACTAGTAAAGATTATACATATTACTCTTTCCCTCATTCAGCCTATTCAAGAATAGACTTTCTTTATCTTTAATACAGATAGACTCAGGATAAAAAACTGTAATATTGCAACAATTGATCTGTCGGATCATAGCCCAGTCTCTATGTCTCTAATCCTGGAAAGGAAAATGAGGAAAACACTATGGAGGCTAAACTCACATATACTCAATAACCCGAAAATAATGGAGAGATTAAGGGGAGAAATCAAAGAATATCTAGACCTTAATGACACGGGAGAAACATCACCAGTGATCTTATGGGATACATTGAAAGCTGTACTGAGAGGGAAAATTATTTCCATTACCACTCACATGAAAAAAATCAATGCACAAAAATTAGCAGACCTTCAAGGAAAATTAAAACAACTTCAAGTTGTAGATAGCAACAAAAGAAATTCAAATCGAAAACAGGAAATTAGGAAATTGCAAAGTGAAATTGACGATATTTATACGTTGGAAATTTTCTTTACTTGAGACAAAAGAATTATGAAGTAGGAGGTAAATCAGCTAGATTATTAGCATATAAATTACGAAAACAACAAGCAGACAATACAATTCATAAAATAAAGAATCCAAAGACAAAGCTTGTGGAGAGTACAATAGGGAAAATTCAAGAGAGTTTTGAAACATATTATCGAGAGCTGTACTCCCAACCCCGGGCCCCCAATGAGCCCTATATAGACAGTGTATTGAATTTTTTAGATCTACCTAAACTTACAGATTTACAAAATGAAAGTTTATTAGAACCAGTAACTGTCAAAGAACTGAACGTGGCCATCTCTAGGTTAAAGGCTGGAAAGTCCCCGGGTTCTGATGGGTTTACCTCAGAGTGGTACAAGTCCCTGAAGACACAGTTAGCCCCATTACTACTTAACACCTTTAATTGGATCTTGCAGAGAGGAGAAACTCCACCTTCCTGGAGAGAAGCGATTATTTCAGTTATTCCTAAAGAGGGTAAAGATAAACTAGAATGTGGCAATTATTGGCCAATTAGTGTTCTTAATTTAGATTACAAACTATTTACATCTATATTAGCGCCCAGATTGGAAAAGCTTTTACCTGGCCTAATCCACTTAGACCAGACTGGATTTATTCAACAAAGGCAAACACAGGACAACATAAGGAGAACTCTGCACATATTAGAACAGGTTAATAAGAACGAGACTGAGACAATGGTAGTAGGTTGGACGCCGAGAAAGCTTTTGATTCGGTTAGTTGGGCATTCCTATACAGAGTGTTAGGAAGATTCAGCTTTCAAGAAAATTTTATTAAAGTAATTCAGACTCTATATGACAGCCCTACAGCCCGAATTAAGATAAATGGGGACCTCTCTGACTCCTTCATCTTAGAGAGAGGCACTAGACAGGGATGCCCAATTTCTCTTCTCCTTTTTGCGCTATATATTGAACCGCTTGCCCAACTAATAAGACAGAGCGAAATCGTAAAAGGTATCAAGGTGGCAGGGATTGAACAGAAAGTGGCGTTATTCGCAGCTGATGTTTTGGTCTATCTGAGTGAACCAGAAAAATAATTTATAGGATTGTTTACACTATTGGATGACTTTGGGAAAATATCAGGTTATAAAATAAATGTAAAGAAAATGCAGGTTATGTCCCTAAATTATACATCATCCAAAAAATTGCAGGATACATACGATCTTAAGTGGGAAGCTAAATCATTAAAATATTTAGGAATAACCCTGCCGAAGGATCTTTCAAAACTGTCACAGGTAAATTATGGGCCATTATTCTCAGAGATAAAAGCAGATATGCATAGATGGAATCTTATCCCCTTTTTAAGTTTAAATTCAAGGATAAATACTATAAAAATGAATATTCTTCCTCGGTTATTGTATCTTTTCCGTACTTTACCAGTGGAGGTGGATGATAATCAATTCAGGGAATGGGACAAATGGATTTCCTGCTTCATTTGGCAAGGAAAGAAACCTAGAATTCGATATAACACCTTACAGTTAGGGAAGGAAGGAGGAGGTATGGTTCTTCCTTGCTTGAGAAATTATTTTTATGCCTCACAGATAATCCCTCTGTTATATTGGTGTAATAGGGAATATAAGGCTAGATGGAAGGAAATAGAATTTGGATTAGTTGACAGTTTTCCTCCACAGGCCTCAATAGCTGACAAAGGATTGATGGCCCAGTTGGAAAAATTTAAAAACAGTTGGATAAATCTTACATTAAAAGTATGGCAGAAGGTGGTTAATTCATGTGGAATTAATAACATGTTAAAACTCTTTAGATGGTGTGCATATGATACCGAATTCCTTCCCAACAGAGGAGATAAAAGATTTGAGCTATGGATAAAGAAAGGTCTTACAACCTACCTCTCATTTATAGATAAAAGAGTATTACAAAGTTTCCAAATCCTGCAGGACAAACATGGCCTAGAACATAATGACTTTTTTAGGTACCTTCAAATACGAAACTATGTTAACCAGAGTTGTAGATATACAGACCTATCAACAGTAGAATTAGAATTTTTCAAGATTCTGAATTCGGCTTGCAGTTCAATACCTAGTAAATCAGTTTCTCGATTATATAATGCACTCTCCCATGCTAAAAATGTAAATACACTGTATATTAAAGAGAAGTGGGAGAAAGAAGCGGGGTTGGTACTTTCAGAGGAGGCTTGGGGGAAAATCTGCAGCTTTCAATGGTCCTCGACTAATTCTTTGACTTGGAGAGAACATTGTTGGAAAAACATTATAAGATACTTCAAGACCCCATATCAGGAAAAATATAAAGATACAAATGTGATGTGTTGGAGAAGGTGCAGCTCCAAGGAGGCAAATCATTTTCATATTTTCTGGGATTGCCCTAAATTAAGTCCATCTTGGGAAGGTATTCATAGAACATTAGTTAAGGTACTTAGGTCCCAGATACCTCTGAACTTTGAGACGCTCTGTTTGGGGCATGTACTGTTTCTTGAACAGAAGGAAGATATAAAGTTGCTGCAGGTCCTCTTAGCGGCAAGTAAGAAATCAATCACTAGAAAATGGCTAAATCCAATACCACCTACATTAGAAGATTGGCACGAAATTATCTGGGAAATATTTAAAATGGAAAAGTTGACTTACTCCCTGAGAATTCAAAAAGAAAAATGTTATCAAATCTGGAATAAATGGATTGAATATATAACCCCAATGCGAGCAGACTTTAGATGACTCTCTTAATGATTTATACTGCTCTTCTCATCAACACAGTAATATTGCTAACGTAAGCAGCCCTAGTCTAAATGTCTTTTTTTTTTGTTTTCTTTTGGAAAAATAGAGAATTAACACAAGTAAAGGGAAAGATTTGGGAAAGGGATAAAAAAATGAAAAAATTAAGTAAATAAGTACATAGGGATTGGATAATTATGTCTGCGGGCAGGAGCAAGCATGAACAAATTAGGATATAAACACCTACAATGGTTGTTACATAGGCTTATATACAACATTTTGGACCAGTGGAAATGGTCCAGAAGGGTTATATGGAAACTATTATTACCATTTTTCTTAACAACTAATACCATTACTTAGCCTAATAGGTTAGATTTACCACAGTATATAATTATCTATTTAAGTGTTTATTTTCCTTTTATATCATCTCAATGTGTACTTAAGAATGTATAAATCATTGTAGTTTTATACATATAAAAAAATGGAAAAGGTTATATGTGTGAAAAAAGTACATGATATTTGTGAATTCCTTATCCAAATAAAAATAAAAATAAAATTTAAAAAAAAGGGCAGGAGAATAGAGTTGAGAGATAATAAATCAGTCATGATAGAATAACACAGCAGACTCAATGGGCCAAAGGCATAATCTACCCCTATGCCTTATGGTCTTATAATAATGAAGTGGTGGTGAACCGGGAGCCAACAACATAGGTGGGTGATGTGTGAACAGAATTTGAACATTTATGAAACTGGCAACAGGGACTGGGATGAAATCAAGTCAAGGGAGAGTGGAAGATAGAAGGTCAGCCAAAACAAGATTAGAATAGTGAAAATCAAGAATGGTATGGTTGAGGGTTTCAACAGACGAGCTGTGACAGGATGGAACATTACAATGGTAGGATTAAGCAGCTGTGGTGAAAATGAATATAAGGAAGGAAGCTAAATTCAAGGCTGCAAAAGTTTAGATCAGGGAGGAATGGAATCTGCTGTTAGGGAATTTGTTCAAGGCTCCAAGGAAAAAAGGTTTAGGCATTGCCAGGAAAATTTTTCTTATCCAATACATGGCACAAAAATGTAATAGTTCTGTAATAACAAGCCAGAGTTTGGAAGATGAAATCACACCATGAAAGAGTGTAAAAATGAATTGAATAAGTTATTAATTTGTTCCCTGACATGAAGAAAGTGCCAATAAAAAAGCTGCTGAATTACAGAGTACACATGGCTGATTCAGTAATGCGTTTTAGGGAGGAAATGGCTTTGGTGGAAAGAACAGATAAATTATAAACAAATTCCATCTGAAGTTTTATCTTAGTGCACCAAGACAAAGCCAAGTTATTTTAAATGTTTTCTTTTGAGGGGGCGCCATTGTCTATTGTTCAGCCCTAGATGACCTCAGGGAGGTAAAACAACATAGAAGAGCACAGCACAGGGCAGGTCCTTCTGCCACACTGTTGTACCAAATAAATTAAAACTAATTGCTCCTAATTAATATAATCACTTCTTTCTCTGTGTTTTCATGTGCTGAGTCTCGAGCACTTCTTTGCTACCTGCCTCGACCACCACCCTTGGCAGTGTGTTCCATAGCCCACACCATAAACTGTGTTTTAAAAAAACCTTTCCTCTTCTTTGTACTTTCCTATGCTCACTTTAAATACATGCCCACTAGCACAGGAAATTTTATTATTTATTATTTAGATATACAGCACAGTAACAAGCACTTCCGGTACAACAAGGCATTGCCACTTCATCTCATCCATGTGACCAATTAACCGATTAATCCACATATCTTTAGAAAGTTGCAGGAAACCAGAGCACCTGGAGGAAAGTCAAATGGTCACGGGGAGAATGTACAAATTCCTCACAGATAGTGGGGGAATTTAACCCAAATAGCTGGTGCTGGAATAGCATTATGCTAACCGCCACACTATCGTGCCACCCTATTTCATTCTCGCAAAAAGATACTGGCTGTTTATTCGTGTCATACAGAATTTTATAAACTTCATTCAAATCTTCCCTCAGCCCCTGCTTGCCCAACCTCTCTTCACAGCACATTCTTCAAACCACACTGCATCCTAGTAAGTATCCTCTGCAAAGTCTCCACGTCCCCTGTAATGAGCAATACATTAAATGTGGTCTAACCAGAGTTTTGTAAAGGTAATGGTGAACTCCCTTGACATACAGCAATCCTGCAGTGAAATCACTCCTACTGTGCTGATGATAGACGTCCAAGACAACAAATGATATATTTCGAAGTAAGAACATTCTGCAACTTAAGAGATCATATTTCTTTCCCTTCTTCCCTGCCTCTATCAGTTATCTGAATGTTATATAAACCCACAAACACTGCCTTGAATGATGTATTGGATAAGAATTTTCCTGGTAAGGCCTAAACCTTTTTCCTTGGACTACTGGCTCCACAAGGCCAGTGTGGATCTACAACTGGCAAAGTGAGGAAAAGGCCAAGTAAAATCTCAAGCCTGATATTCCACTATCTTCTTTGGCCAGGAGTCTTCCTTAGACTCTTTCACCTCTTTCTAGCTCTCTCTCGCGTCCCGATTCTTCTTCTTGCCTCTTGCTCTCTTTAGACCTATTTATTGCTAATCGCCAAAGCAACATAGACCACCTTGATTTTATTCCAGCGCCCCCCCCAACTCTCCCGAAACTACACCCTTCTGAACGTGCAGAATTCAATTTAGAATCTACAATGACACAGACATCAAACACTAGAGGGATATTTTTCCTACCGCCCACAGAATGACATCAAACCCTACAACAAAGTTAGCACTGCAGTAGTCCAATGAAGTGATCTCTATCTCAATGAAACCAAATGTTTGCTCTCAGATATTTGCTCTCCTTAAGAGTTCCCTCTAAACCATGACCCCACCCACCACTGAATATCAAGCCAACTGGCTGGAGTGTTCATCCAATACCTTTAACCTCTCACTTCAGTTGTCTGAGGTACCCATCAAGCAGGCATCAATCACGTCAACCTGCCTCCATGGCTATCTTCCAGTAACACTTAGATCCACAGTGATGAAGTGATTTAAGAGGTTGGTGATGAAATACATCAACTCCTTGAGAAATGATTTGGATCCACTCCAAATTGCCTTCCAGTATAACAGGTCCACAGCAGATGTGATTTCATTGGCTCTTCACTCAACCCTGCAACATCTGGACAGCAAAGATGCATACATCAGGATGTTCTTTATAAGCTATAGCTCGGCATTCAATACTATCAAAACTAATCAATAAGCTTCAAGACCATGGTCTCAATACC
The DNA here is from genome assembly GCF_963921235.1 of Mobula hypostoma. Taxonomy (NCBI): domain Eukaryota; kingdom Metazoa; phylum Chordata; class Chondrichthyes; order Myliobatiformes; family Myliobatidae; genus Mobula; species Mobula hypostoma. The sequence goes on from NC_086108.1 coordinate 103,451,681, forward strand.
CCCATATGCAATTGGATCCTCGCTTTCCTCACTTGCAGATGCCAATCAGATCAGATTGCCAACAACACCATGTATTGGAGAGCAGCCTTGCAGCTGTCTCCCTCAAAAATAAGTACTCCATTTTGAGTACTGTTGGGGGGGTAGGGCCTAACTGGGGGAAGTGACAGTGGCCATGCCTCTGGCACCGAGTCTGGCCCTGTGGCTGGAAAGGCAGGAGGGCAGGAAACCGAAGAGGATGGGAGCAGTAATAGGGGACTCTATAGTTAGGGGGACAGAAAGAGAACACGGATGGTAGTTTGACTCCCAGGTGCCAGGGTCCGTGATGTTTCTGAAAGCATCCACAATATTCTGAAAAGAGAGGGTAAACAGCCAGAAGTCATGGTACATATTGGTACCAACAACACTGGCAGAAAAAGGGAGGAGGTCCAGAAAACAGAATACAGGAAATTAGGAAAGAAGCTGAGAAGCAGGAACTCAAGGGTAGTAATCTCAGGATTGCTGCCTGTGCCACACAACAGTGAGGATAGAAATAGAACGAGGTGGCGGATAAATGCATGGCTGAAGAATTGGAACAAGGGGCAGGGGTTCAAATTTCTGAATCATTGGGACTTCTGGGTCTGGTGTGACCTGTACAAAAGGGACAGGTTGCACTTGAATCTGAGGGGGACCAATATTCTTGCGGGCAGGTTTACTAGAGCTGATGGGAGTGGTTCAAACTATTATGGCAGGAGATGGAAACCAGTATGATAGAGCTGAGGATGAGCCAGCAGGTTTACAAGCAGATGATGTAATATATAATATAAATGTAAGGAAGGACAAGCCAATGATTGGGTACAACTTCAGGCAGAGCAAAGAGCAAAGTTGTACCACAGAGGCAAGATTTGTAAGAGTCAGGAATGCAGGACTGAAGGTGCAGTATGTAAATGCATGTAGCATTCAGAATAAGGTGAATGAACCCATGCTGCAAAAGATTGGTCGGTATGACTATGTGGGCATCACTGAGTTGTGGCTGGAAGAAGGTCATAGTTGGAAGTTTAACATAAAAGAATATACCTTGCATTGAAAGGACAGGCTGGACGGCATAGGCGGTGGTGTGGCACTATTGGTAAGAGATGGAATTACATCTTTAGAAAGAGGTGACAGTGTCAGAGAATGTTGGATCTTTGTGGGTGCAGTTAAGAAACTGTAAAAGTGAAAAAACCATTATGGGAATCATATTTAGGCCTTTAAATAGTAGCCAAGATGTGGGGTTGAGATTACAAAGGGGGCTGGAAAGGGTAATATCACAATTGTAAAGTGGGACTTCCAATATGCAAGAGGATTGGGAAAACCAGATTAATGTCAGATCGCAAGAGAGAGAATTTGTTGAATGCCCGCAAGATGGCTTTTTAGTGCAGCTTGTGCTCGAGCCTACTTGGGGAAAGGCCATCTTAGACTGGGTGTTGTGTCATAATCCCAATTTTATTAATTAGCTTAACATAAAGGAACCCCGAGGAGGCATGATCATAATATGATTGAATTCATACTGCAATCTGAGAGGGAGAAGCACAAGACACAAATAGCAGTATCACAATGAAATAAAGGGAAACACAGAGGCATGAGAGAGGAGGTTGCCCAGGTGGATTGAAGGAGGATGCTGGCAGGGATGACAGCGGAGCACAGATGACTGAAGTTTCTGGAAATAGTTCACAAGGCACAGGCAAGATATGTCCCACTGAAGTAGTAGTTCTCAAGTGGCAGGGGTAGGCAACCATGGCTGACAAGGGAAATTAGGACTGCATAAAAGCCAAGGAAAGCGCATATGTAGCAAAAGTGAGTGGGAAGCTGGATGACTGAGAAGCTTTTACAATCCAACAAGAGGCAACTTAAAAGGCTCTAAGAAGAGAAAAGATGAAATATGAGGGCAAACTAGCCGATAAAACAAAGCAGGATACTAAGTTTTTTCAGTTATATAAAAAATAAAAGGGAGATGAGAGTTGATATTGGAGCACTGGAAAATGATGCTGGTGAGGTAGTACTGGGGGACAAAGAAACGGCAGATACACTTTATAAGTAATTTGCTTCAGTCTTTATTGTGTGCCAGAGGTCCGTGAGTGCTATTGTTACTACAAAGGAAAAGGTGCTAGGCAAACTGATAGGTCTTAAGGTGGATAAGCCACCTAGACCAGATGGACTATATGCCAGAGTCCTGAAAGAGGTTGCTTAAGAAATAACAGTTTCATTGGTCATGATCTTTCAAGAATCACTTGATTCTGGCATGGTTCCGGAGGACTACAAGATTGTAAATGGCACTCCACTCTTTAAGAAGGGAGGAAGATAAGAGGAAGGAAATTATAGGCCAGTTAGCCTAACCTCAGAGGCTAGGATAGTGCTGGAGTCCATTATTAAGGACAAGGTTTTGGGGTACTTGGAGACTAATGATAAAATCAGTCAGTCAGCATAATTTCTGTCAAGGAAAATCTTGCCTGACAAATCTGTTAGAATTCTTTGAGGAAGTAACAAGCAGGGTGGACAAAGGAGAGGCAGTGGACGTCACTGACTTAGATTTTCAGAAAGCATTTGATAAGGTGCCTCACATGAGACTGCTTAACAAGATAAAATCCTATGGTTTTACAGGAAAGATACTAGCATGGATAGAGGAATGGCCGACAGGCAGGAGGCAGCGAGTGGGAATAATGGGGGCATTTTCTGGTTGGCTGCCAGTGACTATAGTGGTGTCTCTCAGGGGTCAGTATTGGGACTGCTACTTTTCACATTGTCAATGATTTAGATAGTGGAATTAATGGCTTTGTGGAAAGGTTTGCGGATGATACAAAGATAGGTGGAAGGGTAGGAAGTGCTGAGGAAGCAATGCAATTACAGCAAGATTTGGATGAACTGGAAGAATGGGTAAAAAGTGGCAAGTGGAATACAGTGTTGGAAAATGCATGAAAATGCATTTTGGTAAAAGGAACAATAGTGCAGACTATTATCTAAATGGGGAGAAAATTCATACATCAGAGGTGCAAAGGGACTTGGGAGTCTTCATGCAAGACTCCCAGAAGGTTTATTCACAGGTTGAGTCTGAGGTGAAGAAAGCAAATGCAATGTGGGCATTTATTTCAAGGGGAATAGAATATAAAAACAATTAGATAATGCTGAAGCTTTACAAAACACTAGTCAGGCTAGTAACTAGTATTGTCAACAGTTTTGGGCCCCTTATCTCAGAAAAGAAGTATTGTCATTGGAATCTAGAGGAGGTTCACGAAGATGATTCCAAGAATGAAGGGGTTAACATATAAGGAGCATCTGGTAACTTTGGGCCTGTACTCACTGGAAATTAGAAGAATGTGTGGGAATCTCATTAAAACCTACTGAATGCTGAAAGGACTAGATAAAGTGGATGTGGAGAGGATGTTTCCTCTGGTGGAGGTATCCAGAATTGAGGGACGACCTTTTAGAACAGAGATAAGGAGGAATTGTTTTTAGTCAAAGAGTAGTGAATCTGTGGAATGTTCTGCCACAGACTGCGGGGGAGGCCAAGTCCATGGGTATATTCAAAGCAGAAGCTGATAGTTTCCTGATTGGTCACGGCAACTAAGGATATGGTGAGAAGGCAGGTGTATGGGGTATGAGATTTGGAATCAGCCATGATGAAATGGTGGAGCGGACCTGATGATCTGAATGGTCTAATTCTGCTCTAAGGTCTTATTGTCTAACATCTCCTCCACAATCTCCATTACCACATGTGGAGGAGGAGATGCGTCAGGAGGGTGAAAACAGAGGTCCATGAGCTAGTTCTCATGAGGGGATAAGAGGTGGAGAGGGTTAGAAACTTTAAATTCCTCAGTATCCTTATTTCAGAGGACCTATCCCAGGCCTAGCCCGTAAGTTCAATTACGAAGAGAGCACGGCAGCGCCTCTAATTCCCTAGATGTATGCAAGGATTCAGCGTGATATCTAATACTTCGATAAACTTCTAAAGGTGTGTGGTGGAGAGTATATCAACTGGCTGCACCACAGCCTAGGATGGAAATACCAATGCCCTTGAATGGAAAATCCTACAAAAATCTCACGGTTCAAGCCCCCTCCCCCCCCCTACACTGAGCACATTTACACAGAGTGCTGTTGCAGGAAAGCAGCATCCACCGTCAGGGATCTCAACACCCAGGACATACTCTCTTCTCGCTGCTACTATAAGGAAGAAGGTACAAAAGCCTCAGGTCTCACACCACCAGATTCAGGAACAGTCATTACCCTTCAACCATTGGGAATAACTTCACTCAGCTTCACTCACCCATCACTGAACTGTTCCCACAACCTATGGACTCTCCTTCAAGGACTTTTCATTTCATGTACTCAGTATTTATTGCTTATTTATGTATTATTACTATTAAGTTACTCTTTTGCACCTTGGTTGTTTGTCCGCCTTGTTGGTTCCAGTCTTTCACGGATTCTATTATAGTTCTTGGATTTCATGAGTACGCCCTTGAGAAAGTGAATATCAGGGTTATATATGGTGACAAATATGTACTTCGATAATGAATTTACGTTGGAATTTGAATAGCGCTCAGGGAATAAAGGAGACCATTTCCTTGGGAGGTCTTCCCTCCATAGCTTTCTGCCTTGGAGCTCCCTATCCCACAGCCCACCTCTGGCATCCTGTTAAAGATTCACACACTAGTTATTAACCAACAACCATCAGGCTCCTAAACTGGTGTGGATAACTTCACTCACCACTGCTCTGAACTGATTCTATAACCTTCATACTCAAACTATTTACAACTCATGCTCTCAGTATTATTTTGTATGTGTACAGTTTCCCTTCTTTTACATACTGGGGTCTGTCAGTCATTCTAGCTATTTTTTGTAAAATTCTATTGACTTTTTTTCCTGCTAATGCCTGCAAGAAAATGAATCTCAAGGCAGTATATGTAACATATAGGTACTCTGATAATAAATTTACTTTGAACTCTGAAGATCCACTAACAGATTTGCCCCAACCTATCCACTGTTTCAGCCTGCTCTTGCTCCACTCAACTTATCTTTATCCTATACTCCATACCGCCCTTTTTGAATCTGGCCTTCATACTGTTATAATGAGGACTAATATAAGTTTGAGGAAAAAGCTCCTCAGGTCCTGTCAGGTACTTTGCTGTCTTCAAAATTCAATATTGATTTCAATAGAGAAGCTCTCTCTGTATCAGGATGGGCCACATCATCAACCTTTTCACATAGTTTCACCTGCCAGCTTGTACTCCATCCCTTCCCGCTACCTCCTTATTCTGGCTTTTTTCCCTCTTCCCTTCTAGTCCACAGAACATAGAAAAGTACAGCACAGTACAGGCCCTTCGGCCCACAATGTTGTGCCGACCCTCAAACCCTGCCTCCCATATAAGCCCCCACCTTAAATTCCTCCATATACCTGTCTAGTAGTCTCTTAAACTTCACTAGTGTATCTGCCTCCACCACTGACTCAAGCAGTGCATTCCACACACCAACCACTCTCTGAGTAAAAAACCTTCCTCTAATATCCCCCTTGAACTTCCCACCCCTTACCTTAAAGCCATGTCCTCTTGTATTGAGCAGTGATGCCCTGGGGAAGAGTCCAGATGAAAGGTCTCGGTCTAAAATGTCAACTGTTTATCCCTCTATATAGAAACTAGCTCTAGCTAACCTGCCGGTCTGCTGGGTTCCTCCAGGAGAGTGAGAGAGGGAGTACGAGGGAGTGCAAGGACAGGAGGAGGGGTTTTGAGGGGGGTGTGTGCGAGGGGGTGGGCACAGAAGGGGGGTGTGCGCGCAAGGGAGCTCTCTCTCTCTCTCTTCTTGTTCTCCTCTCTTCATCAGCACAGGCTGATCTGCTGCGTAGGTCCTGACGCCCTGCACACTGAAATTCTTTTATGTTCTTAAACTGCCTTTATTTTTTTTCCAGCAACAAAGGACCAAATTCTCTCTCCAACTGTCCCATGAACTCATTGGTCAGATGACTTTGCTTCAAACTTCCATCAGGGAAACACTAACCTCATCAGATATGCTCCTTGTCCTAACCTTTCCCTTTCTCATCTTCACTGCGGATTAATACTTGATTTTGTTCCTTGATGGAAGTGATACCCTGGATGGGTGTTTGTCTGACATTCAGAGAGAAACTGAGAGTTAACCACACTGCAGCAGATCAAGAGTTATAGCAAGGTCAGGACGGCAAATTTTCTCTCACAAAGGAAATTAGTGAACCAGGTTTTTACAAGAGTCAGGAAGATTTGTGGTCATTATTATTACGACTACATTTTTATAAATCTTGATTATTAACCACATTTTCAAATTTCCATGGCAAAATTCAAATTCGTAGCTTTGGGTTATTACCCTGAGTCTACACCACCAGCAACAACAAAAATAATTTTCAGATTTAAAGGAAAAACATTTACGGGAGCCTTTTAGGTAATTATCAAAGTTGAACAAAATCAGCTTTTGCAGGTATTTAAGAAAAAGCTTTGGTAAATATATTACTTTTAGATTTCTACAATTAATTGCAATTAAATTTTTAGCAACAATGAGTAAACCTATATGTCATCTGTGTCACTTGTATTTTTAGTTAGTGACATGTTCACAAACAAGTGAAATTGGTCAATTGTCCATGTGCAAAATCTACAGTTTAAAATCTTCATTCTTCAAGCAAGTGCATGGTTAACATTATAAACTATTGCTGACACAGAAGTTCATGAGCGTAAAATTATTTTCTTTTAAGTGGGCCTTCGGGTGTATTTTCTCAGCTGCCGGTAAAAACTGAGAAGTTCAAGGCTAGATATTGTGAAAGGCTGAGGAAAGATTGGTGCAATCTCGAGTCCCATGTGCAGTATAAACACGAGTGCATTCAGAGCAGATAGAATTAAACTCCAGCTGTACCACATTCTGCTTAGATCATATCTGATTACTGAGAGCAGTCTAGACACCATCAGAAACATCTGCTTTTGGAAGATGAATGTTTATCTGAATGGTATTTTAAATTCAAGCGATTAAATTAGAAGGAGAATGCAGACATCAGGTTTGTCAATCTGGTTAAGGGGTGATTTCACTGACATAACATTAAGGGGAATCATTAGAGATATGCCAGAAAAGGGCCATCACCATCATTTAGGATTACACCCACCCTACTCATGGATTGTTTGTCCCACTTCTAGGAAAGAGGTTACACAGCATCTACACTTAGGACCACCAGACTCAGAAACAGTTACTTACCCCAAACCATCAGCTGATCAACACCTCCACCCATTAACTCACCCCACCACCACTTTATCATTTCCTGTCAGTCACTTTATGTACAGTACCCAGTATCACTTCATTTGCATACAATCAGCCTGTATATCTTAATATATTAATACTTATCTTTTTTTTAATTGTGTTCTTTATGCTTGTTTTGTTTATGCTGTATTGGATCAGAAGTAACAATCATTTCATTCTCCTTTACACCTACGTACTAAGAATGACAAAAATAATCTTGACTCTTGAAAGTGCTTCCACTGGTTGGGGGTGGGGGTCAAGTCTAAAATTGGATCCAAGACTTTTCAAAAATGGGTTAACACTTCTACATTAAAGCATAAACACGAGAGATCCTGCAGATTTTGGAAATCCAAAGTAACACATACAAAATAATGAATGAACTCAACAGGTCAGGCAGCATCGATGGAGATGAATAGACAGTCGATGTTTCAGGACGAGACTGTTTATTCATTTCCATAGATGTTGCCTGACCTGCTGAGCTCCTCCAGCACTTTGTATGCGCTACATTAGAGTTTAGTATTATTGTGAGATTTTTTAAAAATCAGATGGCAATTGGTGCTCGGTCAATTGTAAATAGAAGATTGATAAGGTACTGGTAATTTAGGGTACAAGGAACATGGAGGAAAAGGTAGCTGGAGTTGTAGAGTACTAGAGCACAGAACCTCGGTCCATCTCACCCATGCTGAATTATTATCTGCCTAGTCCCATTGATCTGCACCCAGACCATAGCCCTCCCTACCCCTCCCATCCATGTCCTATCCAATTTTCTCTTGAATGTTGAAATTGAATCCACATCCACTACTCTGCCTACAGCTCATTCCTTACTCAAACCACACTCTGAAGGAAGAGTGAAGCTATGTGCAGATAGCCAAGATCAGGCTAAATGGGGGAAATGGCCTTCCAAATCAAGCTCTTATGTTTGTTTTCTTCCTTTTTATCAAAGAAATGTTTATTTTTGCCAACAAGCTCACAAATTCTCTAAACAAATGCAGGAGATCTTGGGGAAGTGAACTTGGCTCATGTACAAATGATGTTGGGGAAATCATCATCTATCTCTTTCTGGTTTAGCACAACAAGCAATTGCTCACAAAGCCAACCTTTATTAGTAACATTCTCAAATGCATCAAGGGTTTATGCTCATTCCAGACCTGAGTGCATAACCTTGCTGGCACTTCAGTACAAGTGCATCATTGTAGTGCGTGCCTTCATTCATATGAGATAACGAACAGAGACTGTAGCTACTTTCTGAGAAACATAAACGATTCAACAGAATCATTTAAAGAAGCAAAATGGTAAATCCTGGCCAACATTTATCCTCAATAAAACTCTGAAAACTGATTATTTGGTGATTAATCTGATGTTGTTTGTGAGCTCTTTCCGCGCACCAAGTGCCTCCTACACTTCCTAAACAACAATATGGTACAAATTCAGAAATATTTCAAAAGCTGCAGAGTGCTTTAGGGCCATGAATAGTGCTTTCAAAATAAAAGATCTCCTTTCGCGACACCTGCTCATATTCATGCCAACTGCTGGACAAAGTACAGATGAATACACAAGTGCAAAGCTACCAAGGCAGGATGGCGCTTTATATATATATATAAAATGATTTCAAGTCGTCCACTATAAAGATGCCGGAAATTCAAAACTTGACTATGGTTTTATCAAACTGCTTTATCAAAGAAATGCTTTTTTTTTGCTAACAAACTCACAAATTCTCTAAGCAAATGCAGGAGATCTTGGGGAAGCGAATTTGGCTCATGTACAAATGAAGAAAATTATACTGCAATGCTGCACGCACTGAGGTCCATACTAATGAATTTGGGGATTCTAATTATCCAAACAAAGAATATATCAGCGACAAAGGGTATTAAACACAAAATGATAAAATTAAACTAAAACTAAGAAGAGGTTTCAAATTATTTTTCAGTGGGCTCCACATCAAAAAATACATCCCAACATTTGCAATCTAGTCATAGTCTCACCAGAGATACATTCCATAAGGAAGTTATCTATATAAAAACATTGTAAAAGAACATTCTCTACTATATCAATAATGGTTCTAGCTTCCATATCATGATTCCCCCAAACTCCAAAATCTCCTATCACATTTTACCAAATCAGTGCCGTTAGCAAGAAAATTACCTCCATGCTGACGTACCTATGCTATGTACACATGAAGTCAGCAACATTTTAAGTACTCTCAAACAACTTTTCTTCCCTACGTATGTACAAAGAATATTCATAAACTGTTGAGGTATCAGCAAAACAAATAATTCTGTTTGCATTCAACGTGCTTTGTGAAAATAGGCAAAACCAGACGTCGTTTGAAAAAGGGAACAAAGAAAAACTGATGTCATGGTTACCATAGTTACACATACTCTTTGTTGTGTTTCAGTGCCACATGGTCAGATTCAAAGTAGTATACATCAGGCTCTTCCTCCTCCTCCTCTTCTCTAGACTGTTGGCTGCTATTCTCCCTGCTTGGGGGCAAATGCCCTCTATCCAGCCCCTGCTGCGCAGGTGAGTTGGGTACATTACCACTGCAATTGTCTCCAGCCCCATCTAGAGGCAGCTCCCTTTTAGCCTGAGAGTCATCCTCTTCCAATTTCGCACAACGTTCCCTGTCTGAAGCCACTACTGCACCAATGTCCATTTCACATTCATTAAGACTGGGAAATTTATCTTCCACCTGCCCATTGTCCCTGGGGGGTGAACACATCTTTTGAGGGCTGCCCTTGTTAACTGCAGCCCTCCTTGGCGAAGTTCTCAGTGCATATCTGTGTTCTTGGGATTTAAAGAAGGACCCTAATCCAGAGTCTGGCACTGCAGAATAGTCAGCCATCCCTGAGATCTGTTCAACATCCTGAGCAGCATCTATACTGCAACCGGCATTTTCAAAACACTGCTCCTTCAACAGGGATGAGCTATACCCCACAACGTCGACTTCTTCCTCTGATTCCCTGATTTGCGATGGGTTTTCAGTTGCTAAAAAAGCAGTAGATTGCTGTGACTGACTGGTTTGCGACCCAGAGTGGCAGTCACTTACTGTCTTGTGGTCTTCCCACTCCGAGTCTCTAGAAGGCACGTCAGGCTCTGAAATTGTGGCCAACTTACTGCCATTGAGCAGCGGTGAATGACCACCGGAATTAATGTTTTCAGTTTCTGTTGGTGAAATGGGAGCGCGCATATCAACATGTTTTGGTTTATTGTTCAAATGAAGAGGTTCACACTCACGATGCTCTGGAGCAGCAGCAACATCTTTCTCATTGATCCCATTAGCAGCCTGGTGAGCAGACACCTCCTTCAGCAGCAATGAATCCTCATGTCCGCCATCCAAGTCCTTCACTCTTTTGATCTCCCTTTTGTCACAATCATCCAGTAAAAGAAAGCGTCGAGCACGTTTGAGCTGCGCTGAGTCCCCATCATTGCTTACAGCCGAGCCTCTCCGCTCGAGCGAAGTCTTTTCGTTCTTAACTGGTGGCGATGCTTCCTCCAAGCCATCCACAGGCTCTGAGCGGGAGCATCGTTTTACCCGTTTGAAGACGGGTAATACCGGGTCACAGATGTCCAAAGGCTTTTTCTCGTGAATATCTTTCTCAGAACAGAAGGGTCCCCTTTTTCTAGGGCTCGCCCAGGACTCTCGGGTCTGGTGCTGCTTACATTCACTAACTTTCCCACTGCTTGTGCCTTTCTGTTGTGGTGTGGCTTCTTGCTTCTTCTTCGGTGATCGCGATCTTAACTGAGGAAGAGGGGAGGAATCGTCAGGGTGAACTATGCTCCGATTCCTCAAAGTTCGTCCGCAGAAGTTTTCATCCAAACCATTCGACCCAACTGAAGACCTTGTAACACGCTGGGATCGAAAAGCAGCCATACTATGTGGCAAATTCCTAAAATATCACCATCATGATTGTCTCATGAGCACCAAGTGAAGAAAACCTTGAGGATACAAAAGAAAAGAGTAAAGTTAAGATGGATGCAGTGAAGAAAACATATTGCATACAAATACCATCTAAAAACTATTTGACTTAGCCATGTATAATAGTATTGAAGCAACACAAACAAATGCTGGAGGAACTCAGCAGGCAGGCAGCATCTATAGAAATAAGTACAGTCGACATTTTGGGCTGAAATATTGACTGTACTTTTTTTCCATAGATGCTGCCTGGCCTACTGAGTTCCTCCAGCATTTTGTGTATTGCTCGGATTTCCAGCATCTGCAGATTTTCTCTTGTTAATAGTATTGAAGCATTTTGTTTTCAGCTATTTATTACTTTGTCCTTCAAGATGCACAGTTGAAAGTATCCTGACTGGTTGCATCACCATCTGCTAAAGCAATTCAAATGCACAACACTGCAAGAAATGCACAGAGTAATTGACTCTAACCAATACATACATCGGAACATCCCTCCCCACCACTGGTAGTATCTATAGGAGGCATTGTTTCAAGAAAGCAACTTCTATCATCAAAGATCCCCATCTTGCGGGCCATGCCATCTTTTATCATCGAGGAAGAGGCTGAGAAGCCATAAGTCCCAAACCAGCAGGTTCAAGAACAGCTACCAAACCTTTGACTACAGTTTAGTAACACTATGATCACTTTGCACCAAAATGGCCTTTCTTGGTTCTAATTGCATTTTTTTGTAAAGATTGTGTATAATTTATGTTTATGTTTTTCTTGTGAATGCTGCATCTAGGATGCTATGTGCGTCAAGCAAGTTTTTCATTACACCTGTGCAGACAGGTACTTGTGCATATGGCAATAAGCTCAAATTTGACTTTGAAGTGAAAGAATTCAATTGCAAAAAAGATCCTGGGGCAAGAAGCTGTCCTGCCATAGGAAGTAGTTGAAACTGCAAGCATTTATCTCTCCTTCCTAAGCAGGAATAATGGGGAAACAACGAGGCAGTGGAGCAGTCTCTTTGATCTCAGAAAGAGCTGTCAGCAACATGGTTTGATAAGCTGAACGGACCGCCCTGTTCTATAAATATCCATTATGGCATGAAAGTATTTTCCCCGGTACAAAAGTACTGTACAAATATGAAAGCTAAAATCTCAAATACTGAAAAAAGAACAAGAAAATCATAATTATTTTTCTACAGACATATCCAACTACCACTCAACACGAATGACTGACCACATTTCATGTGAACAGTGTAAGCAAAAACAGTAGTAAGATTTATGGGTTTCTCAGTCATGCTCCTTATTCCAGAGTGAGTTGCTGAAATTATTAGGTAAGAGATCAGGAATAACATGATTTGTAGTATGAACGACTGAAAAACAGAAGCAGGAATAGGTCAACACACAAAAAGTGCTGGAGGAACTCAGCAGGTCAGGCAGCATCTATGGAAAGGAATAAAATCGACGGAGTCCTGCTGAGTTCCTCCAGCATTTTGTGAGTGTTGCCTTGGAATAGATCAGTTGTCCTCACAAGCCCGTTCACCATTCAATAAGATCATGCTTGATCTGATGTTAACCTCAACACCACTTTGCCACCTGCCTCTCATATTCCTTGACTCTTGTTCTAAAAATTCACAACCTTCTGGGAGAAGTTCTTCTTCACCTCCATCTGAAACTATTTTAATTGTTGTTCCTCTCCGCACCTTGTGATACATTGGGCAGCAACCTTGCTGTTTCTTTACCATTTTGTCTGTTTATTATGAGGCCAAGTTGCTAGCTTGACCCTCAACCCAGCAGCACGGATGAAAAGCACACAAAAAGCCGGCTGCTTTTGAACCCGGGACCACTCGCCTCAAAGTCAAATGCAGATGCCGCTACACCACCAGCCAGCTAATCAAACTATGGACCACAGGGGAACAACCAATTAGCATCCACCTTTTCAAAAACACAAGAGATTCTGCTGATGGTGGAAATCCAGAGCAATACACACAAACGCAAAATGCCGGAGGAACTCAGTAGGCCAGGATGGTTCTTCCTCCTTCCTTTCCAGTCCTGATGAAGGGTCATGGCCCAAAATGCTGACTGCTCAAAGAATCATAGCCCTTCAGCCCATTTAGTCTTTGCCAAGTCACTTATTCCTGTCCAAAGCGGCTGCCTGACCTGCTGAGCTCCGCAAACATTTTGTGTGCTCCTCCACCTTAGAAATACCCCTCAAGATCATACATGTCAGTCTACTATACTCCAGTGAATATAGGCTACCCCGATCAACCTTTCTTCATAAACTAACCCTTCACTCCTTTAATAAAAATATGCTATCGCCAAAGGTTCTTTTAATTATCAATTTAAATTTGCTCCTGTAGTTACCAAGTCCAGTAACGTTCAAACGGTATCCAGTATCGAAGCTGTTTATATTAGTTTTATATATATAATTACTGCATGATATTAGTTTATGATCCATGCCCATTCTTTCAACAATTTCTCATCTCTTCACATTCCTGTATATTAAATTACCTCAACAGGAATGTTAATTTTTGTCAAAATATTTCTTAAGTCAATTACTTCCTATGAGTTTGCAAATTTTCAAAATATATTTCATCTGCAAACATTGAAATACTGAAATAATCTTATCCAAATAGGACTTATATTGGCTGAGCTTTAAAAGAACAAGAGGTAACTGATTAAAACATGCCCTTGGAAGAAAAAAAATTGGCAAATCGGTTTATTATTGACACATGTACTGAAGTACAGTGAAAAAATTGCATACAGTTCTTACAGATTAAATCATTACAACAGTGCACTGAGGTAGTACAAGGTAAAATAATAATGGAATGCAGAATATAGTGTTCCTGTTAGAGGAAGTGCAGGGTGACATGGTAGTGTAGTGGTTAGCACGACACTTTATAGTACTAGCAATTCCCACCACTGCCTGTAAGGAGTTTGTACATTCTCCCCGTGACTGCATGGGTTTCCTCCGGGTGCTCCAGTTTCCTCCTACAGTCCAAAGACATACCAGTTAGTAGGTCATTCTAAACTGTCCATGATTAGGCTAGGGTTAAATCGGGGGATTGCGAGGCAGTTTGGCTCTAAGGGCCGGAAGAGGCTATTCCATGTAGTATCTCAATAAGTAACAATTAAGTACGAGTCATAATGAGGTAAATTGTGAAGTCATGAATCTATTCTATTGCACTAGGGGAATGTTCAATAGTCTTGTAACAGCAGGTTAGATTAATGACAATTGAGCACTGCATGCAAATAACATCAAAAATCCTTTGTATTGAACTAGTAACATGTGAAAAGTAACACAAAACATACTGAAGGAACTCAGTAGATCAGGCATCATCTATGGAGAATAAAGAGCAGAAGTTTCAGACCAAGAAAAGCATTGTTTTTGTATCAAATAGCAGCTGCACATACTTAAGTCATTTTATTGTTCAATATTAAAAAGGCTAAGAACACCTTTGTGTTTATGCCAGATTTTGTAGTTGTTCAACGTATTACTGATTTTTTTTGTTGTAATCAATCAACCTTAACATGACAAATAATTCCATTTGCTTCATTTTATAAAATGCAGTCATGATTACCCCAGCATGAGAGGACAGTTAAAGCATCTTATCATCATATAGTTTTGGTGCAATGGAACATTATTTTGAAATAATGAACATTAATGAGTTCTTACTGCTGATATACTCATTATGTCATTATAATATGGGCTTCAATTAGATCAATTTGGCAGCAGCAATATAATCAGTGAATTTAAGATCGCTTTCAGAACCAAAATGTATTTAAGCTAAAGGGTTAAAACAACATTGTCAACAGTCTGAAGCACCAGATGTAACATAATTACAGTCCATAATGATACATTTTAAAGAGTTCATTTACAAACAAGTGCCATTTAGAAAATTGATAAATAAATACTGGAAATAAATTTACATGCGCAATATGAGTGACACTAGTTCCTTTTCTTCTTTTTAGCTGATCCTTGGATCAAGGATGATTACCGTGCTGTCGATCCTGAGATGAGTCGCAAGGCCATTGTGGGACCCACGCATCTTTTTCCTACAATTAGGATATGCTGTACCCTTTTTACTGGACTTCTGTGTGTTCCTGCAGCATGGACTCAAGGTCGTCAACACCATCATGAAGCTTTTTCCTTACTCTGACAGATCATGGACCACAACTCTAGAGACACTGCAATTTCTCTCCCCCCCCACCCCCCCCGCGGGGTTTTGAGAATATCCTTGAACCTGTTCCTCAATCCATCTGGTAATCTCTTCTTTTAATGAAGTTGCATGACAGTAATTAGGGTCTCGACACCAGGTACATTGGTCTGGCTTAGGACCAATGTACCCAGTTCTTGTAGGTGTGCTCAGTGGTGGGGAAGGCTTTATCCGTGATGGACTGTGTTGTAACCAATACTCTTTGTACGATTTTCCATGCAAGGACATTGGTGTTTCCAGACCAGGCTGTGACGCAGCAAGTCAACATACATCCATAGAAGTTTATCACAGCTTTAGATGACATGCAAAATCTTCATATTTAAGGAACATTTAGATAGGCATATGAACAGGTAGGGAATAGATGGATATGGATTACATGCAGGCAGATGGAATTAGTTTAGACTGGCAGCATGGTGAGCACTGACCTTGAGGGCTGAACAGCCTGTACCTGTACTAAACTGTTCAATGATGTTTATTGCTATTGTTGTGTTCACTCACCTGTAACTACCAATTAGACTTTGACCCAAGAAGTAGAACAAAGAGGGCACATGAAATAAACGCTTATTCAGTAAAACCACGCAGACACAAAAATAAACAGAGCATCCAGAGAACGATTACTTAAACGACTTACCAAGAACATTCGAGGCGTAATTAGGAACAACAACCAGTGAAAGTCAGCCTGGAATCAGTTGTCAGCTGACCAACAGGTGTTGGTTATTTTGGCTCGCCGTAACAGATAAAAGGAACAAGTGGCCCATATGGTCAAACCAAAACTTTAGGAATTTTACTTCAAAATATAGAGGCCAGATAGCTGTTGGTGTGACTGAAAATGATGGGCTAAAGAAAATCATGTTTTCGAGACCAGAAGCAGATGAGCACAATGACAGAGGTGGTCTGCAGAGTTGGGAGAAGCAAGATTCATGAAAAGGATGAGAAGTATTGCTTAATCAGTTTTTCAATTCATTCCTGGGGCATGGATATCATTGGGATTGGCTGCATTTCTTCCAACTGCCTTCCTGGCTGCTTCATACAGACTAAAGTGAATCACATAGACCAGTCTAGGGTCTGATAAAGGCCAGATTGGATAAGGAAAGAATAGTTCATTCTCTGATATTATATAAATGCATAAATTTAAATTCCCCAGCTGACTTAATCAGTTTCAAATTTACATCAATGCATTTACAGTTCAATGTTCCGGATACCAACTCAGAGTCCCTGCTTTCTGAACATCTTCTAAACTTACCTAATTCTGTTCCCACAGTCCCTTAAGACTTAGGTTCTCTAGATTTATGATACCAATACAGTAACATTTTTAAAGTGATTTTACTTGTTTTGGGCTATAAACACTTTAACATCTAATAATCAAGAAAATGTACTCACCGAGCACTACCAAATTTATAAGACCATAAAATATAAAAGAAGAATTAGGCCATTTGGCCCTTTGAGAATTCTCCAAAATTCAACCATGCCTGAGTTATTTTCCCTCTCAACCCCATTTTTCCTGCCTTCTTCCCATAACATTTGGCGCCTTTATTAATCAAAAACCTATTAACTTCTGCTTTAAATATACCCAATGACTTGGACTCCAAAGTTGTCTATGGCAATGAATTCCACAGACTCACCATCTTCTGGCCAAAGAAATTCCTCCTCTTTTCTGTTCTGTAGGGAAAACTAAGTGTGGGGAGAAATTGTTTTGACCTAGAGTGAAGAAAACTGAAGGAGTGACCTGATAGAAGTATTAAAAAATAGGTAAGTCAAAATGTCTATTTATTTATTGAGATACGGCATGGGATAGGCCCCTAAGGCCTTTCAAGTGGCAACACCCAGCAATCTCGATTTAATCCTGACCTAATCATGGGACAATTTACAATAGCTAATTAAATTACCAACCTGTACGTCTTTGAACTGTGGGGGGGAAACCGGAACACCCAGAGGACACGCATACGGTCACAGGGATAACGTATAAGCTCATTACAGGCAGCGGCAGGATTTGAGCCTGGGTCACCTGTACTATAAAGCACGTGCTAACCACAACACTGCCATGCGGCCCTCATGGTAGGCTTAAGGTTGTTATAGCTGGGTGTGCTAGTGAAGTAGCTCTCACCTGTGGCTCCAAGCTGCTGTTTGCATGCAACAGCAGCCACACCCCAGTACACTGCTTCGAAAGGCCAGCTAAACTAGGTGAGGGTCACCAGCGGCCTCATAACCAGAACAGAAGGAAAACGCAGCACAGGAAGTACTGCACAGTGCCACTTGAGAGTCATTAAACAATAGTTGAGATAAGAAGCAAAATATCCAAAGGCATGATACTAAAGTGGAGGCACTTGCTATTGTATTTATCCTTCAACAAAACAAACAGTAACTTCCTGCAGCATTAACTATGTCTTCAGTACTGTGCAAAAGTCTTAGGCACATACTAGGTTGCCAAGGATTTTTGCTCAGTACTGTATTTGTCAACATGGAGCGGAAAGCGAGTTTGTAAATCTGGCAGGAGCAGAGGATGTTGGGAATGGCAAGGGTGGAGTGCCACAAGAGGGGTGTGGAACAGTGCCAAGGGCAGGGGGTGAGGCAGTAGACACACCCAGTCCCAAGACACCAAGCAAGGTCATTTGATTTCAAACAATTGATTATTGATCGTTACAGGATCCCTCTCTGATGCTTCCCACTTCCTCCCCTACCCTTTTCCCAACCATAATTTCCTATATAAGACTTTTGCAAAGTATTATACATTGCTTGTAACTTATTATGGAATCAAAATCAAGTTTATTATCACTGGCTGCGATTACGCCTCATCTCCTGCCTGTCCTCTCTATCATCTCTGTTGCATGCTTTCATGTTGTCACATGTTATGTGGATGTGAAGTCAGCTGAGTTGATGCACCAATTGGCTACAATTCTGCAGTACAGTGAGCCACTGGGATGAGAACAACACAGCAGTACCAGGAGACAGTACACTGAATTGGATTTTCAATGTTCTCTACAGCAAAACAAGACTCAAGCAGATTGTACCGCTTTGCCCAGAGCCAAAGTTCAGGATGTCTATGCTGGGCCAGATTAGAATGTAGTGGGAGGGCATGCATGGGTGCCAACAACACAGATAGAGCAGAGAAAAGTTCTGTGTAGTTAGAATGAGGAGCCAGCTACCAGCTTCAGTAGATTCTCAGAGATAACAATTGCTACACCTAAACCATACTAAACCAAACTAGACCAGTGTTCCACTAAGGCACATAACGAGGTGAATAGAGAGCGGCAGCTCTTGATGAAACGAAGGGTCTGATTCCATGCTGTATGAATTAAATACACTAGGGAGAATTACAAATTAACTACAGGGAGGCAATGAAACTAAAACGCAGAGATATGCCAAATCAAAATGGGGATACAAGGCTGGAGAGTAAGGCATTAATATGTAAAATGATAAACAGACTGTGATAAGGAGGAAAGTGGAGTACAAAACCAAGAATAAATCAGTAAACAAAAATGGCTATAAAGGTTACAAAAATGGGTATAAAGGTTACAAAAATAATAAAAGAATAAAACCAAAGGCTCCAAAATCTATATACAAGAAAATTTTGAAAACAAAATGGATTTTGAAAACAAAACTGAAGTTGTAAAATATGAAGGAGTATGATCTGGCAGCCATTACAGAGATTGGGACACAGATATTGAACGGTACATGACTTCTCCGAGGATAGGATCATCACCTCGTCGTAGTGGAGAGGCTTGTGAGTTCCTGGGATCCTGAGAGTGATGCCATCCCAAGCTTTGCTCCTTGTAGGGTCATTCATGGCGATAAGGTCAAGGTTCCAGACAAAGACTGGTCCAACAAGACCTCAACAGTAGAGCTGGCAGAAGATGATGACATCACAATGGTAGCGACGACTGAGGAAGGCCACAACAGTGAAAAGTCTCCTAGTTGTTTTGCATTCCTTGCCACTTGACCCTGACTCCAATCTGTCAAGGACCGTCTGGTGGCCGCCTGTGCTTCAACCTTCCCCATGTTACAGAAGGTTGAGCACAGGCATTCTCCATTAAGAAAATAACCCCTTAGGAGAACATTATACTGAACTTGAGTGACACACTAAACTGCTACATGACATTTGCAAAGTACCAAGAGCTATAGAAAGTTGCTGGGATGACTTCATTAATTATGCTTAATCCAAATTAATTATGCTTAATCCAACAGGAATGGATAAACACTACTGCTACAAGGGTATAAAAGTGGTTTGGGTGGCGATAAACAACTAATAAAGGAAAGAAAACACTTGTGATTGTTGTGAACAAGCCTCCTAAAAGTAACCAGACTTCAAGGCAGAATATAAAGAAAGTAATAGGAGCTGGTCCAAAGGTTACTGTGAGAAGCATGAAGAACATTATCTACAAATTAAATGGAAAAAAAAAATCAGATAGGCAGGGGTTGCCTTGATGAGATTGTAGAATATTTTCATGGTAGTTTCTCATGATCTGAAGCCAGACAGACAGAAAGCTATACAATTGTACAATGAGCTAGGATTAATGAATGACCTCATCAGGAAGGTACCTCAAAATAGCAAAGATCATAACACGATTAAATTTTACATTCAGTCCGAGACTAGTGTTTTAAACTTTAATAATGGTAATAATGAAGGGAGGGAAGTACAACATGCTACAGTGAAGTTGCATATTAGGTTAATAGATTAAGCAACCAGGATCCAAGACGGACATTTAAGGGGATCACACACACATGTATTGGATGAACTGAACATACATGATGTGGGTTAAACAACTGACATTCCGGGCCATGACCCTTTTATCAGGACTGGAGAGGAAAGGAGAAAAAGCTAGAATAGGGTGGGAGAAGGGGAAGTAGTACAAGCAGGCAGCTAATTAGTGAAACCAGGTAGGGAGAAAGGTGGTTGGGTGGGGTATCTTTCAGAATACACAGGACATACTCTAACGAGATAGAAAAACTTAAAAGCTAAAGATGGTATCAAATCTAAACAAAAAAAAACTGAGTTGCACTGAACAGATGGCAGATCAAAGACTGGAAAGAACATACAAATTTAGGAAGTTTATGGAAGGAGTGCACATATAAGATAATATGAAAACACATGTTTTAGTAGATATCATCCTGAAATGTAAACCAAAAAAAAGGTTTGGGGAATCAATACTGGGAAAACAGAGGAAGCAATGAATTAAACAGGCAATTTGCATCAAATCTTCACTATAGACAGTACAAACTGCATAACAGACTAGTTGTAATCTGGCAATCTGAAGGGAAAAAGGAAATCATACAATCATGATAGCAGTGCTGTATAAACTGCTGGAGCTGTGGGCTGACAGATGATGGACTGCACCATGGGTTCTTCACATAAATGGCTAGTACAGACTTGATGCATCACTTTTACTTTTTCAAATTTTCTTAAGATTCCAGAATGTTTTGATAAATTGGTAATAAAAATATAACACCTTTAGTCCAATAAGGTGAGTGATGAAAAAAAAACGATGGGAGGGTCAGCTTAACATCTGACATAGGGAAGGGCGTTAGAAAATCCAAGGCGATCAGTCAAAGTCAACACAGTATAAAATATTAATGTCTGGAATGCTCAGCAGGTTAGATAGAGAATAAAAGAGAAACAAAATTAACACTTCAGCTCGAGTTAGAATTTGGCTTGAGTTGAAGAACCTTTGACCTGTAGTACTGTTTCTACAAATACCTGACCTTCTGTGCCTTTCCAGTATTATCTGGTTTTACTGCAGGTAAAGCCTACCACACCACTGAGCACATCTACAGCTAGCACTTTGTTTTGTTGTTCACTCATTAAGTTGAGTCCAACTCTTCGTCTTCGCACTGGGGAGCACCATTGCAGGTAAACTGCATCCATCAAGGACCCCCTACCATTCAGGCCATGCCCTCTTCACTGCTGCCACGCCCTCTTCACTGCTGCCACCAGGAAGAAGCTATGAGCCTCAAGTCACAACACCACCAGGTTCAAGAACAGTTATTACCCATTAACTATCAGGCCCTTGAAACAGAGGAGATAACTTCACTCACCCCATCATTGCACTGTTCCCACATTTTCAAGGGGTTTTCATTTCATTTTCTTGATATCTGGTGTTTACTTATTATTTTCTTTTTTCTGTATTTGCACAGTTTATTGTCTTTTGCACTTTTGTAATTTGTCTGTCTTGTTGTGACTGTTTCTCATTGATTCTATTGTGTTTCTTTGTTTATTGTGAATGAGTGCAAGAAAATGAATCTCATGGTTGTATATGGTGACATATATGAACTTTTAAAATAAATTTACTTTGAACTTTGACTTCTAACATCTGCAGCTTTTTTTAATTTTGAGATGAATATAGTTTTGTGAAAGGGACATCTTATTTTACTAATTCTTTGAAGCTGTAGAATAAAGGAAATCAGGATGTACCATACAGGCAGACAGGCAGTTATTGGAGGGGGGGGGGGTTGATTCCTAGAAAACTGTACTGCAACTTCCCATAACATGTCATCAGCTCATGCATCAAGAAATGAGGGTTGAGAAAAAAAAGTACATTTACTCCCAAAATTCCTTGAGAGCAATTCCATTTTATATCTAAAATTTTTGGGAAGTGATTTTTGAATTTTTAAAAGGCAAATTTCTATTACCTGAACAATTGTAATATGGGTGCTTATATTTCCAAAAGGCATCTGATAAACTACTATATCAAATATTATTAAGAAAAATATGTTTATTGTCTAGAGAAAATATACTGATTTTGATAGAAGAACAGTGAATGGTAAACAGTGGGTGTAAATAAGTCTTTTTCCGGGTATGCCACAAGTGTTGGTGATGGGACTTCAGCTTTTTACACTTCATGTAAGATTAACTGAGGCACAAAGGTATGGTTGCTGAATTTGATGATGGCACAAAGACAACTATCAAGAGGACATCACTAGGCAAAAGAATGTAAATAAGTTCAGTGACAGGACAAAGATCTTGCAAACCTATCTCGCAAACGTTTGAGCATTTGATAGCTCTGAGCCTGTACTCACTGGAGTTTAGAAGAATGAAGGGGGATCTCATTGAAATTGATCAAATATTAAAAGGCCGAGATATGGAAGACTTGGGGTGGATATTTCTAATAGTGATACGGTCAAGGACCCAAGGGCACTGCCTCAGAATAGGAGGCTCCTTTAGGACAGAGATGAGGAGGAACTTCTTTAGCCAGAGGACGGTAAATCTTCGGAATTCATTGTCAGGAGTGGCTGTGGATGTCAGGTCATTGGGTATATTTAAAGCGGGGTTTGATAGGTACTCAATTAGTAAGGGGGAAGAATACAGTTATCAGGGATAATAAATCAGCCATGATGGAATGACAGAGCAAACCCAGTGGGCCAAATGGCCTGATTCTGCTCCTATGTCTTATAGTCTAAATAGAGCACAATGTAAAATTGTCCACTTTGGCAGGAAAACAAAAACATTTCATCTAACTGGCAAGGGACTACAAAGCTTATATTTCCAGGCTTTTGATAAAGTACCATATCAAAGATTATTAAAGCAAATCAAAGCAGACCTGACTGGGAGGTCAGGCAGAGCAACTTGACTGCCTCAGTGCTTGACTGAAAAACAAAAAGGCTACTTTGCAGGCACAGCACATCGGTGAGACCACAGTACAGTAACAGTGTATTGTAATGGTCTCATTATCTGCAAACCTGTTGGAAGCAGTTCAAAGGTTGGCTAACTACCTGAATGGGCAGGTTGTTTTATCTGGGAAGTATGGACAGGCTAGCAGACACAGAAGTTTAGAGAGAGAAAGGAGGGGGACCTTGAATAAACACAAGATCCTGAGAGGTCTTGACAAGGTGGATATGGAGAGGAGAATGTGCAAGAATCTCAAATTAGGGGTCACTATTTAAAAATAAAAAGAGTACCTATTTAAGACAGAAATTAGATGAATTTTTACTGCTCAGAAGGTGAGTTTTTGATTCTTCTTCCTCAAATAGCAATAGAAAGATTCTTCGAATATTTTAAGACAATTACAATACTTGATAAAAAGATAATTTGCTGAAAGCTTATGAAATCTACAACTAGATCAACTATGTTTTTGAATGGTGGAGCAGAATTGAGAGGCTGAGTGGTCCAGGCCAGTTCCAAATATAAATGCCACGGGTGGGGCTAGAGCTTCAGTGAGGGTGGTGGGTGAGTACGCAGAGATGGTGCAGTCCCTCAGTCTCATGCACTGCGATCCAATGGGCTCCTGATAAATGGGCTCAAAGTTCTTAGTGCTATCCCTAAAGTTGCTTCACTACTTTTAAGCAGGTGTATGCTAAGATCCCCATGACTTGTTGAGAATGACACAATTTTTTAGTGCTGGGGATAATAGTTCAGGAGAGGAAGCTGACATTCTGCTCATGGTTTTGAAGGATTTTGCTGCAACAACACAAGTCTCTTCCTCTCTCCCCATTGCTGCAGATCAACTATGACTCAGAAATGTACAAAGATGCACTATACCATAGTGGTTAGCGTAACATCATTACAGCCTGTGATCCATATAACCATATAACAATTACAGCACGGAAACAGGCCATCTTGGCCCTTCTAGTCTGTGCCGAATGCTTACTCTCACCTAGTCTCAGCGACCTGCACTCAGCCCATAACCCTCCATTCCTTTTCTGTCCATATAGCTATCCAATTTAACTTTAAATGACAACATTGAACCTGCCTCTACCACTTCTACTGGAAGCTCGTTCCACACAGCTACCACTCTGAGTAAAGAAGTTCCCCCTCATCTTACCCCTAAACTTTTGCCCCTTAACTCTCAACTCAAGTTCTCTTGTTTGAATCTCCCCTACTCTCAATGGAAAAAGCCTATACAAGTCAACTCTATCTATCCCCCTCATAATTTTAAATACCTCTATCAAGTCCCCCCTCAACCTTCTACGCTCCAAAGAATAAAGACCCAACTTGTTCAACCTTTCTCCGTAACTTAGCTGCTGAAACCCAGGTAACATTCCAGTAAATCTTCTCTGTACTCTATTTTGTTGACATCTTTCCTATAATTCAATGACCAGAACTGTACACAGTACTCCAAATTTGGCCTCACCAATGCCTTGTACGATTTTAACATTACATCTCAACTCCTATACTCAATGCTCTGATTTATAAAGGCCAGCATACCAAAAGCTTTCACCACCACCCTATCCACATGAGATTCCATCTTCAGGGAACTATGCACCATTATTCCTAGATCCCTCTGTTCTACTGTATTCTTCAATGCCCTACCATTTACCATGTATGTCCTACTTTGATTAGTCCTACCAAAATGTAGCACCTCACACTTATCAGCATTAAACTCCATCTACCATCTTTCAGCCCACTCTTCTAACTGGCCTAAATCTCTCTGCAAGCTTTGAAAACCTACTTCATTATCCACAACGCTACCTATCTTAGTATCATCTGCATACTTATTAATCCAATTTACCACCCCATCATCCAGATCATTAATGTATATGACAAACAACACTGGACCCAGTACAGATCCCTGAGACACACCACTAGTTACTGGCCTCCAACCTGACAAACAGTTATCCACCACTACTCCCTGGCGTCTCTCATCCAGCCACTGCTGGATCCATTTTACTACTTCGATATTAATACCTAACGATAGAACCTTCCTAACTAACCTTCCGTGTGGAACCTTGTCAAAGGCCTTACTGAAGTCCATATAGACAACATCCACCGCTTTACCCTCGTCAACATCCAGGTCCAATTCCCGCCACTATCTATAAGGAGTTTGTTATGTTCTCCCCATGACCATGTGACTTTCCTCTGGATGCTCCTCCCCATTCCACAGACTTACAGGTTGATAGGTCACATAGGTATAATTGGGGGGCATGGCACCTTGGGATGGAAGAGCCTGTTACTATGCTGTATCTCTAAATCATAAAAAGGTCAGGGTTCATTGCTGCAGATAGACCAAGCACTTTGTATCTGACTGTCACACTTTCTCCAGCCTGCCAATTGATCTAAGTATGCCTCCACCACTGAGCTGCCCTACTCTATCCTATCCCATTCTTGAGGAAGTGCTGCTGAGGGGCAGCAAAAGTCAACATTATGAATGGGCACCAAAGACAATAAGAATTTCATCATCGATGTCCGTCCTTGCTGAGCAATAGCCCCCAACAGCTGATCTCATTGTCCAAGATCTTTTCATGGACCTTTTTGTCAAAAGGCAATTCGACAGTAAAGACAGGTTAGTTGAGAGTCTTTGGTTTGCAGTTAAGAGCAAGGACTATTTTCTGCTATGCTTCAATGGAAATTATTTAGAGATTTGCCTCTGAATATGTCTATAAACTCATCACACATTGGATGTTTGGTCGTATGATGATCACTTAAAATGATCATATGAAGATGACCAGCATTTGACCAAGCATCCAATGTGTGATGAAAACTCAGTAATCTACTGATTATTGCTTTTTCTTGTAATTTTAAAGTCATGAGACCAAATCCCACTGTGGCAAAATGAGAGAAATTGGTAATTTATGGGTTAGTTGTATAACCAAACAACTTACAGTCTTCAGGAAATGGAACTTAGCTGTTGGGTCAGTTTCAACTTTTGCGAATTTAAAGACAGCACAAAAAAGAAAGGTCCTTCGAGTTTAGGGACAATGCCCTCATGAGTCTAAAGGCAGTGTCGGAAACAGGGGGTATTTAGAGTACTGTGTGAGCAGCGGTAACGATAGCAGAGAGAGATGCTCGCATTCCCACCTCCTTCAGTTGGGAAATTGAAATAGGGACCTGCTAAGCCACACACAGTCATCCATCATCTGCCAACATCAGGCAGCACCACGCTGACAGCAAAGGGTTTCCCAGAGGATTTGCAGGAAAGGTTCAGGAAGTCTCAGCTAGTCCACAAGTGACAGGCAGCATACTGCTGGGTCTCAGAGGAGGGTTGAGAGCTATTGGGAGCAGTGATCAAAAGAACGAATGGCGACATAGGCTTAAGGTGTATGGGAATAGATAAAGATACATTCTTGATCACAAAGGAAATTAGCGTCAGAGTAGCATTACAAGCACGCAGATATCAATATTAGAAGAGAAGAACGAAATATAAATTGCCACAAACAGCCTAACAGAAGGGGGTCATCACTTCCCTGGCTATAGGTTGACTCATTATAGAGCCTAATGTCTGATTCTAAGAATGACCTCATGTAGCGCTCTTTGGAGCAGCGCAGTTGTCTTAGTCTATCACTGAAAGTGCTCCTCTGTTCAGCCAAGGTGGTATGCAGAGGGTGAGAAACATCGTCCAGAATTGCCAGGTTTTTCCATAGGGTTCTGCCACAGTCTCCAGTGTGTTGCGTTTATCTTCGAAAACAGCCTTTCTAATCAGTTTATTGAGCCTGTTGGCATCACCCGTGTTAATGCCATTGCCCCAGCACATCACCGCATACAAGATTATACTGGAGTGGAAGGAGGATAAGCGAGCAGGCAAACTTGCTTTGGGAGAGAGTAAGTGCCCAGTGAGTGGAGAAGCAGATGAGGTGGGGATGAGGAGAGGTAGTAACAGGACCTTAGGAAACACTTGCAAGAAGGGCAGCAAAGGAGGAAGACCGAAGAAGGGAATCAGGATGGGGCTTTGCAGGGAAGCCATAGACTAAGGGCTTAAGCAAGTACATGCATATAATCATAGAACAGTACAGCACAGTACAGGCCCTTCAGCCCACAATCTTATGCTGACCTGTTAACCTTATCCAAGATCTAACCCTTCCCTCCCAATAACTCTCTATTTTTCTATCATCCATGTGTCTATCTAAGTTAAATACCCACAATATATCTGCCTCTACCACCATTCCATGCTCCCACTACTGTGTACAAAAACTTAGCTCTGACACCAACCCCCCCCCCAACATATACTTTGCTCCAATTACCTTAAAACTATTCCCCCTCATATTAGCAATTTCCACCCTGGAAAAAAGTCTCTCTCTGTCCAGTGTATCAGTGCCTCTTAACATCTTGTACACATCAAAATACAAAGACTAAGGAACAACTTTAGTCGCTGTATACATTTTCATTTAATAGGAATTTGCTGTGCTGTGTTGGTGCTACATGCAACAAAAACAACATACAATGGTTATACAGAATTACATAAAAATAAAGTTAGAAGCATGGATATGGTATAAAATGTGTATAAATACACAAATACCAGCTTGTATTTACAATGTAAATAGCAATATAATAAGTGGTTTACAGTGACTGGGGTAATAGATAGAGGGGGTTGGAGGGGTTGCGGGGAGGGAGCTAACTAGAATGGTTGATCATTAACTGCCTGTGGGAAGAAACATTTAAGATGATGGGAAGTATTTGTCTCATTAGCTCTATAGCACTTTTTGGAAGAAGCATTTTTGAAAGCGCAGTTTGTGTTCCCTGCTGGCGTGTGCATGTGCGTGTCCACATACAGATATGCGGAAGTCTATACCGCAGATTTCCAAATGTCTTGGACCTCTTTGCTACTAGACCAAGACTGCACTTTGTCTAGTCTATATAATAACTGCAGTGCAATAGTGTAAAAATGATTTACGTACAGGTGTTTTCTATTCTTTAGAACTGAAGTGGGAGTCACAAGGGAGTGTCTAAAAAGGAATTCAGAGCTTCACTCCAAGAGCAGTTACATCTTAAAACAAATTCAGGAGCATCAGGAGGTCAGAAAAAACAAACTTGAAAGCCTGCCTTCTGTTTATCTGTAAATCCAGTTCCAAACCAAATCTTAATACCCTATGGGCAAGGTAGGAGGAGCAGTACACATATTTTGTCAATATCACCTAACATCAAGAAGCCAATACCTACGAAATGGAAGAGAACACTCGAAGAACAAAAATACAATTTAAAGGTAAACTTCCCTTGAAACATATGTCTTAACCTGGAAATTATCTCAAAGAGGACGATTCAAATGTTCCCAAACCACACCACGGATAAACTAGGAGATCCCCTAATCTAGGATTCTGTGATTCTGTAATTCAAATCAGGCAACTCTGGACTATACCCATCCTAACAGGCTCCAACATACCTGAATCCAGAGTCACCATTGTGGACAGAGTTGCAAGAAAAAGTTCGTGAACCCTTTGCAATTACCTGATTTTCTGTATTAATTACTCATAAAATGTGGTCTGAACTTCATCTAAGTCAGGGCATGAAGAAATACGGGGAGAAGGCAAAAAAAATCTTGGGGGTCAATGGATCTGTGTCAGACAGAATGCACAGGAATACAGGGAAATATGAGGAGGGAGGTGATGAAACCAGCATGAAGACCAGTGAGGATCTGAAGGGTGGAATAGCCTCTTCCTCTGTGGTTTTGTATTTATCTGACAACTTTAAGGTGCTGAATTATTTTTTTGAACCCACTTCTTACTTTCCGGGTTTTATTCAGTCAGTTGCATTTTCTCCACAATCATTCAGGCTGTGATTCTACCATCTTGTTAGGAAAGTGCTGAGGAGGGAGATCCCCACCCCACTCTACTCCATAAACTTTCATGATTGCATGACCAAATTCTGATCTAAATCTGAAATAATGATGAATCAGGGTACAGAAAGGAGCTAGAAAACTGAGGAACATGGTGTCAAGCTAACAACTTTTCCTTTAATGTCAGCAAAACAAAGAAATAGTCAATGACTTCAGGAAGAGAGGCAATACACATGTTCATAATTACATCAACAGTGCTGAGCTTGAAAGGGTTGGGAGCTTCAAGTTCCTAGGACTGAACATTACCAATAGCCTGTCCTGCTCCCATCACATTGATGTCACAGCCAAGAAAGCTCACAGTGCCTCTAAAGAAATCTGGCATGTCCTCTTTGACTCGCGCCAATTTTATTAATGTACCACAGAAAGCATTCTATCTGGATGCATCACAGCTTGATATGGCAATTGCTCTGCTCGTGACTGCAAGAAACCACAGAGAGTTGAGGACAAAGCTCAGAAAATCACAGAAACCAGTCCACCTCTCCATGGAACACATACTTCTCACTGCCTTGGTAAAGCAGCTGACATAATAAAAAAAACCCCACCCAAACCAAATATTCCTTCTTCTTCCCCTTCTCCAGTGGTATCAAAGGATATGATGAGAAAGTAGGCTGAGTAGGACCCAGGATCAGCCATGATGGAATGGCATAACAGACTTGATGGGCTAAATGGCCTAATTCTGCTCCTGTATTTTCTGGTTATGAGCAACACACATCAAAGTTGCTGGTGAACGCAGCAGGCCAGGCAGCATCTCTAGGAAGAGGTACAGTCGATGTTTCAGGCCGAGACCCTTCGTCAGGACTAACTGACGAAGGGTCTTGCCTGAAACGTCGACTGTACCTCTTCCTAGAGATACTGCCTGGCCTGCTGCGTTCACCAGCAACTTTGATGTGTGTTGCTTGAATTTCCAGCATCTGCAGAATTCCTGTTGTTTTTGTTCTTCTGGTTATGACATTGTTTATCGGCACTGCACTTTCTCTGTCACTCTAACACTTCATTCTGCACTCTGTTATTTTTTACATTAAACTACCTCAATGCACCGTTGAAATGAATGGGTCAGTGTGAATCTTATGCAAGACAAGTCTTTCACAGTACGTCAATAAATGACAATAATAAAGCAATCCTATTTCAATTCAAATAGAAGGTACCAGAATCACACCCAAAAAGGTCAGAAACATTTCAAGTTACAAGATTTTAGAAGGTGGGTGCTTTGGTGGTGGTGGGGAAGAGTGGACAGCCGGGACAAAGGGGCTTGTCAAAAAACAAGGAGATTTTCTGTTTTAATTGCAATTGTCAAATCCAGCATAGAAGGGAGGAGGGGGGAATGTAAGATTCCCACTCTGTAAGAAAAGCAGCCTTGGATTCACACGCACTGATTGTCAGCAATTAGGAAACATTACAATCTGCAAATGAAACGCTGCTAAGTAGCTCCCCAAAACAATCAACACCAACACTTAAAAATACTTACTGAAGGATCCAACAGAGACATGGGCTGAATGCCAAGCAAAAATTATAAGGCTGATCTGGAATATACTCCATTAGTTTATCCTCTCCCACCTTCTAATGAGGCCCAGTTAGCTGCCTGACAAGCAATTAGAAGAGAAAGCTTAAAAGATTCTTTCATTACAAATTTGTAGAATGAGTAAAACTTAATTTAAAACTGCAATTTCTTTCCAAATGAATCTAAATTGAAATAATGTGAAGAAAAATACTTAAAACGCTTCAGGACTTCCTTGCTGCATAATGTGGGTATATAAAGGATATCCATGCAGCTATGGAATGTATCACTATGCACTGCCCAGAACTGAAATGTACACTGGAATCCTAGCCATCTCCAAAAAAAAGTGTCAGCAGAGAGCTCAGAGCCAAGGCACAACCATATGAAACAGTAACTGCACAGTGAATGTTGGGAATTATTATTTAAATCCATTCATAATACCCTTCAGATTGAAATATAGCAGACTCTCTCCTGTCAGAAGGCAGACCGACTGTTTATTTCAGTTGGTGGCCAGTACCTCCTCTGCTTCCATAATGACTCCCACTTATCCCTTCTCTCCTCCCTCTGGTGCGTACCCTCCTTCGCTTTTTCCCATGCTCCACACTGATGTCCTTTCACATTCCTTTTTCCTTAGCCCTTTACCTTCTCTATCAATCACCCCCCAGCTTCTCACCCCATTTCCCCTAAACCACTCATTTCTTTCCCCCTAACCTGGTTTCACTTATCACCTTCAGGGGTTCCCAACCTGGGGTTCACGAACCCCTCGGATAATGGTGGAGGTCCATGGCATAAAAAACGTTATGAACCCCTGCAGAATACAGCTTGCACTTTTCCCCCTACCCCACACCTAATATTTTGGCTTCTTTCCCCTTCCCTTCCAGTCCTGAGGAAGGGTCACAGCCTGAAACGTTGACTGTTTATTTCCCTCCATAGCTGCTGCCTGACCCGCTGAGTTCCTCCAGCATCTTGTGTGTGGTCCTTCACCGTTCCCCCTCTTATATCACAAAGTATGAGCAAGCTGCACTCTGAAAAACAGCTGTTTTATTGCACATTTTTAAATATCAAAGAATGTCATTGTTGAGTTATCATAAATCCTGCCAGCAGTCGTTAATCTTTCTGATGATCTTCCTCTTAAGCCACAAAAGGGTCTTTTAAACAATGCACAATAAGTGTTTATTATTTGTTTACTTTTACACATAAATCTGCTTGTAGTGACAATGTCACTTTTATTTTATTTATTTAGAGATAACATATGGTACAGGCCCTTCCAGCCTAACATGCCACCCAGCAATCCACTGATTCAATCAGAGCCGAATCACAGGACCAATTTACAATAACCACAGACTAACCAGTATGTCTTTGGACTGTGGGAGGAAACTGGAGCACCAGGAGGAAACCCACATGCACACGAGAACAACATACAAACTTCCTTACAAAGGACACATAACCAGAACCCCAACCTCTGATGTCCCAATCTGTAATAGTGTTGCGCTCACTGCTAGGCTACCATGGCTACTACCTTGAATACTGTGGAAAATTCAATCAATTTTCTTTTTAACAGTTCTTCATTTTCCTTCCACATCAAATCTGATTTTATTTCAAGCATTCCTGTTTCTTTCAATGTCTGGCTCACAAGCTTCCATTGTGTCACTATTTCACTTTCTTTCCCAACACTGTAAAAATCCATCATCTCTCTTGTATTTGTGTCTGAGCAAAAGCTGCCACAAAGTTGGTAGTTCTCGTGTCTCCACCAAGCTATAGTTCGAAGTCTGACGTTAGACAGCAGTGTGCAAAATTTAGGATAACACTCCAGTGCAGCCCTATAAGGTTTTTTCTTTAGCGAGAATTTTGTGTACAAGATACTTTGAGGCATAGATCGAGTTGATAGCCAGAGACTTTCTCCCAGAGCAGAAATGGCTAACATAAGGGGCATAATTTTAAGGTGATTGGAGGAAAGTATAGGGGGGGATGTCTGAGATGGTTTATCTTTACATAGTGGTGATTGCTTGGACAATCTGCCAGGGGTAATGGTAAAGGCAGACATATTCATCATCATTATGTGCCACGTCATATGACAAGGGCGAACATAGTTTTTGACTCTGATTGTTCTTAGCAAATTTTTCTACAGAAGTGGTTTGCCATTGCCTTTTTCTGGACAGTGATTTCACAAGATGGGTGAGCCCCGCCATTATCAATACCCTTCAGAGATTGTCTACCAGGCATCAGTGGTGACATAACCAAGACTCCAAGAAACTCTTAAGATAGGCACATGAATGATAGAAATATGGAGGGTTATATAGGAGAAGGGTTAGATTGATCATAGAGAAGTAGGTTAAAAGGTTGGCACAACATTGTGGGCGTAAGGCCTATACTGTGCTGTGATGTTCTACGTTCTAACTTGCCTGGTGATCAGCCTATAAAATCAATGTTTATCAAAATCCTGGAGGATTCCTGCTCCTCCTGCCTCTTCCACCTATCCTGCAGGATAGAAACACACATCAATCACTGGAGTGCTAACGTTGCATTCATTGTTCAGGCATTGGAGAAGTCCCACATACTGTCACTTAGGTCTCTGCTCTTCAGAGTTAGTGATACTTAAAGAGGGGGAGATTGTGCTGCTCCAGTCTTATCAGTTCCAACCACTGTGCCAGTCAAAAAAATCATCATGGGTTTGAATCAGAATGCTTATTGAAGAACCAAGAGTGATCCAATTCTCTCTATGAAACAACAAAAGTACTTCATTCTTATCCCCCTCCCTGTCACTCAAAGCCTGCAATTTACCGAATGACATTATTAAGTGAAGCAAGAAGAAACTAGAACTAATCCTAAATAGTACAACAGAGACTGGATTGCTATGGCTCTGTAGTTAGACAATTGATGGTCCACATAGACAGGGATTATTTCTGTACTGTCATGGCCTAATGATTCTCTTCATGGTCCTTCATTACATTCAGTCACCTGTATCATATTCATAGCACACTGAATTTTTTTCAAAAAAGCCTTGTACATTAACCAAGAGATAGGAAATGATCCAAAAATATTAACTACAATGAAGAAATGTAGATGGTCATTTTGGATCATTTTCCATATATAGCATTAAGTTATATTATTTATCATTTATTCATATTGCCTCTCAGCAAAGTTACCCTAATTTGCATTTTCCAAGGAGTGAGCCATGCAAATATTCATAAAAATTCATAAGCATTTGAATAAAGGATTTTCATTGAAAACAACCATCAATGTAAGGACACTGGAAGTTTAGAAAGCAATGGTTGCATGAAGACAATTTAGTTAATCAGTTAATCTTTCTTTCCAGTTATCGAGTTCAAATATTAAGCCAAGCTTTCCCTTGAAGTCAAACTCTAGTTCAATCTCAGCTGATCACCATGTGATCCTCGCCCAAAATGGTAAGGCATGCATAGCCAGAAGAAATCACTACTTTGCAATCTGACATCCTAATCTGGGAGAATGTTCTTCACGTCCGTAATCTAGAGATAAAGGCGTAATCTTGCAGCCATCCCCATCCCCAACTTTCATTCAAATATAACGAGGTAAGACCCTTAACAGTGTTGATGAGCAGAGGGATCTCAAATCCAAGTTCATATCTCCTTGGAAGTGGCTACAAAGGTTGACAGGGTGGTTAAGAAGGCATGTGGCATGCATGCTTTACTAACCCAGGCACTAAACTCAAAAGTCAGGAAGGTACATTGCAGCTTTATAAAACTCTAGTTAGACCACGTCTGACGTACTGCTTACAGTTCTGGCTGCCTGGCCGCCCTGTTATAGGAAGGATATCAAGGCTTTGGACAGAGGTTTACCAGGATGCTCCCTGGATTAGAGGACATGCGTGATAATAAGAGTTTAGACAAACTTGGATTGTTTACTCTGGAGCAACAGAGGCTGAAAGGAGATCTGATAGGTTTATAATATTATGAGAGACAGAGGTAACAGTTAGCATCTTTTTCCAGGGTTGAACTGTTTAATACCACAGGGCATGCAGTTAAGGTGGGAGGGGAGTGGTAATTTTAAAGAAAATGCGAGGGGCCTTTTTCTCCCCCATGAGCGCCTGCAATGGTGGTAGAGGCAGATGCAGTAAAGAATTTTAAGATATATTTAGATAGGCACATAAATGTGAGGAAAATGGAAGGATATGGACATTGAGTAGGCAGAAGGGATTAATTTAGTCGGCTATTTGATTACAAATTTAATTGGTTCGGCACAGCACTGTGGGCCAAAGGGCCTGTTCCTGTGTTGTACTCTTCAATGTCCTATCCCAACCCAGTCGGAAGAACGCACACCAGTCCTCAAAGGGTCGACAGTGGAAATGGTGAGCAGCTTCAAGTTTCTGGGTGTAAACATCTCTGAATGTGTATTCTGGCCCAACATACAAAGAAGGCATGCCAACAACTACACTTCATTAAGGGTTTGAGGAGATCTGGTATGTCATCAAACGCTCTGGCAAATTTCTACAGATGTACTATGGAGACTATTCTGACTGGTTGCACAGGTACGGAGGCACAAGATCAGAAAAGGCTGCAGAACATTGTAAACTTAGCCAGCTACATCATGGGCAGTAGCCTCCCCATCATCAAGGACATTTTCAAAGGTCATTGCTCAAGATGGCTACATCCATCACTACGGACCCTCACAATCCAGGACAATCCCCGAAGACTGACTCTCAATGTTTTAGGAACAACTTCTTCCCCTCTGCCATCACTAAACTCTTCTCAGGCTTCTAGCCGGGTATAGTCTGTAACCAGCTGGAAGCCTTAGAAGAGTTTATTTGTCACATACACACCTGGAAAGCACGAGATGCTTTTTCACTACCTCACTATTTCGTTCTCTTTTTGCACTCATGGTCAATTTATTAGGCACACCTGCTCTAAAATGCATATTATCTAATCAGCCAATCATATGGCACCAACTCAATGCATAAAAGCATGCAGACGTGGTCACGAGATTTAGTTGTTCTGACCAAACATCAGAATAGTGAAAAAATATTAACAAATTTCACATCACATGCCGGTGATAATAAACCTGATTCTGATTCTGAAATGTGATCCAAATCACTTTGATCTTGGAATGATTGATGGTGCTAGACGGGCTGGTTTATGTATGTCAGAAACTGCTGGCCTTTTGGGATTTTCATGCACAAGAGTCCTTAGAGCAGGGGTTCCCAACCTTTTTGTTAATGCCATGGACAAACACCATTAAGCAAGGGGTCCATGGAGTTTACAGAGAATAGCGTGAAAAATAAAAAAAACATCCAGTCAGTGGGTGAAAATGCCCTCTTAGTGAAAGAGTTCAGCAGAGAATGGCCAGACTGGTTCAAGCTGACAGAGGTGACTGTAACTCAGCTAAGCAGCATTACAACAATGGTGTGCAGAAGTGCATCTCTGAATGCACATGTCAAACCTTGCAGTGGATAGGCCACAGCAGCAATTTTTTTTATATATGTGTTAAGCAAACATAGGTGATGCACAACCCAGTGCATGCGACTATTAAACCACAAGGCAAACTGGATATGGCTTACACAGGGGCAGCAGTTAACTATGAATCACATTGTCAAGTTCACCAGTGGTGAGACTCATCATCAACAATGATGAGATGCCCTAGACAGAAGAGCTGGAAGAGCTCAAGGCCTGGTGCCAGGCAAATAATCACTTCCTCAGTATCAATGTCAACAAGACAAAGGAGATGGTCATCAACTTCAGAATAACTCACACCACTCACAACCCTCTTTACATCAGCAGCACATCAGTGGAAACTGCAAGCAGTTTCAAGCTCTTGAGACTGCATTATCTCACACAACCTCTCGTGGTTCGAGACCACATTCAGCACAACAGGGAAGCTCACCGAGAGCTTAACTTTCCAAGGAGGCTGAAGAGAGTTGAGCTATGCACGTCCGTACTCATGTCAATCTACAGCTGCGCAGTACAGAACATCGTAACCAGCTGTGTAGTACAGAAACTGGACTGCAGCAGACAGGAAGGCTCTACAACGGACAATCAAAACTGCCAAAGCATCACCAGCCTACCCACCATCAAGGATGGGTGTGAGGGTGTGTCTGTCTGTCCCACTCCATTCAGGAAGGAGGCTATGTAGTATCCACGTCATGACTACCAGACTAAAAATTACGGTAATTACTTTCCCCAAGCAACAATACCTCCACTCACTAACCCACTCCTCCATACCCCCAACCACCACTACTTTATCATTTCCAGTCAGTCACCTTGCATCACTTTATGTACATATAATCTAGATATACAAGCTATCTTATGTATTTATATATAGTTTATTAATTATTGTACTCTTTTTCTTATTAGGATTTTGTGTTGCATCAGACCCAGAGTAACAACTAATTTGTTCCCTTTTACACTTGTGTACTGGAAATGCCATTAACAATCTTGAATCTTGGACTCTATGCAAAGTTGGTGAACTATGGGTATTGTTGATACGAGAGATCCAGTCAGCCTCATTCACTGTTAGATCACTGGCAGTCCCAGATAGGCAGGAAGGCAGAGGGGGCAGCATTACTCTGCTGTAAAAAATGAAATCAAAATCATTAAAAAGAGGTAACATAGAGTTGGAAGGTATTTGAATCGTCGTAGATAGAGCTGAAGAACTGCAAAGCTAAAAAGAATGATGGCATTTGTATACAGAACCCCAAACAGTAGTAAGGATGTGGCCTACAAATTACGATGGGAGATAGTAAATGCCAAAAGGGCACTGTTACAATAATCATGGGGGACTTCAATATGCAAGCAGATTGGGAAAATCATGTTGGTGCTGGATTACAGGAGGGGAAATTTCTAAAGTGCCTATGAGATGGCTTTTTAGAGCAGCTTGTGGTTGAGCCCACTACAGGATCAGCTATTCTGGATTGGGTTTGTGCAATGAACCAAAATTCATTAGAGATCTTAAGGTAAAATAACTCTTATGGCCGAGTAATCATAATTTGATTGAATTCACCCTGAAATTTCAGATGTATCAGTATTACAGTGGAGTAATGGGAATTACAGAGGCATGAGAGAAGAGTTGGCCAGAATTGATTGAAAAAGAATACTGGCAGGGATGACAGCAGAGCAGCAATGGTTGGAATTTCCGGAAGCAAATCAGAAGGTACAGAATATATACATCCCAAAGAGGAAGTAGTATTCCAAAAGAAAGGTGACACAACCATGGCAAATAAGAGAACACAAAGCCAACACAAAAGCCAGAGGGCATATAATAGGGAAAAAATTAGTGCATAGTTAGAGGTTTGGGAAGCTTTTAAAAACCAATAGAAGGCAATTAAAAAGTCATAAACAAGGTAAAAAATGGAATACGATAGTAAGTAAACCAATAATATTAAATAAGATACCAAAAGTTTCTTCAAATACATAAATTGTAAAACAGAGGCGAGAATGGAAATCAGACTGCTGGAAAATGATGCTCGAGAGGTAGTAATGGGGGACAACGAAATGACAGATAAACTGTATAAGTATTTTGCATCAGTCTTCACTGTGAAAGACACTAGCAATATGGTGGAAGTTCCAGGTGTCAGGGGGAATGAAGTGTGTGAAGTTACCATAACGAGGGAGAAGGTTCTTGGGAAACTGAAAGGCCTGAAGATAGACAAGTCACCTAGACCTGATGGTGTACACCCCAGAGTTCTGAGAAAGCTGGCTGAAGAGATCGTGAAGGCATTAGTATTGATCTTTCAAGAATCATTAGATTCTGCAATGGTTTCAGAAGACTGGAAAATTGCAAATGTCACTCCACTCTTCAAGAAAGAGAGAGGCAGAAGAAAGGAAATTATAGGTCACTTAGTCTGACTTTAGTGGTTGGGAAGATGTTGGAGTTGATTATTAAGGATGAGGTCTCAGGGTACTTGGAGGCCGACAATAAAATAGGCCATAGTCAACATGGTTTCCTCAAGGGAAAATCATGCCTGCCAAATCTGTAGGAATTCTTTGAAGAAATAACAAGCAGGATAGACAAAGGAGAATTGGTTGATGTTGTGTACTTGGATTTTCAGAAGGCCTTTGGTGCCAGACATGAGGCTGCTTAACCAGTAACAAGCCCATGGCTTTACAGGAAAGATTCTAACATGGATAAAGCAGTGGCTGATTGGCAGAAGGCAAAGAGTGGGAATAAAGGGAGCTTTTTCTGGTTGACTGGCCATGCTCCACAGGGGTCTGTGTTGGGACAGATTCTTTTTACGTTATATGATTTTACATCAATAACTTGGATAAGGAATTGATAGTTTTATTGCAAAATTTGCGGAGAATATGAAGATAGGTGGAGCTGCAGGTCGTTTTAAGGAAGTAGAAAGGCGACAAAAGAACTTAGATTAGGAGAAAATGGAATATAGTGTCAGGAAGTTTATGGTCATGCATTTTAGTAGAAAAAAATGGAAGGGTTGACCATTTTTTTAAAATGGAGAGAAAATATAAAAAACTGATGTGCAAAGGGACTTGGGAGTCCTTGTGCAGGCTTCCCTAAAGGTTGATTTGCAGGTTTGAGTCTGTAGTGGGGAAGGCAAATGCAATGTTAGCATTCATTTCAAGAGGACTAGAAAATAAAAGGATGTAATGTTGAGGCTTTATAAAGCACTGGTGAGGCCTCACTTGGAATATTGTGAGCAGGTTTGGGCACCTTATCTTAGAAAGGATGTGCTGAAACAGGAAAGGGTTCAAAGGAGGCTTGCAAAAACGATTCCAGGATTGAATGGCTTGCATATGAAGAGCGTTTGATAGCTCTAGGCCTGTATTCACCAGAATTCATAAGAAT
This sequence comes from Mobula hypostoma, assembly GCF_963921235.1. Taxonomy (NCBI): domain Eukaryota; kingdom Metazoa; phylum Chordata; class Chondrichthyes; order Myliobatiformes; family Myliobatidae; genus Mobula; species Mobula hypostoma. The sequence continues at coordinate 103,490,794 of NC_086108.1, forward strand.
GAGGGGTGACCTCATTGAAACCTATAAAATAGTGATAAGACTTGGAGTGGCTGTGGAGAGGACATTTCCTATGGTGGGAGTCTAAGACCAGAGGACACAGCCTCAGAATAGAGAGGCATCCTTTTAGAACAGAGATGAGGAGAAATTCCTTTAGCTAGAGCAGTGAATCTCTGCAATTCTTTGCACAGGCCGCTGTGGAGGCCAAACCTTTATGTATACTTAATGCACAGATTGACAGGTTCTTGATTGGTCAGGGCATAAACAGATATGGGGAGAAGGCATGAGATTGGGCCTGAGAAAAAAATTGGATCCACCGTGATGAAATAGCAGAACAGACTCAATGGGCCAAATAGCCTAATTCTACTCCTATATCTTGTGGTCTTATACCCTGAAAAGGGGTTGATAGAGAGAAAAGGCGATCCTGTTCTACCGATGGTCCGTGTCTGTAATTATATATAAAATTACAGACAACAAATTTATCATATATAGACACTGTATATTATACAAACGTACATTAAATGTACTATATAGAGCATTCTAGCAACATTTTCATCACATTTAAACACTGAATTTTGCGGGAATCTGACGTCTGGAAAGAGATACTTGCAATGATGAAGGCAAAATTCCAGAATCAGAACTATTATAATATAATCTGCCTTAGTCATTGGAAGAACCCTTTTCTCTTCAAAACAACACAACGGGGTCTTCTTTGTCCATACAAGAAAACAGGTGGGACTTCGGTACATCACATCACACTAAAAAGATGGCAGTACGGCATCAATGAAGTATTGAACATGGAGCTTAATGCACAACTTCTCTGTTTCAGAAGGGAGAATCTCAAAGTTGTATAATGTATACATACTTTGACAATACGTAAATGTACTTTGTTACCATTCAGACATAGCCAACAGAGAAGCGAGATCACGCCTTTTCATATTCCAAATTTTTTTTTGGATTAATCACTGCTTTTGTAACGCAGCTAATATTTGACAATATTTCTGCACAAAAGACTGTTAAAGTTGTGTAGACAAAGCCAACAAAAACAATGAAGGAAGACTTCATACAGAAACAAGAATTACTTATCCAGAAGATACAAGTGGGCCTAAACTATACTAAGTTCAAAGTAAATTTTATTACCAGAATACCTGTATATCACCACATACAACTCTGAGATTCATTTTTCTGCAGGCATACTCAGGAAATCTATAGAATAGTAACAATACAGGATCAAGGAAAGACCAACCAGAAGACAACAAACTGTGCAAATACAAATATAAATAAATAGCAATAAATAATGAGAACACGAGATAACAAGAGTCCCTAAAGTGAGATCGTTGGTTGTGGGTACATCTCAAAGGATGGGCAAATGAGTGAAGCTATCCCCTTTTGTTCAAAATCCTAACGGTTGTGGGGTAGAAACTGTTCTTGAACCTGGTGGTGTGAGTCCTGAGGCTCCTGTACCTTCTACCTGATGGTAAAAACAAGAAGAAAACATGGTCTGGGTGGTGAGGACCCTTTGATGATGGATGCTGCTTTTCTACAACAGTGTTTCATGTTGATGTGCTCAATGGCTGGAAGGACTTTACCCATGATGTACTGGGCCAAATCCACTACATTTTGTAGGATTTTCTGTTCAAAGGCACTGACGTTTCCATATGGATATTGTGAGAACATGACCTCACTCAGTTCTACATTTGCTGTTAATAGCCTGCTGACACACACGATCCAAACAGAAATCAGTAAGGCACTGCAGGATGCCAGTGGGACTACATCCTATCAAGAATATTTATTTTTAATGATTTATGATAATAAAGAAGTTTCACAACTATCAGTTTAATCTTCTTAGAAAGAAATGCCTCTGGGACCCACCTGAACAATTTCCAGGCATCCCAGGAGAAGCGTAGGTGTCCCTGGACCCCGGTTAACGAAAGCTCTTGCAAAGTCCAGCTTTCCTGTCACAAGTTGCAAAAAAAGAGAAACTTGCATTTATATAGCACCTTGCACAACCTCAGGATCCCCAAAGTGCCGGCAGAGTCGATGAAGTACTTTTGAAGCAAAGTTACTGAGGCCAATTTATTTAGTGACTGGTCATGCAAACAATAATGTTCTAACATACAAATAACCTGTCTTTACAACTCAAGGAACAAATGTAAGGTAGGACATCAAGATAACTCCCCTGCTTTTCTTCAAAACAGTGCCAAAGAAACTTTTACATCCAACTTTGGAAGGAGGTATGGTCTCTGTTGAAAGGCTCATCATTTCTGGATGGAATTTGTGCATTCTCATTCTCAGGAAACAGTGCTACCTAAACTACAAAAGCACACACCTTGGAGAAAAATGGCAGAGCTGAACAAAGCAATTCCAGATTTTAACTCAGTGGTCCAGGACCCCAGACCCACTACCTACGGGTTTCTTAACTTGCAGAGAAGGTTGGACAGGAATCACTTGGCAAATCCTCATTAATTTTGCCAAACATCTGATGTATTCTGAGGTATACAAAATAGACAATAGACAATAGGTGCAGGAGTAGGCCATTCGCCCCATCGAGCCAGCACCACCATTCACTGTGATCATGACTGATCATCCACAATCAGTACCCCGTTCCTGCCTTCTCCCCATATCCCTATACTCCGCTATCATTAAGAGCGCTATTTAACTCTTTCTTGAAAGCATCCAGAGAATTGGCCTCCACTGCCTTCTGAGGCAGAGCATTCCACAGATCCACAACTCTCTGGGTGAAAAAGTTTTTCCTCAGCTCCGTTCTAAATGGCCTACCCCTTATTCTTAAACTATGGCCTTTGGTTCTGGACTCCCCCAACATCGTGAACATGTTTCCTGCCTCTAATGTGTCCAATCCCTTAATAATCAGATCTCCTCTCATCCTTCTAAATTCCAGTGTATACAAGCCCAGTCGCTCCAATCTTTCAACATATGACAGTCCCACCATCCCCAGAATTAACCTCGTGAACCTCCACTGCACTACCTCAATAGCAAGAATGTCCTTCCTCAAATTTGGAGGCCAATACTGTACACAATACTCCAGGCGTGGTCTCACCAGGGCCCTGTACAACTGCAGAAGGACCTCTTTGCTCCTATACTCAACTCCCCTTGTTATGAAGGTCAACATGCCATTAGTTTTCTTCACTGCCTGCTGTACCTGCATGCTTACTTTCAGTGACTGATGAACAAGGACACCTAGATCTCGTTGTACTTCCCCTTTTCCTAACTTGTCACCATTCAAATAGTAATCTGCCTTCCTGTTCTTGCCACCAAAGTGGATAACCTCACATTTATTCACATTAATCTGCATCTGCCATGCATCTGCCCACTCACCCAACCTGTCCAAGACATCCTGCATTATCTCAACATCCTCCACACATTTCACACTGCCACCCAGCTTTGTGGCATCTGCAAATTTGCTAATGTCACCCTTAATCCCCTCATCTAACTCATTAATGTATATTGTAAATAGCTGCGGTCCCAGCACCGAGCCTTGTGGTACCCCACTAGTCACCACCTGCCATTCTGAAAGGGACCCGTTAATCCCTACTCTTTGTTTCCTGTCTGCCAACCAATTTTCTATCCATGTCAGTACCCTACCCCTAATACCATGTGCTCTAATTTTGCCCATTGATCTCCCATGTGGGACCATATCAAAGGCTTTCTGAAAGTCCAGGTACACTACATCCACTGACTCTCCCTTGTCCATTTTCATAGTTACATCCTCAAAAAATTCCAGAAGATTAGACAAGCATGATTTCCCCTTCGTAAGTCCACGCTGACTTGGACCAATCCTATTACTGCTATCCAAATGTGCCGCTATTTCATCCTTTATAATTGACTCCAGCATCTTCCCCACCACTGATGTCAGGCTAACTGGTCTATAATTCCCTGTTTTCTCTCTCCCTCCTTTCTTAAAAAGTGGAATAACATTAGCTACCCTCCAGTCCTCAGGAACTGATCCTGAATCTATAGAACATGGGAAATAATTACCAATGCGTCCACGATTTCTAGAGCCACCTCCTTTAAGTACCCTGGGGTGCAGACTATCAGGCCCTGGGGATTTATCAGCCTTCAGTCCCATCAGTCTATCCAACACCATTTTCTGCCTAATGTGAATCTCCTTCAGTTCCTCCATTACCCTAGGTCCTCCAGCCACTATTACATCTGGGAGATTGTTTGTATCTTCCCTAGTGAAGACAGATCCAAAGTACCTGTTCAACTCATCTGCCATTTCCTTGTTCCCCATAATAAATTCACCCGTTTCTGTCTTCAAGGGTCCAACTTTGGTCTCAACTAATTTTTTCCTCTTCACATACCTAAAGAAGCTTTTACTATCCTCCTTTATATTCTTGGTTAGCTTGCCTTCGTATCTCATCGTTTCTCCCCATATTGCCTTTTTAGTTATCCACTGTTGCTCTTTAAAAGCTTCCCAATACTCTGGCTTCCCGCTCATCTTTGCTATATTATACTTCTTCTCTTTTATTTTTATACTGTCCTTGACTTCCTTTGTCAGCCACGGTCACCCCTTACTTCCCTTAGAATCTTTCTTCCTCTTTGGAATGAACTGATCTTGCACCTTCTGTGTTATTCCCAGAAATACCTGCCATTGTTGTTCCACTATCATCCCTGCTAGGGTATCTTTCCAGTTAACTTTGGCCAGCTCCTCCCTCATGGCTCCATAGTCCCATTTGTTCAACTGCAATACTGACACTTCCGATTTTCCCTTCTCCCTCTCAAATTGTAGATTAAAACATATCATATTATGGTCACTACCTCCTAATGGCTCCTTTACTTCGAGTTCCCTTATCAAATCAGGTTCATTACACAACACTAAATCCGGAATTGCCTACTCCCTGGTAGGTTCCAGTCCAAGTTGCTCTAAGAATCCATCTTGGAGGCACTCCACAAACTCTCTTTCTTGGAGTCCAGTACCAACCTGATTTTCCCTGTCTACCTGCATGTTAAAATCCCCCATAACAACCACAGCATAACCTTTGCGACATGCCAATTTTAACTCTTGATTCAACTTGCACCCTATATCCATAAAATGAAGGGTATTGATGGGGTAAATGCAAGCAGGCTGCATCCACTGAGACTAGAACTAGGTAGATTAATAGTTCAGCACGGACCAGATGGGCCAAAGAGCCTGTCCCTGTACTACAGTGTTCTATGTCAGTGGCAGGGTGGAGACACGTTTCTACCAAAGGAGGTGCCAGGTGTTCCTTCCCTCCACTAGCTTGCAGGTCACCCTTGACCAAGGTGCATCAACTGCTCAGTACCTCACCCCCACCAATCTGGGTCACGTGAAGCCATGGTAGCAGGTGGTGAATGGTCATATGGATAGTGCACATCACAAGTCCAGGTTATATGACCACTGACATCAGACAGACAATCTCTGAAGAGTATTGATAATGGCTGGGGTCACCCGTCTTGTAAAGACACAGCCCAGAAGGCGGCCTGAGCAAACTTTTCTACAAAACCATTATGGTCATGGTTAGAGAAAACAATAGCAGAGTAACAGATTAAAGGCAGATGGAAGACCATAATTGCCCATGTCATATGACGCAGTACATCCAGTCAGCAAAGTCCCGATCACTTGCAGGAAGTAACGCAAACAATCCCGGTGTATGCTGAAATGGCACACGCTCTCAAAAGTAAGTATGCCCAGTTTCACTTAGCTTGGATGAGACACAACTTCTAGAGACATTTATCTTTTTAGTTACCACTACATATTTTATATGCCAGTGCCACAAACTAGGAAGTCAGAAAACTGCAGCACATGAAAACAGGCCCTTCAGCCCCTCTAGTCCATTCCAGCCTGATCTCTTGTCTAGTCCTATCCACCTGCACCCAGGCCACATCTCCCCCAAATCGCTTCCATCCAAATAACCTATCAGGTTAGAAAAATGCAGGAAGAACAGTCCATCTTTAATAGATATAAGAAGAAGAGGTTTGATCAATAAGTTTTCAGTGGACACAAAGATTGTGGTGTAGTCTTGGGTATAGTATAGTACACTATTGATCAGTTGGCAATTTGGGCAAGGTGATGATAGATGGAACTTCACCCTCATGTGAGGTGATGCATTTTAGACCTAAAAAGGGTGGGATATATACCACAAATGGTAGGGACCTGGGGAGTAATGACAAACAAAAGGATCTTAGCGGACAGGTTCAAAGACTCCCAGGGGTTGGCAGCACAGGATGGAAAAGACAATACTATGCCTTCATTAGTCATAGCATAGTGTATAAGAGCACGGAGGACTTAGTATAATTTTAAAACATTGGTTAGCCCACAGCTGGTATACAGCCTGTGGTGCACCTGTGCTAACGGAGATTGTGGAGACGTTATTGCCTAACTGAACGGACTGGGGTGTGCAAATGAGGAAATCAGGATCCAATTGCACAAGGAGTTATTGAGGCCAAGGACTTGAAGCTTATTGATTGAAATTTTGCCAAGGTGGCGCCAGTGAACCAAAGTTGCAGGCTGTTAACAAAACTTCTAAATATACCCTCTTTTGAATTAATCTCACTGCAATATGCAGCATGTAATTTCCCTTTAAGCAATGTACTTTTGAACCATCTTAATAAACTAACGATTTCATGATCTTCTGAAGGACTCAGTGTACTTAACTCTCAAGTATGCAGGAACAGCACCCTTAAGCAGACAAAGGTGCATCCCCATTGCTGGAAAAGAGGGAGGAAGGGAGGATTCCAAGCTAGGCTGAAAGGCCAAGCAATAGAAGTTCCTCTGTGTAGCATCCTGTTAGCAAATGTAGTGTTGCTAGAGAACTAGACTGAGAACTTTAAGGACAAGATTGCTGTATCAGAGGGGAATGAGGAATTGCTGCATTACGTGTTTCATGGAGGCACTGTCCACTCTGAACCCTTCCATTATTTTGTACTGTGTTTAGTTCAAATTTCCACACAATGGTAGGAAAGACTGCACTTGAGAGGGCACAGAGGAAACTCAACAGGACACTGCCTGGACAGGCTGGGTTTGTTTTCCTGGGTCCTAACAGAATCACATAACAATACAGCAAAGATACAGGCCCTTCAGCCTAACTAGTCCTTGCCGATCACATTGTCCACACAACTCGTCCCCACTTCCTCCATACACCCCATTTCTCCAAAGCCCTGCCCCTCCACGTGCTTCTTAAATGAACCACTTCCACTCACAGTGGCAGGTCATTCCGTACATTCATTACCATTTGTGTGAAAAAAAATTGTCCCTCAGGTCCCTTTTAAACCTTTCCCCTCTCATCCTACATGGCCTCTAGTTTTAGACTCCCCTACCCCGGGGAAAAGACTGTTATCATCCACTTTATCTATGCCGCTCATAATTTTGAGCATAAGGTCACTCCTCTTCTCCTACTTTTCAAGGAAAAAAGACATAACGTCACCAAACCTCTCTATAACTTAGGCCCTCTGTTCTTAGCAACATCCTTGCAAATCTTTTCTAAACTCTTTTCACATTAACCATGTCTTTCATATAAAAGGGCAAGCAAAACTATACACAGTACTGTGTGGCCTCACCAATGACTTACACAATTGGAACAAAATGCCCTAAGTGAAGGGCAGTCTGCTCTATGCCCTTTATGCATTCACATCCATATTATTTATATGAATATCAAATGAATCAATTTTGAATCCACATCACCAGCTCTCCCTGGATTCTGTGGGACCTAATCTTCCAGACCAGCCTGCCATGCAGGACCTTGTTGAAGTCCTTACTAAAGTATGGTATATGAAAGTATGGGAGGGATAGATAGGGTAAATACCTAGAGATGTCAAAGACTAGAGTACACAGCTTTAAAGCAAGATCTGTAGGGATGGAGGAAGAAATCTTTCATCCAGAGATTGGTTACAACCAGGAAAATTTCACTGATAGGCAGAGACTCTAAAGACATCTTAAAAAGCAGCTCATCAGGCACCTGAATCATCAAGATATAGTCAGTTATAGACCAAGTACTATAAATGAGAAAAACAAAAGCTGACAGATTCTGGAATCCAAAATAACCAATCTGCTGAAGGAACTCGGCGGGCCCAACAAGTATCTGTGTAGGGAGAAGGATGATTAACATTTCAGGTAGAAATCCTGCATCGGGATTAGTATACGAACAGGATGGTCAATGTGAAAATAATCAACTAATGGGTCTTTTTTCTGTTTTAAATAATACAACAGATGGGCTCCAGTCATTTATCTCAGACACTGAGATAAACATATCAGACAATAGGCAATGATCTTTACACAGCGGGTCCTTCTTTGCATGGCTATAAGGTCAATTACTATTTACTCTGAGCAATACGTCATGAGGTTTCACACAGACAAATAATTTCATCATTTTTAAAAAAATACTCAGAATCAAAATGAAATTGTATGGTGTCTCGGCTTCAGTATCTGCCAATATATATTTCAGTCAATAAGTCCTACTTTGAGATCCTGTAAATCTTGATGCACTATTGCTAGCAACAATATGGTAACCAGACAAGCAAAAATTCAGCTCAATACCCCTCTACTTTTACCTCATCAGGCAGGTGATCCCAGGTTAGAAGGGTTGCATTCCTAGAGAACTGTCTGTAACCCCACATTATACACAGAGATGCTTCTTAGATGCTTAACACTCATATTAAGACACTTTATCAGTGATGAGAAAGTGATCCATTGTTTAACAACTGATACCAACATTAGACTGAGGGAAGATAGTCAAGGCTTGTACAAAATAAATAATAAATTCTCTCTATTTTTATTTTTAGTTTCAGTAGTGTGGGCATGAAGACTTGGATATGATGTCATGCATCAAATGGGTTACAGACACAGTGATGTTCCACCATTGCATCCTCTCTGCACTCTGTGAACACATGAACAGACAGTAGCCCTGCTGCACTCCTGACGCACAGGCTCAAGGATTAGGAGAGGGTTTAGGAAGTAGTGTTATCAGGGGAAGGGATAAGGTTTGGGGTTCTTGGAAGAAAGGTGGTATAAAAGGACTTCAGTAGTTTGTTCACAAGGTTAGAGAGGGCAAAGGGGGAATTTGTCTGACAGTGCAGTGTGGCTATGCTATTCATCTGTGAGGCATTTTCTCTGACGATTTTCACTTTGTAGGAAACCATGACCAGATTCTTATAATAATCCCTTGGCTTTTACTTCAACTAAGTCACCATGCTAGCCCCCAAACTCCTTTTACACCAACACACACAAAATTCTGGAGGAACTCAGCAAGTCAGGCAGGACTTGCTGGAGAGGAACAATCAATCAACCAACATTTCAGATTGAGACCCTTCATCAGGACCACATTTCTACACCAATGAGAAATGCATGGTGAAACTATCATAATTCTTAAACTCCTGCTCAGGAAGCATAAGAAATTAATCTTTACTACAGTGAAAATTGCATTCAAACACCTCAATCTCAGTCCTACTTGAAGCAAACCTCCTCATCTCTAAAGTGGGCAGCTCAATTTGCTATAAGTTACAGACTCCTGGTATAAGGTTCCTGGTGCTATGGGCTAACCCCAGGTACCATATGGCCAGCGACAAGACCTCAACTCTCTCTACATTTCGTGAAACGTTTGAAGACCCACTCTGTTGATAGCAAATCAATACCCAAAGCAATTAAAGAAAGGTCTACTGCAGATGGGTTCTATGCAGGATATGGTACTTTTGACCTTGTTTTAAAAATATGTAACCTTTTTTATCCAGTTAAACTGTAAGTGTAATTGGTGGGTATAGTGGAGGGAGAGAGAAGACGTTGAACACACAGGTAATCTTGCATTATGGGGGAGATGCATTTTTAGAAAATGGTCCATATTGCAATTTTCTGTCGTGCAATTTTGTATCATTGGTGTATGCAAAGACTTGATTTGAAAAGAATATCCTCTATCTCAAAATTTTTGGATAGCACTCTGTAAATTCTTTTAAGGGTGAATTTCCATTGCCTAAATGGCTGTAAACTGAGAAGATCTTAAGGAGGCAGGGTATATTGTATATTGGTGGGCAACAGAGACCATTAAGGTCAATAATCTTCAAGACCTTGGCCTCAATACTTCCTTGTGCAACAGCTTCCTCGATTTTTTTCCACTTGCAGACCTGTCAGCTTGGATTGGCAACAACATCTCCTCCACAATCTCCATCAGCACAGGTGCACCACAAGGCTGTGCGCTTTGCCACCTGCTCTACTTGCTTTACACTTGTGACTGAAGTTAAGTAAAGCTCCAATGTCATATAATTGGTGTGCTAACAAAACTCCGTCACTGGCCAAATCAAAGGTGGTGATGAAGCAGCATAATCAGAAGACTGAAAATCTGGCTGAATGGTGCCACAACCTCTCACTCAATGTCAGCAAAACCAAACTGCTGATTATTGACTACAAAAGGAGAAAACAGGTCCTCATCAGAGGTGGAGAGGGTCAGCAGCTTTAAATTCCTTCCCATTATCATTTCAGAGGATCTGTCCTTGGCCCAGCACGTAATGCCATGACAAAAAAGAGCACAGCAGTGCCTCTACTTTATTAGAATTTTGCAAAGATTCAACATGTCATCTAATACCTTGACAAACTTTGACAGATGTGCGGTGGAGAGAATACTGGCCGATTGCATCAGAGCCACACTCACATCCCCATCTACATCAACGGAGCTGTACTGGAGCGTGTATCAAGCTTCAAATTCCTTGGTGTCCACATTTCCAAGGATCTCACCTGATCCCTGAACTCCTCCATCACGATCAAAAAGGCACAACAGCGCCTTTATTTCCTGCGGAGCATCAAGAAAGCTCAGCTCTGTCCCAGGATACTGATGGACTTGTATCGCTGTACCATTGAGAGCACACTCATCAACAGTACCTCAGCGTGGCATGGCAATTGTCCCATATCAGACCGCAAAGCACTCCAGCATGTGGTGAAAACTGCCCGGCAGATTATCATCACCCAATTGCCCACCATTGAGAACATCAAGTTCAAGTACAGTTATTACCCCTCAAACATCAAGCTCTTGAATCAGTGGGAATAATTTCTCTCACCCCAAAACTGAACTGTTCCTGGAACCCAACAAATCATTTTCCGGGACTCTTCATCTCATATCCTTGATGTTTATTGTTTATCTATCATTATTATTTTGTTTGTGTTTTTCTTTTTGTATTTACAGTCTGTGGTCATTGCACAATTTTTTCCTATCTTGTATGCGTTTTTATAGATTCCATTATTTCTTTATTCTACTGTGAATGCTTGCAAGAAAATGAATCTAAAGGGAGTATATGGCAACATATAAAATACTGTGTGATAATAAATTTACCATGAACTTTTATTTGAACCAAATTTCTTCCAATATCCCGATCATTCACCATAGCTGCACAAGTCTATGCAACAGTCTGAAGGTTGCAGTAATAACGTTGGATTCAATGTGCACTTCCAGTAAAAAATCAGATTCAGATTCAGCCAGGAAAAGTCCATTTCCCCAGTACATTAATTTCCAACACAGAATTCATTGTACCAGAAGTTCTCCAGACACTGAGGAACAGATTTTTTATGTTGTTAACTCGCAAATCTTTGTGTCTGCTACTCTGCCTTCCTGACCTCCTTTCAAGCCTTCATCTCATTTAAGCAATTATCTACCATTGTGGAAATACAGAGACTGGTGCAGGTCAAATCCTTGTATCAGGTACAAATAGACTCAATTAATACAGAAAACAGTTCAAGCACCAGACAGCATTGTTGCTAGGAGCCATCAACTGGAAAGGCAGTTTAGTCCTATTTGAGACAGCTAAATCGTAGTGTTCATAACAGGTTTAATTATTATATGGAAAAAATTGCTACTTGCCCCCTTAAAGAAAACATCCAGGTGTATGGGGACCTTTGTGAGAAGGTGGTTTTCAAAATAGTGAAACACACTGAGAGGCCACTTTATTAGGTACAGAGGCAGAATCCTGAGCAGTTTGTGCTGCTGTAACCCATCCATTTCAAGGTACAATGCGTTGTGCATTCAGATATGCTCTTCTGCACACCACTGTTGGTTATCTGAGTTACTGTCATCTTCCCATGAGCTTGAACCAGTCTGGGCATTCTCCTCTGACCTCTCTCATTAACAAGGCATTTTCGCCCACAGAACTCTTATTCACTGGATTTTTTTTTTTGGTTTTGCACCATTCTCTGTAAACTCTGGAGACTGTTGTGCAAGAAAATCCCAGATCAGCAGTTTCTGAGATACTCAAACCAACCCATCTGGCATGAACAATCATTCCACAGTCAAAGTCACCAATCACATTTCTTCCTCATTCTGATGTTTGGTCAGAGGAACAACTGAACCCCTTGACCTTGTCTGCAAGCTTTCATACATTGAGCTGTTGCCACCTGACTGGCCAGTCAGATATTTGCATTAACAAGGTGTACAGGTGTACCTAATAATGTGACCACTGATTGTAGTTTTTGTTATTTTCCCAAACAGAACAAATTACCCGTTTGCCTCAAATCATATGATAAAATCTATAACAAAGGATTTATTAACAAAATTCTGAGAAAAGATTCACACACAAAATGCTGGAGAAACTGAACAGTTCAGGCAGCGTCTATGCAAGTGGACATTTCCGGCTGAGACCCTTCATTGAGAGTGAGAAGGAAGGAGGAAAATGCCTGAATAAAAAGGTGGGGGAGGGGAAAGAGGCCAGCTGGAAGGTGATAAGTGAAGTCAGGTGGATGGGAAAGATCAAGGGTTAGAGAAGATATTAATCTGATAGGAGGAGAGAGGATAATAGGAGAAAGGGAAGAAGAGGGAGGTGAGACAGAGTGGGGTACAGAAGAAGTGGAGGAGTGGGGTGAAATTTGTTTACTGGAAGGAGAGGGAGAGAGAAAAAAATTGATATTCATGCCATCATGCTGGAGAGTACCCAGACAGAATACAAGATGTTGCTCCTCCATCCTGAGGGTGGCCCTATCTTGGCGCAAGAGGGGGGTCTTGGATTGACACGTTGGCACTGAATCAAAATTAAAATATTTGGTCACCAGGAAGTCCCGCTTCTGGCAATGGAGCGGAGATACTCAACAAAGCAGTCCTCCAATTTACAATGGGTCTCACCAATGTACAGGAGGTCACATCAGGAGTACTGGACACATTAGATGTCCCCAGCAGGTTGGCAGGCAGGGTGTTGCCTCATCTGAAAGGACTGTTTGGGGCCCTGAACAGAGGTAAGGGAAGGGGTATGTGGGCAGGAATACAGTGGACATTGCTCAGACAGATAGAAGATCTTGATTTTGCTGATGATTTGGCACTACTGTCACACAGTCATGCCCAGATGCAAGAGAAAATAGATCTTCTAGACTCCACATTGCAGAAAATAGGGCTACACATTCATGTGGGGAAAACAAAATTACTAAAATTAAATACAGGAAACAACGCAGTTATCCTGAGAAATCTCCTCTAGAAGTTGAGTCATTTGTCTATCTGGGAAGTATTGTCAACAAGAAAGGAGGTACAGATGAGGATGTGAAGTCCAAGATCCAAAAAGCCAGAGAAGCTTTCATTATACTACGTCCAGTTTGGGCAGCAAATGAACTAAAGTCAAGAACCAAATTGAGAATCTTCAACTCAAATGTCAAATCTGTCCTCTGAAACTTGGAGACTGACATCAAAAGTAATCAGAAAAATCCAGACCTTCATTAACAAATGCTTGCGTCAGATTTTGGGGCTAACATGGACAGATTCTGTGAACAATACAGAATTATGGCAAAGGACCAACCAGACACCAATTGAGGCAGAGATCAAGGGAAGGAAGTGGTGCTGGATAGGACATACATTGAGGAAGCCCCCGAATAGTATCACCAGACAAGCTCTCACATGGAATCCTCAGGGCAAGTGAAATCGAGGTACGTCCAAGTCCACATGGAGGAGGGAAGTGTTAACCAACACCAGGAAAGTGGGAATAACATGGTCACAGCTGGAGAGACATGCACAAGACAGGCTGAACTGGAACAAGGTTGTTGATGGCCGATGCTCACTTGTGAGTTGAAAAGCTGAAGAAGACGTGGGCAGGGGTAGCACTTAGGCCACTTGCAAGAATAGTGCCAGGAGGGAGCAACCTCTGTGGAAATTGGAGGGCGGGAGTAAGGTAAAGTTATGTTTAGTGGTGGGATCCCTTTGGAGATGCCAGAAGCTGCAAAGGATAATGTGTTGCAAATGGAGGCTGAAGGGATGGTAGGCAAGGACAAGAGAGACTAACATTATTAAGGTAACAGGACAATAGGCTGAACGCAGATGTACAGGAAATGGAGGAGATGCAGGTGAGGGCAACACCAATAGTGGAGAGAGAGAAATCCCATTCATAAAGGGGAGAACATCTCTGATGTCCTGGAACAGAAAGCTGCATCCTGGGAACAGATATGGTGGAGGCAAAGAAACTGAGAAAACGGAATAGCATTTTTACAGGAGATAAGAGTGGGAAGAGGTACAGTCAAGATAAAAGTCAGAAATAAGTTTACAAAGATGGCCGTAAAGGGGCTTCAAGGGAATTTGAGCAAGCTGAGTGACTAGGTAAGAACATGGGTGATATAATGAGGGAAAATGAGTGTTCATCCACTTTGGTGTACAAAATCAGGTAATTCTGAAATGACGAGAAAGCAAACAATGTTACTATTTAAACGGGCTTGGTTGTGCTTGCAAATTGCAATAATAATATGAATGTGCAGTGAATATTTAGTTATGTAGCACTCTTTGGCCCAGCATGCCCATGCGAAACTTTTCTAATGTACCTGTCCAAACAGGTTTTAAATGTTGTAATTGTACCTGCCTCTACCAACTCATCCATGTACTGATCACAGCAAAAAAAAAATTCTCTCAGTTCCCCTTAAATCTATGACCTGTAGTTTTAGACTTCCCTACCCAGGGAAAGAAACAGTGACCGTCTACCTAATCTCTGCCCCTCATGACAGTGGTGACATTATAGCATAGTGTACAATGCTTTACAGTTTACAGCACAGGTGACCTGTGTTCAATTCCTGCCGCTGCCTACAAGGAGTTCATAGGTACTCCACAGAACCGCGTGGTTTTCCTCCAGGTGTTCTAGTATCCTCCCACAGTCCAATGAAGTACAGAGTGATAGATTAATTGGTCATTGTAAATTGACCTGTGATAAGGCTGTGATTAAATTGGAGGATTGCTGAGCAGCATAGCTCAAAGGTGCGAAAGGGCCTATTCTGTGCTGCCTGTCAATCAATAAACAGATGTTTTTATAAAAATATATATGGTCACCCCCTAAGCTTCTTTCATATCTGGGAAAAGAGCCTACCCAGTTTCTCTATACATCTCTAGACCTGGCTACATTATTGTGAATGCTTTCTGTAAACTCTCAGGCTTAGTCACATCCTTACTTTGACATGGTGACCAGAAATGCACACAAGATTCCAAGTGCAAGTTCAAAGTGTCCTTTACAGTTGTATTATAATGTTGTATTTATTACAAGCAAATAAATTTGGTTATTACTGTCCATACAATGAGAGGCAATGAAGTTTGTCTTGCACACTGGTTATTTCTGTGCATCAAGGAAAACAATGAACAGTGCAGAATAAAGTGTAACAGTTACAGATTAAGGTGCAGTGCAGGAAGACAAAGGTACAAGAACGTAACGAAGTAAATTGTGAGGCCAAAAGTCTAAATTATCATACTAGGGAACCATTACGTATAACAAGAAGGTAGAAACTATCTTCAAACCTGGTGGTGCAAATTTTCAGTCTTTTGCATCTTCTCCCCAATGGAAAAGGGGAGAATAGAGATTGTTTCAATGATATAAATACAGGATAAAGAAGTGTACTAAGCCTAGACTACATCACACATAGAGAAGGCCATAGGACATTGCAGCAGAATTAGGTCATTCAGCCCAGAGTCTGCTCTGCCATTCCATCATGGCTGATTTAATATTCCTCTCAACTTCCATTCTCTCACCTTCTCGCCATAACATTTGACACCCTGACTAATCAAGAATCTATCAACCTCCCCCACCCCCCGCCCCATTCTCCCAAACTCCAGCAAGTACAGGCTCAGGACCATCACTATACATCTCTACATGTAGATGTATAGTGTATAGTTTTGCTCTCCTTATCTCGGAAGGGATTGCAGCAAAGATTCACCATGCGAATTCCAGGGAGAGTGGTTTTTCTTTCAAGAAAAGATCGAACAGACTGGACTGTATTCCCGAGACACCAGAAGAATAAGAGGATGTCTCAAAAAAATATAGAAACATAATGGGGTTAATAGGCTAGATGCATGGAAAATATTTCTCCTGGCCAAGGAGTCTAGAACCCTGGACAGCAGTTCAATGGAACAGCACAGGAACAGGCCCTTCAATCTTCAGTCTTGTGCCACACTGGTTAAAGCTAATCCCTTCTGTCTGCTCAAGGCTCCATCTCTCTATTCCCTGTACATTTATGTGCCCAAGAACGTCTCATCGCATCTGATACACCTATCGCATCTGACTTCACTATCACCCCTGGCAGCTCAGCATCCACTTCTCTGTGTAAATAAGATAGGTTGTTTCACACCTCTGCTTTGAACTATCCCCACCCCAACAATACACACACTGTAAATACAGACCGAGGAAATCTGCAGATGCGGGAACTTCAAGCAACACACATAAAAGTTGCTGATGAACGTAGGAGGCCAGGCAGTATCTCTAGGAAGAGGTACAGTCGACGTTTCAGGCCAAGATCCTTCGTCAGGACTAACTGAAGGAAGAGCTAGTAAGAGATTTGAAAGTGGGAGGGGGAGGGGGAGATCCAAAATGATAGGAGAAGACAGGAGGGGGAGGGATGGAGCCAAGAGCTGGACAGGTGATTGGCTAAAGGGATATGAGAGGATCATGGGACAGATGGCCCAGGGAGAAGGAAAAGGGGGGGGGGGAGCCCAGAGGATGGGCAAGAGGTATAGTGAGAGGGACAGAGGGAGAAAAAGGAGAGAGAGAAAAAGAATGTGTGTATATAAATAAATAATGGATGGGGTACGAGGGGGAGGTAGGGCATTAGCGGAAGTTTGAGAAGCCTTCACTCAGAGAACGGCAAACCTTTGGAATTCTCTATCCTGAAGAGTGTAGACTGTCAGCTTGCATTCAATTCAATCAAAACATAGATTGATAGATTTATGGATTTCAAAGGGAATCATAGGTTATATAGACATTTCTGGAAAATGGTGCTGAAGATCTGTCACAACCTTGAGGAATCGCAGAGCAAGCTTGAAGGGCCAGCTGGCCTACATCCAGCTTCCATTTCATATGTTTAGTACATCTCAAAGCACATTGCAGGTGATAAAGTACTGTTAGTGTGAGGTGACTGCAATGCAGGTTGTGAAGCAGCCAAATTAGCCTCAACGAAATACCACAAGTATCAATACGTAAATCACTATCTTTAAAATCATAACTGCAGGATAAATGCTGACTAGAATATTAGGAATAACTCAATTTGTCCAAAATATTGCCACAGAGTTTTTACACCCATCATGGAAGTGCAAACCAGCCTTACATATAACATCTCCTCTAAAACCAGCTCTCCCAATAGAGTAGCTCTCTCCCACAACTTCATTTGGCCAAAAGTCTGTGCTTATATGTCTGTATTGGGCATTGAACCTATAATTCACTGCAAGTTACTATTTACATTGTTATTCCTAACCCGTTATCACCTACTTATGATGTTCTTTAAATAAAATCCAGGTTCAGGAGGATATAATTTACAAAGGCACTGTTAGTATAATTTGGTAGGGCTAACTAATATGAAAAAATTTCACCCAAGACATCAACAGCCCCACAAGAGGAACCAAGTTGAATACAATTAGTGTTCCATTGTCAATTTTTTTTAGATTTGTATAAAAATGCACTTTCTTCAAAGCAGGATATGATTTTACACTGGTGTCAGGAATATAAATCCAGTCAAAATCAGGAGTCAAGACTCCAAATTGGCCTAAGACCAAAGAAAATTGAGATTCTCTGGAAGATATCAGCTTAAGCATTGCAAATACTTAGCACAGTAAGATTTAGTTGCTTCATCTGGGGACCTAAATTGGGTTAATTTATTCTTGAAACATTTCAACGATTTATTTTGACAAAGCAGAGCAGCAGTTCGAATGCATCAAGAATTTTCAGAACTTTCAACTGGATTTTTAAAGAACCAGTAAAAACTTCTGAAGCTTTCCCTCGTCAGTATAATGTCTCCCTGTAATGAAAAGGTCTCCAGATTTTCCACTCAACTATGGAAAGTCCAACCACAGGTCATTGTCAACACAGAAAATTTGATATTAATATGAGCTGAACTCTCCACACAGCACAATCAGGAAACGGATTACAATCCGGGAACTGGCTGCCAATAGATCAGGACAGTAGTCCCACACAGCTGGGAAGGATAAAATAAAAGACCCATAAACAAGGTTTATCTGTTTTACCAACAATAACAGAAATAAAGCACCTTTGTTTTCATGTGATGATCTGAATTTGTCTTATTTGACCATTCAGACCTTGGTACAAAAAGCTCACACAGCAATATCTGTAACCATTGGTGGTACAACACATCATTACCAGCAGAGTTTCATATAGCACTTATCCCATGATAGGAAACATCATTGAGAATCGAAGGTTGGTATTAATGACACTGGCCACACAAAATTATTTCATACTTTAAACCCAAAGTCTAGTGACAATCCCTGACTGGCTCTTCTGTCCCTACCTGTTACATATGTGCGAAGCCAGAACGACACCACAGTAGGATTAAATGTTTTTACTAAGTCGTGTTAATTATGGTACATAGTGGACAACTTAGTGTGGGAGCAATGAACTGAGCCAACCGAGACGAAAACATGCGCACTTGAAAGCCCACACCCAAAAGAGTGCCTCGCTAATCAATTCACTGCACAAACAATCAGCCACATGCACACTTCCCACATTCTCACAAGCAATCCACTCATCAGTCCATGTCCCTTGGCACCTTTCTATGTACCTAGAGGAGATGCAAGCCTCTGTTGCCCTCTTCTCTTCCCACCATCCAGGCGCCAAATCATTCCAGGTGAAACAGCAAGCCATTTGTATTTCTTACATTCCAGTCAATAGCATTCGATGTTTACAATTTGACCTCCACTGCACTGATGAACCCAAACACAGATTGAGCGATTGCTCATCCAATCTGTCTTAACCTATGTCCATATAGTCCTTTGACTTGCACCTCACTCCTCACCCCAGCTCTCTTTTGAAACTCTCCACTTACCCCCGCCCCCCAAAGCTCTGAGGAAGGATTACTGACCCAAAATACAGACTGGTTTCTCTTTCCACAGAAGCTGTTCAACTGAGTTCTTCCAGCATTTGTTCCTGATGCAATATTGAGAGTTCTTCACTGTCAAAAATTGTTGTTCAAATGCGACTGAACCGGATCGTCATCTACCTTCTCAGATGTACACGGTGGTCGGAGAGAGCCCATGGATGTTGTGTCCCACTGTCTACGTGATAGGCAAGCCTAGGCAGTATGATATGGAGAGCAAGCTGTTGCTCATGTAGCGGGCTCCCCCTCACCACACAGCTGATGAATCCAAAGGAACAGCCGAGACCAATACAGTTTGGCACCAGTGGCATCACAGGAGTTGCCAGACAGTGTTGTGTACAAAGTATCACACTGTCACACTCTACGGGCAGAGAAATATTCCACCAATGCCTACCTTTCTACCAAAATAATGAGCAACAGATTAACTGGTCAGTACCACTTCGCAGTTTATATGAAACTTACTCTGCTCAAAATTATTTTATACGTTTCACATTAAATCATCAATATACTTCAGAAGTAATCCATTGTCTGTCAAGGGCTTTGAAACATCTTTGGATTATAAACAATTGTCAAGTTAACAAAGGTTGAATTGTTTATGGAATCCAATATCAGATAGAACAATTTCCAAATAATTTACATCCCATTTCTCCGCAACTCTAAGTGAACAGCCCAGCATTGTTTCATGAATCCCATACCACATCAATTGTAATTCTCCCACTTCTGAAGGCGAATAATCTGCAAGTGCAGACTTTTGGTCCTTTATGACATTACAGAGCAATATTCAAACTGCACCAAGACAATATAATAAATGGCTAATTTGAAAGCAATGGGATAACCTTGCTGATTAATATTAGGGATCATGTATTCTTAGTACCTTCCGCTCCACCATTTCTGCTAATTCAGTGAGTCTAAACAACCACAAGAGATTCTACAGATGCTGGAAATCCACAGCAACACACAAAAAAATGCTGGAGCAACTCAGCAGGTCTGGCCGCATCTATTGAGGGGAATGAACAGTCAAAGTTTCATGCTGAGTCTCTTTATCAAGACAGAGACCCGAAACGTCAACTGTTTATTCCTCGCCATAGATGCTGCCTGACCTGCTGAGTTCCTCTAGCATTTTTGTGTGTTGCTCTAAACAACCAGCTGGATTACATCAATGGAAATGATTCAGACACCATATTTAAAGAGGAAGAAACCCTTAATAATCAGTGTCCTTCTCATAACCCATAAATTAGAAAAAGGATCACTTTTTAAATGATAGTCATCACTGTTTTCTTTCAGTGTTTCTCAAGCTATTTCCTGTTGCCAGACAAAACACAACATATCATTTTTTAAAAACCAAGATGCTGAATCAGTCATAGAATTTAAATACTGCACCTTTATCAAAAATCAAACAGATCTAATTAAAGTAAATTTACATCAAAGTATACATGTCACCAATATGAACAGTGGAAAGTGGCCAGTGACGGAGTGGAGCTTTGAGGCTTTGACTCCAGAGGCTTCGACGAGAAGAGGCGGAAGACGAGCTTGCTCCAGGACAATTCCTCCTGAGACAGTGACGTGCCTCTCATGTGAGATGTGGCAGTCTTGGGGAACTCCCCTCTCCCGCAGAGTCACATCTGCCAGAAGTGCATGTGGCTAGGCGATATGGAAGACTGTGTAAGGAATCTGGAGCAGCAGCTGGATGACCTTCGACTCATGAGGAAGAATGAGGCAGTCATAGATGAGAGCTACAGGAAGGTAGTCACACCTAGGCTGCCGGAAGCAGGTCATTGGGTGACAGTCAGAGGGGGGAAAGCGAAGGTGAGTAGACAGGTAGTGCAGAGCACCCCTATAGCCATTCCCCTGAATAATAAGTATACTGTTCTGGATACCGTTGGCGGGGACGACTGACCAGGTGTGAGCCATGATAGCAGGGCCTCCAGCACTGAATCTGACCCTGTAGTGCAGAAGGGTGGGTCAAAGAAGAGGAGAGTTGTCGTTGCTGGGGACTCTATAGTCAAGGGAGCAGATAGGAGATTTTGTGGACATGAGAAGGACACCCGCATGGTTTGTTGCCTCCCGGGTGCTAGGGTCCGGGATGTCTCTGACCGGGTGCACGACATCCTGGTACGAGAGGGAAAGCAACCAGAAGTCATGATACATGTTGGTACCAACGACATAAGCAGGAAGAGGGATGAGGTCCTGAAGTGTGAGTTTCGGGAACTAGGCAGAAGGCTGAATAACGAGGACTTCAAGGGTGGCGTTCTCAGGATTGCTGCCAGTGCTACGTGACAGTGATGGTAAGAATTGGTGGAGATTCCAGCTGAATGCGTGGCTGAGGAGTTGGTGCAGGGGGCAGGGTTTTAGATTTTTGGATCATTGGGATCTCTTCTCCGGAAGGTGGGACCTGTACAGATTGGATGGGTTGTACCTGAACTTGAGGGGGAGCAATATCCTTGCAGGTAAGTTTGCTAGCCTGGATCGGGAGGGTTTAAACTAATTTGCAAGGGGGATGGGACCCGGAGCGATAGAGCAATGGAAGAAGTGCATGGAGTAAAGCCAGATCGAACATATAAAGAGGCTTTGAGGAAAGAGAAGCAGAATAAAGGGTGTAAAGGTAGTAAGGTAGAAGGGCTAAAGTGCATGTACTTCAATGCAAGAAGAATCAGGAACAAAGGTGATGAACTGAGAGCTTGGATACTTACATGGAATTATGATGTAGTGGCCATTACAGAGAATTGGCTGGCACCAGGGCAGGAATGGATTCTCAATATTCCTGCATTTCAGTGCTTTAAAAGGGATGCGGGGGGGGGCGGGAGAGGAGGAGGGGTGGCATTACTGGTCAGGGATACTATTATAGCTACAGAAAGGGTGGGTAATGTAGCAGGATCCTCTTTTGAGTTAGTATGGTTCGAAATCAGGAACAGGAAGGGAGCAGTTACTCTATTGGGAGTATTCTATAGGCCCCCTGGTAGCAGCAGAGATACCAAGAAGCAGATTGGGAGGCAGATTTTGGAAAGGTGCAAAAATACCAGGGTTGTTATCATGGGTGACTTTAACTTCCCTAATATTGACTGGCACCTGATTAGTTCCAATGGTTTATACGGGGCAGAGTTTGTTAAGTGTGTCCAGGACGGATTCCTGTAACAGTATGTTGACAGGCCAGCTAGGGGGAATGCCATACTAGATCTAGTATTAGTTAATACACTGGGTAAGGCCACAGATCTCTCAGTGGGTGAGCATCTGGGGGACAGTGACCACTGCTCCCTGGCCTTTAGCCTTATCATGGAAAAGGATAGAATCAGAGAGGACAGGAAAATTTCTAATTGGGGAAGGACAAATTATGAGGCTATAAGGCTAGAACTTGTGGGTGTGAATTGGGATGCTGTTTTTGCAGGGAAATGTACTATGGACATGTGGTCGGCGTTTAGGGATCTCTTGCAGAATGTTAAGAACAAATTTGTCCTGGTGACGAAGATAAAGAATGGTAGGGTGAAGGAACCATGGGTGACAACTGAGGTGGAAAATCTAGTCAGGTGGAAGGCGGCAGCATACATGAGGTTTAGGAAGCAAGGATCAGATGGGTCTATTGAGGAATACAGGGTAGCAAGAAAGGAGCTTAAGAAGGGGCTGAGGAGAGCAAGAAGGGGGCATGAGAAGGCCTTGGCGAGTAGGGTAAAGGAAAACCCCAAGGCATTCTTCAATTATGTGAAGAACAAAAGGATGACAGGAGTGAAGGTAGGATCGATTAGAGATAAAGGTGGGAAGATGTGCCTGGAGGCTATGGAAGTGAGTGTGGTCCTCAATGAACACTTCTCTTCGGTATTCACCAATGAGAGGGAACTTGCTGACGATGAGGACAATATGAGTGAGGTTGATGATCTGCAGCATGTTGATATTAAGGCAGAGGAGGAGCTGGGAGTTGTTAAAATGCATTCAAACAGGTAAGGCCCCAGGGCCTCACAGAATATTCCCCAGGCCACTCCATGAGGTGAGGGAAGAAATAGCTGAGCCTCTGGTTAGGATCTTTATGTCCTCGTTGTCCACGGGAATGGTACCGGAGGATTGGAGGGAGGCAAATGTTGTCTCTTTGTTCAAAAAAGGTAGTAGGGATAGTCCGGGTAATTATAGACCAGTGAGCCTTACGTCTGTGATGGGAAAGCTGTTGGAGAAGATTCTTAGAGAAAGGATCTATGGGCATTTAGAGAATCATGGCCTGATCAGGGACAGTCAGCATAGCTTTGTGAAGGGCAGATCGTGTCTAACAAACCTGATAGAGTTCTTTGAGGTGGTGACCAGGCATCTAGATGAGGGTAGTGCAGTGGATGTGATCTACATGGATTCTAGTAAAGCATTTGACAAGGTTCCACACGGTAGGCTTATTCAGAAAGTCAGAAGGCATGGGATCCAGGGAAGTTTGGCCAGCTAGATTCAGAATTGGCTTGCCTGCAGAAAACAGAGGGTCGTGGTGGAGGGGGTACATTCGGATTGGAGGATTGTGACTAGTGGTGTCCCACAAGGATCGGTTCTGGGACTTCCACTTTTCATGATTTTTATTAACGACCTGGATGTGGGGGTAGAAGGGTGGGCTGGCAAGTTTGCAGATGACACAAAGGTTGGTGGTGTTGTGGATAATGTAGAGGATTGTCGAAGATTGCAGAGAGACATTGATAGGATGCAGAAGTGGGCTGAGAAGTGGCAGATGAAGTTCAACCCGGAGAAGTGTGAGGTGGTACACTTTGGAAGGACAAACTCCAAGGCAGAGTACAAAGTAAATGGCAGAATACTTGGTAGTGTGGAGAAGCAGAGGGATCCAGGGGTACATGTCACAGATCCCTGAAAGTTGCCTCACAGGTAGATAGGGTAGTTAAGAAAGCTTATGGGGTGTTAGCTTTCATAAGTCGAGGGATAGAGTTTAAGAGTCTCGACGTAATGATGCGGCTCTATAAAGCTCTGGTCAGGCCATACTTGGGAGTACTGTGTCCAGTTCTGGTCGCCTCACTATAGGAAGGATGTGGAAGCATTGGAAAGGGTACAGAGCAGTTTTACCAGGATGCTGCCTGGTTTAGAGAGTATGCATTATGATCAGAGATCAAGGGAGCTAGGGTTTTACTCTTTGGAGAGAAGGAGAATGAGAGGAGACATGATAGAGGCATACAAGATATTAAGAGGAATAGATAGAGTGGACAGCCAGCGCCTCTTCCCCAGGGCACCGCTGTTCAATACAAGAGGATATGGCTTTAAGGTAAGAGGTGGGAAGTTCAAGGGGGATATTAGAGGAAGGTTTTTTACTCAGATAATGGTTGGTGGTAGAATGCACTGCCTGGGTCAGTGGTGGAGGCAGATACACTAGTGAAATTTAAGAAACTACTAGATAGGTATATGGAGGAATTTAAGGTGAGAAGTTATATGGGAGGCAGGGTTTAAGGGTCGGTACAACATTGTGAGCTGAAGGGCCTGTACTGTGCTGTGCTGTACTATTCTATTCTATGTTCTAATCTACCGAGATTCAGTTTCCTGCAGGAATTTACAGGGACATAAAGGAATACAATAGAATTTCTGAAAAATAATACATAACCAAAGACTGACAAACAACCAATATGCAAAGAAAGACCAATTATGCAAATAAAAAACATAAATAATACTGAGAACATAAGCTGTAGAGTTCTTGAAACTGAGTTTGTACATTGTGGAATCAGTTCAGCGTGGAGGTGACTGAAATTAACTACACCAGTTCAGGAGCTTGATGGGTGTAGGGTAATAACTTTTCCTGAACCTGGTGGTGGTGGTGGAACAACATATGGCTCCTGTACCCCCTGCCCGATGGTAGTAGTGAGAAGCATGCATGGCCTGGACGGTGGGGGTCCTTGATGATGGATTACAACTACAAATAACTGTAAGTTAGTTTATGATATCAAATGTTCACAAAATTAAAATTTAGTGACAGTCCTTCATATTAACAAATAATACTACCGAGTAAGCAAATCCAAGCTGGAATCCAACTACAACAGGACCAAGACTAGGATTGAATTTACTGTCTTCAATACTGATTACCTCTCATAACTAATCTCCAAAATTGAATCCCAAGAATTCCTTACTGCAACCAAAAGCAGCATTTCTGGTGTTACTGATATCAAACCTGTGAAGCAACAGTGAATGGCAAAATTTATGAACATTATCCAATAATGCTTCTCAGAAAGTGGACAACGTGAACCTGGTGAAGGAACATCCTAAAAACTTTTCAATGATGCAGAAGACACAAAAATGTGTGGAATTGCAGATTGTGAGAAAAGAAGTACAAGGGATACAGTAGCAGAGACCAGTTGGGAATTTGGACAGCGAAATGACAAGTGGAGTTTAATTAGACAAGTATGAGGAGGTGCATTTTGCCAGGTTAAGTGGAAGACGATATTATACAGTAAATGCCAGAACCTACAGGAGAACTGATATACAGAGGGTGCTTGGCGTGCAAGTCCATGGTTCCCTGAAAATAGTAATACAAATGAACAGGTTAGTAAAGAAGGCATAGGGCATCCTTGCCTTCAGTCAGGGCATCAAGTATAAAAGTTACACTTCATCTGTCTAAAACTTTGGTTAGAACACATTTGAAATATTATGTGCAGTTCTGGTCACTACATGATAGGAAGGAGGCATTGGAGAGGATGCACAAGAGGTTAAGTGCCTTGCCTGGATGAGAGAATATTAGCCATAGGAGATGTTGGACAAACTTGTTTTTCCCCCTCAGTTTAGGCACAGGAGGCTGATGTGTGACCTTGTCGAAGTTTATTACACTATGAGGGGCATAAATAGGATATATGGTCTTTGATTTTATTTTTACAGGATGGAAATATCAAGCTTCTTCGTCTTACACAGAAGGTGGTAGGTACCTAGAATGAGCTGCCAAGGCAAGTGGTTGAAACAGATAAGACAGCAATGTTTTAACAGACAGGCAACAGAGATACAGATTTGTTTAGATTGGCATCACGATTGGCACAGACATTGTGGGCCAAAGAGTCTGTTCCAGTGCTGCACTATATTATATGTACTATTGCAATATATAAACAGCAGAAAATAAAATGTGCTAAATTGCCATCTCTGAGATGCTGAAGATTAGATGCAAATTTCAACTGCCTTCAAGAGGTGAAAATACGAGGGGTGATTGATAATTTTATGGCCCAGGGTAGAAGGAGTCAATTTTAGAAAACCGAGCACATTTATTTTTCAACATAGTCCCCTCCTACATTTACACACTTAGCCAGGCAGTCGTGGAGCATATACTTTATACTTTATTGTCGCCAAACAATTGATACCAGAACGTACAATCATCACAGCGATATTTGATTCTGCGCTTCCCGCACCCTGGATTACAAATCAATAGTAAATATTAAAAATTTAAATTATAAATCATAAACAGAGAATAGAAAAATGGAAAGTAAGGTAGTGCAAAAAAACCGAGACGCAGGTCCGGATATTTGGAGGGTACGGCCCAGATCCAGGTCAGGATCTGTTCCAGCAGTCTAGATCTTAGACCTCCAGAAAGTGTCCACAGCTGGGGTGATTGATAAGATTGTGGCCTAGTGCAGAGGGAGAGTTATACAGCTCTCATTACATGCACATGCAGTTCAATGCTTTGAGTGATTATGCAGGAAGTTTGAAGTTAATAACTCATCTCCCTCTACCTTAGGCCACAAACTCATCAATCACCCCTGCTGTGGACACTTTCTGGAGGTCCAAGATCCGTATGCTCCATGACCGCTGGACTAAGTGTGTAAATATAGGAGGGGACTATGTTGAAAAATAAATGCACTAGGTTTTCTAAAATTGACCCCTTCTACCTTAGACCACGAACTTATCAAATACCCCTCGTAACTTTTCAAAAGTTCATTATTCCAACAGGACTGAAAACCAAGTTATATATTTATTTTTTACAGTTGATATAATCTCTCAAAGCACTTCAGAATAAAGATCTGATACCAATCTATTCAAGGAAATGTTCGAACCTGGGGAAAGAAGGAAGTTTAAAGGATTAAGAGATGGAGAGTTGGTGAGATATGGGTAGAGGCAAGTGAAAGCAAAGCACTTCACCAGTGAGCAGCCATCAAAAATTAAGAGTTCCTTTGTTTTCTGTTGGTAGTGCAGTGGTTAACACAATGCTTTACATTACCAGTGACCCAGGTTCAATTCCCACCACTGTCTGTAAGAAGCTTGTATGTTCTCCCTGTGACAATGTGGTATTCCTCCCACAGTCCAAGGATATACCAGTTGATAAGTTAACTGATCATTGTAAATTGTCCCTTGATTAGGCTAGGATTAAGTCAGGGGCTGCTAGGTGGCATCTCAAAGGGTCGGAAGGGCCTATTCCATGCTGTATCTCAGTAAGTAAATATATAAATAAATAAATAACTCCTGTTTTAAAACCTGATGTATTCTTTACATTAAAAATACAATAACCACTGAACAAGTTTAGAATAAATCACAATAATGCAATTTAGGATAGTGCTCTTGGGCAAATATTTATGTTGTAATTAATTCAGTATTTTTCCCCTATTGCCTTTGAATGTCACACATAACCCAATTGGTTAAATGAGTACAGAGTCTCCGTAAACAAGAACATTCTCCTATATTGAAACAATGCCAAAGTTAACTTAATTGCTACATGTATATCCAAACATACAGAGAAATTTCGTTTACGTATCCTAAGAAAGCAAAAGGAGAAATTATTAATGCAGGTTCGTACACCTTTAACTTTCTTTCTCAGTATGTGTCAATTGATCTGATCTCAGACAATAGTCACATGTTCAAGTTCAAGTTAACTGTCATCTGACTGTATGTATATACAACCTAACAAAACAATGTTCCTCTAGGACAGGGGTTCCCAACCTTTTCTATGCCTTGGACCCTTACCATTAACCGAGGGGTCTGTGGACCCCAGGTTGGGAACCCCTACACTAGACCAGGGTGCACCCACAAAATATATCACACACAGCACACAAACCAAAATATTGCCATTCATTAATAAAATATATTTCAAAATGCATGTAGTGCACAGCACAAGTAAACACTAAGCAATAAACAGCTTACTACAATTCACCAACAACAGGAATTCTGCAGATGCTGAAAATTCAAGCAACACACATGAAAGTTGCTGGTGAACGCAGCAGGCCAGGCAGCATCTCTAGGAAGAGGTGCAGTCGACGTTCCAGGCTGAGACCCTTCGTCAGGACTAGACCCTTCGTCTTCCCAGCGATGCTGCCTGGCGTGCTGCGTTCACCAGCAACTTTTATATGTGTTACTACAATTCACCACTTCATCTCCACATTACATTGGGAAAATGAAAACTCAGCCAACATACCCATACCTAACTAGTAGAGAATGAGGCACCATTTTAACCAAACAAGTATATCTAAGCATTTCACTGGTGCAATTACAAATAATATTGGAAGTGACAAATACATAAAACTCAGTCAAAGACAGTTCTAAGGGCAATGTGAAAGAAAAAGGTAAGGTGATTTAGGGAAGGATGCAACAACTCAAGGCTATGGCAACTGAAGGCATGACAACTAATAGCAAAGAAATTAAATCTGAGGTTAATCAACAAACAAGAAATAACAGAGAAATAATAACGTTGGCCAATGAGATGGGAGATGAATTAAATGAGTATTTTGCATCAGTATTCAATGTAAAAGACACAAGCAGTGTGCCAGGTGTTGAAGGGTGTGAGGGAAGGCACTCTTTAAGAAATGAGGAAGGCAGCAGAAAAGAAATTATAGACCAGTTAGCCTGACCTCAGTGGTTCCGAAGATGTTGGAGTCAATTGTTAAGGATGAGGTTATAAAGTACTTGGTGATACAGACAACATAGGACAAAGTCAGCATGGTTTCCATGAGGGACAATCTTGCCTGACAAACCTGTTGGAATTCGTTGAAGAGATTACACACAGGATAGATAAAGGAACACAGTGGATGTTGTATATTTGGACTTTCAGAAGGCCTTTGACAAGGAACCTCACATGAGGCTGCCTACCAAGTTAAGAGCCCATGGTATTACAGGAAAGTTACTGCCATGGTTTGAGCATTAGCTGATTGGTAGGAGGGAGCGAGTGGGAATAAAAGGATCCTTTTCTGGTTGGCTGCCAGTGACTGGTAGTGTTCCACAGGGATTGGTGTTGGGACTGCTACTTTTTATGTTGTATATCAATGATGATGATGGAATAGATGGCTTTGTTTCCAAGTTTGCAGATGAAATGAAGATTAGTGGAGGTAGTGTTGAGGAAGCAGGTAGGCTGCAGAAGGACTTAAGACAGATTAGGAGAATGGGCAAGAAAGTGACAAATGAAATACAAAGTTGGAAAATACATGGTCATTTTCTACGGCAGTAGAAATAAATGTGCAGACTATTTCCTAATCAGGGAGAAAATCCAAAAATATGAGATGCAAAGGGACTTGGGAGTCCTTGTGCAGAACACCCTAGGGGTTGACTTGCATGTAGAGTTGGTGGTGAGGAAGGCAAATACAATGTTAGCTGTCACTTCAAGAGGTCTAAAATACAAGAGCAGGAATGTGGTGCTGAGGCACTGGTGAGACCTCTCCTTCAGTATTGCAAATAGTTTGGGTTCCTCATTTAAGGAAAGATGTGCTGGCATTGGAGAAGGTTCAGAGGAGGTTCATAAGGATGATTCCAGGAATGAAAGGGTTGTCATACGAGGAACATTTGATAGCTCTGGGTCTGTACACGCTGGAATTTAAAAGGTTGGGGGGGGGGGGAGGGAAGAGGGAATCTCATTGAAAACTTCCAAATGTTGAAAGGCCTAAATAGAGTAGATGTGGAAAGGATGTTTCCCATGGTGAGGGAGTCTAGGACAAGAGGGCACAACCTCAGGATAGGGGGCGTCCATTTAAAACAGATGTCAACAAATTTCTTTAGCCAGGGAGTGGCAAATTTGTGGAATTTATTACCACAGGCAGCTGTGGGGGTCAGACTGTTAGGTGTATTTAAGAATGAACTTGACAGATCCTTGATTGGGCACGGCAACAAAAGGTTACAGGGAGAAGGCCAAGGAGGGGGGTTAAGGAGGGGAGAAAAGGATCAGTTTGATTGAATGGTGGAGAAAATTGGTCTATACATGGCAAATTGGTCTATTGTTGTCACATGTACCAAGGTACAGTGGAAGATGATCTTGCATACTACCCAGACAGATAATTTCATTACAACAATGTACTGAGATAGTGCTAAATAAAGCAACGGAATTCAGAACATGTTATAGTTACAGAGAAAGTGCAGTGCAGCGAGGCAATAAGGCCAAAACAAGTAGGTGATTAGGTCAAGAGTCCATCCATGGGACCTTTCAGTACTCTTAGAACAGCAGAACAAAAGTTGGGAAACACAAGGAAGAGAGGCTTATGGAGGCATCTGACACAAACTAGCCATTGTAATTTATATATCCTGATGTGGGAGTGGCAACTATATTCCCAAGTACCATGCAATGTCCACACCCCACTGTTAAACAGAAGCACTGTATCCCAAACGTTTTTCAGATATATCTGAGCAAGATTTTGGTGGGGGGGGGTGGATGAAACCCTGATCATCTCTCACCATGCATGGCAAATCACAGCATATGCTGCCCATGATCTGTCAAATATAAAGCACTGGTATCCGCAAGACCACAGCTGAACTGGAACTTTATCCATGTATCCAAAGTGGCTACTGGAATAAAGCCACTACTAGAACAGTGACTCAAAAGAAATCCAGGAGAGAGAAGAAAAGGCACATTGCTTCACAGTCTGAAGAAACAATGAATTTTTTTAAGGATTCCTTTTCAGCTAGTGTCTCATGAATCACTGACATAAAATATGTGAATACTTTACTACATATGGTACAGCAATATCAGCCCCCACTCTACCAACTCCTCCCATGCTTTGTAATAAGACACAGACACAAAGTTTTCCACATGAGATTTGAACCTTGAAGAATCTAAGAACGAAAATAAACAACATTGCTCTTCAAAACTTTGATGAACCTGAACCAGTCTAGCTAAAATTCAGTATTACAGAACCAGATTATTAAATAAGAGACCAGGAAGTAAGACTGCTCTAAATAATACATCACAAACATAAAGCTTAAATTACTAGTTAACGATAAGGACAAAATATACATAGAGTCTACTCCAACTTGATCTGTCCATCCATATCCTATCCTACAGAAAATGCACAAACCCTTTTATTCTGCACTCTCTTGAAATATTTGTTGCAACACAACAAGAACAATCGTGGGTATATGTAATCTTAAAACTATGCTTAGCTGAATTGCAGAAAAATAAAAATCAGGAAATTATGTTTTATTTTTGAAACTCTGGCTTGTTTTAGTGACCATTCTGATTCCTCTAATACCAAGATGAAGTTTTGATGGTCATAACATAATGGACTCAAAACCAGCTATTTGATTTGATTGCATAGCAATTCAGTATTAAAATACAACTGTTTAATAAAAAAATACCCCCAAGAATAGATCCTCGCATTTCCCCCAACTCCCCCAACTTCTCATTTACATGCTCTCTGTTGGAAACATCATAGAGAAAAAAACAAATCAGATTCAACATGCAAGTTTGAAGACAGCTTTCACCACACATTTTGGCAGTTCTTGTACTGCCTCTGATGTAAGTGCACATAGCCAATACCTAATATTAGGTGAATTAAAATGTTTTCCAGGTAAATATCAAAAAGTCAGAAGTCATGTTCTTTATTCCTCTCTCAAGCTCTTTTCGCCAACCATTAACAACATCCCTCAAAATAACAGCATTCCATTTTATCAGAAGTAAAAATGTGACTACGTGCGCTGTCCTGTACCAATTCACTTCCAACTGTCACTTCCATGCTCTCAATTTATCAGAAATGTAATTCACATATAAATTTTTCGATCTCAAGATTCTACCATTCCAATAGTATTTTGACCAATTTTCCATCTTTCACCCTCCAAAATCTCATGCTTTTTTTGTCTGCCTAGATTCTAACTCAAAATCCTGTTTGCTTCTGCACTTACTTACCAACATTACCTTCATCTCTAAAAGCACACTGTAAACGTAACTTTGCTAGATCAAATAACGACAGCACAAAGAGATCGTTACTTATCTTTCTACTCGTTTATTTCTTCGAGCTCAGCCGGCGAGTGAACTTAGACCCAACATCAGGGAAAGAACCTTTCTCATCTCCCCGGCAGTTCTACAACTTCACTGCCTGATGTCAGAATTGTCGTAAGTTATAAGGCCACCGATACAAAAGAACAATCAGTTTGATAACTATTCCGATCAGGTCAATGGACTATTGATACAAAAGTACAATCAATTTGTTAGACACTCCAGCCACCTTAATTAAAGAAAAGAATGTCCTACCTGGTTTGCTGGAGCCACAACTTAATTACAAAGATAAGAACATCCGCCAAATTTATGCTTTAATTAAGAAAGGAATGTTCTGTCTAATTTCCATCAGGTTCTGCTTTTTGTCAAAATCAAAAGGTGTGAAAAGCCCAGAGACATCTGATGTGGATCTGGGCAAACTTTAATTATCTTGCTCCAAAGAAGGCAGCTGTGAGACATTATTCAAACACACTGCAGTTACAGACATGGTCAGTACTGAATCCATTGTTTTACAGGAATCTTGAGAATCCACCTTTCCCTTAAACTTTATCAACATCAAATTTTAAATATTTATCCTTATTTTCAAAAAACCCTCAAGTACTTGTGCGACTTATCACACCTCCCTTTACAAATCTCCAAGATCACAGAACCCCTTAGTTAAGGACACATACACATTCTCAACTTCAATTGTTGGTACCCCATCTCAAATCCTCTCAGTGACTCAACTGGTAGAAGTCTTATATTTGAGTGAGATGCTATATCTGTTATATTTGATTCAGCATTCACAGTCTAAGCTATTATTTTGGGTGCAATGCTAGAAGGTGTTGCACTGTCACAGGTGCTATCTTTTGAGTGAAATTTTAAACTTTCATTGGCAGAGAGCAAAAGATCGCAAGGAAATCCCCCCACCCCCAAGAGCAGGTAAACTAGCCCTGGATAATGATTAGTTGGTCATTATTATGTGTTTTTTTTAAATAAAAGCTTTTCTGCACAAATTCTCTACCACATTGCTTGTGTTACAGTAACTACGCTTCAAGGAAAACTTTATTGGCAATACACACAAAATGCCAGAGGAACTCAGCAGGTCAAGCAACATTATGGAGAGAAATAAAACAGTCAATGCTTTGGGCCTGCACAGCATTAAACATTTTGTTCCTCCAACACTATGTACATTGCTTAAGATTTCAAGCATCTGCAGAATCTCATGTTTTAAACTTTGCTAGCTGCCCTAAGAAACTTCTTGTACAAGTACAAACCATGACATGCTTAAAACCCTGTGACCAGTCTTTTGGGCATCTGCTTTTGTATCTACTGTGTCCAATAGGTGCTTAAAGCAGCAGTCCCCAACAACCGGGCTGCGGACTGGTATCGGGCCTCAGAGAATGTACTACCGGGCCGCGAGGAAACAATATGAGTCAGCAGCACCTTTCCTCATTCCCTGTCATGCACTGTTGAACTTGAACACAGGGTTGCCAACTGTCCCGCATTAGCCAGGACATCCTGTATATTGGGCTAGATTGGTTTGTCCCATACGGCACCGCCCTTGTCCCGTATTTCCCCGCTAAGGTACAGCATTCCTACGAAACCTTTCGTGCCAAAATGGCATGAAGCGAAGAAGCAATTACCATTAATTTATATGGGAAAAATTTTTGAGCGTTCCCAGACCCAAAAAATAACCTACCAAATCATACTAAATAACACATAAAACCGAAAATAACACTAACATATAGTGAAAGCAGAAATGATATGATAAATACATGGCCTATATAAAGTAGAAATAATGTATGTACAGTATAGTCGGGAAGATTAAGGCAAAACCGATTTGTGGGGGAAAAAATCAGCACGTACGCGCATGCACATGGCTATGCACACGTCACGCATGTGCACACAGGTGCCCGCGCAAGGCTTCATGGTCATGGTAGTCTTTCCTGGGGTAAAATGTCCCGGGATTTGACGGCTACTTTTGTCCCTTATTTGGGAGTGAGAAAGTTGGCAACCCAAACTGTAAAAGACATGTTTAGATGAGTTTAACCCTACTTGAACAACACCCCCTCCCCCCCGCCGCCCGCAAGAATATTGTCAATATTAAACCGGTCCGCGGTGCTAAAAAAGCTGGGGACTCCTGGCTTAAAGCACCTTGGGATGTTTTATTCCACCCCAGTGACTAAATGTAAAAGCTGATTTAAAATGCAGATTTTTAATTGCATGTCTGCAGAGGAATGAAATGGAATTTAAAAAAAGACATTCTGCAAATCTAAATAAAAATTAGTAAAATTTCTTGGATCTGTTAACTTTTATTTTAGAAGGATCTAGGGCAAATGAAAGGAATTAAGGTCAGCTTAGATGAACAGTTGGGTCAGCACGGATCATCTGAACAGTAAGGCCTGTTTCCATGCTGTTTAACCTTATGTTTTACATAAAACCTTCCAGTCAAGATAACACAGAGTTGTGCTGTCTGTCAAGATCTCTGACTTATTTTTTTTTAAGGTTCATATGGATAGGTTTGGGGACAGCACAGGGAGTTTGGCGTTAAGACTGAGAAAGAGGAATAAGGAGAGTTAGAGGTCAGGCCTTAGTCCAGATCAGAGTACTCGACAGTCAAAGGCAAGTGATCCCCATAGACAGGTGGTAGGCAGTGCTGTGGATGAAGACCAGCAATCCCCATGGTCAAGGCCCTGAGAATGAGGGCTAGTTTCCCCTCCTTACCCCGACTCAGTGAGATCCTCCAAGGTTGGTGGGTCCTGGGATCAGAGGTCCATGAGAGTGGGATGCAGCAGGGCTGGTGACTGCCAGGTCAGCATCTCCTGGGATCAGAGGTCCATGTCAGTGGGATGCAGGGGGGGCTGGTGACTGCCAGGTCAGCATCTCCTGAGATCAGAGGCCTGTACAAGTCCGGAGTTCAGGGTCCCAACATCAGCGAATTCTGGGGTCAAAGTTCATTTATTATCAAAGTATGGACAGTATACAACCTTGAGATTCATCTGGCAGGCAGCCACAAAACAAAGAAACAGCACAGAACCCATTTAAAGAAAAAACACACACAAGTCCATCAAACATGTGGGGGGGGAAAGGAACAAATCACGCAAACAACAAAAAAAAATGAATAACACACAGATACTGAATCATACTGGTCAATACCGAAGTCAAGGCTCAATGTCAAAGCCTTGAGTCAGCATGTCCAGAAGCTGGAGACTCAATGTTTGCAAATCTGGAGGCCTGGAGGAAACCTGTTTTGGAGTTGGAGACCTGTCTCTGTGTGTGAGTGTGTGCGAGAAATGGAGGAATGGGACTTGTTTTGCTTTGTTGCTGTGGCTATAATGTTGCTTGTGTTGTTTTGCTGAACATCATGGTCAGGCTTTGTTGGCGCTGGAACGTGTGAACAAACTTGCAGACTGCCCCAAGCACATCATCAGCTTATGTTGGTTGTTAACACAAACAACACATTTCACTGTATGTTTCAATATACATGTAACAAATAAATGAATCTGAATCTGAAAACTGATTAGAGTGTAGTTTCAACTCCAGCCTTCAGGACATCTACGATCCACCACCAGATTCCTAATGAAGTTCAAGAGGGAAAACAGACTACCCTGGACTTCCTAATATTACACAGACAAGTCTATTGGCTGAACCCGTGCCAGTTCAAGGTGGCAAATCATCTTTATACATTGCTTTTCAGGGAACAAAAATGACAGTATCAAGCAGCGTACAAACACAAGAGATTCTACAGATGCTGGAAATTCAGAGTAACCCACACATAAAATGCCTGAGGAACTCAGCATCTAACAGTTGCATTTCAGGTCAAGTTTTCACCCCGAGTCCCCTCCAGCATTTTGTATGTTACTCTAACAAGCAAAGTATGTTAATTTTATGTAATTGCACTTTTTTAAAAAAATTGTGCATCATTTTAATATTCCATGAGTTATTTAGATTAACTCAATTTTTAAATACTTTTTAAAAATCACATCTGACTCAACAGCATGTGTGCATTATTTACTAAATATTAACTGAAACAATGTTTGGTTAGGTGCAGAGGCAAGATACAACAGGCCTCAGCCAGGAAATGAGGCATTTAAATTGGTCTAACACTGAACAACATAACATTAACCCAGGTACTCTATTCACCAAACCAGTCAGCTTCCCAGTGATATCCCCAAGTACTGGAAAAGATCTTCAAAGATACCCCAAAAGCTGGCAGCATACTGCATCAGGAACAGAAAGAAACTTTTATACAGCACTTTTCATGAGCGCAGGGCAGGATTAGTTAAAGAAAACCAAGAGAAGAACAGAACAGGTCTGTTTCAGATCCAGCAATGGGGTGCCATTAAGGAGCACCCAGTTACAATCTGAAAAGCCTAGAAGTGACTGAAGACACAGTAATGTGGTTAACTCTTCCAATACCCCCTAATATACCCCCATCAAACTCTTCTGTCCAACTACAATTAGGGAGGAGCAATACACGTGGGCCTAGCTGATACCGCCCATACCTGAAAAACAATTTTAAGTAGTGAGCAAAAGATACAAATGGATTACAGGAACATGGCTTGTGTGGAAAATGAAAAAAAAGACGTTTTTGACAGAAACAGAAAATGGTACTTTTTAACAGAACTAAATACATGTCTAAAGAGGGATTAGTTATATTTGTCATGTGTACATCAGAACATGCAGTTAAATTTTACAGGCTGACTTGATATATCAGTTCATAATACAAGGAAAATTGATCACTGAGTGCACAAGAGTTTAGACAAATGGATCTGGTAGTACAGTGGAGATGAAATGCCCAGGATGAGCCATGTGAATTGCAGGGCGGGTTTGCTCCTGCATCTTTTGCAGTTGAGCTCTTACCCCAATGTGCTGTAAATACAACAAACTACTCTAAAAGTGCACTCACACTTACAATGCCCGAAACACAGCAGCCAATTCGCACACCGGTTTCCTATAAGCTACAAACTGACAAAGAGGAGACAAAATGTTTGCAAGCAATTCTGATTGAAAGATATTGCCAGTGCATTTAAGGATGTAGACATGGACATTAAGGATATACAGCCTACTATCTTTCAAAGTAATACCACATGAACAGATAGGGCTATTGTGTAGCATCCCAAAAGACCGTGCAGTCCACAGCAGTGAGGCACTAAACACATCATTGAAATCAAGTCACTGGCTTGGGATTTAATATCAAACCTTTTGAGAGCCAAAATAGCTGGATGATTATGGCTTTGTTCTTTATTTTCTGTTTCCCCCACACAAAACTCAACCAAATTCTAAAATGCAGTACTAACATGAAAAGTCAGTCAGTGCAGCTTTTGCAGATGAATCTGCATGACATCTATACTTTGACTAACTTCTACAGATGTATAGTGGAGAGATGTTGACAGGCTGCATCACAGCCTTAAATGGAAACAATGCCCTTGAACAGAAAATCCTACAAAAGGATACGGCCCAGTCCATCACGGATAAAGCCCTCTCCCAACTCCGAGCACATCAACGGAAAGTGCTGTCGCAGGAAAGCAGCACTCATCATCGTGGACCCCTAACTAGGGCATGCTCTCTTCCACTTCTGGTATCTGAAAGAAGGTACAGGGATCACAGGATTCCCACTACCACGTTCAGGAATAGTTATTACCCCTCAAGCAATGTTTCATGTAGATGTGCTCAACTGAAACACTTGCCCCATGATTGAAATGTTCTCATAACCTATGGACTCACTTTCAAGGACTCTTCATCTCTTGTTCTCAATACTTATTGCATAATAATTTATTATTACTTCTTTATCTGCTTGCAGAGTTTATTAATTTTTGTACACCAGTTGAATGCCCAATTTGGGGCATTTTTTCATTGATTCTATTATGGCTATTATTCTATTGAGTATGCCCTCAAAAAATTCTATCTTGGAGCTGTAAATGTACTTTAATAATAAAGTTACTTTGACCTTTGAATTTAACCCTGGAAAACATGCTTTTTAAACTCTGAAGTTGTGACAATTTCATACTTCAGCATAGAATAAAGCTGATTACCCACAACACAAAATGGCAATTTTTAATATATATATATTTTACATACATAGCTATGCACCACGAATCCAAAGGCCACATATAGAGTTTGCATCGACTATCCCACAATTCATTTAGATCATGTTTCCGTTACCAGAAGTTCCTGCTCAGTCTATGATCCAATGACGAAAGCAAAACTAACAAACAGTCCCATCCTTTTCCAACCGATACATCCAAAAATTCAAAATAACAAGCCGCCACTATAAGAGAACTAATCTTTATGTAATTCGAGTTCCATTATTCTTCCAAGACACAAGAGCCCGAGTTTTGGCACTTTTGATTGAGACCTTTAGAGACAGGAACAGGCGGGTATGAATCAAAGCAGCGCAAGATAAAAAAAAATCAGTTTTAGCCAGATGGTTGCGTTATTTTCTTGAATACATATACATCAGCGCGAAATTGGAATATTAACAGTAATACGTCCACTGAGTAATAAAGGATACGATTAGATATAAATCTATTGCAATAATAACACCAACAAAAAGCGATTTGATCGCGTTACTCGGTATTTTAAAGACGCGATTAAACACATGGCCCAACCGGGTGGCTCCTCCACACACGTGGAAACTTCCACCTGTCTCAGACACACACACAAAAAGAAACTAATGTTCAGAGATGCTTCCGATTGCAAACTGACCTTAAAATGACCATTATCCCAACATATGCGAAGGACTGCGTTCAGCCACGCAACGAGCTCCACACACACAAAAAGTGGCCGGGACTTTGAAAGCCAAAAAAAAAACAAACATAACCTTCGCCGGGAGCCACAGGGCTGCATCTCTGCCGAAACTGCACTAAGGACACGTGTTCCGCATATTTATCACCAAATAAAACGGGCTTGCTTCGCCATAAAGTGCACACAAAGCCGAGCTGCGAGGCACACTGGCCACTAGGTCTACAGCAAATGAAATTAATGCAGCAGTTGGACACTCCGAGTGGAAAAAGGCGGCTGCATGCGCGCACACGCACACAAAACATGTACCTTATAGAGACATACAAGCACATAAATGAGCAGGCATTAAAAAATCAATGGTGACAGAAAGCAAGCAATATACGGTATGTATATTGTCTTGTGCATTAAGAAATTGCAAGTTTTCTGATACACAATATCAGGAAACAATGTACAATAACAGGCAATATTATTTCACATTCACGCTATTTTGT
Source organism: Mobula hypostoma (assembly GCF_963921235.1). Taxonomy (NCBI): domain Eukaryota; kingdom Metazoa; phylum Chordata; class Chondrichthyes; order Myliobatiformes; family Myliobatidae; genus Mobula; species Mobula hypostoma. Next base: position 103,530,395 of record NC_086108.1, read on the forward strand.
AAAGTGATTTTTTTTTAAACTCCCCAGTGCAGGGAGCAACATTTCAACGTGCAGAAGAGCCCCTTTGAAAATATATTAAAGCATCAGGAGGAACTTCGCTGTTCCCTTTTCTTTCTTTACAATTGTACGAGTTGAGAAAGGGCATTGGGTAGTAATTTCTTCTGGAGAGTGATTGGGGAAAAGTTTGGAGCACAGTGGGGAGGGGGTAAAGTGGGAAAGGAGAGGTGGTATTGGGTCCCCAGGATAAAGGGAGAGAGGACGGTGAGGGGAGAGGAGGCTAAAGTTGGGGGGTGTCGAGGCGGGGCTAGGGAAGCAAGCGGACGTGAAGGCGGGTCAAGGGGGATAAGGCAAGGGGGTAATGAGAGAGAAATGCAGTGTGAGTGTTGGGAAAAGTTTGGAGAGGTGGGGAATGCAAAAAGGGTTATTTTCCAGGATTCAGAATGTCTATTCTCTCGCCAGAGGATCCCAATCCTCACCCACACATTCTCTCAATTAGACCCCAATTCGAGACAAATCTGAAGGGGGGTAAAAGTGAAAACAAAAATCGGCGAGAAAACCGAGGAATAAAATGGAGGAGTAGCTGAAGCATCAAAGCAACAATGAGCTGCCTCCGGAGGGAAGGGGGTAATTTAATCCGCCCCCCCCTCCCGCGGCTGAGTGACGGAGTTGGGTTTATTTCGGCGCCCGACCGCGTGGCGCCGTTGGCTGCGGGGAGGAGGGCCCGCCCGCTCCTTTCTCTGCTGCTGCCACCGCCGCAGGCTCCGTCCGCCCCGGCCTTCCTCACTCCCCACTTCTCTGCTTCCCTCCTCCCCCCGCTTCGGTTTCTTTTCACACCGGCGGCTAGCCTCGCCCGTTTGCGCTCGATCACACATACTCCTCTCCTCCCCTCATCCCACCAGTCAAGGGGGAGACGCGGCCATGGGGCCACCGCTCCACTTACCTCACTTCCGCAACGGCTTGCAGCGCGCCCGCCCGCCATCTTGGCCCTGGCCATGCCGCCTCCCAGAATCCATTGGGGCGGCCTGGCCAGGCTCATCCCCTGCCCAGTGCAGGGAGAGCACCCAGTAGTAGGGTATTCCCTCTTTTATCATTCCTCCCAGCAAGACCATTTCTAAACAAATTCCCACTTTTCTCATCTACTCTACCCTTCAAGTAAAAAAGTGCAATATTTTCTTAAGTCATTACTTTGTTTCGGAATTGGTTCGATATTGTCACATTGAAAAGCTTGTCTTGCATACTGCTCATATAGATCAAATCATTACACAATAGGTCAACCGAGGTAAAATAATAAAGTATAACAGCTATAGAGAAAGTGCAGTGCAGGTAGACAATAAAGTGGAAGATGATAATGAAGTAGATCGTGAAGTCAGAAGTCCATCCTGTTGTACAAGGGTAGCTGTCTCAAGCCCGGTGGTACATGCTTTCAGGCCTGTGTATCTTCTGTCATTCCTCCCAACACCTTCAAGATCGTTTCTTTCTAAATTCATGCTTTTCTCACCCACTTTATCATTTAAATAAAAGGGAGCAATAATTTGTTACTGGACCAAGTATGGATGTTTGAAATTGGCTTATTATTGTTACAGTGAAAAGATTGTCTTGCATACTGTTTATACAGATCAAATCACACAGTGCATTGAAATAGTACAAAGTTCAAAGTAAATTTATTATTAAAGTATGTATATGTCACCCTATACTACCCTGAGATTCATTTTCTTGTAGAAATTCACAGCAGAACAAAGAAATATAATAGAATTAATTTCAAAACTACATGCAAAGACTGAAAAGCAACCATTGTATTTGCAGTTTGTCTTTTGCACAAAAATAACCAAATAAATAAATGCTGAGAACATGAGGTGCAGAGCCCTTGAAAGTGAGGCTTTGTTTAGTGACCAGTCCAGTGTTGTGGTGAGTGAAGTTGTCCGCACTGCTGGCTGAAGGTTAATAACTGTGCCTGAACCTGGTGGTATGGGACCTGAGGCTCCTGTATCTCCTTCCAACTGTAGCACCCAGAAGAGAGCATGGCCTGGATGGTGGGAGTCCTTGCTGATGGATGCTGCTTTCGTGTGGCAATATTCCTTACAGATGTGCTCAACAGTGCCTGTGATGGACTGGGCTGTACTCATCACTTTTTGTAGGCTTCTCTGCTCTTAGACATTGGTGCTTCCATTCCAGGCCATGATGCAACCAGTCAAAATATTCTCCACTGGGCATCTACAGAAGGTTGTTAAAGCTTTAGATGACATGCCAGATCTGTGCCAAGTTCTAAGAAAGTGGAGGTGCACCTGTGCCTTCTTTGAAAAGGCACATACACGATGATCTCAGGACAGATGCTGTGAAATGATAAAGTTGTTGACCCTCTCCACCTCCAATTCTGAATGGTTTCTTCCTTCGGAAGTCAATAATCAGCTCCTTGTTCTTGCTGACACTGAGTGAGAGGCTGTTGTTGTGGCATCACCACTCAGCCATCTCCCTCCCAGCGGCTGATTCATCACCACCTTTGATTCGGCCAACAACAGTAAAACAGAAACAATAAAACAAACGCAAAAGTAAAACAATGACAGAAAGCAGAATGAAATGTGACAATTACAGAGAAAGTACAGTGCAGGCAAACAATAAGGTGCAAGATCATAACGAGGTAGGTCAAGAGTACAACTTATTATTCTAGAGGACTGTTTAGTAGTCTTGTAACAGTGGGCTAGCAGCTGTCCTTGAGCCTGGTGAAATTGGAATTGGAATTGGTTTATTATTTTCACATGTACTGAGGTAGGTTGGTCCCTTAACATTGTTATAGTCCAGGACCAGTTCCCACTATTAAATGCTCCCAAAGGGGTGCACCTCAAATAGCCCCCTGACAGCCATAGCCAGCTCCTGGCCTTCACGAGTGGCTTAACTACTAAGCCCAGTGGAAACATTTCTGCTGGCAGAAGGGGCAAAGGCGAGTAACTGGTGCTTAAAACCCGTCGTTTCAGGCAGATGGGGTTTGTCAGCCATGGTTGGAAGCTCATCTAGGAGAAAGAAAACTCTGATCTCAAACGCAAACAACAGGAATTCTGCGGATGCTGGAAATTCAAGCAACACACATCAAAGTTGCTGGTGAACGCAGTTAGTCCTGACGAAGGGTCTCGGCCTGAAACGTCGACTGCACCTCTTCCTACAGATGCTGCCTGGCCTGCTGCATTCACCAGCAACTTTGATGTGTGTTGCTCTGATCTCAAACCTCTACTGCCTTGTGGCTATACCCACTTATGGGGAGGGCTTTGTGAGTAAACCCCAGGGGAAAAATCCAGAGCTGGAGTCCCTCAGGCCACACTGAGTTCAATGCTGACTGGCAACTCCTGCGATGCTGCTGGTGCCAAATTGTATCGGTCTCTGCCGTACCTTTGGGTCCATCAGATGCGTGGAGAGGGGGAGCTTGCTAAGTGAGCAACAGCTTGTTCCCCATATCGTACTGCCCAGGCTTGTCTATCTCGGATTCAACACCCATGGTTGACTCTGACCTACGGAGGCCTCAGAGGTAAAGTGAAAAGCCTGTCTTGCATAACTGCGCACACAGATCAAATGATTGCACAATTCGTTGAGGTAATACAAGGTAAAACAATAAGAAAATGCAGAATTAAGTGTAACAGCTACAGAGACAGTGCAGTGCAGGTAGACAACACGGTGCAAGATCATAACGAGGTAGATTGTGAGTGCAGGAGTCCATTTTATCACACTAGAGAACCATGTAATAGTCTTATAACAGCAGAATTTGTCCTTCAGCCTGATGATATGTGCTTTCAGGTTTTTATACCTTGTGTGATGACTTCATTCATTTAATGCAATGTAGATTATAATTACAAAAAACAGAAATATTTTATATGGAAAAAAATATATACATATCTCAACATTCCCTATAATTATTTGCTTTGTTCTGAGCAAGAATTTTTTTTGACACAGCCTGAAAACTATGCTGCATTTTAATTTTTTTTTGGTAATATGCACATCAAACAAACACAAATCACAACTCATAACAAAAGTAAATGATATCAGGGAGTCAAAGCAACTGACAGGCAAAATGGCAAAACTAAAATGTTTTGACTGGATGGCGTTGGCATTCAACAGGACGGTGGTTTATTAACAATGAGCTGCCAACTTTCATTCTGTTTATTAATACAATTTGTAACAGTGTTGCAACTTGAAACACAGACAATGTAAAATTATTAAAGCTCTAAAAAGTTTCAAAGTGAAGGTTGTGGTACCTTTATTATTTATAAAATCTATTGATTATATTCATGAACACAATTAATTACAAGGTACTTTTTTTAATTACGGGGTATTTTACAATTACATTAGTATAATTTCAAGAGAGAGTGCAGACACTGGAATCTGGAGCAACAATCTACTGGAAGAACTCATGGGTTAAGCAGCACCTCTGGGAGGAGAGCATTTATCAGTATTTCAGCTCAAAAGCCCTACAGAGTGTTGCTTCGGCCCACAATGTTAGAAACATAGAAAACCAACAGAGCTGTGCCGAACATGTCCTTACCTTAGAAATTACCTAGGGTTACCCATAGTCCTCTATTTTTCTAGGCTCCATGTACCTATCCAGGAGCCTCTTAAAAGACCATATCGTTTCCGCCTCCACCACCGTCGCTGGCTGCCCATTCCACACACTCACCACTCTCTGCGTAGGGAAAAAACTTACCCCTGACATCTCCTCTGTACCTACTTCCAAGCACCTTAAAACTGTACCCTCTCGTGCTAGCCATTTCAGCCCTGGGAAAAAGCCTCTGATTATCCACACGATCAATGCCCCTCATCATCTTCTATACCTCTATCAGGTCACCTCTCATCCTCCATCACTCCAAGGAGAAAAGGCCAAGTTCGCTCAACCTATTCTCATAAGGCATGCTCCCCAATCCAGGCAACTTCCTTGTAAATCTCCTCTGCACCCTTTCTATAGTTTCCACATCCTTCCTGTAGTGAGGCGTCCAGAACTGAGCACAGTACTCCAAGTGCGGTCTGACCAGGGTCCTATATAGTTGCAACATTACCTCTCAGCTCCTAAACTCAATTCCCACGATTGATGAAGGCCAATACACCGTATGTCTTCTTAACCACAGAGTCAATCTGCACAGCTGCTTTGAGCGTCCTATGGACTCGGACCCCAGGACTAATCAGTGAAACAGCCTCGTTTCCTTGGCTGCGTGAGTCTAGAGAAGACACTCTCAAATCCTGCCAAACTCGTGAGATCGAGATGGCTCTTCCCACCCCAAACCCTGGTTTGTGTGGATGCTATCTAATTTGCCACCCTGGTACCAATTAGTGCCACAAAATAACAGCACACTGCATACAATTAAAGGAATTATATTTATGAATCTTAACCAAAGGGTTAGTAAAGAAAAACAAAAAGAAAAGGGCCCATTCTAATGAAACAGTCTAATGTGCACAAGTTGAAGCTCATCTTGAACGTCTTTGTCACTCACGCGCCGGGCCCTCAGTCAGTGTGAACGCCCACACCACCTCCTGAATGTCGGTTGCAACCCACCTCGAACAAACGGGTAAGCTACGACTGGTTCTCCCCAGCGTCTTCTCCCTTCATCTCCTCTCGAACAAAAGTCCAAGACCAACCTTATTGTCCCTCACCAAAAAAAACCTCCCACTAATTGGATAGCACACATTCCTCATCATCCTTTATCTTCAACAGTAACCCAAACAGGCTGAAAGCAGAACAGACTGCTCTTACAGAATTACAAAATGAAATACCTACGGCATAACAATAAAGGTATGAACCAGGGCATTACACTAGTTAAACTAGTAATTAAGCACCGAACTAAACTAATCCCTTCTGCCTGCACAATGTCCATATCCCTCCATTCTCTGCATTCACTCACTTCATAACTTCACTCGCCTCAGCTCTGAACTGATTCTACAACCTGCAAGGACTTTGCAGCTCATGTTCTCAATATTATTTATTCTTCTACTTGTCTTATTTTGCACAATGCTTGTTTGTCAGACTTTGTTAAAACATATTTTTCATTAATTCTATTTATGAAATTATTTCTTTATTTTCCTGTAAATGCCTGAAAGAAAATGGATCTCATATGATGACTTTGACATTCATACGCCTATCTAAGAACCCCTGAATCACCTCTATCATATTTGTCTCCACTACACGTTCCAGGCTCCCACTATTTTCTGTCTGAAAAAAAAACCTGGGCCACACATCAACTTCAAACTTGCCCCCACTCACCTTCAACACACACCCTCTAGGATTAGACCCCAGAAGAAAGATACTGGCTGTTTACTCCAGCCTGCGCCTCTCACAAACTTACAAGAAGAATATTTATATTGCACTATTAAAATTAGTAACTTCTTGCTGAGGAAAATATTGAATGCTTTGAAATTTCCAACTGATCGAAACAGGCCAAGCAGAACAAGCCATTGCTCGGATTGCATGATGCATGAGGTTCTGTTATTATGATTATAAAATCGCGGAACAAAATGTGATTGTCTGTGAATTACCCTCAGGCAGACTGGGAATGGCAATAACTATTGGCCAGTCGGCAATGCCCATGTACCATGAATGAACAAATATAAGATCATAGACGTTAATAGCACAGCAGTGTGCAATTCGGCGCTACATTTCCTCATCAGCCAAAGATGAATCTACTTTTATAACTCCCATTTCCCTGCTCTCACTCTGTAACCTGGTAGGTTATCTGCCACAAATTCTTATTCATGTACAGATTAAATGATCATTTGAAATTAAAAACACATTACATAATTTACATTGATATGATTTGTTATTTTAACTGATAAAGTACCAATTAAGAGTATTTCAGAATTTGAAACAGACTTGATTATTACTGACTTGGTGCAAAGGGACCTGGGAATCCTTGAGCAAGATTCCCTAAAGGTTAATTTGCAGGTTGAGTCGGTGGTGAGGAAGGCAAATGCAATGTTGGCACTAATTTTCAAGGGGATTAGAATATAAAAGCAAGGATGTAATGTTGAGGCTTTATAAAGTGCTGGTGAGGCCTCACGGAGTATTGTGAGCTGTTTTGGGCCCCTTAATTAAGAAAGGATGTGCTGACCTTGTTTCAGAGGAGGTTCATGAGGATGATTCTGGGAATGAAAGGCTTATCAAATGAAGAATGATTGATGGCTCTGGGCCTGTACTCACTGGAATTCGGAAGAATGAGGGGAGTATCTCATTGAAACCTATTGAATGTTGAAAGGTCTTGGTAGAGTGGATGTGGAGAGGATATTTCCTATGTTGGGGTGTCTAGGACCAGACAGCACAGTCTCAGAATAGAGGGGTGTTCATTTAGAACGGAGATGAGAAGGAATTTTTTTAGCCAGAAGGAGGTGAATCTGTGGAATTTGTTGTCATAGGCAGCTGTGGAGGCCAAGTCGTTGGGTATATTTAAGGCGGAGGTTGATAGATTCTTGATTGGTCAAGGCATGAAGGGATACAGGGAGACGCACGAATCTGGGGCTGGGATGGAAATGGATCAGCTGTGATGAAATGATGGAGAAGATTCAGTGGTCAAAATGGCCTAATTCTGCTCCTATATCTCATGGATTTATGGATTATATGACATGAAATTTGTTGTGTGTGACGGGAGTACAAAGCAAAGACATAAAAATTATTGTCTTTTTGTACTATATTAGAAAAATGAATAATTTTGTGCAAAGGAAAGGAATAACGAGGTATTGTTCATGGACCATTCAGAAATATGATGGCAGAGGGGCAGAAGGTGATCCTGATTCATTGAGTGTGGGTCATGAAGCTCCTGTTCTTTCTCGCTGATGGCAGCCATGAGAAAAGGGCATGTCACAGATGGTAGTCATGAGTGATGGATGCCATCTGCTTGAGGCCCTACTTTTGGGACAGTTGTGCCCATGATGGAGCAGGTTGTATCTACTATCTTCCGTGCCTCTTGTGATTCCGTGCATTGGAGCCTCCATACCGGGCTGTGATACAACCAGTCAGAGTGCTCTCCACTGTAGATCCATGGAAAATTGCAAGTCCTTGCTGTCATACCAAATCTCTTCAAATTCCTAACAAATTAGAGCTGCCGGCATGCTTTCTTCCTGATAGCATCACTGTTTTAGGCACAGGGTAGATCCTCCAAGATATCAATGTCCAGGATCTGTCCTGTTTTCTCCTGACTTCCCCTTCCTGAAAACCACAGGCAGTTCTCTGGTCTTCCTAATATTGAGTGCACAGTTGTTGTTGCGATGTTACTCAACCAGCTGATCTGTCTCACTCCTGTACGCTTCCTCATCTCCATCTGAGATTCTGCCAACAACACTGGTTATCCATGTGCATTAAATAATTTATACTGATAAAATTTGTTACATTAAATGAAAAAAGTACCAGTTAAGAGTACTTCAGAATCAGAAACAGATTTGATTTAAATTAAAGCATACAATTCTCACCTACCTGAATCCTTTCCAATGCACTGATGTGACAAAATGATCTGTACAGATGACATTCAAGGTTGTTCACTGTACCTTAGTACAGGTGACAATAATAAACCAATTTACCATTTTACCTGCCTATAAAACACACAAGTTGCTTTAGAAATGTCTCTGCAGATTTTTAGAAGATTTTAAAGTAATCGTTATTGCTCTAGTGAAGCCCTTTGACCAGTAATGGACATCTTTGGTGTCAAATTACTAGTTCAGAAAAGGAAAATAAAACCCAGATGCTGGATATATTAAATCCCAACAGAAAATTGCAGCACAAGAGACTGCAAAATGATGGGAGTCTAAGAACAAAAATCAAACTACTGGAGGAACTCAGTGGCTCAAACAGCAGTTGTGGGGGAGGGGGAGTGGATGGGGAAGGCATTTTCAAAGATTAGCTTTATTTGCCACATGTACATTGAAACATCAAAACAGTGAAATGTGTCTTTGCGTCAAATCAAATCGACGAAGGATGAGAGGTGTATAAGATGATGAGAGAGAGGCATTGATCGTTTGGATAGACAGAGGCTTTTTCCCAGGGCTGAAATGGCTAACACGAGAGGGCACAGGTTTAAGGTGCTTGGAAGCAGGTACAGAGGAGATGTCAGGGGTAAGTTTTTTTTTACGCAGAGCGTGGTAAAGTGCATGGAACGGGCTGCCAGCGACAGTGGTGGAGGCGGATACAATAGGGTCTTTTAAGAGACTCCTGGATAGGTACATGGAGCTCAGAAAAATAGAGGGCTGTTGATAACCCTAGGTAATTTCTTAATTAAGTACAAGTTTCGCACAGCATTGTGGGCTGAAGGGCCTGTATTGTGCTGTAGGCTTTCTATGTTTCTATGTCTATGTTTCTAAATTAATGAGGATTGTGCTGAGCACAGTTCACACCAGTGATGCCCAAGGGCATGGTTATGTGCCCTAAGGGGGCATTAGAGGAAATAGAAGTCATCAAAGGGGGCGGGGCATTCAAGATTCTTGATGGGGGGGTGTGGCAGTAAGCTGACCCTAACTTGAGACAAGAGACCTGACCTACTGTTAGTACAGCAGGCTCTTCGGAGAAAAAGGATGAGGCACTGGAACCCGGCAAAAACCATAGCTCTGCAGGTGTGAGCACTCATCGTCACAATGCACTTGAACCCAACAGTCTCATCCAACCTTACAGACATTATTGAGGAAGCATAAATTAACAACAGGGTGCCCAACAGTGCCCCTTGATTCATGGCATGGTACAAGCTCATGCAATTTAACAGTTAGTAAGTCAAGTACACCCTCTCAGATTTCTCTACAAATCTATGGAAAACAGGTCTCTAAATGATACCACACTGGCTGGAACCAAATGGTAAAATAGAGCTAATCATTGAACCTGCTGACCTCAAGGATTCCTCCTGAGCTGTTCAAAGTGACCTTGACTTCATATGAGCAGTCAAGAACCATCATTGGGGATAATGAGACCTTATGTGATTGGTCAATCACGCTAACTGGAATAGTATAAAGGTAGCTTCCCCAACACCAGCTCTATCCTGACTAACATTCAGATTCCAATCTGAATGCTCGTCAATGTAATTTCCATTCCCATCAGGTCAGCGACACCCAATATGTCTTATTTGTAATACTGTACTGTCTAATGAAGTCATGAAAGCATCAAGATTGCAGGAACACTTCTGTAAAAGACACCCTGAAGATTCCAGTTTCAGAAGATGAAAGAAGCATTTGAAAAGCATTGCACACTTGAGTTATTTGCCAAGAAAGCTAAAAATAACCTTGAAAATTGTCTCATTGCTTCTTATAACATTTCCAAAATGATAGCAAAGTATGCAAAATCTCATAATTGGTGACACATTAATAATGCCTGCTGTATCAGAAGTGCTCACCACTGTTCTCAACCACTATCTTAAAATCAATTCCTCTGAGTAATAACTTTGTAACTTGTCGTATTGAGAAAATAAGTAAAGACATCAAGTATCAACTATGCACAGAGCTACAAAAAACTGAATTTGGGATATAACTGGATGAGTCAACAGTGCAAGATAATGACGCATTGCTAATAGTTTATCAAAAATGGAAAAGTTTATGAAGTTTATAAAAAGTTAAAAACAAGTATCAATGGAGAATCAATCTACAACGAGCTCAAAATGTACGTTAAGGATAAATGTATTCTGATAGAAACATTTCTTGTGCAACAGGTGGAACGCCATATATGACAGGTCACCATGTTAGTTTAGTGGCATATATGAACAACAAAATTCCAAGTCTGTTTGCTACCCACTGTGTAATTCATCATCAACATACCACAGTCAAAAACCTCAGCCAGCGACTTTTCTCAAGCGTGACTCTTGTAATATCTATTATCAACAAAATTAAAGCTCATCCATTAAATAGCAGAAAAATTCACCGGTTATGCCAAGTTAACGATAAAGAGTTTGAACGCTTACTCCTTCACACTGAAGTATGTTGGCTGTCAAAAGGCTACTACTTAAAACATTTCTTCGATCTTTTTGACACTGTGGTTGAATTTTTGCTCAAAGTTGGCAAAAGCTTGGGAAGCAAGATTGGACTTCTGCATGGAGATGTGGCATACCTAGCTAATCTGTATGACAAAATGAACATTCTAAATATGAAACTTCAGGGTGAGATTTTCAATTAATTCAAACAAAAAGTGCAATGTCCACTTTTATAAGAAAATTGGAAATATATAAACAAAACACTGGGAGAAGAATGTTCTCACAGTTTCCCTGCATGGAAAATATGGCACTCTCTTTCACAGACAGTGATTTGCAAGAGTACTGCTTACACCTTCACTCACTAAAGAAGGATTTTCAGAATCGATTCAAGGATTTGAACAATCTGGAAATTCCGGACGGGATAATTAACCCATTTCTTTGCAAGGTGGAAGAACAGGAAGAGAGCTTGCAAGAAGAAATTATCGAAATTCAGACTGATGAAGAAGCAAAAAGGCTTTTCAAAAATGTCAGTGTTTGTGGTACATGGCTACAGTGTCATATGGAGTTTCCTGGTCTTTGGAGAAGAGCCAAACTGTTCTTCATTGCATTTCCATCCTCCCACAATGTTGAAAGAGGCTTCAGTGCAGTGAACCATATACTCACAAAAAACAGAACCCGCTGGACATTGTTATACATGTGGACTTAAGGATTTTGCTGTCACAGCTTGAACCAGGTATTTCAACTCTTGCTAAAACCCATCAAGCTCAAGGATCACAATATATCAAAGCTGCTGTACAACACATGGGTACTCTGTAAGCTAGTTTTAAAGACAAATAAAAATTTAAAGCAGAATAATTTTTCTCTTGTTAGCATGTGGTAGAAATGTTTTTACACTATGGGGCACCAGAAAGTATATTGTGCCTAAGAGGGGCATTGGCAAGTATGAAGGTGCTTTAGGGGGGCATTGGACTAAAAAAAAATTGTGAAACACTGATCTACATGTAAGAGTCGCCATGCTCCTGGCACCAACATAACATGCCCACAACTTATGAATCCTAACCGCACATTTTTGGTAAGTGGGAGGAAACCGGAGCACTCAGAGGAAATCCACATGGTCACCGGGTGGGGGGGGGGTGGTATAAACGTCCTACAGACAGCGGTGGGAATAGAACCCTGACTGGTGATCGCTGCTGCTGTAAAGCGATGCGTCAGTAGAAATGGCTCTGCCAGGCTTAACAGCTAAGCTACACATGAAGGCCAGGAGCGGGACTTAGTTGTCAGAGGCTATTTGAAATGCACCTTCACTTGGAGCATTTATTAGGCAGTGGGAGCTTATGTCCACTACCAGACCCGGCTATAACAACTTTAAGGAACCAGGGTAGAATGACAATTAGCATAATGCTTTACAGCACCAGCAATCCAGGTTCAATTCCCGCTGCTGATTGTAAGGAGTTTGTATGTTCTTCCCATGACAATGTGGGAGTGTTTCAGTTTTCCACATTCCAAAGACGTACAAGTCAGTAGGTTAATTGGTCACATGGGTGTAAATGGGTAGAACAGGCTTGTTGAGCTAGAAGGTGCTGTTGCTGTGCTGTGTCTCTAAAAAAAACTGAGATGCTGTGCTCATCTGATGTGAGAAGCCCAGCTTAACTGAGCCAACTTCATCTGTCCCCACCCTCTGAGCTAACACTGAAGGATTGAAAGACAAAGGATCACTTGAGAAGTGCTGACTGAAGCAGAGAAACAGGTGTAACTGTACAGTGAGGATAGACTATTAAAGCAAATGGAACATTTATTTCACGTTAATAGTAATACATCTTCCAATTTTCAAATCCAGTGCTGAGGAAGGACATTTCATGCAGTTAAAATATTTTAAATACCCATTTTAATCGAAAGATTTTTATTAAAACAAAATCCACCCAAACTGATTCCGTCTGATTAACAGCATTAACACAAGAGATTCTGCAGATGCTGGAAATCCTGAGAAACACACACAAAATGCCAGAGGAACTCAGCAGGTCTGGCAGCATCAATGGAAATGAATAAACAGTCAACATTTCAGGTTGAGACCTTTCATCAGGATTTGAAAAGAAGGGGAGGTCAGATTAAGAAGATGTGGGAGGAGGAGAAATATTAGAAACTAAAAGGTGAAAGGTGAAGCCAGGTGGGATTTGGGGGGGGGGGATGAAGTAAGAAGCTGGGAGGTGATAGGTAGAAAAGGTAAAGGACTGAAGGAACCTGATAGGAGAGGAGAGTGGATCATGGGAGAAAGGGAAGGAGGAGGGGCACCAGAGGGAGGTGATAGGCAGGTGAGAAGAGAAGAGGTAAGGGATGGGGGGGCAGAGTGTGGGATGGAAGAGGGTAGGGAATACTCTATCTGCTGCACCCGATGGTGCCTCCTTGACACTGGTGAGGCCTGACATAGATTATGGAACTACTTGGTCAAGCACCTTCGCTCCATCCGCAGCAAACAGGACTTCCCGGTGGCCAGCCATTTTAATTCCAATCCCCAATCTGACCTGTCGGTCCACGGCCTCCTCTACTGCCAGAATGAGACCGCTCTCAGGCTGGAGGAGCAACACCTCGTTCCAACTGGGTTGCCCCCAAACCCGATCGAATGAACATCAATTTCTCCAACTTCCGGTAATCCTTCCCCCTCCCCCTTCTTTTTACCAGTTTTTCACTACTAATCCAATTCTCAAATTTGCTCACAAAAAACACATCCACTCTTGAGATTAGATTCAAAGCAAAGTCAGAGTCAAAGTAAATTTATCAAAAGTATGTACGTCATCATATACTACCCTGAGATTCTTTCTTCTTACAGCCATTTACAGGAAAATAAAATTTAACAGAATTCATGAAAAGCTATACATAACTAAAGACCGACAGACTACCAATGTGCAAAAGAAGGCAAATCACGCAAATAATGAGAGTAACTCACTTGAAAGAGAGTCCATAGGTTGTGAAGTCAGTTCAGTGTTAAGGTGAGTAAAGTTGTCCACACTGGTTCGGGAGCTTGATGGTTGAGGGTTAATAACTGTTCCTGAACCTGGTGGTGTGAGACTAAGGCTTTCGTACCTCCTGCTCGATGGTAATAGTGAGAAGAGAGCATGGCCTAGTCGATGGGGGTCATTGATAAGGCATGCTTTCTTGTGGCAGCACTCTTGTAGATGTGCGCAATGGTGGGGAAGGCCTTGCCTGTGATAGACTGGACTGTATTCCCCACTTTCTGCAGATTTTTCCATTCCTGGGTATTGGTGTTTGCATACTGGGTCACAATGCAACCAGTCAGGATGCTCTCCACTGAGCACCTAAAGACATTTGTCAAAGTTTTAGATGATTTGTGGAATTTGTGCAAACTTCTAAGAAAGTAGAGACGGTGCAATGCTTTCTCGGTTATGGCAGTTATGTGCTGGATCCAGGACAGATTCTCTGAAATGAGAATGCCAAGGAATTTCTGAAGTTGCTGTATCTCTCCAATTCTGATTCCCCCGATGAGGACTGGCTCTTGGACCTTTGGTTTCCTCCTCCTGTGGTCAATAATCACCTCCTTGGTCTTGTTGACATTGAGTGAGAGGGATAGGAATGTGAGGAAGTTAGGGGCCAGATGAGGGTTAAAGGACAGTGATGTGGGAGCAGCACAGGTCAGGCTAGAGTCTCTAGGCCTCTTGTCCACGCTCAAAGGTCTGCATTATGTACAGGTTCTGTTGTTCTGCTGAGCATTGCAGGCATGCTATGTTGGAATGTGTGGTGACACTTGTGGTCTACCCCAGCACATCCTTGGGTGTGTTGGTTGTAAATGCAAATGACACATCTCACTGTATATTGTGATAAATAAATCTGAATCTGAAGTAATCAAAAAGGAAGTTCCAATTGGAATCAGTGGTTCTGTAACAGTTACAAAGGAATGAAAAATAATTTGCTAGCTGCAGATCCTTGCTGAAAAGCAAGTGTACAGATAAATGGCAGTGAGCATACCTTCATTTGTGGCTGTGATGTCCTCTCCTTCCCGTTTCATGCTGAGCAACAACCTGAACAAGGTTCAGAAGTCTCCCAGGTAAGCCGGGATCAGGGGCATGATGGAATGGCAGAGCAGACCCGAGAGGCCGATACAGAGGTCTACCAGATAAGCCGGGATCAGCCAGTACGTAACGGCAGAGCAGACTTTAAGGGTCAAAATGACTAATCCTGCAGCACGGTAGCATAGCAGTTAGCATAACGCTATTACAGCAGCAGTGAACGCTGATCAGGATTCCATTCCCACCACTGTCTGGGAGGAGTTTTACATTCTTCCCATGACATGGGCTTCCTCCGGGTTAGGGTTAGTAAGTTGTAGGCTGGCTATGTTGCAACTGTATGCATCGTGACATTAGCAGCTGCCCACAACACATCCTTGGACCGTGTCGGTCGATGAGGCTAATGATGCACTTTGCTGTGTTTATCCTATCAAAGCACTGCATGCGCAGGACCCTTTGCATTGTCAATGATCCCTCCCATCCATCCAACAATCTCCTTGACCCCTATCATTAAGCAGGAGGTATTGTAGCATTAGTGCAAGAACTGTTAGGATGGGAAACAGCTAATTCCCCCAGGCCACAAGGCTGCTGAACTTCCTACCACCTATGAAGCACCAGCAGTGTTATACTGTTTACTTTTTAAACTTGTGTCAGAAATGCATCTTGTTATCTGTTAATTTATTTGTGGTAATATTACTTTGTGTCGTGTGAGAGTAACATGTACTGTGTTCTGTACCCTGGTCCAGAGGAATGTTGTTTCATTTGGCGGTATACATGTATACGTTTGAATGATAATAAAATTGAACTTGATCTACATGCAAGAAATAAAGCTCATCTTTTTAAAAAAATCTTAAATACAAAAGATCCTACAAGTGCTGGAAATCCAGAGCAACACCAACGAAAATGAACAAACAATGTTTTGAGCTGAGACCGTTCAGGATTGGGGCCAATCTGAGGTCTGCAAGAGAGCATGCTTCAAGATGCATGGAAAGCATCTGACTCGAGATGGAACACTTGGCCAAGTACTAAAGACCTATGCTGGTCAACTGGCCGCAGTGTCTGAGGTACCCACCTGTTTCAAACAGGTTTCAATTGTACTGTGCCTGAGAAGAACGTGGTAACCTGCCTCAGTGATTATCATTCAGTAGCACTTCCATCCACAGTGATGAAGTGTTTCGTGAGGTTGATGATGAAACATCAATTCCTGCTTAAGCTGCATCTCCATCTGGTATGAGAACAGCAGAGCATTGGACTGGAAGTCCCGACAAAGGACAATGAGAACAGCTGAGAGGATCATAGGGGTCTCCCTACCATCCTCCGGGAACATTTATCAGGAGCGCTGTGTACACAGGGCCCTTAGTATTATCAAGGATCCCATCCATCCATCCAGCATCCTCTTTGACCTTCTGCCATCGGACAGGAGACTCCAATGCATAAAGACAAGAATGGTCAAGATGGAAAACAGTTTCTTCCTTCAGGCCATTAGGCTTCTGAACTCCCTGCCACACTGTATTCAAAGTGTCATCGATTAATTTGTTCTGCACCCTACAATATTTAATTTACGCACTTTGCTTATCTATACGTAATTCATTTGTAGATTTTATTCTTACTTTCCTAGTTATTGCATGTTATGTGTACTACTGTGTTTTACCATAGGACCATAAAATATAGCAGCAGAATTAGACCATTTGGCCCATCGAGTCTGCTCTGCCATTTCATCATGCCTGATTCATTTTCCCTCTCAGCTCCCATCTCAGGCCTTCTCTCCATAAGACCACAAGATATAGGAGCAGAAGTAGGCCATTCGGACCATCGAGTCTGCTCCGCCATTCAATCAGGGACTGATCCAATTCTTCCAGTCATCCCCACTCCTCTGTTTTCTCCCCATACCCTCTGATGCCCTAGCTAATCAAGAACCTATCTATCTCTGTCTTATATACACCCAATGACTTGGCCTCCACAGCCGCTCATGGCAACAAATTCCACAGATTTACCACCTTCTAACTAAAGTAATTTCTCTGCATCTCTGTTCTAAGTGGAGGTCTTTCAATCCTGAAGACATGCCCTCTTGTCCTAGACTCCTCTACCAGGGGAAATAACTTAGCCATATCTAATTTGTTCAGGCCTTTTAACATTCAGAATGTTTCAATGAGATCCCCCCTTATTCTCCTGAACTCCAGGGAATACAGCCCAAGAGCTGCCAGACGTTCCTCATAAGGTAACCCTTTCATTCCTGGAATCATTCTCGTGACTCTTCTCTGAACCCTCTCCAATGTCAGTTTATCATTTCTAAAATAAGCAGCCCAAAACTGCATACAATACTCCAAGTGTGGTCTCATGAGTGCCTTATGGAGTCTCAGGAGCAGGGATGTAATGTTGAGACTCTATAAGGCACTCATGAGACCACACTTGGAGTATCCCTGCTCCTATATTCTAGACCTCTAGAAATGAATGCCAACATTGCATTTGCCTTCTTCACCACCGACTCATCCTGGAGGTTAACAGTTAGGGTATCCTGCACAAGGACTCCCAAGTCCCTTTGCATCTCTGCATTTTGAATTCTCTCCCCATCTTAATAATAGACTGCCCATTTATTTCTTCCACCAAAGTGCATGACCATCCACTTTCCAACATTGTATTTCATTTGCCACTTCTTTGTCCATTCCCCTAAACTATCTAAGTCTCTCTGCAGGTTCTCTGTTTCCTCAACGCTACCCGCTCCTCCACCTATCTTTGTATCTTCAGCAAATTTAGCCACAAATCCATTAATCCCACAGTCCAAATCATTGACATACATCGTAAAAAGCAGTGGTCCCAACACTGACCCCTGTGGAATTCCACTGGTAACCAGCAGCCAGCCAGAATAGGATCCCTTTATTCCCACTCTCTGTTTTCTGCCGTTCAGCCAATGCTCCACCCACGTTAGTAACTTCCCTGTAATTCCGTGGGCTCTTATCTTGCCAAGTAGCCTCATGTGTGGCACCTTGTCAAAGGTCTTCTGAAAATCCAAGTACACTATATCCACTGCATCTCCTTTGTCTACCCTGCTTGTAATTTCCTCAAAAAATTGCAGTAGGTTAGTCAGGCAGGGTTTTCCTTTCAGTAAAGCATGCTGGCTTTGGCCTATCTTGTCATGTGCCTCCAGGTACTTCATAATCTCAACCCTAACAATCGATTCCAACAACTTCCCAACCACTGATATCAGGATAACAGGTCTATAGCTTCCTTTCTGCTGCCTTCCACCCTTCTTAAATAGCGGAGTAACATTTACAGTTTTCCACTCACCCGTTACAATGCCAGAATCTATCGAATCTAACCATATCCCCTCATGCCCTGATTAACCAAGAATCCATCAACCTCTGCCCAGTGACTTGGCCTGTGGAAACAAATTCCACAGATACGTCACCCTCTGGCTAAAGAAATTCCTCTTCCTTTTCATTTTAGAAGGATGGACGCTCTTTTCCAAGCTGTGACTTCTAGTCTTGGACTCCCCCCACGACAGGAAACATCCTCTCCACATACACTCTCTCTCGAGGCCTTTCATCATTCAATAGATTTTAATGAGGTCACCCGCATCTTCTGAATTCCAGTGAGTAGAGGTCCAGAGCCATCAAACACTCCTTATATGCCAAGCCTTTCAATCCCAGAAAATTTTTTGTGAACCTAATTTGAATCCTTAGTTTTTCTTAGATACGGGGCCTAAAACTGCTCACAATACTCCAAATGAGGCCTCACAGTTTCAACATTACATCCTTACTTTTATATTGTAGTCCTCTTGAAATGGAAGCCACCATTTCTTTTGCCTTCTTCACCATCAACTCGACCTGCAAATTAACTTTTAGGAAATCCTGCATGAGGACTTCCCAAGTTTCTTTGCATGTCAAATTTTTGAATTATCTCTCCATTTAGAAAATAGTCTACACTTTTATTTATTTTCCAAAGAGCAGGACTGTACACTTCTCGACATTGTATTCTATCTGCCACTTCTTTGTCCAGTTTCCTAATCTAAGCCCTTCTGTAGCTCTTTGCTTCGACAAAACTACCTGCCCCCCCCCCGCCACGCATCTTTGTATTGTCCATTACACCATGGTCTGAAGAAACGTTGTCTTGTTTGGCAGTATCCATGTATATAGTTAAATGACAATAAATTCTACTTGTCTGGAGAAGCGACTTGGATCCACTCCAATTTACCTACTGGCACAACAGGTCCACAGCAGGTGCCATTTCACTGGTTCTTCACTCATTCCTGGAACATCAGGACAGCAAAAATGCATATGTCAGGATGCTCATTATCAACTACAGCTCATCATTCACTACTATAATCCCCTCTAAACTAATAAATAAGCTTCAAGACCTTGGCCTCAATACAGTACTCCTTGTGAAATTAGATCCTGGATTTAGTCACTTGCAGACCCTAGTCAGTTCAGATTGGTAACAGCATCTCCTCCATAACCTCAATCAGCAAAGGTGTACCACAAGGCTGTGGGCTTTGCTCACTGTTCTTCTCACTTTACACTTATAACTGTATGGCTCCGCACAGCTCCAATGCCACATTTAAGTTTGCTGATAACACCATGGCTATTGGCCGAATCAAAGGTGGCGATGAGTCAGCATACAGAAGGAAGGATGAAAATCTGACTGAGTGGTGTCACAACATCCATCTCTTGCTCAGTGTCAGCAAGACCAAGAAGCTGATCATCAACTTCAGGAGGAAGAAACTGTTGGTCCAAGAACCAGTCCTCATCAGGGGATAAGAGGTGGAGAGAATCAGTAATTAAGTTCCTTGGTGCTATCATTTCAGAGGACCTGTCCTGCAAAGATTTGGCATAACATGTAAAACTTCGACAAACTTCTATAGATGTGTGGTGGAGAGTATATGGACTGGCTACAGCACAACCTGGTATGGAAACACCAATGCCCTTGAACAGAAAATCCTACAAAAGGTAATGAATACAACCCAGTCCATCATGGGTAAAGCCCTCCACACCAATGAATACATCCGCATAGCGCATTGTCACAGGAAAGAAGTATCCATCATCAGAAACCACTCCCCACACACCACCACCATCCCGGTAATGCTCTTTTCTTGCTGCTACAATCAGGAAACAGATGCAGGAGCCTCAGGATCCACACCACCAGATTCAAGAACAGTTAGTACCCCTCAACCATCAGGGTCTTCAACCAAAGGGGATACCTTCACTCATCTTCACTTGTCTCATTACTGAACAGTTCACACAACCTATGGACTCACTTTAAAGGGTACTTTATCTTTCAATATTTATTGCTTCCTTATTTATTATTATTGTTTCCTTTTCTCTTTTTATTTGCACGATTTGTTGTCTTTTGCACACTGGTTGTCACCCAGCTAGATGTGGTCTTTCATTGATCCTATTATTATGGTTATTGGATTTACTGAGCATGTCTGCAAGAAAACAAATCTCAGGGTTGTATATGGCAACATACACACATGTACATTGACAATAATTTTACTTTTGATCTTTGACACTGTAATGTTCTCAGTTTGCCTAGTCACCTCCTGCATCTTTAATCACCAAGCCAAAGGGTTAACCATTTCTCTCGCCAGATATGGCCTGACCTATGTGGCTCGGAACTGTTATGATACAGAAGTCCATTCAGCCCATCAAAGCGCTGATGACTCTTAGGGCAGCTATTCTCCTATACTTTTTCACAGGCCTGCAAATTGTTTTTCTTAGTAGCCTATTCAGTCAACTTTTGGCAACCTTGATCAATTCAGTTTATCCCACCCATAGTGGCAACAAGCTCCAGATTTTACAAATATTCCTCATATCCTTGATGAATTGTTTGCCTGGAATGTTTGAAAATCAGCTTTCTGGTCCTTGAAATACATACTAATGGGAACTAGTTCTCTTTATTCACCCTATCTAAATCAGTCATCATTTAAGATGCACTTGGCTAGGTATATGGAGAGGCTGGTCTTGGGTGGGGATGTCGTGGATATCAGTGAAATATAGGAAATTGTTGTGGGGGGTGCATGAATTGTCCAGGGAAGGGTAGCAGCTCTGGTGAAGGGGCTTGTCATGTCCATTCTGGGGCAGCTCACTCACCTTTGGTCCTCACCAGACACTCAGCTCTCACCTGTGGCTCTAAGTAGCTGTTTGCATGTGACAGCGGCCACAGTCTAGTATACCGTTTCAACAGGCGGGCTAAACTAGGTGAGGATAGCTGGTGGACCTCATACCCTGGTGAGATAGCGACATGCCTGTTCTAGCAGTGAACTGGGCGGATGAGATCAACAGTGAAATCCAACAGCCAAGAAGACTGTTCTGTAATGCTCTGTGCAGAGCGAAGGGCATGACAAAGCACAGGTGTAGTCATGGTCATCCACTGCAACCAAGGAATACCTTGGTTTGTGACGGCTGCTCATGCCACTGGACTCTGAGATCGTAAGACTGAACTGCCCTAGTGCATCGGCTTTTCCACTTTTAAAACTCTCCCACACGGGTCTCCTGTCATTGTTGGATATGGTGGACTGCCAACACAGGATATTGGGACTAGACGGATGGCACCGTGGTCGGAATGAATTGGTTGGACAGGAGGGCCTGTATCTGTGCTGTATGGCTCTATGACCCTAGAACATCAACTGCTGCTAAACAATACACCCAGGGCTTTCTGTTCATTCACACCCGGTGTAGATATATACTTGTCAGGGATAACCAGAGACGCAAGAGAAAGTCAGAATATCAAAGTGTAAATAGAGGGGGAGGGGAAGAGCTCATGTCACTTATTTATTGAACATTACTGTAAAGGATTGAAAGGCAAAGAAAACATTCTCTACTTATGCATTCCAACTTTACTTCCACAGTTCCAGATTTGTATCAGTGCAGCACGTGTTCACATTTATGATTCTAAAGTCAAACGACATGCACAGGTGAGAGGGAGAGTGCTTCATTCTAAATGCTGCTGGAGCCTGATTCTGCTAATGTACAATTAAATTATTCATACAATCCTTACAAATGATTATTCGTTAAAAAAATGCAGTAAGATCATCATCATTTCTACAAAGTGCAAGTTAAACTTAAATCAGTCACAGTTGCAGTTGAGATTTACAGGTGCATTTAAAAAATAAATTAATACAAAAAACGCTCAAGGGATAAACCTGTTGGAAAGAAAAGTGTTACATTCCTACTAACATGTTGTTCGAAATTGATGGAACATTCCTCTGAGGCACATGCTAAGGAGACTGATATTTAAAGGATCAACTCAAGGTTGTCACACAAGAATAATTAGTCAGTTTAACGTGCTTCAGGCTTGTTTTTGCAACAGCTACATAGTGTTTGCCTAGTGAAGAATCACCTGCATTTTTAGTGGAATATTCCTGAGAAACTACACAAGAATTATACTCAGAGTCTGAACCGAACTCAACCACAAATGAAAGGCTGATGCACTGAGTTTACCTTTCTTGATTATTCTGAAGGTGGAGTGTGAAATCTGTAAACTTATGGTGTTAAAACAAGTTTTGCTTCAGCGAGCTGCCAAGAGGAAGTATTTCTAAGGCTGGGGGCTCCATCCATGAGGGTCAGCAAACTTTATGGAGCAGCTGGCCATTCTCTGCCTGCCAATGTGGTGTTAGCAGGTCCACAGATGTCATTGAAGGGAACATGTGTATTTTATGATCTTTAAAAGCAAATATGCCAGAAAATTGGTGTGGGAAAATTGCAGCTAAATATGTTGCTGAGGTAAAAAAAAATGACATCTCCTCTCAAGCAGCCCAAAATGCTTTACTTAGGGAAAATTCCTTTTAAAATAATGCATTCTTAGCAGAGTATACACAAATGCTGATATGGATTTAATGGAATTGGTTGGGTCAGGATTCTGGGATCTTTAGATCTTGGATGTGGGACAGATGTTGACAGTCTTGTAGGAGGACAGCATCCTCAATTCCCTCAGCAGTACACCAGAGTGGGCTGTTGAGAGAATGTCCCGGCATAGGGTTGATCTTTTGCCTAGAGTACTGGTACCTCTATAGCACCTCCAACAGTACAGCAGTGTAAATTGGATGTTAAAATCTCCAGAGGGGAGTTTGAATCCACAACCGTAAAACTCAGACAAAACTGACAGTAACTGAGTGTTAATTAATTTAGGAGTGGTTCTACAGCAAAGAAGATAGTCAAAGTAATTCAATAAGCTGGACCAGGACAACATCCCATGTACCATCAATTTACAGGTCATGCCATTCAGAGATTTGAGCTATATTATTTTTCTTCTGTATTGTTTTTTGTTCTCGTAATCATAGAGGCTTTATGTGCTATGTGCTGTTGATAATATGTTTTGTACCTTGGCATGAAAAGAACTGTTTTGCTTGGCTATATTCATGAATGGTTGAATGTTACACACTAATTTAACAAGTTTTCATAAAAAAGAAAATTGGAAAGGATGTAAACAATGAAAGATAATTACAATTGGTTTACAAATTGATGAATAGAAACGTGCTCACTCTCCCTATAATTTAGAAACCTATTATACCAAGAGAGAGGCAATATTACTGAAATTTAATAGCCATTGACAGAAGGTAGAGAAAGCAAGTTATATCCAATTGAAGAGCTAGCATGAAAATATTGGGCCGAATGGCTTTCTTTATGAAATGAATAAAGAATAATGGGCTGAATATTATAATTTCTATCAATGTGTGCATGAGTTAACTTGGCCTAGACATTATACTTCGACTCATGTTTATAATTGTTGTGAGCTCTCAGGAATATTCTCTTACCTGCTTACTGTCACAAGGACAAGGCATTTGCAATTTTCAATGTGTTATCCACAGTGCAGTGCAAAAAAAAAATCAGTGCTTTCCTGAGTTGACTTAATATAAGCAACTTGGTTCATACTAGTACACTTTCAGTGCATGGGCCTTTCACAACCAAATCTACATCAGATATCACCTAGAAAACACATCCATCTTTCAGTACAGGCAGACCAGAAACCTACATTAAACTACGTTACAAAACAGGGATTACTTTGTGATTGTCCCAAACACATACTGTAATGCCACTGCAAGAATTATATTCAGAAAATATCTCACATCCTGGAATGCTTAAGCTTCAGCATAATTCATCTCAGTTTCAGTTTTTTAACGTTTGCCTTTAACCATTATTGGACAGGGCGGATTTCAACCTCATTTTTTTCTTCTACACATGACACATCCTGGTGGCTGACGCTCTGCCGCAGAGCGACCTCTGGGCCCCCTCCATAGATGGAGTGCAGGAAGTTCCATGTCTCCTCTGAAATTTGGCCGGAATCCGCTCCTGGGTGAGAAAGTTACATAATTTGGTTATCAACACCACCCAAAAATAGATCGCATTTTACACCTCTTGGGACTCAATCATGTAAAAGCGACCTCGTAAAATCACAACCTTTATTGAAAATGTCTTGAATGAGTTTTTGAATTTGCTAAGACAAAGCTGATATTTTATTTTTGATACCTCTACAAGTGGCCAAGTTAATTGGCTCTAAATCAACCAGGACAGTATGGTAGTGTAGGGGTTCATGTATCGCTATTACAGTGCTGGTGGGTTTAATTCCACCGCTATTTGCAAGGAGTTTGTATGTTCTCCTTGTGAATGTGTGGATTTATGATTTCATTTATTTATTTTATTTCATTTATGATTTATGATAAGAGATTTCATTTAGAAATTTCTTGCAGAACACCCATTTAACATCACTCTAATCACAGGACAATTTACAATGACCAATTGACCTAATAACCGGTACCTATCTGGTCTGTGAGAGAAAACTGGAACACCCAGAGGAAACCCACATGGTCACGGGGAGAACGTGGAATAGGTGGCATCGGAATTGAAATCCGAAGTCTGGAACACCCCGAGTTGTAATAGCACCATGCGACCATAGTGCCCAAGCCAGAATTCATCCAGGTGCTCAGGTTTCCTCCCACATTCCAAAGATGTCGAGGGTTTGTATGTTAATTAGTCGCATGGTGTATTTGGGCAGTGAAGGCTCGTTGGGCTGGAAGGGCTTGTTATCGTGCTATATCTCTAATAGATAAATAAATAACAATGTCTGATTTGCATTATTACAAAAGTCTCAGCAAAACCAGATAAATCAAGTTCACAGATTGAGAGATTTGCATACCAAATCCTAGCATCTGTCAATTGTCTGGGGAGTATGTGTCTAGAGAGGGGGTTAGCACCTCTGGTGAACGGCAGCTTACTCACCTTTGGACCCCAGCGGACACTCAGCTCTCCAAGTAGCTGTTTGCACGTGACAGTGGCCACCCTCTGGTACGCCGCTTCGATATGCGGGCTAAACCAGGTGAGGGTAGATGGCGGCCTCATACCCTGGTGAGATAGGGTATGCCTGTCCTAGCTTGTGAAGTCAGTTCTGGCAGACTGGGTGGATGAGATCTACAGTGAAATCCAATGGCCAGGAAGGCAGTACTGCAACACTCTGTGCAGAACGAAGGGCATGACAGAGCACAGGAGATGTTATGGTTATCCACTGCAACCAAGAAAGACCTCAGTTTGTGACACTTGTTTGTACCACTAGACCTGAACTTCTGAGGTCAAGACATTGGAAAAGCCCCAGTAGAATGGCTTTTCCACTTTAACACCTCTCCTCATAGGTTTCTTGTTATTGTCTGACACGATAAACATCCACCTTCAGTCTATTGTATGTGTATACATAAAACTCCAATACTATAAGGGCAATTACATAGACGGCATTCTCGTTAGAGAAACCCAACATAAGAATGCAGATTACCTATGTTGAAACAGACCTCAAAATAAGTAAACTGTGAAATTGTGTCTTTAATGGCTCTGGTCCTGTTCCATTGTCACTGGGCCTGTTTTTGCTCGCGTTTAGAAGATGTGGGGGTGGGGGTGGGGGGGGGAATCTCAATGAAGCTTGTGGAATATTTAAAGGCCTACATAGAGTGACTGTGCAGAGGATGTTTCATATACTGGGGGAGTCTATTCTGAGGACACAACCTCAGAATAGAAGCAACACACATAAAAGTTGCTGGTGAACGCAGCAGGCCAGGCAGCATCTCTAGGAAGAGGTACAGTCGACGTTTCAGGTCGAGACCTTCCGAAACGTCGACTGTACCTCTTCCTAGAGATGCTGCCTGGCCTGCTGTGTTTACCAGCAACTTTTATGTGTGTTGCTTGAAATTCCAGCATCTGCAGAATTCCTCGTGGTCAGAATAGAGGGATGTCTCTTTAAAAGAGAGACAAGAAGGAACTTCTTCAGCCAGATAGTGGTGGTAAGGACTATCGAAGTCACTTGTTGCATCTAAATATGAATTAAGAAAAAATTAAGCTGTACCACATGTATTGTAAATATGCGTTTTGCATGGACTGGAGTAGCACTGCAATCTTGTCTTGAGCGATGACAGTAAAGTGCTATTTTACTTTATGACCATCTGCAGAATTGATGGCCACACATGGCTGTGGAGCTCAAGCCACTGGGTATATTTAAAGCAGAGTTTGATAAGTTCTTGATTAGTAAGGGTGTCAAAAGTTACTTGGAAGAAGGCAGGAGAAAGGGGCTGAGAAGGAAAATAAGTCAGTCATGATGAAATGGAGGAGCAGAATTGATGGGCTAAATAGCCTAATTCTGATCCTATATCTTATAGCTTTATGGTCTTACATTCTTCTGTGAGACAGAACCTGTATATTCCAAGGTCATAAATTTAAATCATAACCTTGGCTAAGGTGAGGCATAGATTACAATTATATCAAACCATCCTTTTAATGGTGTAGTTCAGTTATATTGGTACAATCAACCAAATTTCGATCATGCCTCTAAAGAGATGCGAGGTAATGTTGTAGTTCGATAAAACTCTGGTTAGACCACATTTGAATTATTATGTTCAGTTCTGATTGCCTCATTATTGGAAGAATGTGGAAAGTTTAGAGAGGGTGCAGAGGAGATTTACCAGGATGCTGGCCGCCAAACAAGTAAGAGATAGTGTGTGAGTGAGAGTGAGGAGGGGAGGAGAGAAGAGAGAGAGGAGTGAGGAGTAGGGAGTGGGGAGAGGGGAGAGAGAGGGGAGAGAGAGGGGAGAGAGAGGGGAGAGAGAGGGGAGAGAGAGGGGAGAGAGGGGGGAGAGAGAGGGGAGAGAGAGGGGAGAGAGAGGGGAGAGAGAGGGGAGAGAGAGGGGAGAGAGAGGGGAGAGAGAGGAGAGAGAGAGGAGAGAGAGAGGGGAGAGAGAGGGGAGAGAGAGGGGAGAGAGAGGGGAGAGAGAGAGCGCATATATAAATAATATCTTACATATTTATATTTGTTGTGTTTTAAATTATTATCTTGTGTTTTTATTCTGTGTTGCATCAGATCTGGAGTAACAATTATTTCTTCTTTCTTTACACTTGTATATTGGAAACTACATTTAAAGAATCTTTAATCTTTTAGGGGGTGCCTGGCATGTACATGCCAGCTTGCACATGCACACAATTTCTTGTCCACTTTGTCCCTTCCTGGCTACTCACCCCATCCCTTGCCCATACTGTCAGCTGCAGTCTGGTTACCAGTTGCCAAGCCTGCCTGCACACTTGGCTCCATTCTCATTCCCTAACTCCACCCACAGAGCTAAGCACAGACCAGACCTCTGGCTGTGCACTAACCACGATGGCTCCAGGCTCCCGCCATACGCCTAACCAAAGTCCCAAAGCTGACCACAGATCTAACCATGATCAC
The DNA here is from genome assembly GCF_963921235.1 of Mobula hypostoma. Classification (NCBI taxonomy): domain Eukaryota; kingdom Metazoa; phylum Chordata; class Chondrichthyes; order Myliobatiformes; family Myliobatidae; genus Mobula; species Mobula hypostoma. The sequence continues at coordinate 103,557,999 of NC_086108.1, forward strand.
AGAACCTAGCAGTATATAGCACAGGACAAACCAGCTGGTCTGACCATTCTGTGATAGCATTTATACTATGTTAGTTTCAACCCATTCTGACCCATCCAACCCCATCTAAACTTTCCTTCACTCTTTCCTCCCACCACCCCCCAACACCATGTGTTCAAGCATCCACAAGCGGAAGCCTCTACTCTAACCATCTTTTTTTTTTACCTGAAGTGTATGAAAATAAGGAGAGATTTGAAAGAGTTATGGAAAATTATGAAGTGTACATAGATAGGATAAATGTAAGCAGGGATTTTTCTTTAGTGCTGGAATATGTGCTGACATTTGCAGGCTGCCCCCAGCACATCCCTGGGTTGTGTTGGTTGTTAACACAAATGACTCATTTCACTTTATGTTTCGATATACATGTGATGAATATATCTGAATCTGAAACACTGAGGTTTGGTGAAATAGAACCAGAGGTCATAGGATAATGGTGGAAGGCAGGGCTATGTACTCGGTCCCCTCCTTGTATACCCATGACTGTGTCGCCACCCACAGCTCTAATCTGCTAATTAAATTTGCTGACGACACTACATTGATTGGCCTAATTTCAAACAATAATGAGGTGGCCTACTGGGAAGAAGTTACGCAAACACGAGGAAATCTGCAGATGCTGGAATTTCAAGCAACACACATAAAAATTGCTGCTGAACGCAGCAGGCCAGGCAGCATCTATAGGGAGAGGTACAGTCGACGTTTGGGGCCGAGACCCTTCGTCAGGACTAACTTAAAGAAGAGCTAGTAAGAGATTTGAAAGTGTTGGTGGGGGGAGAGATCCGAAATGATAGGAGAAGACAGGAGGGGGAGGGATGGAGCCAAGAGCTGGAAAGTTGATTGGCAAAAGGGATATGAAAGGATCATGGGACAGGAGGCCTAGGGAGAAAGAAAGGGGGAGGGGGGAAGCCCAGAGGATGGGCAAGGAGTATAGTGAGAGGGACAAGGGAGAAATAAATAAATAAATAAATAAATAAATAAATAACGGATGGGGTACGAAGGGGAGGTGGGGCATTAACGAAAGTTAGAGAAGTCAATGTTCATGCCATCAGGTTGGAGGCTACCCATATGGAATAGAAGGTGTTGCTCCTCCAACCTGATGGCATAAACATTGGCTTCTCTAACTTCCGTTAATGCCCCACCTCCCTTTCGCACCCCATCCGCTATTTATTTATTTATTATTTTAAAAAATTTCCTCTCTCTCCTTTTTCTCCCTCTGTCCCTCTCACTATACTCCTTGCCCGTCCTCTGGGCTTCTCCCCTCCTGTCCCATGATCCTCTCCTATCCCTTTTGCCGATCAACTGTCCAGCTCTTAGCTCCATCCCTCCCCCTCCTGTCTTCTCCTATCATTTCAGATCTCCCCCTCCCACTTTCAAATCTCTTACTAGCTCTTCTTTCAGTTAGTCCTGACGAAGGGTCTTGGCCCCAAACGTCGACTGTACCTCTGCCTATAGATGCTGCCTGGCCTGCTGCAGTCACCAGCAATTTTTATGTGGGAAGAAGTTATCTCTCAGTGGTGTCAAGATGACAACATCTCCCTCAATGTCACAAAAACAAAGGAGCTGGCTGTGGATTACAGGAGGAATGGAGTCGGGCTAACCCCTATTGACATCAATGAATCTGGGGTTGAGAGAGTAAACAGCTTTAAGTTCCTTGGCATCCCCATCACCAAGGACCTCGTGTGGTCTATACAACCAGCTGCGTAGTGAAAAAGGCATAAAAGTGCCCCTTTCACCTCAGACAGTTGAGGAAGTTTGATATGGGCCCCCAAATCCTAAGAACTTTCTACAGGGGCACAATTAAGAGCATCCTGACTGGCTGCATCACTGCCTAGTATAGGAACTGTACCTCACTTAATCTCAGGATTCCGCAGAGAGTGATGCAGACAGCCCAGCACATCTGTTGTTGTGCACTTTCCATGATTCAGGACATTTACAAAGACAGGTGTGTATAAAGGGCCCATAGGCTCATTGGGGACCTGAGTCACCCCATCTGCAATCTATTCCAGCTGCTACCATCTGGGAAACGGTACCGCAGCATAAAAGCCAGGACCAACAGGCTCCGGAACAATTTCTTCCACCAGGCCATCAGACTGATTAACTCATGCTAATTTAAGTGTATTTCTATGTTATATTGACTGTTCTATTTATTATAAGTTACTATGATTGCACATTTAGACGGAGACGTAACATAAAGATTTTTACTCTTCATGTATGTGAAAGATGTAAGAAATAAAGTCAATTCAATTCAATTTAAGGGAATCCAGGGTGATGCATGTGTGGAACGAACTGCCAGTGGAAAAGGTGGATGTGGGTTCGATTGCAATATTTAAGAGAAGTATGAATATGTACATGGATGGGAAGGATATGGAGGGCTATGGTCCAGGTGTGAGTTGATGGGACTATAACAGTTTGGCACAGACTAGATAGGCCAAAGGATCTATTTCTGTGTTGTAATGTTCTATGCCCATTGGAATCACATTTATTATTATCAAATTTGTTATTTTGCAACAGCAGTACAGTGTAATACACAAGATTGACTATAAATGTATATAAAAAGTAAATACAGAGTGCAAAAAGAGAGCAAAAATAAAGTCAGAAGTTCATTGCCTGTTCAGAAATCTGATGTTAGAAGGGAAGAAGCTGTTCCTAAAATGTTGCGTATGTGTCTTCCGGTTTCTGTACCTCTCTTCAACACGGATGTGCCACACTATCAGCTCTTTGCTCTAGAAGTGCTCACCCTGTAAAATCCTTCACGTTACTCACATTTGAAAACATCCTTCTAAGTACTGCATTTTTGCATCTTCAAATGGGCTCCTGATCTATACCTAAAAGCAGTCCATTAGGTATTTTTTAACAGAATGAAACATTAATTTAAATAAGAAAAGTGGACATACCTTGCTTTAAAGAAACATGGTTGTTCTTGCCAATCACTATCTTGGTGTTATCGATTGGACCAGGATGCTCTAAAACATGAACAGAATTATATTGGTAATGAATTAGGAAAATATACAAGTTTGTATTTTTAACATGCAATATACTGTCTCACTAGCTGAAAAATTATGTAAGCAGCACCAAGCAGTTTTCTTAATACTACAGATACATTTTGAAAATGAGTAGCTCTGTATTTTTCTCATCTTATGCAGACTGGCTGCTCTTTTGGGAAAGTCTGCCGTTCCATAAACATTTTTGACAGAGGTGACAAAATGTGGTACTGGGCTGGTTGGATGACCACCCCCTGTGACTGAATTTCTACTTCACTCCAAGTTAATCTGCTTGTTCATACCTTGAAGTGGTTCAGAAGCTTACTGAAATTATGTCAGGAATGGGTAGATTGTTTTCTGACGAATGGTTCGCCAATCTAGACATGGCAGGGTGAGAGGCAATGTTTGAAACAGAAGATCCCGAGATAACTTGACAGGGTGAAGCACAGAGCATGTTTCCTCCCTCCTTTGAACTTTGAATGAATTCCTGCGGGAAAATCCAGCATCAGGTGTCACTGTCTAAAAATAAGAGCTTAACAATTCAGGGCCAGTAAAGTAAAATTTTGTGAGCTTTTGCAACTATTTTTGTTAAGGGGTGGTGGAAACAGAATCTTTGAACAACTTTAAGGATGTGATGGGTAGGTACTTGATAAGCAAGGGGGGTGGGGTGAAGGATTACTGGAAGGGGGCAGAAAGGCAGAGGTGATGTGACAACCAGATCAGTCCAAATCCTATTAAATGACACAGCAAGTTTGAGTGTTGGAATGGTGTACTCTTCCTACTATCTTGCACGCTTTCAAAACATTCAGCAGCTCAAAAGTAGTGCTTCTGAAAAACACCCACAGATCACTGGTAATAAAAGTGAAAGAAGTGAATTTCACGTTTTCATCAGCAAGGTACACATACCATGTTCTTTGCCCTTGACAAATCCTTCCCATTCTCTAAACCACTGCATGCTAATACAGTAGATAACTGATGGTGATTCTTCTTCTTGGAAAGCTTTATTCAACTGTATGTTTGAGAAACAGAATTTGCAATCAGCTTATTGATTCACTTCACAAACATGGTAAGGAACTACAGTAAACAGTGAATAATCTGCAGCACCGAGTACAAAAGATCTACAAACCATGTAAGGATCTACAAACCATGTAATGCTTTTCACAAAGTCAGGATGTCCCAATGCACTTTATAGTCGATTAAACACATCTAAGGCATTGTTCCAATTTTGATGTAAGAAACAATGGAGACAATTTGCGTACAGCAAGTTTCTACAGACAGCAAAGTAATAATCAACAGATAATCACTTCCAAATGGGTGTTGGATAATTACTGGCCAGAATGACAGGAAAAGGTCCCTCCTTCTTCTTTGGAATAGCAATATACAAGAACCAGAATCAGATTTAATATCACTGGCATATGTTGTGAAATTTGTTGATTATCCGCAGCTGGACAGTGCAATAAATTATAATAAAATTATAATTTTAAAACTTTAAATTACAATAAGAAATATATTTAAAATTAAATTAAGTAGCTTAAAAAGTGGGTAGTTTCATGAGTTCATTGTTTATTCAGAAATCTGATGGCAGAAAGGAAGAAGTTGATCCTGAAACATTAAGTGTGTGTCTTTAGGCTCCTGTACCTCCTCCCTGATGGTAGCCATAAGAAGAGAGCATTTTCCTAGGTGTTGGGGGTCCTTGATGATGGATGCTGCCCATTTGAGGTATGACATTTTGAACAGGTCTTCAATATTGGGGCATCCGTTAGTCTTGCGAGACCATGGATCTGCGCCTGGAAAGTCTTCACTCTCCAGGGCGCAGGGCTGGGCAAGGTTGTATGGAAGACCAGCAGTTGCCCATGCTGCAAGTCTCCCCTCTCCATGAGGTCAATGTTGTCCAAGGGAAGGGCATTAGGACCCATACAGCTTGGTACCAGTGTCGTCGCAGAGCAATGTATGATTAAGTGCCTTGCTCAAGGACACAACACGTTCCCTCGGCTGGGGCTTGAACTCACGACCTTCAGGTCGCTAGTCCAATGCCTTAACCACTTGGCCACTCGCCTATGAAGGAGCTGGCTGAGTTTACAACTTTCTGTAGCTTTTTCCGATCCTGTGCTGTAGCCCCTCCAAATCAGATGGTATGATCTTTTATTTTCAAGCTGAGGAGACAAACTACTAAACTTCTCATCTGAAAGGCAGCATCCTGCCTCAACAGCAAGGCTCTGCCTCACTGCTAAGCTGCTGTCTATTTGAGTTGTGTGCTCAGGATTCCAGAGTGGGATGGAAGCACACGGAACCCAGGGGGTGCACAAAGTACAAAAAGTAATGAATACAGCCCAGTCCATCACAGGAAAAGCCATCCCCACCATGGAGCACATCTAGGAGCACTGCTAGAAGAAAGCAGCCTTCATCATCAAGGATCTCCGCCAGCCAGGACATGCTCTCTTCTCGCTGCTGTTCTCAGGAAGTAGCCACAGGAGTCTCAGGACCCACACTACCTGTTTCAGCAACAGTATTACCCCTCAACCATCAGGCTCTTCAACCAGTGGGGATAACTTCACTAACCTCAACTCTGAACTGATTCTACAACCTATCGACTCACTTCAAAGGACTCTGCAACTCATGTTCTCAGTATTATTTATTTACTTATTTAATTATTAATTATTATTTGTTTTATATTTGCGATTTGTCTTTTGCACATTGGTTGTTTGTCAGTCATTTTGTGCAGTGCTTCATTAATTCTATTGTATTTCTTTGCTTTACAGTGAATGCCTGCAAAAATGAATCTTGGTGTAGCATATGGTGACATATACATACTTTGATGATAATTTACTTTGCAGTTTTTGAATGAGCCACTGAATAGCAGTCTATTAGCATGAAGCTATGTCCAAGATGTTTCATGACATGCTTCTTGTAAAAAGGACGCATTTCTGAGTAACGAGATTGGAAAAGGTAAACAATCAAGAAATTAGAGCGAAAGTGGTGAAGCGGAGAAAATTTCAAGTTCACTGTATGTTTTGATGCACATTTGACAAATAAGCGTTTGGAATAGAGAAGGAAGAAAAAAACAGTTCAAAAGTAAATTGATTATCAAAGTACATATACAAATCAGAGATTCATTTTCCTGTGGGCATATTCAATACATTTATAGAATAATAATAATATGCTCCAACTACCTTTTTTTGGTTTTCTCAGACGATTTTATGTTTGAATTTGGAGAAAATTAGAAGTAACCTTTATGATTCTTCATTTAAATTTGAACAGATTTGGGGACCTTTTATTCGATATTTTCATTCAATGTAATATTTACCCTTCTTGTTTTTTTTCACTGTTTTTAATGGAGGTCGGGATTGAGGACGTGATTTTAAGTTTAACTCTGTTTGGTTTCAAGTTAGCCCATTGCTTTGCTTTGCTTTTAGTTAGTTGCACGGTGGGTTTTTTTTTCTTTTTTTTTCCATTGATATATATAAAATTTAGTATACTATTATGTTATCTTGGTTTCTTATGTTTAAATTACATTGTTTGTAGTTTTTTTTTGGTATTGATACCTTTTGGAATTTTATTATACTTTAACATTGTATTAATGTTTATATGGCTTACCTTTTTTGTATACTTATTCAATAAAAAGATTTAAAAAGTAAAAGCCATCTAGATACACTGGAAGGCCCAAGTTTGGAGGCAAGGGCTGGGCTGATTACGATTGCTCTCCCACAATATTCTTTCCTCTCTCCAGTGGCTATCGTCTCTGCAGTGTTTTCGCAGTGTTTATGATGAATTTGAGATCGAGGCTTGGGCCTACTACTTGGGCTGCTCCAGGGAGTGAATCTAAGGATTCCATTTGGTTCAGAATGCTGACATTTGCATGATGTATGTGTTTTATTCCTCTTTCTCTGCACAGAAGCTATGGTCTTTCTTTTTTTAAAATTGGGTTCTTCTGGTTTCTTGTTTTGTGGCTGCCTGTATACATCTCAAGATGTATAATTTATACGTTCTTTGATAATAAATGTACTTTGATTAATTGATTGAAAAAAAAAGAATAATAATAATAACCATAACAGAATCAATGAAAGACCATAAAAACCAGAAATATTGGAAGAGAGATCAGTGGACAGAGCTGAAGTGAACAGCAGCTAGCAAGTGTGCAGCAGAGGGCAAGGGGAACTCAGGAGGAAGGAAGATTGGGAAGTGAATGGTTTGAAATGATTGCTTCGGTACAAAGGTCCTGGGAAGCAAAGATAGAATTGTGAGCAGTTTTGAGCCCCATATCTAAGAGGATATGCTGGCATGGGAGAGGGTCTAGAACAGATTTGTGAGAATAATCCCAGGAATGGAAGGGTAACATATGAAGAATGTTTGATATCTCTGGGCCTCTATTTGCTGGAGTTTAAAAGAATGAGGGGAGATCTCGTTGAAACCTATTGAATACTAAAAGGCCTAGATAGAGTGGACGTGAAGAGGACGTTTCCTATAGCGCAGGAATCTCGGACCAGAGGGCACAGCTTCAAAATACAAGGATACCCCTTTAGAACAGAGCTGAAACAGTGTGGATAACTTCATTCACCTCAACACTAAATTGATTCCACAACCTAGGGACTCACTTTCAATGACTCTACAGCTCATGTTCTAAAATATTATTTATTTATTTTTGTATTTGAATGGTTTGTCTTGTTATGCTCTTTGGTTGTTAGTCTTTGTGTGTAGTTTTTCATTGATTCTATTGTATTTCTTTGTACTGTGAATGCCTGCAAGAAAATGAATCCTCAGGGTAGTATATGGTGATATATACATACTCTGATAATAAATTTACTTTGAACTTTGAGATGAGAAGGAATTTCTTTAGACAGAGTGTGCTGAATCTGTGGAATTTGTTGCCATAGACAGTTGTGGCGGCCAAGCATTGGGCATATTCAAAGCTGAGGTTGATAGGTTCCTGATTAGTAAGGGTGTCAAAGGTTATTGAGAGAAGGCAGGAGAATGGAGTTGAGAGAGAAAATAAATCTATGATCAAATAGTGGAGTAGACTTGATGGGCTAAATGGCAAAATTCTGCTTCTAGGTCTTAAGGTCTAATACCTGAAAAATTTACAAAAGAGGGCACTTTTTTTGACGCATTCTCCCTATCACAAATCGAAAGTTTCCCTATTCTGGCAGAGGTGATCCAAAGGGAAACCAGAAAAAATTCCACACTGTCTCAGGTCTATGTGGCCACCCAAACTGGTTGGAATGTGCAGCAAAATCTCCAGCTCCCCAATTCTTACCAGCCCCATGATGAACTTGCCCTTGATGGAGATTAATTTATGTAGGAATTGAGAGACGTTGTACCATTAAAGCTGAGAGCTAAAGTGTTGGAAGAGCTACATGCCGGTCATCTATGCATGGACAAAATGAAAGGATTAGCTTGAAGCTTTGTCTGGTGGCCTGGGATAGGTCAGCAGATTAAGTAACTTGCCACGCACTATGTGGGATGCTAACATGTCCAGAAGATGTTAAGAGCAGGGTCTCTCCATCCCTGGGAATGGGCTACATTGCTCTGGCAGAGGATTCATGTTGCATGAGCACAAATTTCTTAGTAGTTGTGGATGCAGCTACAAAGTGGCCAGAAATGTTTCCAATAGCCTTGCACACTTCACCCTCGCACACCGTTGATGTCTTGAAAAACCTCTTCGCAAAATACGTGAATCGCATATGCGCACCTCACTTAAAGTAAAAATGAAGTTAGATAAGCAGTATTGGCTCTCCATGTGTTTTCTTTTCAATTAGTTTTATGTTTTGAAGTTATAAAACATAATAGGACTTTACAGCCTGGAATATAGGAGAATGAGGGGAGTTTGATAGAAGTACACAAAATTATGAAGGAGACAAGGTAAACGCAGGTAGCCTTGTTCCACTGAGGTTGGGAGAGACTAGAGCTGGAGGTCGTGGGTTAAGGGTGAAAGGTGAAGTATTTAAGGGGAACATGACAGGGAACTTCTTCATTCAGAGGGGAGGTGAGAGTATAAAACAAACTGCTAGCAGAAGTGGCGGATCCACGTTTAATTCCAACATTTAAGAGAAATTTGGATAGGTACATGGATGGGTGGGGCGGTATGGAGGGTGTTGTTCCAGTGCAGATGAATGGGACTAGACAGAATAGTAGTTTGGCACTGACTAGATGGGCTGTACGGCCTGTTTCGGTGCTGTAGTGTTCTATGATGCTATGACGGCCTCCCCATATTGAGATTAACAAGTTTCACACTCATATTAAACTTATATTGATGTCACTTGAACTTATTACAGTTAAACTGAGAGGCAGAAAGCTGCACAGGACATCATGAGTTCATGTTCACAAATGGACAACACTGCTGAACGACGCTTCTTTATTACTGCACATATTTATTTCATGTTCATAAAGGTGATGCTCAGCACAAGACTGTCTGTAAATAAGGTGACTGACAGGAAATGATAAAGTAGTGGCGGTTGGGGTTGTGGAGGAGTGGGTTAGTGGGTGGAGGTGTTGATCACGTCATGAACATCTAGTCTCATGTGCTTAGCACCTGAGGCTCAGGGCGTGTTGGGAAAACAGAAATCAATTGATTACGGAAGGTCATTACAGTAGCTAAAGTATACTTGATATGCTTCAAGTGCAAAGAGGAGAAATGCAAGATGAAAGATGGTTGGAAAAGCACATCAGTCAATGCCACTTGGTAATATTCATAAAATTATTACAGCACAGAAGGATTCAATTTGGCTCATCAGGTCTATGCTCCTTGAAGGTGCAATCCAGTCAGTTCTATTCCCTAGCTCCTTACTTGTGGCCAGTACTATTTACTTCCTTTAGTAGTTAACAATTAACATCTTAACTTTACTTTTGAGAAGGGTCAACTCTGCCCATTGGCAAAAACCTTTGGCTCCAAGGTCAAGGTCTTGCTTGCACTACCATAGCACACTATTTAATTTTTCACCTGTACAGCTTAAAACTTGCCTCCAGAAACCACAAAGTTTTGAGGCCAGATTTTTTCCCTTAGTTAATGGAAAATTAAAGAATTGACTAACCAGTATACACCACAAAAGCTTTACACGTTTCATCATTGGACATTCTGGCTGATATTTAACAAAGCATTTTTGTCTTCTTACCCGTACAAACATTTCCAGTTCAATCTTCCTTCGCTTTTCAAGCTTCTCAATCTCAATCTGACAGCATTGACAGGTGTAGAGATGATTAACAGCTGGCCCCCCTCCAAACCTGAGAGCAGAGCAGAAGTTCAACCTTTTTTGCAAAACTGCATAACAAAACAAGGAGGAAATATGCCACAAGACATAGGAGTTTGCTCCACCATTCTATCAGAGCTGAATTATTATCCCTCTCAAACCTATTCTCCTCCCTTCTCCCTATAACTGTTGAAACTCTTACTAATCAAGAATCTATCAATCTCCACTTTAAATATACCTAGAGACTTGGCCACAGCTGTCTGTGGCTATGAATCTTGGATTCACCACCTTTTGGCTAAAGAAATGCCTCCACATTTCTGTTCTTCTATTCTGAGGCTGTGCCCTCTGGTCCCAGACATTCCCACTATTGGAAATATCCTCTCCACATTCACTTCAACCAGGCTTTTCAATATTCGATATTTTAATGAGAACCCTCCTCATCCTTTTAACATTCAGCATGTACAGGCTGAGAGCAATCATATACTCCTCATATATTAACCCTCCCATCCCCAGGATCATTTTCATAAACCTCTGGACTCACTCCAATGCCAGCACATCCTTCTGTAGATAGGGTGGCCAAAACTGCTCACAATATTCCAGATGCAGTCTGATCAATGCCTTATAAAGCCTCAGCATTACATCCTTGCTTTTATATTCAAGCCTTTTTGAAACAAATGTTAACATTGCAATTGCCTTCCTTACTACTGACTCAGCCTGCAAATTAACCTTTAGGAAATTTTGCACTAGGACTCTCAAGTCCCTTTGCACCTCTGAATTCTTAATAATTCCCCCATTTAGAAAATAGTCTACCCCTGCAAAAGAGTCTTGGCCTGAAACACCAACTGTACTCTTTTCCATGGAGGAAACTGTACTCTCCTCCAGCATTTTGCGTGTGTTGCTTGGATTTCCAGCATCTGCAGATTTTCCTTTGTTTGTGATTAGTCTACCCCTTTATTCCTTTTACAAAAGAGCATGACCATACATTTCCCTATCTTTTGTTCCATCTGACCTTCTTTGCCCAATCTTCTCTGCAGACTCCCTACTTCCTCAGCACTACCTGCCCTTCCACCTATTTTTGTATCATCCCCAAACTGACAGCACCTGTCATGACTTGTTTGGCCAAAAACCGCTCTATGATTAAGTATTTTTGAAATGCTACAGAGTTCCAAGTTAGAGATATACTCCAATTAATTTACCCACAGGAAAACCTCAGGAATAGCATGAGATAAATATTAAAAAATCTATTTTAATGCTTATACCTCAATAAATATTGATCATGGGGTTAGCACAGAACAGGAGATGAGGGCATTGAGGAGGCATCACACAGAGTACACAAATGTAATCAAGGAATCCCATTACACTATTGCCAATTGAAAGATCTAGGTGTCTTGGGAGGGGACAAAGATAGCTATTCTAAGGGTAACACAGGCCAAGTTAACAACACGTTCTGAATGACTTACTCAGGAAATGGTATCATCCTTGAGTTCAATGTAGAAATTACAGAAATTTTATTAGGTACAGGAGTGGAACCTGTTGTGGTCTTCTGCAGGTGCAGCCCATTCACTTCAAAATTCAATATGTTGTGCATTCAGACAACACTGTTGTAGCACATGGTTATCTGAGTTACTGTCACCTTCCTGTCAGTTTGAACCAGTCTGGCCATTCTCCTCCGACCTCTCATTAACAAGGTGTTTTTACCCACGGAACTGCTGCTCACTGGGTGTTTTTTTGTTTCTCCACATCATTTTCTGTAAACTCTAGAGTAGGGGTTCCCAAAGTTTTCAATGCCATGGACCCCGACCATTACCGAGGGGTTCGTGGACCATGGGTTGGGAACTCCTGCTCTAAAGACTGTTGTGTGTGAAGATCCCAGGTGATCAGCAGTTTCTGAGACACTCAAACCACACTTTCAGATCACATTTCTTCCCAGTTTGATGTTTGGTCTGAAGAACAACTTAACCTCTTGACTATGACCATATGCTTTTATGGATTGTGTTGCTGCCACATGATTGGCTGATTAGGTATTTGCATTAGTGTACAGGTGTACCAAATAAAGTGGCCATTGAGTATATCAGGATGCAATAGTAACTTGCACCTGGTCAAGCTTTCTGCCATGCAAGTAACCCATTGACACATTTCATCTGGGGGAAAACATCAGTAGCATGCTGCATCTTTTACTTTTTAAAAATTGAATTATGATTCCAAAATTGTGGAAAGTCACTACAGTAGCTAAAATATACTTGATATGGGCATTTATCTGTGAAAACTGAAAATCAATGTCCTTGTCTATCATGCACTGTCTAGTCTATCAAATTCCTCAAGCAGTTTTGAGGTTTAAGTTATTTGCAGAAGAGCATTATATAATCATCCGTGAAGGATTGAATATCACAACTCCATTTATATTGGCCTATCACTTTGCAAGTATCTGTTTATGTGTGAAGAACAGTGCCCTAGCAAGGAAGATATCTTGTGGGCCACCAACAAAGCCACCTTGGACATGAATAGGTAAGTATTAACACCACACTGTCATGGCTCAGAGACCCGATTACCTACCTGCTGTACAAATAATCCCACACATTCTGAGGCAGCATCACTACGAGCTCATCTATGTAACCAGCTTTCCGAGGGGGAACACCTGCAATAGACACATTTTAATGGATGTGAGATTTTTGCATGACTAATCACATTTAATTTAGAGGGATGTGGCACAGTAACAGTCTCTTCCAGCCCAGTGAGCTTGCACTGCACAAATACACCCATGGGACCAAATAACCTACTTACTCACAACGTCTTTGGAATATGGGAGGAAACTGGAGCACCCAGGGGAAACACATTAGGTCACAGGGAGAACATATAAACTCCCTACAAACAGTGGCAGGAAAAGAATATGGGTCGCTGACGTGTTAATAGTGTCACCCTAACCATGACACTACCTCTTGTTGTTTCTATGTAACTCTAATTTGTTTTTAATGGTTGGAAGATGGAGTACTAGGATAGCACAGCGGTTAGTGTGACACTAGTACAGCTCGAGGCATTCTAGGTGTTGGTGTTTAATTCTGGCACCGTCTGTAAGGAGTTTGTACATTCTACCCAAGAATGTATAGGTTTTCTCCACGTGCTCTGGTTTCTTTCCACAATCCAAAACATACCAGATAGTAGGTTAATTGGTCATTGTAAATTGTCCTTTGGTTAGGATAGGGTTAAGTAGTTGGGTTGCTGGGCAGTGCAGCTTGTTCAGCTGGAAAGGCCTGTTTCACATTGTATCTCTACATAAAAATACTCAGTGCTGTTAAAAAATGAAGAATTTAGTTTTTCGTTTTTTTTTATTCTCACACGTGAAGACACAAAGTGAAATTTTTTGTTTTACATGCCATCCAAACAGATAGTTTGAAAACATAAGGATATTGAGGTAGTACAAGGGAAACACAACAACAGGATGCAGAATACAGTGTTACAATCACAGAGGAAGTGTAGTGCAGAGGCCACAGCGAGGTGGATTGTGAGGTCAAGGGTTTACCTTTATCATACAATCATTCTGTTCCAGAATCTAGTACTGTGGGATAGAAGCTGTACTTGAACCTGTTCGTACATGTTCTTAATATTTTATATCATTTGCCCAGTAGGTGTGGAGAGTATACAGAATCAAAATCAGGTTTAGTATCACTGACATATGTTGTGAAATTTGTAGTTTTGTGACAGAAGTACAGTACAATTCATAAGATAATATAAGAAATACATATAAAAATTAAACTAAATAAGTAATGAAAAAAGAAAGCGAAATAGTGAAATAGAGCTCATGGTCCATTTGGAAATTGATGGCAGAGGAGAAGAAAGTGTTCCTAAAATGTTGAGTGTGGGTCTTCAGGTTCCTGTACCTCTTCCCTGATGCAGCAATGAGAAGAGGGCATGTCCTTTGTGATAGAGGTCCTTAATGATGGATGCCAACTTTCTGCAGCATCCCTGTTTGAAGATGTGCTCAACAACTCCTTGATTATACTCCAAGTCCATGGAGAGGAGGCTGGTTTGTGATTTTATTACAGTAATTCATTTTTAATCTAGCAGTGCAGAGTAGGCCTTTTCACCCCTTCGAGCCACACTGCTCCAGCAACCCCGACAAATCCGATTAACTCTATCGAGTCTTTGCTGGGGGCACTATTCCATGGGGAGTGGGGGTGGGAACTCCTGCTACCCTGGGCAGCCAAGTTCAGCATCATTAGTGAGTAAATAATGATTTTACAATTCTTACTGGATAGGCTTGGGATCAGAATCCTTCCTTTTGCCTAGAAGGACTGAGGTTAATTTTAAATGGGGGAGCTACCTAGGTCCTCAATGGCTCACGAAAGTGGAAGTTATGACCTGTGAACAGCCAAAGGGTTAAAGGGATGGGTTAATAATTTAGAAGCTATAATGCACTTTGAACATTGCCTTACCTCCATGAATGCAAAGGAACTCATTGTTGCTAATGGGCCCTGGCTCAGCAAAAGTCTTGAATTTGTTCAGCCACTGACGTGATATGTAGAATTGAAGCAGACTAGGCTCCATCATATTCAGTAAGTTGGTCACTCTTTGCCTTTCTTTTTGCATCTCTTCGCTGCTTTTCCTGCCAGGAAGAAACACAAGGCAACGTTACACCAAAATCGCAACAAGTCGGATGTCTCGATGTTCCCATCAACTTCGATTTTTCCCTTTGCTGTGTAATAATCTATATTACTGCTCATGAAATCTGTTAGATTAGACTGTATAATTGCTATTTTCTTTGCAGTTTATCTTTCTTATTCTTGCTTGTATTTTCATACAACTACTGATGTACTGTATATGCAATTGTTCAGTGTTTTTCCTAGTAGTTACAGTTCTTTGTATTATTTTGGAAGCTTCTTCAAAGTTCAAAATAAATTTATTATCGAAGTGTGTATATGTGTGTGTGTATGTGTGACAATATAAACCCTGAAATTCATTTTCTTTTGTGCATTCACAGTAACTACAAGAAACAAATAGAATCAACAAAAGGCCGACAAACAACCAATGTGCAAAAAACAACACTGTGCAAATACAAAAAGAAAAAAATATTTTAATTTTAATTTTATTTTTATTGAGATACAGGAGTAGGCCCTTCCAGCACTTCAAGCTGCGCTACCCAGCAATCCTCCAGTTGTTTTAATACTAGTCTAATCATGGGACAATTTATAATGACCAATCAACCTCCCAACTTGTACATCTTTGGAATGTGGGAGGAAACCGGAGCACACGGGGGAAATCCATGCGGTAATGGGGAGAACGTACAAACTCCTTACAGGCGGCAACCAAAATTGAACTTGGGTCGCCTACACTGTAAAGCGTTGTACTAACCACTATGCTATCGTGCCACCCCATAATAAATAAATAGGCAATAAATATCAAGAACATGAGACGAAGAGTCCTTGAAAGGGAGTCCATAGTTTGTGGGAATAATTCAGTGATGGGGTGAGTGAAGTCCTCCTTTCTAGTTCAAGAGCCTGATGGTTCAGGGGTAATAATTGTTCCTGAACATGGTGGCATGAGTCCTGACGCTCCTGTACCTTCTGCCTGATGGTAGCAGTGAGAACATGGACTGGATGGTAGGGGTCCTCAATGTTGGATGCTGCTTTCCTGCAACAGTGTTTCAGGTAGATGTGCTTAATGTTGGGGAGGGCTTTACCAGTGATGGACTGGGCATATCCACCACTTTTTGTAGGATTTTCCGTTAAAGAATATTGGTACTCCCTTTCTAGGTCATGATGAAACTAGTCAATATACTCTCCATCACACATCTACAGAAGTTTGTCAAAGTTTTAGATGACATGCTGAATCTTTGCAAACTTCTAAGAAAGTAGAGGCACAGCCTTGAACTGGGTATTACATTATTTGAATTGGGGATATCTGATTGGTTAACTCTTATGTACAAATTTGAATGGAATGTGTGTTATCAGCAACCCTGGTACAAGAGGCCAGAGCATTTGAACTTAGTCTCTTTCCTTTGTTCTCTTGGCCCATTGTCACTTTCTACTTCACTGATGAAGTCCTGATGAAGGGTCTTGGCTCAAAGCGTTGACTGTACTCTTTTTCTATAGGTGCTGCCAGGCCTGCTGTGTTCCTCAAGCATTTTGTGTGTGTTGCCCTCTCTTGCTAGTCTCCTTTCCAAACTCCTTTGCCCTCTTAGCATTTAATGAACAATCATGAGCAACAAGTGGTATGCTTTGTTCTTGACTTCTGAAAGAACCTTGAATCAGAAACATCAGAATCCAACATAACATGAGTGAAGAATTAGAATCAGGTTTAACATCACTGACATATGTTATGATATTTGTGGTTTTGCAGCAGTATTACAGTGCAAGACAAAAACACTGTAAATTATAATCAGAAATATATATTAAAAAGTCAAATTAAATAATTGGTTAAGAAAAGAGAAAAATATTGAGGCTATGTTCATGGGTTAGTTCATTGTCTTTTCAAAAATTTGATGGTGAGGGGCAGAGGCTGTTCCTAAAACATTGAGTGTGGGTGCTCAGGCTCCTGTACCTCTTCTCTGACGGTAGCAATGAGAACAGGGCATGTCCTGTCCAGAGTAATGGGGTCCTTAATGATGGATGCGCCTTTTTGAGGCATTTCCCTTTGAAGAAAACTCAAAATTTACATTCATTCTTAATTCACTATTTCAAATTGATCTAGGGTGAAAGATCAATAGGAGGTACCTTCACATGATACATCTCTCCCTACAAAGCTTATTTTCGAACCTTACATCATTACGTCCACTTAGGCTGTAATTCCAATGTCAGTCCTTTGGACCTTGCTTAATAGGACAGAATCCCCTCTTTCCCCATCAAAGATTAAAGATAAACATTTAAAGATTAGCTTTATTTTTCACATTGAATCATCAAGACATGCAGTGAAGTGTGTCGTTTGCATCAACTACAACACGGTCTGAAATACGCTAGGGGCAGCTCACAAGTGTCACCATGATTCCGGCGCCAACATAGCATCCCACAACTCACTAACCCTAAAAGATACGACTTTGGAATGTGGGAGGAAACTGGAGCACCTGGAGAAAACCCTTGTAGTCACTGGAAGATCAGTCCCTTGCTTTAGTATATAAGAGCTTTCAGAAAGATAATATTGAAAAACAGAAACACTAAAGCGAGCAGGTGCCTTACAATTGCTCTGCGTTCAAGAAGATCGTGAGGAACCTTTCACATTAGCATTACTTTCCTTGAATCTCTTAATAGAGTCATTTACATGCCACGTAACTCAACTGAACTAATCTGAATACAACCGGTTTGATGTTTTATATTCCAAAACAAGAGAAAACCTACAGATGCTGGAAATCCAAACAACACACACAAAGTTCTGGAAAAACTTTGCAGGCCAGGCAGCATCAATGGAAAAAAGGACAGTGGACATTCTGGGTCAAGATCCTTCGGCAGGACTAGAGGAAAAAAGATGAGGAGTAGATTTAAGAGGTGGGGAAGGGGAGAGGGGAGAAAACACAAGGTGATAAGGAAACCGGTAGGGGGAGGGATAAAGTAAAGAGCTGGGAAGTTGATTGGTGAAAAGGATACAGGGTTGGAGTCTGATAGGAGAGGACAGAAGGCCATAGATGCTGCCTGGCCTGCTGAGCTTCTCCAGCAATTTGTGAGAACTAATGAAACACTGCCCCCAAGAGCAACCAAAATGCCAAAAGACAACAAACTGTGCAAATATAAAAAACAATTATAATAAATAAACAATACATATCAAGAACATGAGCTGAAGAATCATTGAAAGTGAGTCTATAGGATGTGAGAACAGTTCAGTGATGAGGTGAGTGAAATTGAGAGAAGTTATCTGCATGCGCTGCAGGTGATATGTTGATGACAATTGTGCAGAGATTTCTTCAAACAAGTACTTCCAGGGGGTCTTGGTAATGGCAATCTCATCCAGCACAGCTTGATGGATACAATTAAATATTCCTACTTTTCCCTCATACAGCAGAGAATCACAACTGCTTCCAAGGTCTGTACAGTTAATAATGATGTCTTAATGTGATTGAATAAACTATCGCTGCTTAAAACCAACGGAAACAATGCCGATTGTGGCCGCACTTCTTGCCAGATTCCTTGTAGGAAGCGTGGCTACAGGTCAGGGATACAGATGCATTTAAGGAAACAGTTTGCAATATTGCTGGCAAACGTACAGTCTCTAGTAAATAAAATCAAAGATCTCAGAGGCACGGTGCTGTATAAGAGAGACATTAGGACCGCTTGCTTCCTTTGTTTCTTGGAATCCTGGTAACCCATTCCATATCTGACACAGTGATTCAGATTGATGGGTTCACTATACACCACCAGGATAGGACTGTTGAGTCTCTCTCAAAAACAGGGGTGGAGGTGTATTCATCATGATCAACTCCTCTTGGTGCACAAATGTTATCAGTAATGTTCCAATTCTGCTTACAAGACCTGGAATATTTTGCTATTAAGTGCCGTCCATTTTACCTGCTACGGGAGATTTCTGTAATCATTTTGGTAGTGGTATACATTCCCCCTCAAGGCAAATGTCAAACAGGCTCTAGATGATCTGAGCAATGTAATCAACATGCACGAAACAGCACACCCTAATGCCTTCACCATCATTTTGGGGGATTTTAAACAGGCCAACCTGAAAAAGTTACCAAATAGCTACCATCAACAAATTACTTGTAATACCAGAGGAAACAACACACTGTTACACCACCAGGAGGAGAAGATGGTGGCGCGACGTAGCGCGCACGGCCTCTCCGGTAAATGATATCTGTATTTGTTAAGTAGGATGCCGTGCACAATCTGATTTGATGGAGACAGACATGAGAAGCACGGAGGAACATCTGGAGAAACTTCTGAAATGCCTGCTTCGTTGCCGCTGCTACTGTGCAATTGAGAATCTTCGGAGGGGAAGGCCCCGAATCCTCGGCTTTGCCTGCTGCTTGGTGGCCGGGGTCAGGGTCGAAGCACTCAGCAGAAATGGTACTTGGTGTTGGAGGGCTGGTTAGAGGCATGAAGTTTTCGGACAGACTCAAGAGTTGGCTGTGGTCGGGTGCTTCCAGGGTGCTGCATTGGCAAGTTTGCGGCGCTGGAGGTTCATGGCAGGGAGAGTTTTCTTCCTTCTACCGTCTGCGTGAGATGATGGGGCTATTGGGACTTGAGACTTTTTTTTTTACCGAGCCCATGGTCTGTTCTTTATCAAATTACGGTATTGCTTTGCACTGTTGTAACTACATGTTATAATTATGTGGTTTTTGTCAGTTTTTTAGTCTTGGTCTGTCTTGTGTTTCTGTGATATCATACTGGAGGAACATTGTATCATTTCTTAATGCGTGCATTACTAAATGACAATAAACAAGGACTGAGTGTCCTCATAATCTAATCTAATCAAGAATGCCTACCGTGCTTTTTCACATCCTCACTCCAAAAAGTCCGATCACCCGGTTGTACTTCTTCTCCTTGAGTACAGGCAGAGACTGAAAACTGCCACACCAGTAGTGAAGACCAAAAAGGTATGGACAAAGGAAGCACAGGAGCGCCTACAGGACTGCTTTGAATTGGTGGACTGGACTGTATTCAGAGAATCATCTTCAAATCTGGATGAGTATGCTGCAGTTGTTAGCAACTTCGTTAAAACCTGTGGGAATGAGAGTGTGCCTACAAAATCTTGCTGTACAATCCCAAACCAAAAGCCGTGGATGAACCAGGAGGTGCGCCATCTGCTGAGGGCTGGATCTGTGGCATTTCAGTCTGGTGACCCAGGTCTGTACAAGAAAACCAGCTATGACTAGTGGAGAGCTATTTCAAGAATGAAGAGGCAATTTCAAGTGAGGCTGGAGGCGATGTCGAATGCACGTCAACTCTGGCAGGATTTGCAAGACATTACTTCCTACAGAGTGAAACCCAACAGCATGAATGGCAGCAATGCTTCACTACCAGATGAGCACAACACCTTCAATGCCCGTTTTGAAAGGGAGAATATAATTACAGTGTGAAGATCCTTGCTGCACCCAGTGGCCCTGTAATCTCTGTCTTGGAGGCTGATGTTAGGCTGTCTTTAAGGAGGGTGAACCCTTGCAAAGTGGCAGGATCCAAAGAAGTACCTGTTAAGGCTTTGAAAACTTGTGCCAACCAACTGGTGGGAGTATTCAAGGACATTTTCAATCTCTCATTGCTATGGTTGAAAGTTCTCACCTGCTTCAAAAAGGCAACAATTATACCAGTGTCTAAGAAGAGTAGTGTGAGCTGCCTTAATGACTATCATCCAGTAGAGCTCACATCTACGGAGATGAAATGCTTTGAGAGGTTGATCATGGCTAGAATGAACCACTGCCTCAGGTACGACCTAGACCCACTGCAATTTGCCTATCACCACGATTGGTCTACAGCAGATGTAACCTCAATAGCTCTTTACAAGGCTCAGCGTTTAACACCATCATTCCCACAGTCCTGATAAACAAAAACTACAGAACCTAGGCCTCTGTACCTCTCTCTGCAATTGGATCCTGGATTGCCTAACCAGAAAACCACAATCTGTGTGGATTGGTGATAATATCTCCTCCTCACTGACTATCAACACTGGCGCACCTCAGGGATGTGTGCTTAGACCACTGTTCTACTCCCTCTATGAGAGGGTGTACAGGAGTGAGATATACCAGCTAGTTGAGTGGTGTCACAGCAACAACCATACACTCAATGTCAGTAAGACAGAAGTGCTGATTGTGGACTTCAGGGAGGGTAAGATGAGGGAACACAAACCAATCCTCATAAGTGGAGAGAGTGAGCAATTTCAAGTTTCTGGGAGTCAAGATCTCTGAGGATCTAACCTGGTCTGAAAATATCAATACAGCTATAAAGAAAGCAAGATAGCGGCTATATTTCATTAGGAATTTGAAGAGGTTTGGTTTGTCAACTAAAACCCTTGTGAACTTCTATAGATGTACCATGGACAGCATTCTGACAGGCTGCATCACTGTCTGGAATGGGAAGAGGGGCTACTGCACAGGACCAAAAGAAGCTACAGAAAGTTGTAAAATTAGTCAACTCCATCTTGGGTACTAGTCTCCGTAGTATCCAAGACATCTACAAGGAGAGGTGCCTCAGAAAGATGACGCCCATTATTAAGGACCCCCATTCCCCAGGTCAAGCTCTCTTCTCATTGTTACCATCAAGAAGGAGGTACAGAAGCCCGAAGGCACACACTCAGCAATTCGGGAACAACTTCTTCCTCTCTGCCATTCGGTTCCTAAATGGATATTGAATCCATGCACACTACCTCACTTTTTGAAATGTTTATTATTTCTGTTTCTGCACCATTTTTAAGCTATATTCAACATACATGCATATACTTACTGTAATCGAGTTGCCTCTTTCTATATTATCATATATTGCACTGAACTGCTGCTGCTGTTAACAAATTTCACGACACATGTCGGTGATAATAAACCTGATTCTGATTGAAATTTGAAAGGTGCTGGGATTGGCTATTTCTTGTTTGCTGATGGCAACACTCAGTACCTCGAGTGCCTGAACATCGGGCTTTGGTGGCATGTAAACTGTGGTCAGGATCACGGAGGAGAACTCTTAGGAAGGAGAATGGACAGTCAGGGGAACAAGTGTGCAACAACGCTTCCAAGCACCAGAAAGAGTTTATTATGAAATGCAGACCACCACCTTTTGCCTTCTCTGAATCAGCAGTCTGGTCCATCTTGTGTATTATGAAGCCCTTCGGTCCATTTGCTGAATCCAGCATGACCAGAGTGAGCTATGTCTCCATGAAACAGACAATACAGCAATTCCTCATTTCCCTCCAATACCGCAATCTTGCCCTGAGATCCTCAATTTTGTTCTCCAGCGACTACATCGGCTAACAAGATACTGGGTAGAAACGGTTTTATATCCCAGTGCTTTAGTCAAGCTCAGAGTCCTCCCCTCCTCTCTCTCTTACGGCCATGGTGATGTACCTTCATCTGCTTAAGGGTGCCGTACCTGCAACCTTAAGAGTTAAGTATGCCGAGTCCTTCAGAAGATCATGAAAGCACTAGTTTGTTCAAAAGTATGTTATGTAAGGGGAAATTACAGGCTGCTGATTACAATGAGAATAGTTCTGATGACGTATATAGTATTTATAAGTTTTGTAAGCTGCCCACAAAGCATTACTGTTTTTCACCAGCACCATCTTGAGATGCTTTTCTGGAAGACATCTTTTTCTCTGAAAAACAGCCTTTTCTGAAAATATGGTAGCTAATATGAATACACATAACTGATAGACAGAAAACAGCTGGTAGATTGGGAAAATCAGATTGGTAATGGATCTCAAGAGAGTGAATTTTTATATATATATAGTGCAGTCGTGAACAATAGCCAGATCAGCAATGCTGATCAAGTCAACTAGTTCCCAAAGAGGACTCTGATAGGCCAATCAGATGGTTCACTGCTGCTCAGCGATAGAACACAAAAAAATCATATGTACAATTAAGAAACACTGGAGTCATGATGATCATGATGAAGTCTGCTGGAGAGAGACATTTATACACATGCTGTCCTCCATAATTCAAAGAGATTGAAGGTTAGGGTTGCAGGTGACAAAACGCAGCAGGAACACTTGGAACTCGTGGAATTTGGAACTTGGAATTTGTTGAATGCCTACAAGATGGCTTTTTAGAGCAGCTTGTCATTGAGCCTACTGAGGATCAGCTATACTGGATTGGGTTATGAAATGAACCGGAGGTGATAAGGGAACTTAAAGTAAAAGAACCCTTCGAAGGCAGAGATCACAATCTAATTGAGTTCAATGAAATTTGATAGGACAAAAATAAAGTCTGACTTAGCAGTATTTCAGTGGAGTAAGGGAAAAATGAAAATGGAGAAGGTTTACTGATTGGTGTGTCAGAAACAACCAAGTGATCACCAATACTTGGTATAACAACCATCCACGTAGATTGTGTACTTTGATTAGCCCTGGAGATAGAACAAGGAATCAAATAGATTTCATTACCATCAATGAACGCTTTAGAAATAATATCACAAATTCTAAAGCCTACCCAGGAGCAGACTTTGGTTCCGATCATCATCCAGTAATAGCTACCATTAGAACAAAATTAAAGAAACTGAAACGTGGAAAAAAGAGAAAGTAGTATATGTTGGGAGAACTTAAAAAAGATAGCATACTTAAGCAACAATTCAAGACAGCTGTAGAAGAACACCTCAACGAAAACGTAACAACACCTATTTTGAACAGATTTAAATATGCTATACAGTAATCAGCAGAGGAGATAATCCCAGTACAAGAAATCCAACACACCAGCAAGGGGTGGATAACCCAGGAAATTCTAGATCTGATGGAACAAAGAAGGTTAGTGAAGAATAATGAAGTGCGATACAGAGAGCTAGACAGACGGACCAGAAATTGTGCAATATTGCAAAGGAAGAATGGCTGAATCAAAAATGCAGTGAAATAGAAGGCCATATTAACAACAGCAAAGAAATGCACAAGAAAATTAAGGAAATTACTGGAATTAAGAAAACCTCCTCTACAGGATGCATAAGATCAGCAGACATAGAAACATAGAAAATAGGTGCAGGAGTAGGCCATTCGGCCCTTCGAGCCTGCACCGCCATTTATTATGATCATGGCTGATCATCCAACTCAGAACCCAGCCTTCCCTCCATACCCCCTGACCCCTGTAGCCACAAGGGCCATATCTAACTTCCTTTTAAACATAGCTAATGAACTGGCCTCAACAGTTTGCTGTGGCAGAGAATTCCACAGATTCACCACTCTCTGTGTGAAGAAGTTTTTCCTAACCTCGGTCCTAAAAGGCTTCCCCTCTATCCTCAAACTGTGACCCCTCGTTCTAGACCTCCCCAACATCGGGAACAATCTTCCCGCATCTAGCCTGTCCAATCCCTTTAGGATCTTATACGTTTCAATCAGATCCCCCCTCAATCTTCTAAATTCCAACGAGTACAAGCCCAGTTCATCCAGTCTTTCTTCATATGAAAGACCTGCCATCCCAGGAATCAATCTGGTGAACCTTCTTTGTACTCCCTCTATGGCAAGGATGTCTTTCCTCAGATTAGGGGACCAAAACTGCACACAATACTCCAGGTGTGGTCTCACCAAGGCCTTGTACAACTGCAGTAGTACCTCCCTGCTCCTGTACTCGAATCCTCTCGCTATAAATGCCAGCATACCGTTCGCCTTTTTCACCGCCTGCTGTACCTGCATGCCCACTTTCAATGACTGGTGTATAATGACACCCAGGTCTCGTTGCACCACCCCTTTTCCTAATCGGCCACCATTCAGATAATAATCTGTTTTCCTATTTTTGCCACCAAAGTGGATAACTTCACATTTATCCACATTAAATTGCATCTGCCATGAGTTTGCCCACTCACCCAACCTATCCAAGTCACCCTGCATCCTCTTAGCATCCTCCTCACTGCTAACACTGCCACCCAGCTTGGTGTCATCCGCAAACTTGGAGATGCTGCATTTAATTCCCTCATCCAAGTCATTAATATATATTGTAAACAACTGGGGTCCCAGCACTGAGCCTTGCGGTACCCCACTAGTCACCGCCTGCCATTCTGAAAAGGTCCCGTTTATTCCCACTCTTTGCTTCCTGTCTGCTAACCAATTCTCCACCCACACCAATACCTTACCCCCAATACCGTGTGCTTTAAGTTTGCACACTAATCTCCTGTGTGGGACCTTGTCAAAAGCCTTTTGAAAATCCAAATATACCACATCCACTGGTTCTCCCCTATCCACTCTACTAGTTACATCCTCAAAAAATTCTATGAGATTCGTCAGACATGATTTTCCTTTCACAAATCCATGCTGACTTTGTCCGATCATTTCACCGCTTTCCAAATGTGCTGTTATCACATCCTTGATAACTGACTCCAGCAGTTTCCCCACCACCGACGTTAGGCTAACCAGCCTATAATTCCCCGGTTTCTCTCTCCCTCCTTTTTTAAAAAGTGGGGTTACATTAGCCACCCTCCAATCCTCAGGAACTAGTCCAGAATCTAAGGAGTTTTGAAAAATTATCACTAATGCATCCACTATTTCTTGGGCCACTTCCTTAAGCACTCTGGGATGCAGACCATCTGGCCCTGGGGATTTATCTGCCTTCAATCCCTTCAATTTACCTAACACCACTTCCCTACTAACATGTATTTCGCTCAGTTCCTCCATCTCACTGGACCCTCTGTCCCTTACTATTTCTGGAAGATTATTTATGTCCTCCTTAGTGAAGACAGAACCAAAGTAATTATTCAATTGGTCTGCCATGTCCTTGCTCCCCATAATCAATTCACCTGTTTCTGTTTGCAGGGGACCTACATTTGTCTTTATCAGTCTTTTCCTTTTTACATATCTATAAAAGCTTTTACAGTCCGTTTTTATGTTCTCTGCCAGTTTTCTCTCATAATCTTTTTTCCCCTTCCTAATTAAGCCCTTTGTCCTCCTCTGCTGAACTCTGAATTTCTCCCAGTCCTCAGGTGAGCCACTTTCTCTGGCTAATTTGTATGCTACTTCTTTGGAATTGATACTATCCCTAATTTCTCTTGTCAGCCACGGGTGCACTACCTTCCTTGATTTATTCTTTTGCCAAACTGGGATGAACAATTGTTGTAGTTCATCCATGCAACCTTTAAATGCCTGCCATTGCATATCCACCGTCAATCCTTGAAGTGTCATTTGCCAGTCTATCTTAGCTAATTCACGTCTCATACCTTCAAAGTTACCCCTCTTTAAGTTCAGAACCTTTGTTTCTGAATTAACTACGTCACTCTCCATGTTAATGAAGAATTCCACCATATTATGGTCACTCTTACCCAAGGGGCCTCTCACGACAAGATCGCTAATTAACCCTTCCTCATTGCTCAAAACCCAGTCCAGAATAGCCTGCTCTCTAGTCGGTTCCTCGACATGTTGGTTCAAAAAACCATCCCGCATACATTCCAAGAAATCCTCTTCCTCAGCACCTTTACCAATTTGGTTCACCCAGTCTACATGTAGATTGAAGTCACCCATTATAACTGCTGTTCCTTTATTGCACACATTTCTAATTTCCTGTTTAATACCATCTCCGACCTCACTACTACTGTTAGGTGGCCTGTACACAACTCCCACCAGCGTCTTCTGCCCCTTAGTGTTACGCAGCTCTACCCATATCGATTCCACATCTTCCCGGCTTATGTCCTTCCTTTCTATTGCGTTAATCTCTTTTTTAACCAGCAACGCCACCCCACCTCCCCTTCCTTCATGTCTATCCCTCCTGAATATTGAATATCCCTGAACGTTGAGCTCCCATCCCTGGTCACCCTGGAGCCATGTCTCTGTGATCCCAACTAACGGATCCATACTAACAGATCCAGATAAAGTATGTGAGAGGTGGATTTAGTATATAGAGCAGCTGTTTGAGGATAATAGAGGGGAATCCCCAGATATTAAACACCCTAATTCTGGCCCACCTATTCCCAAAGAAGAAATAACTAAAGCAATGAAAAGCATGAAATATGGTAAAGCCACTGGACCTCATGAAATTTCAGTAGAAATGATACAAGCCCTAAAAGATCTTTGGGCATGGATATTCTCTTTGAACTGTTTAATGACATATATGAGTCTGGTGTATTGCCCGACGATCTCTTGAAATCAGTATTTATAACTCTGCCACAAATTCCTGCAACTCTTGATTGTGAAAATTAAAGATTTTGTTGAGAATTGTTCTGAGTCAAATTAAGAACAACTTAAGGCCAGAAACTTCTGAACTGCAATATGGGTTTATTGAGGATAGAGGAAGTAGGAACGCAATTTTCATACTACGAATGGTTTCAGAAAGGGCAATTGAATATCAAAACGATGTCTTTTTATGTTTTATTGATTTCACTAAAGCATTCGACAAAGTGCAACATGAAAAATTATTTCAAATTCTCGCTAAACTAAACATTGACGGAAGGGACCAACAACTGCTTCAAAATTTATATTGGAACCGAACGGCGGCGGTAAAAATTGATGATAATATAAGCAGTTGGACTAAAATTCAAAGAGGAGTTAGACAGGGATGCGTTGCCTCACCAGAATTATTTAATATCTATAGTGAAATGACTCTCAGAGAAATAGAAGACCGAGATGGGATAAAAATTGGAGGTGTTAACATCAACAATATAAGATATGCAGACGATACCACCCTAATAGCAAGTGCTGCAGAAGACCTACAAATCCTCCTAGACAACGTAGTACAAACAAGTGCAGATTTTGGTCTAACCGTCAACTGTAAAAAAAAATGTATGGTAATATCAAAACAGCAGGATATTCCCAACTGCCAATTGTACATCGGTAACCAAGAGATTGAACAAAAGACCAGCTTTAATTACCTTGGTAGCTTTATATCACAACATGCTAAAAGTAAAATAGAAATAAAAAGAAGAATTGCCATTGCCAAAACCAACTTCCGAAAAATGAAACCCATTTTTACCAACAGACACATTTCTATGACAACAAGGCTTGGGCTACTAAAATATTACATCTGGTCAATCTTGCTGTATGCTTCCGAAACATGGACTATAACACCAAAACTCCAAAGAAACTTAGAAGCAACAGAAATGTGGTTTCTTAGAAGACTGCTGAAAATATCATATAGAGATAGGGTAACTAATGAGACAGTACTCCAACGTGCCCAGACAAAAAGATCTTTAATGAGAACATTAAATGAGAGGAAACATAAATTTTCCTGGGCCATGTCTTCAGAAAGGGAGAAATAAAATGCCTTACATTACAAGGCCATATGCCTGGGAAATGCGGAAAAGGATGGCAAAGAAGAAAATATATGGACGCTGTGAAAGAATTAACAGGTCTAAGTGTGCGAGATATCATTGACGCTACGTGGGATCATTTGACATGATCGCCCAAGCATGTAACACGCAAGGCACATGAAGAAGAAGAAGAAGAAAGGAAATTACAGTGGTATGAGAGAGGCTCTGGCCAACGTAAAATGGAAGGAGATGCTGGTAGGGATGACAGCAGAGCAGCAATGGCTTGAGTTTCCGAGAAAAATAAGGGAAGTGCAGGATAGATGTATTCCAAAAACAAAGAAATACTCAAATGGCAAAATAGCGCAACCATGGCTGGCATGGGAAGTTAAAGCTAATGTAAAAGCAAAAGAGCGGGTGTACAACAAAGCAAAAATTAGCAGGAAGATAGAGGATTGGGAAACTTTAAAAAATCTATAGAGAGCAACTAAAAGAATCATTAAGATGGAAAACAGAAAATATGAAAGCAAGCTAGCAAACAATATCAAAGATAGAAAAAACTTTTTCAAGTATATAAAGAACAAAAGAGAGATTAGAGTGAATATAGGACCACTAGAATATGAAGCCAGAGAAATAATAATCAGGACAAGGAGATGGCAGATGAACTAAATGAGCATTGTGCATCAGTCTTCACTGCGGAAAACACTAGCAGTGTACCAGGTGTCGAAGGGCATGAGGGAAGAGAAGGGAGTGCAGTTACTATTACAAAGGAGGAGGTGCTCAAAAAGCTAAAAGACCTAAAAGTTCACAGGTCACTGGACAAGATTAACAGCAACCCAGGGTTCTGAAAGAGGTAGTGGTAGAGTCTGTGGAGGCATTAGTAATGATCTTTCAAAAGCCACTGGGCTCTGGCATGGTGTCAGAGGACTGGAAAATTGCAAATGTCACTTCATTCTTTAAGAAAGGAGGAAGATAGCAGAAAGGAAATTATAGACCAGTTAGCCTGATCTCAGTGGTTGGGAAGATGTTGGAGTCAATTGTTAAGGATGAGGTTCTGGAATACCTGGTGACACAGGACAATGTCAGCATGGTTTCCTTCAGGGAAAATCTTGCCTGACAAACCTGTTAGAATTCTTTCAGAATTACAAGGATGATATATAAAAAGGATGCAGTGGATGTTGTACATTTGGATTTTCAGAAAGCCTTTGACAAGGTACCTCACATGAGGCTGCTTACCAAATTAAGAGCTTGTGATATTACAAGAAAATTACTGGCATGGTTAGAGCATTGGCTGATTGATAGCAGGCAGCAAATGGGAATAAAAGGATCCTTTACTAGTTGGCTGCCAGTGACTTGTGGTATTCTGTAGGAGTCGGTGATGGGACCACTTCTTTTTATGCTGTATATCAATGATTTAGGTGAAGGAATAGATGGCTTTTTTGCCATGTTTGCAGATGATATGAAGATTGGTAAAGAGGCAGGTTGAGCTGAGAAAACAGGAAGGCCGCAGAAGGATTTAGACTGATTAGGAGAATGGGCAAGAAAGTGGCAAATGAAATACAGAGTTGGAAAACGTATGGTCATGCACTTTGGTAGCAGAAATAAATGTGCAGACTATTTTCTAAATGGGAGAAAATCCAAAAATCTGAGATGAGTGGGGACGGGAATCCCTGTGCGGAACACCCTAAAGGTTAACTTGCAGGTTGAGTCAGTGGTAAGGAAGGCAAATGCAATGTTAACATTCATTTCAAGAGGTCTAGAATATAACAGCAGGAATGTGATGCTGACACTTGAAGGCACCGATGAGGCCTCACCTTGAGTACTGTGAACAGTTTTGGGCGCCTTATCTAAGAAAAGATGTCCTGACATTGGAGTGGATTCAGAGGAGGTTCACAAGATGATTCCAGGAAAGACAGGGTTGTCATACGAGGAACGTTTGATGGCTCTGGGCCTGTACTCACAGGAATTTAGAAGGATGCGGGGGGCAGAGGACCCCACTGAAACGTTTTGAATGTTGAAAGACCTACACAAAGCAGATGTGGAAACCATGTTTCACATGGTCGGGGAGCCTAGGACAAGAGGGCACAGCCTCAGGATAGAGGAGTGTCCATTTAAAACAGATGTGGAGAAGTTTCTTTTGCCAAAGGGTGGTGAATTTGTGGAACTTGTTACCACAGGCAGCAGCAGAAGCCAGGTCATTGGGTGTAATTAAGGCAGAGCTTGATAGGTTCTTGATTGGCCGTGGCATCAAAGGTTATGGGAAGAAGGCTGATGACTGGGGCTGAGGAGGGGAAAACCAGTAACATCCATGGTGGAGCAGACTTGATGGGCCAAATGGCCTAATTCTGCTCCTATGTCTTATGCTCTTCTGGAATAAGTGAAAACAGTCTCACTAACAGGTGGGACTCATCTAGAATAGTAAGCAAAAATAAGGGTTATTAATGTGACTCTTTGACGGTGGGAGTCAACTCTAAACAAGCTTAGTAATGTAAGCAGTAATAGTTAGGACAGGCCTGTATTCAAAGATTTGGTGGAAGAATTCGAAATTCCGCACTGTGCAAACTTTATAGCATATAAAGCAAGTGCACTGTAGTCATTTATTGTTTTCTTAGGCTGCTGCAAATGCAGAGAGAAACTGCAGTGTGCTATTTATAAAAGTAGCTGCAGCATGTATACTCACTGCTGGAACCAACTTCAAACTCTACACATTCCTTTGGAAATCAGAAATAATCTGATTACAGTTCTGAATATTATGTAAATACTGCAGCTCCCCTAAAGGCAATTGTTCTTTTTCACAACATTACAATAAGATCAGATTTACCATAGAGCTGAGAGAAAGAATCCAGTGTACCTGAAACAAAATATTTTGCAGGCAAGATGACTTCACAATTATTTTAAACTTAATGTCGTAAAAGTGTAAATTGTTGATGGTGGAAGAACTGTAATCATTTGTGTGACACACATACAAAATGCTGGACAAAATCAGTAGGTTAGGAAGCATCTACAGAGAAGAATAGAGTGTCGATATTTTGGACCAAGACCCTTATCAGGATTGGAAAGGAGGGGGAAGAAGCCAGAATAAGAAGGTGGGAGAGGAGGGGAGGGAGGGAAAGAATTACTGCAGATAGATTTCCAGCATCTGCAGAACCTCGTGTTTATGACTTGCCACTCCACTGTGAAGCCCCTTCAAGGTATGTTGATTCTGAAGAAGTTTAAATCTTCTCTTTGACGGGAATTCAGTGAGACCCTCTCGCTGCTTCTCCTGTGATTTCTGCTGCTTTCCCTCCCTTCCCCCTTCTTTTCCAGCCCTGATGAATGGTCTTGGCCCAAGTGTCGATTGTTTATTATTCTCCATAGATGCTGCCTGACCTGTTGAGTTCCTCCAGCATTTTGTCTGTATTGCTCTGGATTTCCAGCATTTGTGTTTATTATCTCTCGTGTTTATTAATCTATTGTGCTTCTTTTTTTTCCATAAAGAAATAACTAACCTTGTTAGATTGAGAACATTCAGTAAACAGTGCAGTGACTAACAACCAAACAAAATGCACATTAAAAAATTAACTCATTGCCAAAACTGAATAGAGTGTGTAGACCATCAAAACAGTCAAATGCACAGAGCAGACATTTCAAAGGCATGTAAAAAGTATGGATAATACACAAAATACTGGAGGAACTCACCAGGTTAGGCAGCATCTATGGAAAGAAATAAACAGTCAACATTTCAGGCTGAGACCCTGAGTCCAAATGAAGTTCCTTCCACAGATGCTGCCTGACTCAACCAGTTCCCCTCCACCACCACTCTCCTCTGTCTGGCAGAATGAATCCTCACTCTTAGTAATTCCTCTTTCAGCTCCTCCCACTTATTTCAAACAAAAGGTATAGCTATGGGTACTCACATGGGTCCCAGCTATGCCTGCCTTTCTGTTAGCTACATGAACAGTTTATGTTTCAAGCCTACACCCAGCATTACTCCCAAACTTGTCCTACGCTACATCGATGACTCCACTGGTGCTGCTTTCTGCACCCATGTAGAGCTCATTGAGTTCATCAGCTTTGCCTGCCCTCAGATTTACCTGGTCCATTTCCAACACCCCCCTCCTCTTTCTCGATCTTTCTTTTTCTGTCTCTGGAGACAGCTATCTACTGATATCATTTATAAACACTCTGATTTTCACAGCTACCTGGACTATACCGCTTCCCACCCTGTCAGTTATAAAAATGCCATCCCCTTCTTTCATTTCCTCAGTCTCTGCTTCATCTGCTCTCAGGATGAGGCTCTTCATTCCAGAACTAAAGAAATATCCTCCTTCTTCAAAGAAAGGGGCTTCCCTTCCTCCACCATCAACGCTGCCCTCAACTACATCTCTTCCATTTTGTGCATGTCTGCCCTCACCCCATCCTCGCATCACACCACCACGGATAGGGTTCCTCTCGCCCTCACCTACCACCCCACCAACCTCTGCGTTCAGCACATAATTCTCCATAATTTCTGCCATCTCCAAGGAGATCCCACCACCAAGCACATCTTACCGTCCCTCCCCCCTTTCCACTTTGTGCAGGGATCACTTCCTCTGTGACTCCCTTGTCCATTCATCCCTCCCCAAAGATCTCCTCCCTGGCACTTAACTTTGCAAGCGAAATAAGTGCTACACCTGCCCCTATACCACCTCCCTCACTACCATTCAGGACCCCAAAGAGTCCTTCCAGGTAAGGTGACACTTCATCTGCGAGTCTGTTGGGTCATACACTGTGACTGGTGCTCCTGGTGTGGCTTCCTGAGTATCGGTAAGACCTGACATAAATTGGGAGACCGCTTCGCCAAGCACCTACACTCCATCCGCCAGAAAAAGTGAGATCTCCCATCGACCACCTATTTTAATTCGACTTCCCATTCACATTCCGATATGTCAATCCATGGCCTCCTCTACTGTCGCAATGAGGTCACACTCAGGTTGAAGGAACATCACCTTATATTCTGTCTGGGTAGCTTCCAATCTGATGGCATGAGCATCGATTTCTCAAACTGTCCCTCTTCAACATTCCCCATTCACCTCTCTCACCTTATCTCCTTACCTGCCCATTGCCTCCCTTTGGTTCTCCTCCTCCTTCCCTTTCTTCCATGGCATTCATTCCCCCTTCTCCAGCCCTTTATCTCTTTCACTAATTGTCTTCTCTGCTCTTTACTTCACCCCCCCTCCCAATTTCACCTATCACCTATTTCCTTGTATGTCTTCCTCCCCTCCAACCACCTTCTTATTCTGATTTTTCATCTTTTTTCTCCAGTCCTGATAAAGGACCTCGGCCTGAAACGTCAACTGGTTACTCTTTTCCATAGATGCTGCCTGGCCTGCTGAGTTCCTCCAGAATTTTGTATGTATTACTCTGGATTTCTAGCATCTGCAGAATTTCCTAACAGGTATGGGAAAAGCTAATACAGAATCCTACTTCAAATTAGCAGACATATGGCACATTCAATGTACAGATGGCAAATTAATCCTATCAGTCCCATACCCTTCTTTTCCCATAGCCGTTCCCTTGAGAGTCTATCCAATTCCTGCTTGAAGTCTCTGACTGATTCTGTCTCAGTCCATGAGTTCTAGATCATAACTACTCTCTGCACCCACCTTGTACCTTTGTCCAAAACTAATTAGTGACAACTGAAAACAGAGTCTGAAACTGCACCCAGCAAAGGCATGGTTTCTTAATTACAATGACAGAAAATTCTTCAGAAATTAGTGCATGAAATCAGTGTGCAATTTTTAAAGCAAAAATCCCAGAATCATTCAAAAACCATCATGCTTCCATGATGTGGCTGGAGGACTGTCAGGTTGGAAGAGCGCACCCCCCACATGTATTTCCTCAATACATTCAACATCTTTTCAAAGCAGGACTTTATTTGCTATCACTTAATAGGGTTTATAACATCTGTGCTATTCTCTATAGCAGGGGTTCTGAACCTGGAGTCCACCTACCCCTTGCTTAATGGAATTGGCCCATGGCATAAGATAGGTTGAGAACCCCTGCTCTACAGTAACAATTCTGGACAATAACTGTGATAAGAAAAAAGGTACAAAGTATATTTGGACAATTACCAATCAGAGTTTCAGAAATTATTCACATCTGTATTTCCCATATTTTGAATGAATTTATTTTACAGTGACAGCTTAAACTATTTAAATCTTGCTGTACTGAAGGGAAATGACCATGGTGGAACAGACAAGCACATGTTGGACCGAAGATTAGAGATGATTTTCCTACTCACTACCCACCAGTTAGTCAGTATTTCATTGCTTGATGCTTTGAAACTCAAGTTGGCAAAGCATTAAACAGCATTTCAGAGATGGGAGTTCTCAGTGCCTGTAGGCAACAAATTAGCACAAGTTAAACTGTGTACTGAACACTTCACTGCAGGACATCCTAAACATTAAGGGCTTCTGGACATGATAGTGTAGAGGCAGCATGGTGGCATAGGGGATAACACGGTAGCTTGGCAGTTAGTATAATGCTTTTACATCACCAGCTGTAAAAATCAAGAGTTTGATTCCCACTGCTGTCTGTAAGCAGTTTGTATGTTCTTTGTTTGCTTGGTTAGGGGTCGTGACTTGTGGGCGCCCGAAACGTGGTGACAAGCACAATACTCGCTGATCTGATTTGACGTAAAACGATGCATTTTACTGCAAGTTTTTATGTGACAAAAAAGCTAATTTTTAAATTTTTCATATTTAAGAATGACCAATGGTGCAAAATAGGATATGGTGCAGTAAGCTGCCACAAATTTTAACGTCACCGTGACCAAATAACCTGTTTCAGTGGTACTGCTTAGGGGACAAATGGATGCAATTACACCAGAGAGAATTTTTCTGCAGTTTTAAAATAATGTTAGAAAGGATGGAGAGGGTCACAGTGAGAAACTTGATTCAACTGATTATATTGCCCACAGTGGTGAGATTTATTTTGTGATGAAATATATATGGTGGAACTTAAGCAACACTCACAACATGCTGGAGGAACTCAGCAGGTCGGGCAGCATCCGTGGAAACGATGAGTTGACGTTTCGGTCTGGAACCCTTCGTCAGGACTGTAGGGGGAAGGGCCAGAGACCCTATAAAGAAGGTGGGGGAGGGTGGGAAGGAGAAGGCTGGGAGGTTCCAGGTGAAAAATCAGCAAGGGGAAAGATAAAGGGGTGGGGGAGGGGAAGCAGGGAGGGGATAGGCAGGAAAGGTGGAGAAGGAATAAGGGAAAACACAATGGGTAGTCAAAGGAGGCGGGACCATGAGGGAGGTGATAGGCAGCTGGGGGAGGGGGCAGAGTGACATAGGGATAGAGGAAGGGAGGGGGAGGGAACTTCCGGAAGTTGGAGAATTCGATGTTCATACCAAGGGGCTGGAGACTACCTAGACAGTATATGAGGTGTTGCTCCTCCAACCTGAGTTTAGCCTCATCATGGCAGTAGAGGAGGCCATAGAAACATAGAAAATAGGTGCAGGAGTAGGCCATTCGGCCCTTTGAGCCTGCACCGCCATTTATTATGATCATCGCTGATCATCCAACTCAGAACCCTGCACCAGCCTTCCCTCCATACCCCCTGATCCCCGTAGCCACAAGGGCCATATCTAACTCCCTCTTAAATATAGCCAATGAACTGGCCTCAACTGTTTCCTGTGGCAGAGAATTCCACAGATTCACCACTCTCTGTGTGAAGAAGTTTTTCCTAATCTCGGTCCTAAAAGGCTTCCCCTTTATCCTCAAACTGTGACCCCTCGTTCTGGACTTCCCCAACATCGGGAACAATCTTCCTGCATCTAGCCTGTCCAATCCCTTTAGGATTTTATACGTTTCAATCAGATCCCCCCTCAATCTTCTAAATTCCAACGAGTACAAGCCCAGTTCATCCAGTCTTTCTTCATATGAAAGTCCTGCCATCCCAGGAATCAATCTGGTGAACCTTCTTTGTACTCCCTCTATGGCAAGGATGTCTTTCCTCAGATTAGGGGACCAAAACTGCACACAATACTCCAGGTGTGGTCTCACCAAGGCCTTGTACAACTGCAGTAGTACCTCCCTGCTCCTGTACTCGAATCCTCTCGCTATAAATGCCAGCATACCATTCGCCTTTTTCACCGCCTGCTGTACCTGCATGCCCACTTTCAATGACTGGTGTATAATGACACCCAGGTCTCGTTGCACCTCCCCTTTTCCTAATCGGCCACCATTCAGATAATAATCTGTTTTCCTATTTTTGCCACCAAAGTGGATAATTTCACATTTATCCACATTAAATTGCATCTGCCATGAATTGGCCCACTCACCTAACCTATCCAAGTCACTCTGCATCCTCTTAGCATCCTCCTCACAGCTAACACTGCCGCCCAGCTTCGTGTCATCCGCAAACTTGGAGATGCTGCATTTAATTCCCTCATCCAAGTCATTAATATATATTGTAAACAACTGGGGTCCCAGCACTGAGCCTTGCGGTACCCCACTAGTCACCACCTGCCATTCTGAAAAGGTCCCGTTTATTCCCACTCTTTGCTTCCTGTCTGCTAACCAATTCTCTATCCACATCAATACCTTACCCCCAATACCGTGTGCTTTAAGTTTGCACACTAATCTCCTGTGTGGGACCTTGTCAAAAGCCTTTTGAAAATCCAAATATACCACATCCACTGGTTCTCCCCTATCCACTCTACTAGTTACATCCTCAAAAAATTCTATGAGATTCGTCAGACATGATTTTCCTTTCACAAATCCATGCTGACTTTATCCGATGATTTTACCGCTTTCCAAATGTGCTGTTATCACATCTTTGATAACTGACTCCAGCAGTTTCCCCACCACCGACGTTAGGCTAACCGGTCTATAATTCCCTGGTTTCTTTCTCCCTCCATTTTTAAAAAGTGGGGTTACATTAGCCACCCTCCAATCCTCAGGAACTAGTCCAGAATCTAAGGAGTTTTGAAAAATTATCACTAATGCATCCACTATTTCTTGGGCTACTTCCTTAAGCACTCTGGGATGCAGACCATCTGGCCCTGGGGATTTATCTGCCTTTAATCTCTTCAATTTACCCAACACCACTTCCCTACTAACATGTACTTTGCTCAGTTCCTCCATCTCACTGGACCCTCTGTCCCCTACTATTTCTGGAAGATTATTTACGTCCTCCTTAGTGAAGACAGAACCAAAGTAATTATTCAATTGGTCTGCCATGTCCTTGCTCCCCATAATCAATTCACCTGTTTCTGTCTGCAGGGGACCTACATTTGTTTTTACCAGTCTTTTCCTTTTCACATATCTATAAAAGCTTTTACAGTCCGTTTTTATGTTCCCTGCCAGTTTTCTCTCATAATCTTTTTTCCCCTTCCTAATTAAGCCCTTTGTCCTCCTCTGCTGAACTCTGAATTTCTCCCAGTCCTCAGGTGAGCCACTTTTTCTGGCTAATTTGTATGCTTCTTCTTTGGAATTGATACTATCCCTAATTTCTCTTGTCAGCCAGGGGTGCACTACCTTCCTTGATTTATTCTTTTGCCAAACTGGGATGAACAATTGTTGTAGTTCATCCATGCAATCTTTAAATGCTTGCCATTGCATATCCACCGTCAACCCTTTAAGTGTCATTTGCCAGTCTATCTTAGCTAATTCACGTCTCATACCTTCAAAGTTACCCCTCTTTAAGTTCAGAACCTTTGTTTCTGAATTAACTATGTCACTCTCCATCTTAATGAAGAATTCCACCATATTATGGTCACTCTTACCCAAGGGGCCTCTCACGACAAGATTGCTAATTAACCCTTCCTCATTGCTCAAAACCCAGTCTAGAATAGCCTGCTCTCTAGTTGGTTCCTCAACATGTTGGTTCAAAAAACCATCCCGCATGCATTCCAAGAAATCCTCTTCCTCAGCACCTTTACCAATTTGGTTCACCCAATCTACATGTGGATTGAAGTCACCTATTATAACTGCTGTTCCTTTATTGCACACATTTCTAATTTCCTGTTTAATACCATCTCCGACCTCACTACTACTGTTAGGTGGCCTGTACACAACTCCCACCAGTGTTTTCTGCCCCTTAGTGTTATGCAGCTCTACCCATATCGATTCCACATCTTCCTGGCTTATGTCCTTCCTTTCTATTGCGTTAATCTCTTTTTTAACCAGCAACGCCACCCCACCTCCCCTTCCTTCATGTCTATCCCTCCTGAATATTGAACATCCCTGAACGTTGAGCTCCCATCCTTGGTCACCCTGGAGCCATGTCTCTGTGATCCCAACTATATCATAATCATTAATAACAATCTGCACTTTCAATTCATCCACCTTGTTACAAATGCTCCTTGCATTGACACACAAAGCCTTCAGGCGCTCTTTTACAAGTCTCTTAGCCCTTATACAATTATGTATGGACATATCCGAATGGGAAGCAGAGTTGAAGTGGGTGGCTACTGGGAGATCCTGTCTGTTTTGGCAGACGGAGCGGAGGTGCTCGACGAAGCGGTCCCCCAATCTGCATCGGGTTTCACCGATGTAGAGGAGGCCGCACCGGGAGCACCAGATGCAATAGATGACCCCAACAGACTCACAAGTGAAGTGTTGCCTCACTTGGAAGTACTGTTTGGGGCCCTGAATGGTGGCAAGAGATGAGGTGTGGGGACAGGTGTAGCACTTGCGCTTACAGGGATAAGTGCCAGGTGGGAGATCCGTGGGGATGGACGTGTGGACCAGGGAGTCGCGGAGGGACCGATCCCTGCGGAAGGCGGAGAGGGGTGGAAAGGGAAAGATGTACTTAGTGATGGGGTCCTGTTGAAGGTGGCGGAAGTTGCGGAGGATAATGTGCTGGATCCGGAGGCTGGTGGGGTGGTAGGTGAGGACAAGAGGAACTCTGTCCCTGTTGTGGTGGTGGGAGGATGGGGTGAGGGCCGAAGTGCGGGAAATGGAGGAGATGCCAGTGAGGGCATCATTGATGACAGCAGAAGAGAAACCACGATCCTTAAAGAAAGAGGACATTTGAGATGTCCTGGAACGGAAAACCTCATCCTTGGAGCAGATGCGGCGGAGATGGAGGAACTGGGAATAGGGAATGGTATTTTTGCATGTGGCGGGGTGGGAAGAGGTATAGTTGAGGTAGTTATGAGAGTCAGTGGGCTTGTAGAAGATGTCAGTGGACAGTCCGTCTCCAGAGATGGAGACCGAGAGATCGAGAAAGGGGAGAGAAGTGTCCGAGATAGACCAAGTGAATTTGAGGGCTGGGTGGAAGTTAGAAGTAAAGTCGATGAAATTGACGAGCTCAGCATGCGTGCAGGAAGCAGCACCAATGTAGTTGTCAATGTACCGAAGGAAAAGTTGGGGAGCAGTACCAGAATAGCTTTGGAGCACAGACTGTTCCACATAACCAACGAAGAGGCAGGCATAGCTAGGGAACACAGACGGTGGAACTTAATTTGGCAGCCTAGAAAGGAAAGTACCCATACTAACCATAGAACACCCTGCCAAGGATATTGGTAGTGACAGACACAATACTGTGCAAAAGTCTTAGGCACTTATACAGTATATAGTTAGGGTGCCTAAGACTTTTGCATAGTACTGTATTTGTTAACGTGGAGCAGAGAGTGTGTTTCTAAATCTCGTAGAAGCGAAGGATGTTGAGAATGGTGAGGGTGGCGCACTGCGGCAGGGGTGTGGAACAGGTGGCAGAAGAGTGCCAACACACCCAGCCCTGAGACACCAGGCAAGGCCATTTGATTCCAGACAGTTGGTTTATTGATCATTACAGAATGTCTCTCTGGTGCTTCCTGCTTCCCCCCCCCCCCGCTTCCTTCCTACTTCCCATTCTCAGTCCACAATAGAAACCTGTATCAGAATTGGGTTTATGATCACTCACATGTCATGAAATTAATTCTTTGTTTGCGACAGCAGTACAGTGCAAGACATGAAATTACTGCAGCACTGTGCAAAAGTCTTAGGCACTCTAACTACATATATGTACCTATGACATTTGCAGTCCTGTACATTAGAGGCATTTAACAATGTCTTAGGCACGTAAATGATAGAAAAATGGAAGGCTATGTAGGAGGGAAGGATTAGATTGCTCTTAGAGCAGGTTAAAAGGTTGGTACAACATCATGGGCTAAAGGACCTTGTACTATGTTTAAGTGTTCCATGTTATAACCAGGTCCATTGTCACAAAATCATGGAGGATGATACAAGGTTGCTCCATCCAAAACTTTGTGCTCTAAAGGCCAAAATTGACACTTCCTATTGGGGACAAGGGCTGGGGAAATGTTGGATTGGTCTTTCATGAGGCCACAATTTTATTTATTTTAATTTATTTTTTATTTAGAGATACAATGAGCCACACCACCCAACAACCCCAATATATTCCTAATCATGGAACAATTTACACTGGCCAATTAACTTACTTGGGACATCCCTGGATTATGGGAGGAAACCGCAGGACCTGGAAAAACCCCACGCATTCCATGAGTAGGAGATTCCTTATAACCACATAACAATTACAGCACGGAAACAGGCCATCTCGGCCCTTCTAGTTCGTGCCGAACTCTTACCCTCTCCTATTCCCACCGACCTGCACTCAGCCCATAACCCTAAATTCCTTTCTTGTCCATATATCTATCCAATTTAACTTTAAATGACAACATAGAACCTGCCTCAACCACTTCTGCTGGAAGCTCGTTCCACACAGCTACCACTCTCAGTAAAGAAGTTCCCCCTCATGTTACCCCTAAACTTTTGTCCTCTAACTCTCAACTCATGTTCTCTTGTTTGAATCTTCCCCACTCTCAATGGAAAAAGTCTAACCATGTCAACTCTATCAATCCCCCTCAATATTTTAAACACCCTTATCAAGCCCCCCACCCCCCCACCGGAATTGAACTCTGAATTGAGACGTCCCGAGATGTAATAGCATAGTGCTAACCGCTACATTTCATGCACCTTTCCATTGAAAACAAAAGCCAATGGCTTTCATTAAGAATAGGAAGTTACCTGTAGAACAACACATAAGCCTCTGCATTCTGCACAGTCGACTCAGACACTTCCGACACAGTTTGGTCATCAAACTCATACCATCGACCATTCAGCTCATTTAGACAAAAAGCAGTGTAATGGCCACCTGTAGTGAGAAAACAAAATGAGAAATCTAAACTGGAGCAAACGCTTTGCAATCTTAAAATTAGGTACACTGAGAAAAGCACTATTAAATAAACCTCCTTGGCCACTGGCTTAGCGTTTACTATTAGTACGTAGGGAATATGACCAGGACTCCTGCATACTTATGAATTTGGTAACAATTTTCCACAGGTGGCAAGTAAAAGCTCAATTCTCTATTCTCCCAGAGATCCAAGGAGAGAAATTAAGAGATATAGAACTTCAGCGACTATGATTAAAAACGTATCCCTTGCCTTCATCTGTCTTGGTTATATTTACTGCTTTAATAAATTTATTTATTTATTGAGACACAGTGTGGAATAGGCCCTTCAAGCCCTTTGAACCATGCTACCCAGAAGCCCCCGATTTAAACCTAGCCTAATCATGGGACAATTTACAATGACCATAAAACACACTAACCAGTACGTCTTTGGACTAACAGAGGAAACTGAAGCACCCAGAGAAAACTATGCACTCTACATTTCTGATCTGGCTATTGTTCACGGTTGCACTTAATGAAACAAAGGAACCAGTTTCCCATTTACGTACTCACTCTATACTTCTCGCTGCCTCAGTAAAGCAGCCAGCATAATCAAATATCCCATCCACCCTGGACATTCTCATTTCCCCCCTCCATCCCATTGGGCAGAAGGTACAAAAGCCTGAAAACACTATTCTCAAAAATGCTTCTATCCTGCTGTTATCAAACTTTTGAACGGACCTCCTGAACAATGTCTTAAATTATTCTTATGTGGTATAACTACTGATCATTTACTTCAATTCCAATAATGTTTATGTCCCCAACTGTTAGAGACAATGAATTTAAAAAAAATTTCCGATGGCTTTTGTAGCTGTGGGGCATGGCTTTGTTGCCTGTCCATAATTCCAGGGCAGTTCTGAAGATGGATCCTCCACATTGAAGAACCTACCAAACTCCAAGCCACATTACTACCATTAGGATGCCTGAATATGTTTGGCTGCAACCTACCTTCATGTGCTCATTAATTCCACCCATCCACCTACACACCAGGAGCAATTACAGTAACCAGTTAACCTGCAAATGAGCCTATCTTTGGGATCTGGGAAGAAACCAGGGCACCTGGAGGGAAACCCACATGATCATAGAAAACCACTACACAGAAACAGTCCCTTTGGTCCATCCAGTCCATGCTGGACCAGTCTTCTGCCAAGTCCCATCAACCTGCAACTGAATCAGAATTGGCCATACCTCTCTCATCCATGTACTTATGCAAACTTCTCTTAACGTTACAATTGAACCCACATCCGCTACTTTGCTGTCAGTTCATTCGACATTCTCAACACCCTGAGTGAAGTTTTGCCTCAGATTCCACTTGAACATTTCACCTTTTGCCCTAAATCTATGTCCTCTAGTTCTAGTCTCACCCAGCCTGAGAGAGGAAAGACCTGCATGCTTTCACCAAGGCCTCCATTGGACAGGGTCAACCATGGATGTCGCGTCCTGGCTATCTAGGTATGTAAGCCAGGGCAGTACAATATGGAGAGCAAGCTGCTGCTCTTGTAGCAAGCTCCCCATCTCCATGCTTCTGATGAACCCAAAGGAATGGCAGAGGCTGATACGG
Organism: Mobula hypostoma; assembly: GCF_963921235.1. NCBI lineage: Eukaryota > Metazoa > Chordata > Chondrichthyes > Myliobatiformes > Myliobatidae > Mobula > Mobula hypostoma. Next base: position 103,600,736 of record NC_086108.1, read on the forward strand.
TTTGGCACCAGGAGCGATGCAGGAGTTGTAATCAGTGTTGAACTCAACGTAAGACTCCAGCTCCACATTTTTCCTGCAGAGGTCACTCCCGAAGCCTTCCCCATGAGTGGGTATAACTGCAAGGCAGCAAAGATTGGAGTTCAGAGTTTTCCTTCTCCTAGATGAGCTGCCAACCATGGCTGATGAGCCTCATCTACCCTATCTATATCCCTCATAATTGGGTATTCCTCTTTAAGTTCTCCCCCTTATTCATCTGCACTCCAGGGAATAAAGTCCCAACTTATTCAACCTTTCCTTTTAACTCAGATCCTCAAGTCCTGGCAATGTCTGTCTAAGGGAGAATGTGCAATCAGAATCAGAACCAGGTTTACTATCACCAGCATGTGTTGTGAAATTTGTTAACTTAACAGCAGCAATTCAATGCAATACATAACACGGGAAAAAAAATAAACAAGTGAATTAATTACAATCTACATATATTGAATAGATTAAAAATCGTGCAAAAACGTATATTAAAAAAGTGAGGTAGTGTTCATGGGTTCAATGTCTATTTAGGACTCAGGTGGTAGAGGGGAAGAAGCTGTTACTGATGGTAACAGTGAGAAAAGGGCATGCCCTGGGTGTTGGAGATCCTTAATAATGGACGCTGCCTTTCTGAGACACCGCTCCTTGAAGGTGCCCTGGGTACTTTGTAGGCTAGTGGCCGAGATGGAACCGACCAAATTTAAGACCCTCTGCAGCTTCTTTCAGTCCTGAGCAGTAGCCTCTCCATCCCAGACAGTGATGCTTCACATAGTTAGTACTGGAGACCAGGATTAAATGAAAGTCATTGGAACTGTGTGGCACCCCTGTGCCAGTCTGAAGTTCACCACCTCTGAACCATGGTATAATGCAAAGGGGAAATCAAAGACAATGCTGGACAAAGAAATCCTGGTTAGCAATATCTAATTTTTACATTTACTTCATTAGCTAGCTGCAGAAAGAAACAAAGAAGAGTCTCAGCCTGAAACGTCGACTATCTATTCATTTCCATAGATGCTGCCTGACCTGCTGAATTTCTCCAGCATTTTGTGTGTGTTACTTTGGATTCCCAGCATCTGCAAACTTTCTTGTGCTTACATTTAAAAGACATTAACTTGGATTAAAAACATTTTTAAATGCAACTATCATTCTACATCAATGATCTGTAAACAGAAACGGCAGGAGCAAAATATAGACCAAAATAATGTGATAAATTATTACTCTTCATGGAGTACTCAGAGGCTTTTAAGCATGAGTGGTTAGTACTCAATATGTTGATTTAAAACAGTTATATTATTTTTTCCAAAAATACTACAGCTCCATTGTGGCTTTAAGACATTATACTGAAATCTCAATCAAGTATACTCACAACTGGCTGTACCATGATGGCAGATAACCGATAAAAGTTCATACGTTGTGATTTGAGAAGGGCTGTCTTTAGCAAGGAAAGGCTGAAGGTCAAGTCCTTCCAATGGGAATGACACATGGTTGTTGATTTTGGTGGAAAACATGAGTTCGTGTCTGAATCGCTTCAAATGAATGCATAAAATCTACAAACAAAAATGTGCAATTATGATTTTATCTTTCAAAATCTTCAATTACAATTCATTAATTTAAAAACTGAATTACTTAAGGAACTAATTATGAAAGACACACTCCAAACTATGATCCCATAAACCGAGGTGATCTCAATTACTTCTTTACATCTTGGAGTGGGGTATGAAACCACGACTTTCAACTCAAGTGTGAAACAAGATTTTACCAGCAGGATGGATAATGACCAACCTCCATTATCTAATTTGCAATGGGAATTCATGGAAATCAATATTGATATTTCTGATTTCCAATATGCTTCAGTACCCAAACCACTAAAGTATCAAGCTGGAGAACTGCCCCAGATTAGTGGCTGAGTGTTAGACTTTTTGACCTGTGGAGCAACTCTGGGAGCAAACAAGGGAGCCCCTGCATCCACCTTTTAATGCAAGTATATTCCTGCAATTACAACTCAGCAAGAAACCTTGCAAAATCCAATTCACAAACAAAACTTGTACCTAGACTGGAAAACTGTCCCACAGATGGCTCAAGCAACAGCCTGAAGTAGTTTTACTTATAGAATCATACCTTATGGACAACAGGCTAAACTCCTTCATAACAATCCCAGGGTCTGTCTGGTTCTGCCAGCTGCAGCCACCAGAGGTGGCTTTCGGATTAGCATTAGTGTACAGGCAAGTTAGAAGTAGCTCTGAGAGCCCTCAATACTGATTCCAGATTTCATGAAGTCAGGGATGGCATCTGATCAAACATGGCCAAAGGAACCTTCCCCTTTATTACCGATCGTCCCCCTTCAGTTGATGTATCATTGTGCCTCCATGTTGAAAAGTATTTGGAAGCAGCAGCAAGGGTAGAACCACTTATGACTGACTCCGAACACAAATGGCTACCAGACTGCACACACCAAATGCTGGAAGAACTCAGCAGGCAAGGCAGCATCTATGGAAAAAACTGGTTCAGAGCCAGGTAGTGACTGAATCTGATTGACCTCAACCTCACCAACATAATTGTGGCTTAGCTACTAAGCCCAATGGAACAGCTTCTACTGACAGGAGAAGAGCAAAGGCAGGTTACTGGAGCCTTAAAGCCAGTTGATCCGGGCAGATGGACCTCATAAGCATTGGTTGGCAGCTCACCTAGGAGAAGAAAAATTCTGATCTCAAACCTCTGCTCCCTTGCAGCTATCTCACTCATGGAGAAGGCTTCAGCTGTAAACCCCAAGGGTAAAATCTGGAGCTGGAGTCCCTAAAGCAGTCCTGACCAGTAGACTTTGCGACACTGCTGGTGCCAAATTGTATCAGTCTCTGCTTTGGATTCATCAGATGCATGGAGAGGGGGAGTCTGCTACATGGATACACCTTGTTCTCCTATTGTACTGCCCTGGCTTGTGTGTCTAGACAACTAGGACACAACATCCATAGTTGACTCTGACCAACAGAAGCCTCAGAGTAAAGTGTACTGAAATGAAATGACGCAGCACGAGAAGCACTGCCAAGAATTGATCCTGGTTTTAGGAGAAGCGCAGAACCACATGGCAGAAGCAGCGCAACTAAAACTGAGAAGTTAACGGAGTCAAGATGCACCACAGGGATGCAGATGTGCTAGACATAGAAAAACAAAATGGAATAGGGAGAGCCAAGTGATCTTATACCTTAAGCAATCAGTTTGAAATACTGGTCATGCTGCATCGATTCACAGATAGTGGTGGACAATTAAGTGGCTATCAGGCAAAAAAAATATAACTCCAAGGTCATTAGCTAAACAGCAGCAAAGTGATGGCAAGGTTTGTCAGTGATGATATCAAGTAAACCTCCACTCATCAATAATTCAATCACTGCTGTGAAAAACCAAAATAATTGCAGATACTGGAAATTTTTTTATTATGATGATGTGTGTCAAGGTATTGGGTGGCGGGGCAGAGATATGTCTCTACCAAAGGAGATGCAAGTCATTCTTGTCTCGCTAGACTGCAGGTTATCCTTGGGCAAGTGTAGCACCTGCTTAGCCCCCCAATCAGGGCCATGTGAAGCCCTGGGAGCAGGTGGTAGGTGGTCGTATGAGCAGTTGATGCATATCACAAATCTTGGGTATGCGACCACTGACACCAGGCAGACAAGCTCTTAAGAGTACTCATAATGGCTGGGGTCACCCATCTTGTAAAGACACTACTCAGAAGAGGTAATGTAAAATATTTGCCAAAAACAATCATGGTCACCCATGTCATTTAACACAGCACATAATGATGATGACGTACAGTTGAGGAATTATATGCAGAATTAAAAGGGCTAAAACCTAACTGACTTATTGGCAGCTTTACAAGTTGTGCTGTGAAAATAATGTATGAACAAAGAAGTGTTTCTTGCATGAGAAAGCTGCTCTGTGTACCCTCATCAAAGTATGTATGTGATAACGGACGTATAACAGCAGCTCAGACAGTACTCAGGTGCTCACTGGATTTGCAGATTTTCCCAAGCTCTGTGAGCAGGACTCTGTAGTTTAACTGAGTGACGAAAGCTTGCTGATAAACAGTATGTAATTTTAATAATTGTGTTTGACAATTATTCCCTGGGTCTGAACCTAAAGTCCTCTAATAGAGGCAGTTCAACACAGTGAAAACCTTGGCTTGCATACTGCTCAAATAGATCAACTGATTGAGCACATCTGCATGAAAGATTGCTATAGAAAAGCAGCATCCATCATCAAAGATCCTCATCACCCACAGCATACCCTTTTCTCGCTGCTGCTATCGGGTAGAAATGCCTCAGGACTCGCACCACAGACTTGCAAGAACAGTTACTACCCCTCAACCATCAGGCTCTTGAATAAAAGGGGATAACTACACTCATTCTATTTCTGATGTTCTCACAACCGATGATTTCACATTAAGGACTCTTTATCTTGTTATTTCATACTCGTTATTTAATGCTATTTACTTATATTTGCAGTTTGTTTTTCATTGGAGGAGAAGAAGATGGCGGCGTGACACAGCATGCAGCGGCCACTCCGGTGAATGATATCTGTTATCTGTCAAGTAGGGTGCCGTGCACAATCCTGATTTGATGGAGACAGACATGAGAGCACGGAGGAACATCTGGAGAAACTTCTGAAATGCCTTCTTTGCTGCTGTTGCTACTGTGTGATCCAGAATCTCCAGAGGAGAAGGCCCCGAGACCTCGGCTTTGTTTGTTGCTCGGTGGCTGGGGCGGGGTCGAAGCGCTCAGCAGAGATGGTGCTCGTGTCGGAGGCTCGAAGTTTTCGGATGGACTCAGAGTCGGCTGTGGTCAGGTGCTTCCAAAGCATCGGCAGTTGTCAGTGCCTGGAGGTTTATGGCAGGGAGAGCTTCTCCCTTTTGCCTCCTGCTATCAGGACTATCGGGAGTCGATTGGAACTTTGAGACTTTTTTTTTACCGTGCCCATGGTCTGCTCTTTATCAAATTATGGTATTGCTTTGCACTGCTGTAACTATATGTTATAATTATGTGGTCTTGTCAGTGTTAGTCTTTGGTTTGTCCTGTTTTTTTTTGTGATATCACTCTGAAGGAACATTGTATCAGTTCTTAATGCATGCATTTCTAAATGACAATAAATGAGGACTAAGTGCCCTCATAATCTAATCTAATATAATCATTGATCCTGTTTAATAGCTACTGTTCTATAGATTTGCTGAGAATGCCAGCAGGAAGAAGAAACCCTCAGGGTCGTATGTGGTGAAATGTATGTACTCTAAAAACAAAATTTACTTAGAACTTTAGAATCATTACACAGTGCATGAGGAAGAACAGGCAAAACTAACAATGTAGAATAAACTAACATCTACAGGTAAAAAATAACATGCAAGATCAGAGAAGCAGTCTATGGTTCAGGTCAGAAGCTCTTCGTCAGAATTTGATTTGAGTTTTGCCAGGACCACTCAGCTCTAGACATTACCACGTTGTGGTTCCAAATACAGACCAAAGAGCTGAATCACACAAGTGAGGTATGTGTGACTACACTTGACATCAAAGAATTCTAATCTGATGGAAATTAACAGGTATCAAGGGGAAAGATCTCCAATGGTTGAAAATATATTACATACAAAAGGGAGATGGTCAGGAGTATTGGAGGTCAAGCATTCAATTGCCCCGATACTGGTTCTTCAGGTCATTGCCCATTGCCATTCATCAACACCTTTCCGTCCACTGGAAAATCAGAGGGGGAATGTTTGTTGATGATTACATAATGCTCAATTCCATTGGTAATCTTCAAAATATAAGACAGTCTGTGCCTGTATGCAGAAACATCTAGACACCGCTTTAGCTATGGGCTGATGAGTTGCAAGTAACATTAGTGCCACTAAAGTGTCAGTGTCCATCTTCAAAAAGACAGCATCTAACCATCGAGCCTTGACGATCCAAGGTAACAGCATCATTGACTTCCGTAACATAAAAAAATTAGGGGATCACTATTACTACCATGCCTAAAGAGCAAGTTAGAAGGTATCCTGCAACAAATGGCTCATCTCCATACACACCGTTGTCTTTCCACCATTTCCATTAAGTCTGGGATATGGAGGAATACACTTCACATGTCTGGATGAGTGCAATTCCAAGAGCCATTGTGCTCAAAACCATTTGGCTCCATCAAGCAGAACAATGGTTTCAATGTGTACCATGAACAAACCTGCTGCCCCTGTCATCTAGGACAAGGACAACAGACTCATGGACACATCGCCATCTGCTGGTTCCACTCTAAGTAGCATACTATCCTGAATTTCAAATAAATTCCTGTTCCTTCAGCACCACTGGCCCTGGATCCTAGATCTGCCTCAGGGCAACAGAACTGTGGGAAAACCTCACAAGAAGGGTGGCAGAGGCAATGCACCATCACTTTCTGAAGGTCAGTTAGGGTTGGGCAATATATGCTGGTCTTGCCAGCAATACCTAGATCCTCAAACAAAAAAATGAATAAATTGTATAAAGCTCTAAATCAAATGCAAAGCAGGAGATTAAAAGTACCATCTCAGAATTCCACAGAATAATTGAATTGTTGAAACACCCAGAAGTTTATTTAGCTAGTGGAAACATAAAATTCCAAGTAACAATAGACTTACTGCAGTGGTACATACCTCGGGTAACATTAGCACTTTGCAGAATTTTACACCATTTCTCAACCTAGAAGTACAAGAAAATGCTGGGTAAGGAAACAAAAGTAATTGTATTTCCCACAGACAATATACAATCCACCTTCCAGTGAATGCCATCAACCATTTAATTTCCCCGAGGCAAAATTCACAACTTATTTATCCAGACAATTCAACTCATTGGAGGAGCGCACAGATATTCCCTGTACCCCACCACTGTCATTATGTGCAAGACTCCCAGCAACCTGAGTAACGTTTTTAATCACCTCAGCCTCACAGGCCTTATTGCCTCAGAGTCAAGAGGTTCTGCACATGCTGGAAATCTCGAGCAACACACAAAATGCTAGAGGAGCTCAGCAAGTCAGGCAGCATCTATGGAGGGGAATAAACAGTTGGCGCTTTGGGCTGAGTCCTGATAAAGTATCCTGGTCTGAAACAGCAACTGTTTATTCCCCTCCATAAATGCTGCCTGACTTGATGAGCTCCTCCAGAATTTTGTGTGTGTTGCTTATAGCTGCAGTACTGTTTATCCAATAAAACACTGAAGGAGTTATTTGCTATTTTCCAAACTATGGGCGAGATGAATATGGACAAGAAAGGTTAACTCTCCCAGATGGTTCATTCATAATCAATCTATACTTAAGACATCCGTTAGTCTTGCGAGACCATGGATCTGTGCCTGGAAAGTCTTCACTCTCCAGGGCGCCGGCCTGGGCAAGGTTGTATTGACGACCAGCAGTTGCCCATGCTACAAGTCTCCCCTCTCCACGACACCGATGTTGAACAAAGGAAGGTCATTAGGACCCATACAGCCTGGCACTGGTGTCGTCGCAGAGCAATGTGTGGTGAAGTGCCTTGCTCAAGGACACAACACATTGCCTCAGCTGGGGCTCGAACTCACAAATTTCAGGTCACTAGTCGAACGCCTTAACCACTTGGCCATAATACATGGTTAGCTCTCTGAGGAAGCCACATCATGGGCTTGCCTAACACTGTACACCCGAAACTCTGAGCTCTGTGGCAGGTAAAGATGAATGGAGCTGGTGCTTCAGGGATGTAGCCACAATTTCTCTGGGTAAAAAACGCAACATGCACACGTTAGCGTAGTAGCTAGTACAATGCTATTACAGCTCAGGGCATCAGAGCTTGAAGTTCAATTCGGACATCATCTATAAGGGGCTTGTTTGCCCTCCCCGTGAATGAATGTGCTTCCTCCAGATGCTCCTGTTTCTTCCCACAGTCAAAGGACGTACCAGTTAGTAGGTTAATTGGTCTTTGGGCAAGGGTTAAATCAGTAGGTTCTTGGTGGTGTGGCTTAAAGGGCCAAAAGGGACTATTCCACGCTGTATCTCAAAATAAATCAACAAACAAACAAACTTCTGTATTTACTGACTCAAGCTCAAAGCAGAGAGGCAACATTCAGGATTATTTTGAAAACATTGAATCCATGGATCAGGAGTACACAGAAACTCAACATGTACAATGGAAGAAGTCCATCACCCCACAAACTAATGCCAGGCAATTCCTACCTATGGGAGAACCCATAGTTTCCTACATTAGTCACCTCAAAACCCGCAAAACCAGAATACAATTGCGACAAAAACATCTTGCTCCTCTTCACCAAGAAACTGCAGATGCTGGGATTTCAGGTGTGAAAAAAAGCTGCTGGAAGTACTCAGTAGGTCAGGCAGCATCCTTGGAAGCAAAGAGATTGGGTCTCAATAGTGCATCAGGACTTTTCGACTCAAAGCGTCGACTATGATTTTACCTCCACAGATGCCACCTTACCAACTGTATTTTTAAACAATGGCTTCAATTAGCTTACTATATACAGCAGCAATAAAATTCCTTTTCATGAGTAACTCAGTGTAAACAGTGCACACAGTAACATTAAATACAGCAATGAGTGCTAAACAGCAGAATGATGCAAAGATTGTTGTGCAATCTGAAATAGTGCTAAAAGGAATAAAGCAGTGACAAAGACAAAATAACCAAGAAAAGGTGAACTAAAACTACTTAAACATAGCAGCACCACCAGTAAGAGGATGTAAAAGAGGTGATTATTTCAGAAGTCTAATAGCAGTGGGGGTAAACCTGTTCTTAAGTCTGGACATCCGGGCTTTCAAGCTCCTGTATCTTCTCCTGGAAGGTAGAAGAGAGAAAAAGGAATGGCCAAGGTGGCAGGCATCCTTGATGAATCTTTCATGTTTTGTAACTTCAAAGCATTAAACTAATTCAAAGGAAGACACAGGAGTCCAGGAATGCGGGTCTAACTTCGAGTTTACTTTTAAGGGGGACACGCATATATCACCTGGAAACATGATGATGTATGCAATTCACGTATTTATAAATATAACCCAAAACGAATATTTAAACAAGTAAACAATCCAACAATATAGTATATACAAGATTATTCAAATATTACTGAAACATTAAATACACAACACTCCTCCCCGCTTAGTTATAAGCTCCAACTCAAAAGAGAATTTGTCTCAACTATATAAACAGTGTACCATATAAAACAACTACTATATACAGCACAGTTAATTTTTAAATGATCCCATTCAGGCTTAAAGACGGTCGTTGTGGAGGATTTCTTACTCATGTGGGATAAAGTCTTTCCAGACAAGGGGGATCACTTGGCTTGGCAAGTGAGACTTGTGGCTGTGAAACAATCTCAGGCTTTGGGGCCTCCTCCATGGTGGTTGTAGGAGATGACTGAGATTGTAGGAAGTGGTTCTGACAGATGTAGCCACCTTTCGTTTTCCTTCCTTTTTCTTCTTCTAGTTTGTGCTTCTTGATATTGGGAAGGTGCATTTAGTTCACTGGAGTATTTTTCTTATTAATTCTTCTATTGCTCCCTTCATGATCTGATCTCTCCTCTTTGTTTCCTCATCCACAACATCATCTGATGAATCCTCTGTTTTTGTATCTCCATCGACTCCTTTCTTTATGGTCTTCTATTCATCTAGCTGGGTTTGGTCTTTGCATCTACTTTTACAAGTAGCTTTTTGTCTCCCACTTGAAGTTCAAGCAATAATCTTAAACAGCAGATTCTGGTACTTTATACTCACAAAAGCCAAATTCTTGCAACTCTCTTCCAGATTAAAGCCAAGCCACATTCACAAGTAACTGCCTGATTAAGATAAGTCACCAATAAAAAATATTGTAGTTGGACCACAGCTTTCACCAGTTTCCTGCTTCCTCTGAGCAGCATGGTCCTTCCTTGATCCAATATACTTTTCACCCAGAAGCACAGAGATCGGCACCAACACCTCTTTGTACTCTTTTGGGCAACAGCTCATGGTGTTTGGCATGGAGACAGCCGTGGCATCGTCCAGTTCCTTTCTTAATTCTCTTTCAGTTGGCTTCATTGCAAGGGTTATGGTATGCAAATTGTGTTTAGATCTCCAATCAAGTTGTAGTTGTCTCAGCCAATCATGTCCCCACAACACTGGCCCTCCTGTTTTTACCATATACAAGCTCAATTGGCTTGTTAGTTATTGTATTTCACTGTCATGAACGTCATTCCCACAGAAGCTATTTTTTCTTCAGTATAAGTTCTTTGTTGGATATCTGCAGTATTTTTGAAATGCCTCTCAAATTCATTTTGTGGAATCACTGAAACAGCCAAACCAGAGTCCAATTCCATTTAAATTAATTTGCCATTCACTTCTGCCATAAGCCATATTGCTTGTTTATTGTTAATTTTCACATTGTAACTCTCAAGGGAACCCAGCCCAGCATCACTCTCATCATTATCAAATTTTTCATCAACAGTCTGCAGATTAGTGCTGTCTTTGAAACAGCAATGTAACTTTTTATCTTTTTCTCATTTCTGAGTAGTTCACTTATTTTTATCTGTACAACATGCTCTTTGTACAAGTCCTACTTTATTGCATTTTCTACACGTTTAACCTTTAAACTTACATTTGTTTGGAGAACAAGAGTTCCTGCTGCAACACAATTTGTCTGGCCAGGCCGGTTTCTGTTTAGACATTGTAATTTTGTTCATGCTCACTTTCATTCCTGACTCCAACTCATTTGCATCTCTGTCTGTGGTTTCCATTGAAACAGCAATTTCAACTGCTCTTTTAAATGTAAGTTGTGCTTCAGTTAGGAGCCATTTTTGAATATTTTCTTGTAAAATTCCACAAACTAAGTGACCTTAGTGTATTATTAAGCCTATTACCAAACTGTCAATATTCAGACAATCGCTTCAATTCAGTCACGTACACAGGAATGGACTCCCCTTCCTTTTGATTCTGCTTATGAAACTGAAAGTGTTCTGCAATAAATGATGGGTTTGGTTCTAAATGTTCCTGCACTACTTTGACAATATCAATAAAGGTAATTTCTGCTGGTTTGGTTGGAGCCTTTATGGCTTTAAACCCAATGCACTCAGCAAAATTGGTATTCATTTCTCATTGGCTACTTTATTCGCTACAAAATATTGTTGAATTAGCTCGGTATACATGAGCCAAATACCCGTTGAGCAATCAAACATATCAATCTTTCCAGCCAGCCATTTCTGCTCTTTTTTTAAAAAATGATTATCACCCAGTACTGACTATTTACGAACGCATGAATTCTTCCGTTTTCTAACTTAAAAAAAATCTCAAACATGTTTTCCCTTCCAAAGAACACATATTGCACTGCCTTTTGTAACTCAAAAGCCTCTTGCTGTTTTTTTTTTAGCCCGAACTTCATGCTGAGCTTCAGTAGGTTGATTCCCTTCTCGGATTTATTTTAAAAATACCTCACCGCCAATGTTATGTTTTGTAATTTCAAAACATTAAACTAATTCAAAGGAAGACATGGGAGTCCAGGAATGCGGGTCTAACTTCTAGTTTACTTTTAAGGGAGGAACACACATATTATATGGTAGCATGATGACGTATGCAGTTCACGCATTTGTATATAACCTGTAATGAATTATTGAAATGAATAAGAATGCATAAGCAAATAATTTATATACAAAATTAATCAAATATTACTGAAAGATTAAATACACAACAGAATCTACAAGCGTACATGAAACAATGTATTGTTAAAATGGACTGGATGGAAGGAAGTGACAAGCCTGTAATGGACTAGCCTGTGGTTACCACCCACTGCAGGTTACTTTAGTTGAGGGCAGAGTAATTGCCACACCAAATTGACATACAACCCATCAGGATACATTTTATCTCACATCTATAGAGGTTTGAGAGAATACTCGCAAATATGCCAAATCGTCTTGGATGCCCAGGCAGTGATTCTTTAATTTAAAGATACAACAGCATGGTAACAGGCCCTTCTGGCCCAATGTACCTGCACTGCCCAAATGCATGCGTGTGAACAATTAGCCTACTATCCCGTACGGTCTGGAGGAAAACGCACAAACTTCCTACAGACAGTGGTGGGAATCGAACCCAGGTCACTGGTGCTATAACAGCAATATGCTAGCTGCTACACCACTGTGCCACCCCTTCCTAATCACTGCAGTGTAATGGGAGCAGAACAGGTTGTTGTGATATGGATGCAAAGGAAAGTTGTGCTGTTGACCATCTCTACGGCAGCTCCGTTGATGAGGACAGCATTGTGTTCACCCTCCCAACCATCCCCAGGTTCCTTAAATCAAAACGAACATTTGTATCTTACTGAAGGACTGGGTTGTTGTTCTGACACCATGGCACAAGGTTCATGATTTGTTTCCTGTGCTCTATCTCATCACTGTTGGTCTGGACGATAACAGTGGCATCATCAACAAACTTAAAGATCAATCCAGTGCTTAATCTCATTTCTCCACCGCTATCTAGAAGTTAACTACACTCAGTGGCCACTTTATTTGGTACACCTGCTTGTTAATGCAAATATTTAATTAATCAATCATGTGGCAGCAACTCAATGCATAAAAGCATGTAGGCATGGTTAAGAGGTTCATTTGTTGTTCAGACCAAATATCAAAATGGGAAAGAAATGTGATCTAAGAGACTCTGACCATGGAATGATTGTTGCTGCCATACAGGGTGGTTTGAGTACCTCAGAAACTGCTGATTTCCTGGAATTTTAATGCATACCAGTATATAGTTTACAAAGAATAGTGCAAAATACAAAAAAAAACACCCAGTGAGTGGCAGTTCAGTGGATGAAAATGCCTTGTTAGAGAGAGGTCAGAAGAGAATGGCCAGACTGGTTCAAACTGGCAGGAAGAGGTCAGTAACCCAAATAACCACGCATTACAACAGTGATGTGCAGAAGAGCACCTCTGAACGCACTATATGTTGAACCTCAGAATGGATGAGCGACAGCAGAAGAACACGAACATACACTCAGTGGACACTTTATTAGCTACAGGAGGTTACTGTAGCTAATAAAGTGATAACTGAGTGTACTGTATCTGTACGTCTTCCTGATATGGGTGTTAAAATATTCTTTTGCCTCTCTGAACTAGTATCTTCTTGTACAGATCATTTACATATACAGGGTCCTTTTTTCACCTTGTGAATGTCAAAGACCCTTCCCCTGTTATCTCTTGCCAAAGTTCAGTTTACTGCTGCTCAGTCCCAATCAATGGCTGCAGTCTTAAATCAATAATCTGCTTTTCTGTTGACACACACCATTAGCCAACCTCCAAAGTGCTCCAGAAAACTTTAGTTATATAAAAGTGCTCTGGCTTTTGCTTCATCTGTCACATGTACATACAGTGAAATGCGTTGTTTGCATCAAATCGAATCAGCGAGAATTGCAGTGTGCAAGTGTCGCCACGCTTCCAGTGCCAACATAGCATGCCCACAACTCACCAATCCTTACTCTAACCATGTATCTTTGGAGCATAGTAGTAGAGTACACAAAGGAAACCGACACAGGCAGAATGCACAAACTCCTTACAGACAGTGGCAGGAATTGAACCCCAATCGGTAATCACTGGCTGGGACTGTAAAGCAATGCGCTAACTGCTACACTGCCCTGCATCAAACCATGGTTTTTTTTTGAATAACTAGCTGGAGTCATGCTGTATCCCATCAATTAAAAAATTTGTGGAAAGAATACAGTTTGTTTCCATTATTGTATAGATTTTGTAACTTTTTAAATACCCAATTTACACTCATCCCTCTCTCAGGAATACAGGTCCACAGTGCCTTACCCGAAATCCTTGGGGCCAGTTGCATTTCGGAATATAGAATTTTTTGGATTTCAGAACCCACCCCCCCACCCCTGATACCAAAAAACAATATGCTCAAGTCCCTTATTTAACCTGTCTCAATGCGGTGGACTTTAGGACCCGGCGGCGCACCAAACCTACGCACATCCTCCTGTATTAAATCATCTCTAGTTTACTTATAATACCTAATACCATGTAACTGCTATGTAAATAGTTGTTATACTGTATTGTTTAGGGAATAATGACAAGAAAAAAATTTATTTCCAACAAAAACATTCAATAAAACATAAAAATATACAGCTTCAAATGAACCGAATCAAACACATGGTAAATGACTTATTGGAATAAATGTAGAACGTCACTGTCACTATAAAACTTCAGTAACTTGTCTTTCTGTTTATTTAAATCATATACAGTGGTAGTTCCGACACTATTTTCTTTAAATGATCTCTGTACCTTTCTTGAAAATCTATCAGCTTTATTTTGCTGTTGCTGCAGTGCTGATACTCTGGTCATTGCTTCCACTGTACAAGTGATCTCAGATCACTTATCTGTGATGTTAATTCCTGCATACAGAACAGTGATCAAACGGGTCAAACCAATTCTAAAGGTGATGAAAACCAGACCTGAGGGTGCAATCTCTGCACTGCAGGACTGCTTTGATAATAAGAACAGAAAATGTTCAGCAAGGCTGCTACTTATGACAACCATGCTAACATTGAGAAATATGTGGATTCTGTGACCAGCTACATAGAGCAGTATACTATTATCATCACAAAACACATGCGGGTGAGGGCAAATCAGCAGCATGGCTCACTACAAAGGTCTGTGTCAGGCTGAGGGATTGTGGTGCTGCTTTGAAATAGGCAGACGTGACAGCTCACAGGGATAGCTCTCAAAAACTGTGCTTTTCCACTCCATCAGAAACGCGAAATGGGAGCATTCTCAGAAAATTTACAGTCACTTCTGTGATCCCAGAGACACAAGGCGCATGTGGCCGGGAATCCAGAGGCTATAAACAGCAGACTGGCAGCAGACTACAAGTCTACCCTGTGAATCGGTGACCAGGATGCTTCACTCCCTGAGAGGCTGAATGTATTCTATGCACAGAACAAAGTGCTGGTGAGAAAGGAACCCCTCCCTCCAGGAGAGCAGACACTCCATCTGGCTGAAGCTGAGATGAGGAAGACCCTGGCCACAGTCAACCCACTCAAAGCTGCAGGACACAATAATATACCAGGTTGGGTTCTGAAAGACTGCGCAGCCCAGCTGACCGATATATTTCCCCTCAGTCTACAAGGTGGCAACCATTATTCCAGTGCCAAAGGGAGCGATAGCATCCTACCTAAACGACTATCTTCCGGTGGCATTAACATCAACTATGATGAAATGCTTTGAGCGGCTGGTCAAGGAGCACATTAAGGCCTTTCTCCTGACTACATTGGACCCTTTCCAGTTCACTGCTCACTCAAGTTGATCCACTGATGATGCAATAGCCTCTCTCCTCCACTCTATCCTGTCCCAACTGAAAAATGAGGTCTCATATGCCAGTCTGCTGTTTATAGACTTCAGTTTGGTGTTCAACACCATTATACCCCAAAAGCTGGTGGGGAAACTGTCCTCACTGGGTCTCAATACCTCCCTCTGCAATTGGATACTGGACTTAAAAGTAAGGCAACAGTCAGTCCGTGCAGGCAGCAAAGTCTCTCATCCCATCATGCTAAGCGCTGGCGCTTTCCAAGGCTGTGTGCTCAGTCTGCTCCTGTTCACACTGCTGACGCGTGACCATGTCACACTGGTGAATCATTCACAAACTTGATAACACGGTCAAGTTCAAACCACGCTATCAAGTTTGTGGATGACACAACAGTGGTTGGCCTCATCAAGAATGAGGTTGAGACGGAGTATAGGGAGGAAGTGGAGCAGCTGATGGATTGGTGTGAGAAGAACAACCCAAGCCTGAACGTGGAAAAGATCAAGGGGACCAATATCCTTTCAGGGAGGTTTGTTAGTGCTGTTGGAGAGGCTTTAAACTAGATTTGCAGGGGGATGGGAACCAGAGTGCCAGAGCTGACAGTGTGGCTGGGGTGAAAATAAATGTTGTTAAAAGTTCAAGCAAATCAGCTAATAGAAAGGTTGTGAATGGTGGTAAAAATCTTCTGAGGTGTATATATTTCAATGCTAGGAGTATTGCAGGGATGAGTTGAGGGCGTGGATTGACACGTGGAATTATGACGTTATAGCAATTAGTGAAACTTGGCTACAGGAGGGGCAGGACTGGCAGCTTAATATTCCAGGGTTCCGATGTTTCAGATGTGATCGAGGCAGAGGAATGAAAGGTGGGGGAGTAGCATTGCTTGTTAGGGAAAATATTACAGCAGTGCTCAGGCAGGACAGATTAGAGGGCTTGTCTACTGAGTCCTTATGGGTGGAGCTGAGAAACAGGAAAGGTATGGCCACATTAGTGGGATTGTATTACAGACCACCCAATAGTCAACGAGAATTGGAAGAGCAAATCTGCAGGGAAATAGCAAGCAACTGCAGGAAACATAAAGTTGTGGTGGTAGGGGATTTTAATTTTCCATATATTGCTTGGGACTCCCATACTGTTAGGGGTCTAGATGGTTTAGAGTTTGTAAAATGTGTTCAGGAAAGTTTTCTAAATCAATATATAGAGGGACCAACTAGAGGGGATGCAATATTGGATCTCCTGTTAGGAAACAAGTTAGGACAAGTGACGGAAGTCTGTGTAGGGGAGCACTTTGGTTCCAGTGATCATAACACTTGATCATGGACAAGGATAGATCTGGTCCTAGGGTTGAGGTTCTTAACTGGAAGAAGGCCAAATTTGAAGAAATGAGAAAGGATCTAAAAAGCGTGGATTGGGACAGGTTGTTCTCCGGCAAGGATGTGATCGGTAGGTGGGAAGCCTTCAAAGGAGAAATTTTGAGAGTGCAGAATTTGTATGTTCCTGTCAGGATTAAAGGCAAAGTGAATAGGAATAAGGAACCTTGGTTCTCAAGGGATATTGCAACTCTGATAAAGAAGTAAAGGGAGTTGTATGACATGTATAGGAAGCAGGGAGTAAATAAGGTGCTTGAGGAGTATAAGAAGTGCAAGAAAATACTTAAAAAAAGAAATCAGGAGTGCTAAAAGAAAACATGAGGTTGCATTGGCAGTCAAAGTGAAGGATAATCCAAAGAGCTTTTACAGGTATATTAAGAGCAAAAGGATTGTAAGGGATAAAATTGGTCCTCTTGAAGATCAGAGTGGTCGGCTATGTGCGGAACCAAAGGAAATGGGGGAGATCTTAAATAGGTTTTTTGCGTCTGTATTTACTAAGGAAACTGGCATGAAGTCTATGGAATTAGGGGAAACAAGTAGTGAGATCATGGAAATTGTACAGATCGAAAAGGAGGAGGTCCTTGCTGTCTTGAGGAAAATTAAAGTGGATAAATCCCCTGGACCTGACAGGATGTTCCCTCGGACCTTGAAGGAGACTGGTGTTGAAATTGCAGGGGCCCTGGCAGAAATATTTAAAATGTCGCTGTCTACAGGTGAGGTGCCGGAGGATTGGAGAGTGGCTCATGTTGTTCAGTTGTTTAAAAAAGGATCGAAAAGTAATCCGGGAAATTATAGGCCGGTAAATTTAATGTCGGTAGTAGGTAAGTTATTGGAGGGAGTACTAAGAGACAGAATCTACAAGCATTTGGATAGACAGGGACTTATTAGGGAGGGTCAACATGGCTTTGTGCGTGGTAGGTCATGTTTGACCAATCTATTGGAGTTTTTCGAGGAGGTTACCAGGAAAGTGGATGAAGGGAAGGCAGTGGATATTGTCTACATGGACTTCAGTAAGGCCTTTGACAAGGTCCTGCATGGGAGGTTAGTTAGGAAAATTCAGTCGCTATGTATACATGCAGAGGTGGTAAATTGGATCAGACATTGGCTCAATGGAAGAAGCCAAAGAGTGGCAGTAGAGAATTGCTTCTCCGAGTGGAGGCCTGTGACTAGTGGTGTGCCACAGGGATCAGTGCTGGGTCCATTGTTATTTGTCATCTATATCAATGATCTGGATGATAATGTGGTAAATTGGATCAGCAAATTTGCTGATGATACAAAGATGGGAGGTGTAGTAGACAGCGAGGAAGGTTTTCAGAGCCTGCAGAGGGACTTGGACCAGCTGGAAAAATGGGCTGAAAAATGGCAGATGGAGTTTAATGCAAACAAGTGTGAGGTATTGCACGTTGGAAGGACAAACCAAGGTAGAACATACAGGATTAATGGTAAGGCACTGAGGAGTGCAGTGGAACAGAAGGATCTGGGAATACAGATACAAAATTCCCTAAAAGTGGCGTCACAGGTAGATAGGGTCATAAAGAGAGCTTTTGGTGCATTGGCCTTTATTAATCGAAGTATTGAGTATAAGAGCTGGAATGTTATGATGAGGTTGTATAAGGCATTGGTGAGGCCAAATCTGGAGTATTGTGTTCAGTTTTGGTCACCAAATTACAGGAAGGATATAAATAAGGTTGAAAGAGTACAGAGAAGGTTTACAAGGTTGTTGCTGGGACTTGAGAAACTCAGTTACAGAGAAAGGTTGAATAGGTTAGGACTTTATTCCCTGGAGCGTAGAAGAATGAGGGGAGATTTGATAGAGGTATATAAAATTATGATGGGTATAGATAGAGTGAATGCAAGCAGGCTTTTTCCACTGAGGCAAGGGGAGAAAAAAACCAGAGGACATGGGTTAAGGGTGAGGGGGGAAAAGTTTAAAGGGAACATTAGGGGGGGGCTTCTTCACACAGAGAGTGGTGGGAGTATGGAATGAGCTGCCAGATGAGGTGGTAAATGCGGGTTCTTTTTTAACATTTAAGAATAAATTGGACAGATACATGGATGGGAGGGGTATGGAGGGATATGGTCTGTGTGCAGGTCAGTGGGACTAGGCAGAAAATGGTTCGGCACAGCCAAGAAGGGCCAAAAGGCCTGTTTCTGTGCTGTAGTTTCTCTGGTTCTATGGTTAAATCATTGTGGACTTCAGGAAGGTGTAGTTGAACCATCCCCTCTGCGAATACACAGCTCCTCTGTAGAGAAAGTTAAGTGGACCAATTTCCTGGGAGTTCACATCGCGGATGACCTCACCTGGTCCCTTAACATCAGCTCCCTGAATAAGGCGGCGCAGCAACGCCTCCACTTCCGAAGAAGGTTAACGCAAGCAAGGCTCATAGCCCTCATCCTAACTACATTTTACAGGAGCTCCATTGAGAGCATCCTGGCAAGTTGCATCTCCATCTGGTATGGGACGTCAAGCATTGGACCTGAAGTCCCTACAATGGACTGTGAGAACAGCGGAGAGGATCATAGGGGTCTCCCTACCATCCATCGGGGACATTTATCAGGAGTGCTGTATACACAGGGCCATTAGTATTATTATTAATACTAATACTAACCCATCCATCCAGCATCCTCTTTGACTTTTTACCATTAGGCAAAAGACTACAATGCATAAAAGCAGGAACAGTCAGGATGGGAAGTAATTTCTTCCCCCAGGTCATCAGGCTTCTGAACTATGGCTGCATCACATTCGAAGTGTCACTGGTTAATCTATTCCGTACCTTACAATATTTAACATTGATACACTTTAGTTTGTTATGTATGTGTGATTCATCGGTAGCTCTGTAGATTTCATCCTTAACTTCATAGGTGTTATGTGTTTTACATCCTGATTCAAAGAAACATTGTCTCGTTTCTGTATACATTACTTATGTTTTATATATATATATATCTAAAATGACAATAAACCTCACTTGTCACAAGACCTTGTAACAGACTGCATGATTGATCAATTGAATTGGTTGTACAGAAATGCATTTACTGTCTTTGTATTACTCCATGTGGATGCTTCCCCTTTACAAAAGTAAGTACACATTAAAAAATAAATAAGTAGTGTAGAGAGAGAGCAAAAGCAGTGAGGTAGTGTTCATGTGTTTATAGTCCATTCAGAAATTCGATGATAGAGGGGAAGAAGCTCTTCTTATTATTCTCACAGTCTATGCTTGCATATTTTTGGATAGCCTTCATTTAAAAAAAAAGTTTACATGTCTAAAGGAACAACCATATGGGGTTTCTCTTCATAATTTCTAATTAACTTATGATTAGATTGGCTGGTTGAGTAGTGTCACAACAACAACCTTGCACAACGCTGCGCATCTATTTTCTGTCTGTCTATATTGTATTTTGTGTTGTGCGTTTATTATGGGTACTTTTTCACATGGGTTAGAGAAGTACTGCACAGAAGTGGCCCTTTGGCCCATCTAGTAGGGTTGAGGCGGGTAGAAGGGAATGAGCATAGTTACACATTGACGCTTTGTCTTCAGGTTGTTTAGTCTAGTTGAATTCGAGGCGACTGCTGAAGATACTCTTGTTGATTGTTAATTTCTCTATTATGTTATTTGATCACTAATTAGACCGTTACATTGCTAGCTTTAGTTTAATTAGTTATTTTAAAAAATCACTACAAGATTGCTCGTCTTTGCTGGTTTTGTAATGAATGATCAAATGTACTTTTTTCAATTTGGAAATCCGTTATTTTAGGAGCACGTCATACAGTACAACCTCATCCTACTCAGACTCTGAGCAGCTTTAGTTTGAGTTCAAATAACCACTACAGTCAGGAAGATCAAGGAGTTGATGTAAGGTTTCACAAAGGGGAAGTCGAGTACACATACACAGTTCCTGGGTGTCAACGTCCCGTAAGACCTATCCTGGGCACAACATATTGATGCAATTATGAAGAAGACATGCCAGTGACTATATTTCATTAGGAGTCCAGCACATTTCTACAGGTGTACTGTGGAGAGTATTCGAACTGATTGCATCGCTCATCTGGTTTGGCAAGGCCATTACACAAGATAAAAAAAAACCTTGCAGAGGATTGTAGTCTTAGCCAGCTCCTTCGTGGGCACTAGCCTCCTCACCATCAAGGCAGCATCCATCATCAAAGACCCCTTTACCCTGGTCATGTCAACTCATTACTATCATCAGGGAGGAGATACAGGGATTAACTTCCTCTCCTCTGTCATCAAATTTCTGAATGGACAATGAACCCATGAACACCACCTCACTCCTTCCCCCTTTTTCTTTCCTCCATGACCTTCTGTTTTCTACAATCAGATTCCCCCTTCTCCAACCCTGTATCTCTTTCACCAATCAACTACAGAACCATACCATTAACAGTACAAAGCTTAAAGAGAAAAAGAAAATATAAGTCAAGACATATAAAATGCTGGAGATCCTCCAGCATTTTGTTTGTGTTGCTTGGATTTCCAGCATCTGCAGATTTTCTCTCGTTTCTGATTGGCTCACTATTTTTGCTCTCTCTTTGTATTACTTATTTTTTAAATATATACTTATTTTTGTAATTTATAGTATATTTTATGTATTGTACTGCACTGATTCCAAGTAGTTGTTAGCGTGTCACAGTGGCTACCCCCCAGTACACTGCTTCAACAGGTAGGCTAAACCAGGTGAGGATAGCCGGTGTGTCTCATACCCCATGCCTGTCCTAGCATGTGCAGTCAGCTCTGACGGACTGGGTGGAGGAGATCTACAGCGAGATCCAATGTCCAGAAAGGCAGATCCACTTTCCCGCTTTAAAAACTTTACTGCACTGGCTTCCAGTCATCATTGGACAATCACCATACTGTACTAATGCTGGATAACAACAAATTTCATGACATATCAGTGATAATCAACCTGATTCTGATTATCTCTACTTCCAAGCATGTTCTCCTGTTCCTAGAGTCGTCCTCTTCAGGTTCAGTTCTTCTCTGATACCTTTATTACAAATTTCCATTCCACAAAATTACAATTATGTAGCTAGTAAATCATAAAGTAAATCACAATCATATACCTTTCTACCAAATAGCATTTTGACAGCAGCCTCATCTTAAAGACTAACAGTTCAATAAGACAGCTCACTTCCATCACCACATAGCTTAGCTAGGGATGCCAATCAAAGCTGGCCTCCTGAGCAATGTTCATATATTTAAGTGAGACAATTAGTGGTTAGCTAAAGAAGGTTTGAGAAATGCTCAGTAAACCCCAGGTCAAGCTTAGAATAGAAAGTAGCATTGGAATATTGACGAGTGGGTGCACATACTATGACAAAAATCTATATATTTAAGCTAAAGCCAAGCTGATATTGGTGCTCCTGCCATGATTTTCTTGCAGCCATGTTTACCTTTTGTAACTATGCCTTTGTCTGTACATATGCCACTTAACCAGCTGATTTCCTGCAGATGCCACCTAACCAGCTGGATTTCCTGCAGCAGCTTGTTTTTATTTTTGATGAGGGCAGCAATGAAAATCCTTTTTACAAAGGACTCAGAGTAGCAGGGTGTGACGAGTACTAAACAGCAAATTGCAGTATAATCTGAAAAAGGTGCTAAAAGAAACCCAAGGTTACAATAATGGAATAACCAAGAGAGGGAGAACCAAAACATGGCAGCACCAGCAGGAAGTGGGTGTGAAAGAGGTGATTATTTCATACGTCTAATAGCAGTGGAGAGAAGCTGTTCTTGAATAGAAACATAGAAAATAGGTGCAGGAGTAGGCCATTCGGCCCTTCGAGCCTGCACCGCCATTTATTATGATCATGGCTGATCATCCAACTCAGAACCCCACCCCAGCCTTCCCTCCATACCCCCTGACCCCCATAGCCACAAGGGCCATATCTAACTCCCTCTTAAATATAGCCAGTGAACTGGCCTCAACAGTTTCCTGTGGCAGAGAATTCCACAGATTCACCACTCTCTGTGTGAAGAAGTTTTTCCTAATCTCGGTCCTAAAAGGCTTCCCCTCTATCCTCAAACGGTGGCCCCTCGTTCTTGACTTCCCCAACATCGGGAACAATCTTCCTGCATCTAGCCTGTCCAATCCCTTTAGCATCTTATACGTTTCAATCAGATCCCCCCTCAATCTTCTAAATTCCAACGAGTACAAGCCCAGTTCATATGAAAGTCCTGCCATCCCAGGAATCAATCTGGTGAACCTTCTTTGTACTCCCTCTATGGCAAAGATGTCTTTCATCAGATTAGGGGACCAAAACTGCACACAATACTCCAGGTGTGGTCTCACCAAGGCCTTGTACAACTGCAGTAGTACCTCCCTGCTCCTGTACTCGAATCCTCTCGCTATAAATGCCAGCATACCATTCGCCTTTTTCACCGCCTGCTGTACCTGCATGCCCACTTTCAATGACTGGTGTATAATGACACCCAGGTCTCGTTGCACCTCCCCTTTTCCTAATCGGCTACCATTCAGATAATAATCTGTTTTCCTATTTTTGCCACCAAAGTGGATAACTTCACATTTATCCACATTAAATTGCATCTGCCATGAATTGGCCCACTCACCCAACCTATCCAAGTCACCCTGCATCCTCTTAGCATCCTCCTCACTGCTAACACTACCACCCAGCTTCGTGTCATCCGCAAACTTGGAGATACTGCATTTAATTCCCTCATCCAAGTCATTAATATATATTGTAAACAACTGGGGTCCCAGCACTGAGCCTTGCGGTACCCCACTAGTCACCGCCTGCCATTCTGAAAAGGTCCCGTTTATTCCCACTCTTTGCTTCCTGTCTGCTAACCAATTCTCCACCCACACCAATACCTTACCCCCAATACCGTGTGCTTTAAGTTTGCACACTAATCTCCTGTGTGGGACCTTGTCAAAAGCCTTTTGAAAATCCAAATATACCACATCCACTGGTTCTCCCCTATCCACTCTACTAGTTACATCCTCAAAAAATTCTATGAGATTCGTCAGACATGATTTTCCTTCACAAATCCATGCTGACTTTGTCCGATGGTTTCACCGCTTTCCAAATGTGCTGTTATCACATCCTTGATAACTGACTCCAGCAGTTTCCCCACCACCGACGTTAGGCTAACCGGTCTATAATTCCCCGGTTTCTCTCTCCCTCCTTTTTTAAAAAGTGGGGTTACATTAGCCACCCTCCAATCCTCAGGAACTAGCCCAGAATCTAACGAGTTTTGAAAAATTATCACTAATGCATCCACTATTTCTTGGGCTACTTCCTTAAGCACTCTAGGATGCAGACCATCTGGCCCTGGGGATTTATCTGCCTTCAATCCCTTCAATTTACCTAACACCACTTCCCTACTAACATGTATTTCGCTCAGTTCCTCCATCTCACTGGACCCTCTGTCCCTTACTATTTCTGGAAGATTATTTATGTCCTCCTTAGTGAAGACAGAACCAAAGTAATTATTCAATTGGTCTGCCATGTCCTTGCTCCCCATAATCAATTCACCTGTTTCTGTCTGCAGGGGACCTACATTTGTCTTTACCAGTCTTTTCCTTTTTACATATCTATAAAAGCTTTTACAGTCCGTTTTTACGTTCCCTGCCAGTTTTCTCTCATAATCTTTTTTCCCCTTCCTAATTAAGCCCTTTGTCCTCCTCTGCTGAACTCTGAATTTCTCCCAGTCCTCAGGTGAGCCACTTTCTCTGGCTAATTTGTATGTTTCTTCTTTGGAATTGATACTATCCCTAATTTCTCTTGTCAGCCACGGGTGCACTACCTTCCTTGATTTATCCTTTTGCCAAACTGGGATGAACAATTGTTGTAGTTCATCCATGCAACCTTTAAATGCTTGCCATTGCATATCCACCATCAATCCTTTAAGTGTCATTTGCCAGTCTATCTTAGCTAATTCACGTCTCATACCTTCAAAGTTACCCCTCTTTAAGTTCAGAACCTTTGTTTCTGAATTAACTATGTCACTCTCCATCTTAATGAAGAATTCCACCATATTATGGTCACTCTTACCCAAGGGGCCTCTCACGACAAGATCGCTAATTAACCCTTCCTCATTGCTCAAAACCCAGTCCAGAATAGCCTGCTCTCCAGTTGGTTCCTCGACATGTTGGTTCAAAAAACCATCCCGCATACATTCCAAGAAATCCTCTTCCTCAGCACCTTTACCAATTTGGTTCACCCAATCTACATGTAGATTGAAGTCATCCATTATAACTGCTGTTCCTTTATTGCACACATTTCTAATTTCCTGTTTAATACCATCTCCGACCTCACTACTACTGTTAGGTGGCCTGTACACAACTCCCACCAGCGTCTTCTGCCCCTTAGTGTTACGCAGCTCTACCCATATCGATTCCACATCTTCCCGGTTTATGTCCTTCCTTTCTATTGCGTTAATCTCTTCTTTAACCAAGAGATTAACGCAATAGAAAGGAAGGACAATGCCACCCCACCTCCCCTTCCTTCATGTCTATCCCTCCTGAATATTGAATATCCTGAATCTGAAAGTCTGGGCTTTCAAAGCTGCTGTATCTTCTCCTGGAAGGTAAAACAGCGAGAAAGGAATGGCCAGGGTGACAGGCATCCTTCATGAATCTACAAACATTTGTGAAGCAATGTGTTGTAAAAGGACTGGTTGGAAGGAAGTGATGAATCTTTCTTGGACTGGGCGGTATTTACCACTCTCTGCAGCTTCTTTTAGTCAAGTCAAGAGCAAAGCAATTGTCATAACAGGCATTCCTGAGTTGAGAAACCACCTGTTGTGGCAACTTAGCAAAAGAAGAGCAGGTCACACGTAGTGACTGGGCCCTAGGCTGCCAGTCTTGCGGTTTCAATACCCAGACATTTTTTTGACAGTCACTGCTGTCAAGTGAACTTTTTTCATTATCAGACCATTTAAAAACAGTTCAAATAGATTTAAGAACATTTAAGAGAAGCTAGCAAAATAAAACAAAAAATTACACAAGCATTTCTCCTCTCTAATGAAGGAAATTACACAAATCACCTACCTGCACTTGTATCAGGATGAACAACCATATTCGATTGAATGGGCTTACATGACTTATGCTGGCCCTACCTGGCATAAAACCGAGGGACCATGTGACAAGTGCCGAGCCCAGTGGCAGAATAGGAGTGAGTGTCAACATCAGACCTCCTGCTCATCTCTAACTACCACATTGCAAGTACAGCTCCATGAGTCAAAAACAAGCTGACCAAGAGGGAAACCACCATAATTCTCTCCAGAACCACTGGCTACAGAGTACCTTTAGTCATAGAATCATACAGCATGGAAACAGGCCATTCAGCCCATCTGCAATCCAATAAAAGAACAATACTTACTTTTTACACTTTTCACAGCTGTACATGTTATCGCCTGGAAAAACAGAAGAATTTTACAAAAGGATATAAATATCAATGTGCAGCACCACAGAAGCAAAGCTTAAATAAAAGATAAAAAGATTTCTACCCATTTGAGCATATTCTGCTGCCAAGAACTGCTGCAGTTTCAAAACATACAATTGCTGACTAACATATTAATATCAAACAGTCCTATAGAAAGCTGATAGTCCCATTCTTCAGACATCTTGATGGCTCAGCAGCAGGGCCCCATTTCCCACACTCTCCTTAAACTCAGCAGGTGCCTGCACTTCACAAGGTCATTAGAGGATTTTGCTATACAATTGTACACCACCTACAAAGAGTGAATTAAAAATGTGTTTATGTATTAATTATTAGATAAAGTAATACCTAATAGTCCAGAATATCATCCAATCCTGCATCACTGAAGTTATGAAGATGCCAAACTATCTGAGTGTTACTGTAACATACAAAACTACGCACAGCTGATCTTAGCCATAAGGCTGAGAAGGGTGGAACCACAGCATAGCGTTTGGCACGACGCTATTACATCTCATGGTGACTGAGTTCAGAGTTCAGAATTCCAGCATAGAAAACATACAGCACAATACAGGCTCTTTGGCACACAAAGCTGTGCTGAACATGTCCCTACCTTAGAACTACCTAGGATTACCCATAGCCCTCTATTTTTCTAAGCTCAATGTAGCCATCCAGGAGTCTCTTAAAAGACCCTATCGTTTCCGACGTCACCACCACCGCCGGCAGCCCATTCCACACACACCACTCTCTGCGTAAAAAACTTACATCTCCTCTGTACCAACTTCCAACCACCTTAAAACTATGCCCTATCGTGCTAGCCATTTCAGCCCAGGGGAAAAGCCTCTGACTATCCACATGATCAATGCCTCTCATTATCTTGAAGACCTCTATCAGGACACCTCTCATCCTCCGTTGCTCCAAGGAGAAAAGGCCGAGTTCACTCAACCAATTCTCATAAGACATGCTCCCCAACCCAGGCAACATCCTTGTAAATCTCTTCTGCACCCTTTCTATGGTTTCCACGTCCTTCCCGTAGTGAACTGAGCACAGTACTCCAAGTGGGGTCTGACCAGAGTCCTATATAGCTGCAACATTACCTCTTGGCTCTTAAACTCAATCCCATGATTGATGAAGGCCAGTGCACCGTATGCCTTCTTAACCACAGAGTCAACCCCAAGATCCCTCTGATCCTCCACACTGCCAAGAGTCTTATCATTAATGCTATATTCTGCCATCATCTCCTCTGTAAGGAGTCTCTGTCCATCCTCCCTATAGGAAGCACGGGTTTTCCTTGAGTGCTCTGGTTTCCTCCCACAGTCCAAAGACTTGCTGGTTAGGTTAATTGGTCATTGTAAAATGTCCTGTGATTAGGTTAGGGTTAAATTGGGGTTGCTGGGGCAACGTGACCTGGAGTGGAAGAGCCTATTTCACACTGTATCTCTAAATATAAAACTATGCTCCTTCCATTCCCAAGGCATCTTTGCTGGAATCTATTTTAGTGGGTATCTGTGTTATGTTCCCAAAAGCCTAGCCTTGACTTCAAAGGTTGACAAGACTGATGGATCCTTACAAGGTCAGAGTCAGAGTACTCTCTTAAGCTAATATACGTGAAAACAATGTAGAATCACAGAGCACAAAAAGCATGGTGTATATGGAATGACTTGCCAGAATAAGTGGTTGCAGGAGGTACATGAGTATCCTTTAAGTGCTGGATGGGCACGAGGAGGAGTGGGACTGAGAGCATTGAGCACTAAAGCTACAGAAACAGACCCTTTAGCCCAACTAGTCCATGTGAAGTTGAATTCTGCCCAGTTCCATCGACCCACACCAGAACTTATCCAAACTTCTCTTAACTGTTGCAATTGAACCTGCATCTACCACTTTCGTTGGCAGCTCGTTCCACACTTTCACCATCCTGAGTGAAGAAGTTCCCCCTCAGATACCCCTTAGATATTTCACCTTTCACTCTTAACCTATGACCTCCAGTACTAATTTATAACATGCCTAAATTACAAATGGGATCAGTATAGATGACAAACTGATGCGTCAACATTTAGGTTTATGTAGCCACAATATGACATATGTACCAGTGCATATAACACAAGACAAACATGCAGATGTGACAGTTTATATATTTGTAACAGGTGATGTTTGTAATGTGCATAAACACTGCTGCTAACATTGTTGATTCAGGAAATAGCCTAAAAATTAAAATAAGAGCAATTTAGTCTTTTATATGAGTTATTAGAGCCCTCCATCACCACCCTATCTTTGTTTCCCCCAATGTTAAAATAGCTTAGTTTTTCCACAAGGTTCCTACTCACCTTTAAGCTCATCTCTAGCGAAAAATGCAGCCAGGCAATCCTGCAAGGACACAACAGGACCCCAGAACCAACTAGTAAAACAAAATATATCAAACACAGAAATATTATTGATTTGGAAAGGCTAACATTACTTTTCTCTGACCACTTGAACTGCCAAAGGTATAACAAAATTAAAGTTTGCTGTGTACCTCTTAATGTATTCCATGACATATGCAATCCAACCTTGTGGCGCGTAGGCCTCACCACATGACCCTGCTTTCACCAACGACATCTGGTGACTTGAGGAATGAAGCCTGGCCAAGTCTTCCTTACCCGGGATAGGCAGGGAGAGATCTTGAAATGTCTCCAAGGTGGTGGACACCTATGGACAAATGCACAGGCAAAAGCAATATAGATAAATACATAAGTTAATAATGTAATTACTGATTAAGAGAAAATACAAGTTAAAATGATAGCATGTTAGCAATAATGCAAGATCACAAGACATAGGAGCAGAATTAGGCCATTCGGCCCATTGGGTCAGCTCTGACATTCTATCATGGCTTATTTTCCATTTCAACCCCATTTTTTATTTTAGAGATATAGCACAGTAACTAGTCCATAAGCCTGCATCGCCTAATTACACTCGTGACTGATTAACCTATTCACCCGTACGTCCTTGGAACACGGCAGAAAACCGGAGCACCCGGCGAAAATCCATGCTGTCCTGCGGAGAACATACACACTCCTGACAGACAATAGCCCAAAATGAACCTACGCTGCTTGTGCAGTAATTCAAGTTCAGGTTTGTTGAATTGTCATTTACCCGTACATGGATATAGCCAAACAAAACACTGCTCCTCCAGGGTCAAGGTGCAGAACACATTACCAACAGCACACAGCACGTTGCACATATGGTTACAATTTCACAAAGAGGGAAAATAAGTAATATAGCACAAGTCCCTATGTGGCATGACTAGATTGATGGCAAGTTGTTCTGGTCTAGCTTGTTCTTCCACTAGGCAAACACTGGAGGACAGCACTGAGCAAACACTGGAGAGCAACACCACCTTGGCGTCTCCTCCCCTGGGCAACTGCCACAGGGACACCGCAGCCTCGGCCTGGGCCTAGCCCTCACTACAACTGAGACAACACAGCTCCCTGCCATTGGTCATGCCAATGAACCAGTGAACTAGACTTGCAGTATTCTTCTTCTTCGGTTGTCCATCGAAATCCGATGACGACATCCACTCCTTTAACGGTGAGATCTTTGATGACCATATAGTCCTATCCTGGACCCACAGGCTCTATTGCAGGTGGGACATATGTACGTGGTAGTGGTGGCAACCTTGGCTGCATTTCTCCTGGCTCTCTTCTGCTGTCTTCTGGTTGTTCTTTCCATCTCCAGAATACGAACCCCATCCCTACACAGCTGACGCCAACTGGTACGGTCAGCAGCAACATCCTCCAGGTCCTCGGGTCTAATCTTGCACTTCCTTAAAGCATTCTTCATCTGATCCTTATAGCGCTTCTTCAGCCTTTCAGCTGAGCGTCGACCATGATGTAGCTGACCGTATAACACACTGCGGGGTAGCCGACATGGGAGCATCCTTATCACGTGCCCCAGCCACTGCGGCTGACGCTGGGTGATCATGGCTTCAATACTCCTGCGGTTGATCTTTACAAGTATTTCAGTGTGAGGCACCAGGTCACGCCTGGTAATTCCCAGGATGCGCTGGAGGCAGCTTATGTGGAAGTGCTGCAAGGACTTGATGAGACGGCTGTAGGTTAGCCAAGCTTCACAGCTATAACGGAGGCTGGTGACACAGATCACTTGAGGCAGCCGATGCCTGTTTAATGGGCTCTGGATGTCGTTGTCAATGCCGCTATCCTCAGAGAGAATGCTCCCCAGATATTTGAAAGATAGCACTACTGACAGCTTTTCATCACCAACAGTGAAGGCAGGTAGAGTGGGTGGGACACTGGTACTCCATTGGCAAACCACTTCTGTCTTGGTGGTATTGACAGTCAGCCCCATCCTGCTGTACACTGTCATCGCCACAGTAAGGACAGTTTGAAGATCCTCCGGAGTATGGGCCACAAGAGCACAGTCGTCTGCATGCTGCAGCTCCAGGACCCGCTCTCTACGGAGTTTGGTGGTTGCGCAGAGCCTCCTGATGTCAAAGATGTTGCCATCTAATCTGACGTCCACTGCCACACCACTGCTGTCTTCAGTCTCATTGTGAAGAAGCTTGGTAACACACAAGAGAAAGATGTTAAAGAGCACTGGTGCCAGCTCACACCCCTGCCTCACCCCTGTGCGTAAAAGGAAGGGCTTGGATTCTTGTCCTCCTATGGTCACTCGAGCAGTTATCCCATCGTGGAACTGGCGGAGGATGTTAACAAACTTATTGGGACAGCCAAACCTGAGGAGGACGTTCCATAAGAGCTCACTTTGCACAGTGTTGACTGCTTTGGAGAGGTTGACAAAGGCCATAAACAGGTCTGTTGAGACAAGGCTAAGGGAGCACACCTTGACAGAAAAGCAATGCACAATAGGCAGGCCTTAACAGACCAAGGACCCGGCAGCCTCCTGCAGCCAAGATGTGGGACTGGTTGTCCTGGGACCACCCTTGCCACCTGGATTTACCTCATCATGGTGAAGATAGTGCTACAGGGGATGGCGCACCCCCTGTAGCACTTTAAAAACTTCCTTGCGCAGGTCTCCACCTCTGACCGCGGTGAACAATATCTGGACCTTACATATGGTTGAAGTCTGACAGCGATGGGGCGTCTGGCAACGGAAGCAGGTACGAATGTACTGGGAGCTCCTAGTCAGAACCCTGCACGGCAGCGGCACAAGGTATTTGGTCGCTAGCAGCTGGGACTGAGTGAGTATTCTACGATACCAATGTCCAACAGAATTTTGTGATCACAATAAAAATGTCCAAGGTTATCACTGCAACTTCTCAGCACAATGGTATGCAACAAGTACAGGTGACAAAACAACAACAGTAGGCAATAAGTCTAGTTCCATTGTTATCGAGTTATTGCTGATGGAATAGTCCTGCAGTACTTGATTTTATTAGTATCCAGCAGTGACTTGCGATCATAAAAAAGACTTGCAAGATGAACAAAAGCACCTTTGATTAGACCTTGAGTGGCCGCTGCATCTGAGCGCACCGCCCTTACTAGTGGTTGCGCAACACTATTACAGCCAAGGGCATCAGAGTTCAGATCTGGCATCTTCTGTAAGGAGTTTCTACGTTCTTCCCATGAACACATGGGTTTCCACTGGGTATTCTGGTTTGCCCCCACAGTCCGAAGACAAACTGGTCAGTAGGTTAACTGGTCATTGTTAATTACTCTTTGATGAGGCTAGGGTTAAACAGGTGAATTGCTGGGCCGGTAGGGTCTGTTCTGCGCTGTATCTCTAAATAAATAAATAGTCAAGAACCTATCAAACTCCACTTTAAATATACCCCATGACAGCTGTCTGTGGCAAAGAATTCCCACCCTCTGGCTAAAGATATTCCTCCACATCTGTTCGACAGAGACGTCCTTCTATTCTGAGGCTGAGTCCTCTGGTTCTAAACTCCCCACCTATAGGAAACATCCTCACTATGTCTACTCTGTCTAGGCCCTTCAGTATTTGGTGGGTTTCAATGATATCTCCCTCATTCTTCTAAACTTTGCGAGTACAGGCCCAGAGCCATCAAATACCACTCATAAGTTAACCTTTCATTCCCGGGATCATTCTCATGAACCTCCTCTGGACCCTCTCCAATGCCAGCAATATGGCTCAAAGGGGAGAGTTACTGTACTTTTAGGGGACAATCTAAATTACAGGGAGAAGAAAGGATGAGGGTAACTGAGACATTGACAACTTAACTTGCTAAATACTAATGCAAAGGGGAACTGCTGATGGATAGCATTCATACTCTGTTATCAAGTTGGTAATTCCAGGGTTTTTACAAGGGCTGGTTTTTCCCTACACACAATATACAGCTCCTTCTGCATTTAATACTCATAGAAGTACGACACAAAAACATGCCCTTTGGCCCATCTAGTCCATGCCAAAACCATTTAAACTGCCTACTCCCATCAACCTGCACCAGGACCATAGCTCTCCATACCCCTATTATCCATGAACCTATTCAAACTTTGCTTAAACAATGAAATTGAGCTTGCATGCACCACTTATGCTGGCAGCTCATTCCACACTCTCACGACCCTCTGAGCGAACAAATTACCAAAAATACATGGACCTTTAGCCGGTCGGTGGCGTAGTGGCATCAGCGCTGGACTTCGGAGCGAAGGCTCCCGAGTTCGAACCCAGCCAACTCCCCAGGCACGCTTTCCAACTGTGCTGGGTTGAGCGTCGAGCTAGCAACTCGACCTCATAAAAAAGAAATTGCCTGCTACAGAAACATCAACAGCAAAAGCTGATGGCCGATGCTCTCTCGTGAGTTTAAAAGGCAATTTCCTTTTTTTTTTACATGAACCTTGGGTTTAAAAAAGATCTAACGAACAGTAAAGTTCAAAGTAAAATTTCTTAAATACATGTCACCACCTTGAGTTTCTTTTTTTTGGGCATACTTAGCAGATCTATAGAACAGTAACTGTAAATTATAAACATCAGGAACTATTAACTGTAAACAAACTGTGCAAATGCAAATATAAATAAACAGCAATAAATAATGAGCATGAAATAATAATACAAATTAAATGAGTGTGGTTATCCCCTTTTGTTCAAGAGCCTGATGGTTGAGAGCTAGTAACTGCTCTCGAACCTGGTGGTGCAAGTCCAGAGGCTCTTGTGCCTTCTACCTGATGGCAGCAGCGAACAAAGAGCATTGCCTGGGTGGTGAGGATCTTTGATGATGGATGCTGCTTTTCTACAGCAATGTTTCATGTAGATGTGCTCAATGGTTGGGAGGGTTTTATCTGCAATGTATTGAGCTGAATCCACTACCTTTTGTAGGAGTTTCCGCTCCAAGACATTGGTGCTCCCATACCAGGCCGTAATGCTGTCAGTCAGCACACTTTCCACCACACATCTACAGAAATTTTCCAAGGTTTTCAATGACATACTGAATCTCTGCAGACTTCTGAGGAAGTTGAAGCGCTTTTGTGCTTTCTTCACAATAATATTTATATGATGGGCCCAGGACAGGTCCTCTGAGATAGTGACACCCAGGAATTCGAAGTTACTGACCCTCTCCACCTCCAATCCTCCAATGGTAACTGGCTAATGGACCTTTGGTTTCCTTGGTCTTGTTGACATTGAGTGAGAGGGTGTTATTGCAGCACTCAGTGAAGTTCTCAATCTCCCTCCTTTGATTCAGCCCACAACAAACTTATATCTAGTGTTGGAGCTGACCTTAGCAACACAGTCACAGGTGTAAAATGAGTAAAGCAAGGGGCTAAGTACAAATCCCTGAGGTGCACCTGTGCTGATGGAAATTGGAGAGGAGATGTTGTTGCCATTCGAGACTGACTGGGGTCTACAAGTGACAAAATCCAGGATCCAATTTCACAAGGGGGTATTGAGGCCCGGGTCTTGGAATTTACTGGTTAGCTTAGAGGGGATGACGGTGTTAAATGCTGAGCTGTAATCGATAAAGATTCTGATGTATGCGCCTTTACTGTCCAGATGTTCCAGGGTTGTGTGAAAGCCAATGAGATAACATCTGCTGTAGTGCAAGTGCTTCAGTAGGTGAATTGGAGCGGATCAAAGTTGCCATCCAGACAGAAGTTGGTACGTTACAACACCAGCCTCTCAAAACACTTCATCACTGTGGAAGCAAGTGCCACTGGACGATAGTCATTTAGACAGGTTACCATGCTCTTCTTGAGCACCAATATGATTGAAGCCAGCTTGAAGCAGGTGGGTACCACGTACTGCTGGAGCGAGAGGTTGAAGATATCCATGAATACACCAGACAGTTGGTCCGCACAACTCTTAAGTACTTGGCCAAGTATTCCATGCAGTATGTAAAATAATTACCAATAAAATTACCCTGGGGATTCTTTTTTCTGCAGCAAGCAAAAGAATGATTAGCTTGAGCAATCAATCACTTTAGTGTGACAAGCAATGCCAGTATCAGTGTCAAACAATTCTAGAGTCAAAGAATCCCAGGGGCCACTGACTTGTATAACCAAAGAAAAAATGGCTCGAGTCACTCAGCACTTTAGTTGCAAGGGTGTTGCAAGGGTGCATCAAAAAATCAAATTTACAAAAGTTAGCGAAAAGAAAACTGGCAATATTTTTAAATAGTTATCTACCAGACAACACCAAATAGCTTCATACTTTGTACAGTGTGAACTCCTAGCACCCCCGATCTCTCTCACACTGAGAGCGAAGAGTCCCACCTATTAAGCAACAGGACATACTATCTTTAATTACCCACAAAGTTAACTTAAGACTACACATGAGCTAAAATATGATGCACCCCACTATGTAGTTCCAAGCATATTACAAAATAAACAGAAGTATCTACCTTAAATACAGTACACAAAGAACATATACAGTGGCATGCAAAAATTTGGGCACCCCGGTCAAAATTTCTGTTACTATGAATAGCTAAGCGAGTAAAAGATGAACTAATTCCCAAAAGGCATAAAGTTAAAGATGACACATTTCTTTAATACTTTAAGCAAGAAAACTTTTTATTTCCATCTTTTACAGTTTCAAAATAACAAAAAAGGAAAAGGGCCCGAAGCAAAAGTTTGGGCAACCTGCATTGCACTACTTAGTACTGCCCCTTTGGCAAGTATCACAGCTTGTAAATGCCTTTTGTAGCCAGCTCAGAGTCTTTCAATTCTTGTTTTGGGGATTTTCACCCATTCTTCCTTGCAAAAGGCTTCTAGTTCTGTGAGATTCT
The DNA here is from genome assembly GCF_963921235.1 of Mobula hypostoma. Taxonomy (NCBI): domain Eukaryota; kingdom Metazoa; phylum Chordata; class Chondrichthyes; order Myliobatiformes; family Myliobatidae; genus Mobula; species Mobula hypostoma. The sequence goes on from NC_086108.1 coordinate 103,636,014, forward strand.
TGGGCCATATTGCATGCACTGCTCTTTTGAGGTCTATCCACAGATTCTCAATGACGTTTAGGTCGGGGGACTGTGAGGGCCATGGCAAAACCTTCAGCTTGCGCCTCTTGAGGTAGTCCATTGTGGATTTTGAGGTGTGTTTAGGTTCATTATCCTGTTGTAGAAGCCATTCTCTTTTCATCTTCGGCTTTTTTTTACAGATGGTGTGATGTTTGCTTCCAGAATTTGCTGGTATTTAATTGAATTCATTCTTCCCTCTACTAGTAAATGTTCCCTGTGCCACTGGCTGCAACACAAGCCCAAAGCATGATCGATCCACCTCCGTACTTAACAGTTGGATAGGGGTTCTTTTCATGAAATTCTGCACCCTTTTTTCTCCAAACATACCTTTGCTCATTGCGGCCAAAAAGTTATATTCAAAAGGTTCAAAGGAACATCTAAACAGCCTGATGCATTTTGGAAACAAGTCCTCTGGACTGATGAAGTTAAAATAGCTCGGTTTAGAACTCATTATGAGAATATACTGGGGAAGACGTATGAAGTGCGTACACTCAACGCAATGACAGCAGAATGATGAGGCGATGTGTGTGTGTGTGTGTGTGTGTGTATGTGTGTGTGTGTGTATAAGGAGTGTGCTTACCGAGTGCTCTCAGTCACATACTCTCATAGAAACCAGCATTTCTGCTGAGTCCATGCCTGCTTGGAAACCTGCACCCTGCACAAAAGAACTATTTACATAATGCATCAAATCCCTCAAGGTACCTAATCCCACAGTGCATTATTATATGCCTTGCACAGATGTCCTTGGATCACACTAACAGGATATCTTCAGCCTAAGTTTACAATTACTGCCGTAGAGTTAAAATACATCAATCATCATTCTCATCATGAAAGAAATGATCAGTCATAAATAGTAGACAAAGGTCACTTGCAATTTTGAGAATCAAAGCGGTTTGGCCGAGCATAAACCAGATTAATCTTTGCACTCGGATTTCCTCTGTCCCAGCCAGCTATTTAGATATTAACTCTGCCTGGCCAAGTACAAAAAATGATTTAGTGAAATAAATTAAAATGAATCTTATTTAAAATTAATGTTAACAAAACAGATGCAATTGCTTTTTCTATTAACACATCAAAAGAGGATAACCACAAGCAATTGACACTTCCATACTTCTATAGAATAAAGGCTTCTATAGAATAAATATATTTACTGTGCAGGGAATTAAAGATTGCAAGAACAAAGACACCCCCTATTATTTCTTACAGCTGTCCGGAGATTAAATGACTAATTTTAAATCAAGCACCCCTATAGTAGGGGTGGCTGCCATAAACAATTCATACTGAGATCAAAATAGCTGTAAGCTGTAAAAATACTTTTAATTCCATATTAAATAAGTAACTTATTTATTTAGAGTTGATATTCAAAATTAAAGATGTATGACAAGAGCTAAACAAATTAATGGTCAGGTTAGTTCAGTTCAGAATCACTGACGTCATGAAATCTGTCATTATGTTGCAGCAGTACAGTGCAATATAATGCATAATATACACTATAAAATGCAATAATATATAAATAAATAGTACAAAAATAGCGAGGCAGTGTTAATAGATTCATGGACCATTCAGAAATCTGACGGAGGAGGGAACGAGGCTATTCTAAAACACTGAGTGTCGATCTTCAGACTTGCGTACCTCCTTCCTGAATGTTAGCAATGAGAAGGCACATCCTGGTTGGTGGGGGTCCTTAATAAAGGGGTACTTTTTGAGGCATTGACTTTTAAAGATGTTTTAATATCCTATCGAGTTTTGGTACTCTTGAAACGCAGGGAAAGCAGGTAGCAATTAAGCCCTTGATTGTTCTGCCACTTAAAGCTGATCTGTATCCGGACATCATTCAGTCACCTTTTGATCTACAGCATATTCATTGATAGTACTGTGCAATAAGTATTTATTCACCTCAATGCTGAACATCTTAATTGAACTCCAGCACTCCTAATCTTTTGATGAAGAAAAGAATTCAAAACATCCACTACTCAACTGCACAAATAAGGCTCCATAATTTAATCCTAAAATAGCTTGGATTTAATTTAATGTTCTTCCCCTGTTTTCTGGATTTCCCCATCAGTAGATGTATTTTTGTAACTCTTGCTCTGCATGAGACCATCAGACATAGGAGCAGAATTAAGCCATTTGGCCACTGGATCTGCTCTGCCATTCTATTATGGCTGATTTACTATCCCTCTCAACCCCATTCTCCTGCCTTCTCCCCATAACTTTCGACACCCTCACTAATCAAGAACTTATCAACCTCTGCTTTAAATATACCCAATGGTTTGGCCTCCGTAGCCATCCTTGGCAATGAATTCCACAGATTTACCACCCTCTGGCTAAAGAAATCCCTCCTCATCTCTGCTCTAAAGGGTTGCCCGTCTATTCTGAGGCTGTGCCCTCTGGTCCTAGACTCTTCCACTATTGGAAACATCCTCTCCATGTTCACTTCATCCAAGCCTTTCAATATTCAATAGGTTTCAATGAGATCATCTTTTTACACTAACAGTGGCGACTGGACTACACCGAGCTCAACGGAATTGAAGGCAATTTTTATGTAACCTAAAAGCATTTAACCCTTTAAGATCTTGCACTAATTCTGAAGAATCTGTACTATATCACCTCTAAGGCCAATGCATTGTGTTGTCTAAAAACTGACAACAATTGGAAGAGTGTCAAGGCCATAAAGTGGATGCAGATGAAATCCACCGCAAAGATATTAGGATTGAGAAACCTTAGTTAGCAGAAATTCTCATTAGCAAAAGCTCATCAATAGAGTTATTGAGTTGAACAGCATAGATACAGGCCATATAGCCTAACTTGCCCACTGCAACCAGTAAACACCCTGCCATATTAAATCCATCTCTCAGCACTTCATTAACAACTCTCTACACCTCAGCAATCTAAGTGTTTATCTGCATACTTCTTAAATGCTCTACTTCAACCACTTTCTCAAGGAGTGCATTCCATGTACTTGTCACTCTCTGGGAGAAGGTGTCCCTGACATATTTACCCAAAATCCATGTTGTCTAGTTTAGTCTACTTCTGACATAGGGAAAAGGATCCAACAGTCCACACCATCTATAACCCTCACGACTTGATATACTGCCGTCAATGTCCGCTCTTAATTTCCTTTGCTTCAACCAGAACTATCATAGTCACCAGTCTCTCTCTATCCCAGGCAACATCCTGGTAAATATCCACTCCACCCTCTCCGGAGCCATCACATCCTCCCTGCAGCACAGTGACCAGAACTGTGCACAAACCATAGGAGCAGAATTCAGCCCATTGAGCCTGCATCACCATTCCATCATGACTAATTTATTACCCTTCTCAACTTCATTCTCCTGCCTTCTCTCTGCAATGTTTGATGTCCCTACTAATTAAGAACCTATCAATATCCGGTTTAAATATACCTAGTGACTTGGTCTCCACAACCACCTGTGGCAATGAATTACACAGATTCACCATCTCTGGATGAAGAAATTCCTCCTTATCTCTGTTATAAATGGACATCCTTCTAATCTGAGGCTGTGCCCTCTGGTCCAGACTCTCAAAGTATTGAAAACATTCTCACTATGTCCACTCTATCCAGTCCTTTCAAAATCCGGTAGGTTTCAACGAAATCCTGCCTCATTTTTCTAAACCCCAGGAGTAAAGGCCCAGAGCCGTCAAAATCTCCTCATAAGATAAACCTTTTATTCCCTGCATTTTTCTCATGAACGTGCTCTGGATGCTCTCCAATGCCAGCACATCCTTCCCTAGATAAGAGGCCCAAAACTGCTCATAATACTCCATATGAGCAATGCCTTATAGAGTTTCAGCATTAAATCCTTGTTTTATATTCTAGCCCTCTTGAAATGTGTGCAGCTGAGGTCTGACAAAGTTTCCATGTTGGAGCATAACCTCCCTAGTTCCTCATCCAATGCCCCCTCCAACGAAGGCCAGTATCCCTTATGCCTTCCTGGCCATGTTGTCTACCTATGGACTTGTTCTTAAAGATCCTTTTGTTCCTCAGTGTTCCCCAAGACTCAAATGTGGTGTATGTCATAGTCTGACTAGTGCTACCAAAATAAATCAATAAAGTAGCAAAGGCAAAATATAAAGATTCCCAAAGAGTATGAAAGGTATTAAAAGTATAACCATACCCAAGGGTCTCTTGGAGCTCTTCTTTAAACAGAGTCATACACATAAAATGCTGGAGGAACTCAGCAAGTCAGGCAGCATCTACACAGAGGAATAAATCATTGACGTTTTGGGCCAAGACCTTTCATCAGGATTGGAAAGGGTCCAAGTGCCTTTCCAGTCCTAATAAAGGACTGTTTATTACTTTCCATAGATGCTGCCTGACCTGGTGAGTTTCTCCAGCATTTAGTGTGTGTTACTCTGGATTTCCAGCATCTGCAGAATCTTGCGTTTCTATTTCAAGCATTTCCATTTTCAACAGCAACATACAAGGTGCAATTGTCCCTACTTCACATTCTCAAATATGCAGACATAGTATCTTTTAATTTCAATAGAATAAAAGATGGAGGAGAATGCAAGTCTCTACCCTGAATAGTCTACAAAAATATATACGCTGGTTAAAACAAAATGCACACTTACCCGATCACAGGTTAGACACTGCACAGAGCTCACAATTGTACCATCGAAGACGTCGGAGATAACGCTCTTGTACTTCGCTTGTTTTCTCTTTTTCAGTGGTGTAAAAGAGGCAACTTAAGTAGAGACAAAATGAAAAGAATTTTACTGGGAAGGAATTTTTAAATTAAAATGTTATGAACTTGTCACACTAATGAAGAAACACCAGGTTTTAATTGATTGGGTAAAAGAGGAAGTAGGAGATATTTGGCACCTGGGCTCCAAATGTGACAGAAAAGAAGAAAAAGGAAATTCCCAATGATTCCATGAAAATAACTTGAACAGCACCAATTCCATTCCAGTCCCCAAAAAAAATTCAGGAAGTTAAAAAAAAATTGAGTACTTTGTTCATTTTGCACTAAAATTGACATTTTTTTTCTAATTGTGAGCTTTCCTGTGAAAATGTTGTTTTAACTATAAATTTATGTTTTTCTTGAAAATGCTGCTTTTCTGAAACTACTTCCCCATGATGCTCTGGTAAAGATGGTGCTGGCGAAACATGGCAACACTATATAGGCAGCAAACAAAACTAATAATTACACTTTTTCTGGATTATGGTCACTGCATTCCACATCCTGTAATTTCCCTTTGGGAGTCGTGCTTTTGAACCATCTGATGATGGATTCAGCAAAAGGGACCCTTGAAAATGCAGGTGCTGACACTTCGACCACAGCTGGAGCTTACTTGGGGCCAGATTGAAGCAGCGGGGTCTGGGTCTGAAAGCAAAAAAATGAACCAACGTTTGGCCGATTTAGACACCAAGCCAGATTAAAAAGATCAAGGCATCAAAGCCAAAGGCAAAGGACAAAGTGGTGTTCAGCTCACTACTCCACGAGGTTTACTCGATTCAGGGCTTAACTAACTCTGCAACTGTGGCCTGCAACCGTCAGCATTTGCCCCAGCATGAACTGGCTCTGTGGCTATGGACGCACTTTTGGTGACTGTGGTTAATGCTCTAGGTGTTATTTGTTTATTATTGTTTGCACACGCGTGCTTGACAATTATTTAAAAATAGGTTCTATTTTCTTTTTTCGTTTTGTAGATGCCTGCAAGAAGATGAATCTGAAGGTTGTATATAGTATACATACTTTGATAATGTATTTCAACTTTAATGTTGCTGCGTGTTACTCACTGCATCTGTGCACACATGCACTTGTGCAAATGACAATAAACATGACTGGACTCAAATCTCATGCAGAGTTAGGAGTCCAAACTGGAAAGTGAAAATTGTCAAAGTCAAAGTAAATTTATTATCAAAGTGTGAATATGTTACCGTATACTACCCTGAGATACATTTTCTTGCAGGCATTCAGGGTAGAACATAGAAATACAATATAATCAATGAAAAAGTACACACAAAGATTGACAAGCAACCAATGAGCATAAGAAGATAAACTGTGCAAATAGAAAAAAAACACATAAATAATATATAAACAATACTGAGAACGTGAGCTGTAGAATCCTTGAAAGTGAGTCTGTAGGTTGTGGAATCACTTCATAGTTGAGGCTAATGACTTTCCCTAAAGCTTGGTGGTATAGGGCCGAAGACCAACTTCCCAATGGTAGCACTGAGAAGAGTGTATGGTCTGGATGGTGAGCTCTTGCTGACGAATGGTGGAATTCTGAAAGGAACTTAGTGGTTTGGCAGTATTTGTGGGAAGGAATGAACAGTCAAGACCTCGCTGGACTGAAAATTGCGGGGGAAAGCGCTGTTATGAGCAGAGTAATAAGAGTTCAGCTATGTAGTCAAACTGCATCCAGGATTGCAGATGTTGATATGCACTGGCAAAATTAATTAAATACATTTTCCATTAGTATAGAGTACAATATTTCACAGAGAGTTAACTGAAAGTCAGTTGAAATTGATATGGGGGGAGGGGTGCCTGGTGGTGTACTGCTCTCCTTGTGTGTGAAGTAGAAAGTATACAATTCAGCAGTAAGCCAAACTCCGCTCAACTGAACATGTGAGTCAGGATCTAGCGACCAAGCACCAAATGCTTTATTTGGGCAGCACTCACAATTGAGTAAGAGCAAAAAGATGATGATTTCGATGGCACAAAGACAGACAGAGGCATTGATCGTGTGAGTAGTCAGAGGCTTTTTCCCCAGGACTGAAATGGCTAGCACAAAAGGGCATAGTTTTTAAGGTGCTTGGAAGTAGGTATAGATGAGATGTCAGGGGTAATGGGCTGCCGGTGGCGGCGGTGGAGGCGGAAACGATAGGCTCTTTTAAGACAATCCTGGATAGGTACATGGAGCTTAGAAAAATAGAGGGCTATGGGTGAGCCTAGGTAGTTCTAAGGTAAGGACATGTTCATAGAAACATAGAAGACCTACAGCACAATACAGGCCCTTCTGCCCACAAAATTGCGCCGAACATGTCTCTACCTTAGAAATTACTAGACTTACCCATAGCCCTCTATTTTTCTAAGAATATCTAAAAGTCTCTTAGAAGACCCTATCGTATCCACCTACACCACCGCTGCCGACAGTCCATTCCACGCACTCACCACTCTCTGAGTAAAAGACTTACCCCTGACATCTCCTCTGTACCTACTCCCCAGCACCTTAAACCTGCATCCTCTTGTGGCAACCATTTCAACCCTGGGAAAAAGCCTCTGACTATCCACATGATCAATGCCTCTCGTCATCTTATACACTTCTATCAGGTCACCTCTCATCTTCCGTCGCTCCAAGGTGAAAAGGCCCAGTTCACTCAATCTGTTTTCAAAAGGCATGCTCCTTAATCCAGGTAACATCCTTGTAAATCTCCTCTGCACCCCCTTTCTATGGTTTCCACATCCCATCTGTAGTGAGGCGACCAGAACTGAACACAGTACTCCAAGTGGGGTCTGACCAGGGTCCTATATAGCTGCAACATTACCTCTCGGCTCCTAAATTCAATTCCACGATTGGTGAAGGCCAATACACCGTATGCCTTCACAGTGTCCTAAACACAAAATAATCTGCAGATGCTGTTGTCAAAGGAACACTCACAATGCGCTGGAGGAACTCAGCGGGTCAGTCAGTATCACCTTTTCAACTGATGCTGACTAACGTGCTGAGTTCCTCCAGCGCATTGTGAGTGTTCCTCTAACCACAGTGCCAAGAGTCTTACCATTAATGCTATATTCTGCCATCATATTTGACCTACCAAAATGAACCACCTCACACTTATTTGGGTTGAACTCCATCTGCCACTTCTCAGCCCAGTTTTGCATCCTATCAATATTCTGCTCTAACCTCTGACAGCCCTCCATACTATCCACAACACCCCCAACCTTTGTGTCATCAGCAAACTTACTAACCCATCTCTCCACTTCCTCATCCAGGTCATTTATAAAAATCACAAAGAGTAAGGGTCCCAGAACAGATCCCTGAGGCACACCTCTGGCCACCGACATCTATGCAGAATATGACCCATCTACAACCACTTTTTGCCTTCTGTGGGCAAGCCAGTTCTGGATCCACAAAGCAATGTCCCCTTGGATCCCAAGCCTCCTTACTTTCTCAATAAGCCTTGCATGGGGTACCTTATCAAATGCCTTGCTGAAATCCATATACACTACACCTACTGCTCTTCCTTCATCAACGTGTTTAGTCACATCCTCAAAAAATTCAATCAGGCTCATAAGGCATGACCTGCCCTTGACAAAGCCATGCTGACTATTCCTAATCATATTATACCTCTCCAAATGTTCATAAATCCTGCATCTCAGGATCTTCTCCATCAACTTACCAACCACTGAAGAAAGACTCACTGGTCTATAATTTCCTGGGCTATCTCTACTCCCTTTCTTGAATAAGGGAACAATATCTGCAAACCTCCAATCCTCCGAAACCTTTCCCGTCCCCATTGATGATTCAAAGATCATCGCCAGAGGCTCAGCAATCTCCTCCCTTGCCTCCCACAGTAGCCTGGGGTACATCTCATCCGGTCCCAGCGACTTATACAACTTGATGCTTTCCAAAAGCTCCAGCACATCCTCTTTCTTAATATCTACATGCTCAAGCATTTCAGTCAGCACTACAATCACCAAGATCCTTTTCCATAGTGAATACTGAATTAAAGTATTCATTAAGTACCCCTGCTATTTCCTCCGGTTCCATACACACTTTCTCACTGTCACACTTGATAGGTCACATTCTTTCACGTCTTATCCCCTTGCTCTTCACGTACTTGTAGAATGCCTTGGGGTTTTCCTTAATCCTGCCTGCCAAGCCTTCTCATGGCTCCTTCTGGCTCTCCTAATTTCCTTTTTAAACTCCTTCCTGTTAGCCCTATAATCTTCTAGATCCCTAACATTACCGAACTCTCTGAACTTTTTGTAAGCTTTCCTATTCTTCATGACTAGATTTATCACAGCCTCTGTACACCACGGTTCCTGTTCTCTACCATAACTTCCTTGTCTCATTGGAACGTACCCATGCAGAACTCCACACAAATATCCCCTGAATATTTGCCATATTTCTTCCGTACTTCTCCCTGAGAACATCTGTTCCCAGCTTAAGCTTCCAATTTCCTGCCTGATAGCCTCATAATTCCTCTTACTCCAATTAAACGCTTTTCTAACTCGTCTGTTCCTATCTCTCTCCAATGCTATTGTAAAGGATATAGAATTATGATCGCTATCTCCAAAATGCTCTCCCACTGTGAGATCTGACACCTGACCAGGTCCTCTTGTAGGCTTATCTACATATTGTGTCAAGAAGCCTTCCTGCACACACCTAACAAACTCCCCCCCATATAAACCCCTTGCTCTAGGGAGATACCAATCGATATTTGGGAAATTAAAATCTCCCATCACGACAACTCTGTTATTATTACACCTTTCCAGGATCTGTTTCCCTATCTGCTCCTCGATATCCCTGTTACTATTGGGCGGCCTATAAAAAGCACCCAGTAAAGTTATTGACCCCTTCCTGTTCCTAACCTCCACCCACAGAGACTCCGTAGACAATCCCTCAACGACGTCCACCTTTTCTGCAGCCGTGACACTATCTCTGATCAACAGTGCCATGCCCCCACCTCTTTTGCCTCTTTCCCTGTCCTTTCTGAAACATCTAAAACCCGGCACTTGAAATAACCATTCCTGTCCCTGAGCCATCCAAGTCTCTGTAATGGCCACCACATCATAGCTCCAAGTACTGATCCACGCTCTAAACTCATCCGCTTTGTTCACAATACTACTTGCGTTAAAATAGTCACATCTCAAACTGTCCATCTGACCGTGTCCCTTCTCTATCACCTGCCTATCTTCCCTCACACACTGTCTCCAAGCTTTCTCTATTTGTGAGCCAACTGCCTCTTCCCCAGTCTCTTCAGTTCGGTTCTCACCCCCCAACGATTCTAGTTTAAACTCTCCCCAGTAGCCTTAGCAAACCTCCCCACCAGGATATTGGGCCCCCTGGGATTCAAGTGCAACCTGTACTTTCTGTACAGGTCATACCTGCCCCAAAAGAGGCCCCAGTGATCCAGAAATCTGAATCGCTGCCCCCTGCTTCAATCCTTCAGCCACGCATTTATCCTCCACCTCATTCTACTCCTATACTCACTGTCACGTGGCACAGGCAGTAATCCCGAGATGACTATATTTGCGGTCCTGCTTCTCAACTTCCTTCCCAACTCCCTGAAGTCTTTTTTCAGGACCTCTTCCCTTTTCCTACCTATGTCACTGTTACCAATATGTACCACGACCTCTGGCTGTTCTCCCTCCCACTGCAGGATATCTTGGACGCGATCTGAAACATCTCGGACTCTGGCTCCTGGGAGGCAAACTACCATCCGAGTTTCTTTCTTGCGTCCACAGAATCACCTGTCTAACCCCCTAACTGTAGAGTCCCCTATCATTACTGCCTTCCTCTTCCTTTCCCTACCCTTCTGAGCCACAGGGCCGGACTCTGTGCCAGAGGCACGGCCACTGTTGCTTCCTCCAGGTAGGCTGTCCCCTCCAACAGTACACAAACAGGAGTACTTATTGTCAAGGGGCACAGCCACAGTGGTACTCTCTAGTACGTGACTCTTCTCCTTCCCTCTCCTGACTGTTACCCACTTGTCTGTCTCCCACGGTCCCGGTGTGACCACCTGCCTATAACTCCTTTCTATCACCTCCTCACTCTCCCTGACCAGACGAAGGTTATCAAGCTGCATCTCCAGTTCCCTAACGCGATCCCTTAGATGCTGCAGCTCGACACACTGGGTGCAGATATGGCCGTCCGGGAGGCTGGGAGACTCCAGGACCTCCCACATCTGACACCGAGCACAGAAAACAAGCCTCACACACGTATTACTTCCTTTCTGCAAATAACACAGGTAAACCTACCTCGCCTCGTTACAGCTTAAGCCCATTGAGCCAAAGCCCTATCGCTCTGCCACTTCTTCCACTTGCAGGTGGAAGCATTGGAAAGGGTACAGAGGAGATTTACCAGGATGCTGCCTGGTTTAGAAAGTATGCACTATGATCAGAGATTAAGGGAGCTAGGGCTTTACTCTTTGGAGAGAAGGAGGATGAGAGGAGACATGATAGAGATGTACAAGATAATAAGAGGAATAGATAGAGTGGATAGCCAGTGCCTCTTCCCCAGGGCACCACTGCACAATACAAGAGGACATGGCTTTAAGGTAAGGGGTGGGAAGTTCAAGGGGGATATTAGAGGAAGGTTTTTTTTACTCAGAGTGTGGTTGGTGCGTGGAATGCACTGCCTGAGTCAGTGGTGGAGGCAGATACACTAGTGAAGTTTAAGAGACTACTAGACAGGTATATGGAGGAATTTAAGGTGGGGGGCTTATATGGGAGGCAGGGTTTGAGGGTCGGCACAACATTGTGGGCCGAAGGGCCTGTAATGTGCTGTACTATTCTATGCTCTATGTTCTCACTCAGCTGCCGCTGGATATGGCGGTCTTCTTTTTAAACTCTTCCCGCTCTACTGGCTGACATCACGCGCCTGCGCAGTCTTGCCTCTCTTACCCCGAGTAGTAAAACTGCCTTTGCTCCGGAAATCCTTAGCCGTTCACCCGCAGCCTTCTTGCTCCAAATCAAAATCAAGCACAGCTTTGTGGGCCGAAGGGCCTGTATTGTGCTATAGGTTTTCTATGTTTCTATGTTCTATATTTCTACAACACAGGATTGTGTATATGCACTTTTGTCTGGATATCTCCACCAAAAAACAATATGGCTGTCCTCCCTGACATGGTCCAACTGTATTTCAGAATTAAAGTCAGCAGTGCTATCAAAATAAAAGCCTGATTAGAGGGTAAAATAAACAGACAATACCTTTTTTGTGTGAGGAGGCAAGACCTCCCCACACTGAAGAAGATCTTGGTGGGCTGCTGGACAGCCTTGAATTTGCTTCATTCAGCATAGGACTACTAGGTCTCGAAGAACTGTGCACCGACACGTCAGCAGTAATCTCTAAAAATAAGAAAAATGAGTGTTACTTGTACTACGCAACTCAAAGAAAATGCGAAAGCAGTTTTTCTGTATAATGTAGCTAGAAACAAGCTCACTAATTTCTTAACGCAAACACAAGGAAATCTGCAGATGCTGGAGTTTCAAGCAACACACATAAAAGTTGCTGGTGAACGTAGCAGGCCTGGCAGCATCTCTAGGAAGAGGTACAGTTGACGTTTCGGGCTGAGACCGCTTGTCAGGACTACTGAAAGAAGAGATAGTAAAGAGACTTGAAAGTGGGAGGGGGAGGGATGGAGCTAAGAGCTGGACAGTTGATTGGCAAAAAGGATATGAGAGGATTATGGGACAGGAGCCTAGGGAGAAAGAAGAAGTGGGGGGGGGGGGATCTCCCAGTGGCCACACATTTTAATTCCACGTCCCAGTCCCACTCTGATATGTCTATCCACAGCCTCCTCTATTGTAAAGATGAAGCCACACTCAGGTTGGAGGAACAACACCTTATAATCTGTCTGGGTAGCCTTCAACCTGATGGCATGAACACTGGCTTCTCTAACTTCCGCTAATGCCCCACCTCCCCCTCGTACCCCATCCGTTATTTATTTTTATACACACATTCTTTCTCTCACTCTCCTTTTTCTCCCTCTGTCCCTCTGACTACACCCCTTGCCCATCCTCTGCGTTCCCCCTCCCCCTCTTCATTCTCCCTAGGCCTCCTGTCCCATGATCCTCTCATATCCCTTTTGCCAATCACTTGTCCAGCTCTTGGCTCCATCCCTCCCCCTCCTGTCTTCTCCTATCATTTTGGATCTCCCCCTCCCCCTCCCACTTTCAAATCTCTTACTAGCTCTTCCTTCAGTTAGTCCTGACGAAGGGTCTCCGCCCGAAACGTCGACTGTACCTCCTCCTAGAGATGCTGCCTGGCCTGCTGCGTTCACCAGCAACTTTTCTGTGTGTCACTAATTTCTTATTGTTTTTTGTACTCCATTGCCTATAAATGGCATTTTACTTATTTCTGATGCAGTACGTGCTTCTGCATTTAATTTTATGCCCAATTGAGGGACTCAAAAATGATTCAGCTTTATCAATTTATAATAAAAATACAATAACTTGGGTATGTTGTGCTGATTTGGTGTACCTTTGAACTTTTATGAACTAAAGTGACGAATATCACTACCGTAAGGAGCAAATGCAGGCACTTTAAATACAGCGTCCATCATCAAAGCAGCATCCATCATCAGGGACCCCCACCATACAAGACCATGCTCTATTATCGCTCAGACCACCAAAGCAGGAGGAAGAGGAACCTTTGGTCCAACACTATCACATTCAGGCACAGTTATTACCCCTCAATCATCAAGCTCTGGAAACGACATGGATAACTTTCACAGACTCAACTCTGAACAAATTCTATGACCTACCAACTCACTTTCAAGGACTCTTTTATAACTTTTGTTATTAGTATTATCTTTTTAAATTTGTACATTATTTTCTTTTGCACATTGGTTGCTTGTCAGTCTTTACTTATGTATTGTTTTCATAGATTCTATTGTATTTCTTTACTTTTCCTATCAATGCCTGCATGTAAATGATTCTCAGCATAGTATATGGTAACATATACATACTTTGATGATAAATTTACTTTAAGCTGTGAACTTTTGGCAGCTGGCTGTAGTTTTCAGTTCTACATCAGCCTTATAACTGATGGCAAACAGGTCTCACCTTTAAAGTACACTCTTCATTACAGCCATATCAACTATTTAAAGGGGTGCCATGGAGGAAGGAGAAAACTCAGGAGAGAGGGTTAAGCATTTTTCATTGTGTCTGGCCACATCACTTTCTCCTAACGACTTTGCCCTCTCAATAACCCCTGTGCTCTCTAATGGCCCTAAACCAAATAAGCAACACTTTCATAATGCTTATAGGGATTAGAGGAGTGATTGTGGCAGTGAACAACTAAAACAAACAACTCATTGTCAGAGGATTGATTGCTTGCACAAACAGATCAGTGACCAGTCAGGGGGGTATAATGAGGAAGAAAACAGCAACATCACATGTATTTAAAGCGATGTTGATAGGTTCTTGATCAACTTGGATGTCAAAGGTTACGGGGAGAAGGCAGGAGAATAGGGCTGAGGGGATAACAAATCAGCTCTAATGGAACGGCGGAGCAGACTCGATAGGTCGAATGGCCTAATTCTGCTCCCATGTCTTATGGTCCTATTATGTACCAGAAAGGACACTAATTTACGCACAGTTGGTAACAATGGATGGGGTTTACACCCTGTTTTACTGCAAGTGAGGTCATGGGCTGTAAATTGCATATTTCCATACCAATTTCAATCATTAACGAAATAAGCATTAAGCACATTAATGATATTATCATGTCTATTATTAACAGCAAAGAAATAACACCCACACCCAGACTAGCCAGTCCAATTTTCCTTCATGCTGTAATGGACACAGTTGTATTAAAACATCTGGAGGAGTCTAAATTCAGAGGGCACAGCCCCAGAATAGAAGGGCATCCCTTTGGATCAGAGATGAGGAGGAATTTCTTCAGCCAGTAGGTGATAAATCTGTGGAATTCATTGCCACAGAGAGCTGTGGCGGCCAGGTCATTGGGTATATTTAAAGGGGAGGTTGATAGGTTCTTAACTAGTAAAGGCATTCAAGATTACAGGGAGAAGGCAGGAGAAGGATAATAAGTCAGCCACAATGGAATGGTAGGGCATGGGCTGGGTGGCCAAATTCTGCTCATATGTCTTACAGTCTTAAGGCAAGCTCAAATGTGCAGAGGTATTCAACTTCTATCAATATCTATTAAACAATTTGGAAATTGTTATGAAAAAAGAAGGCAGCACAGGATTTGGGAAGTTGTGAGCATAAATATGGCAAATAAAATATATATGGATCTTTGAAAGCAGGACAACAAATGGAAAATTTCTACACACAGTAAACAGGAGCAGCAGGTCCAGGGGAGCAAGATTACAAAGATACTGGTTGCAGCACAATGCAGGAAACTTATTTACATGTTGGCAGTCTATAATATAAATTACATAGCAACCATAGTCTAACATATATTCTCTCAAAATTAATGCAAAGAGAGGAATTTAATATTTTGACATTCCAGCCCCCTGCATATATTCAGACAGTGTTGTTCATTACTGCGAATGATGCATTTCACTGGTGTTTCAATATGCATGTGACAAATAAAACTAACCTTTAATCTTACAAGTGCTGTGTATCAATCAGCTCTCAATCACTGCCAAGAGCTTTATCAATTGAGAACATGGGGTAACACGTCTTTAACTATTACAGTTCATGTTGATTTATCCTCAGTGCTGTTATGAAGAGATTGAAAGGTCAAGCTGAAATACTATTAGCTAGTATTCCTTCATCTGCCGTGATCCTCCCTCAGGGATTCTCTCTCCAAACAACTTCAGCTTTCCTTCATTTTAAAGCATTTCTTGAAACACATTTCTTGGCTATGCTGTGGGTTAACATATCCCAGCAACTTCTCACAAGATTGCCATCAAATTGTATACAACTTTAAGACATGCAGATAGATTACTGTGATAAAGATGCTGTATAAAGGAAAGTTACGTTTGGGTGAGACAGAGGAGATGTTATCCCATACACTTTCTCACACTATTCTGGGTTGTGACTCTACATTACGATCTGACACAGAAACGGGCCCTTCCAGCCCAAAAATCCCCTGCCACCCAATTATACTCATGTGATCAATTAACCTACTAACCTTTGCAACTTTACAATGTGGGAGGAAACTGGAGGAAACACATGGGAGAAGGTACAAACTCCTTACAGACAGTGGCGGGAATTGAACTCAGGTTGCAAGCACTGCAAAACGTTGCACTAACTGCCATACTACCGTGCCACCCTCCTCTTTAGGAGGTACTGGTTAAGGAGAGACCAGAAGAGCACACAAAAGAAAAATCAAACAGTGACCATGCGGGCTATTAACCTAAAAAAAAATCCACAGAATATAGGCCTGTATGCCCCCAACTGCCCAGCAAACTGCTTTGAACATAATGACTGAGTACTCTTTGATCAGTACCTGTGGAAGTGTCCATGTCTTTATCTAAATCATCTCCAGAGCCATGGTTATAAAGTTTATGCAGTATGTTTCTCTCTTGTGGCCGGACTTTTACTGGTGTGTGGTTTTTCAGTTCCTCGTGCACCAGGTCTCCCCCCTGATCTTCCACCAACATCTTTGAGTTGGTCTCACCATCAGCCTTGTCACTGCCAGCACACGAGTCACAGGACTGAAATTCATTATCTGACATGTTTTCTTCCTCCATTTGTTCTTCCATGGTTACACACTGGGAATCTTCAGTCTGTTCTGTGACTTGTTCTTTCAGTTCTTCATGAAGTTGATCCATCAAACAGCGCAAAAATTCTTGGGCATCCTGGGGAACAGACACAACAGTATTAAAACTAAGATCTGGCAAATTACAACTATTCTCTAAGTCTACAGATTACATTAAGGAGCTTAATGTAAAGGAACACTTAGAAGGCAGAGATCATAATATGGTTGAATTCATACTGCAATTTGAGAGGGAGAAGCATAACTCACATATATTAGTATCGCAGTGGGAAAAAGGGTATTACAGAAGCATGAGAGAGGAGCTTGCTCAGGTGGATTGGAGGAGGACACTGGTGGGGATGAGGGCAGGACAGTTTCTGGGAATAGTTCACAAGGCTTGGAGGAGGACACTGGTGGGGATGAGGGCAGGACAGTTTCTGGGAACAGTTCACAAGGCTTGGAGGAGGACACTGGTGGGGATGAGGGCAGGACAGAGATGGCTGAAGTTTCTGGGAATAGTTCACAAGACTCAAGATAGATGTGTCCCACAGAGGAAGGAATTCTCAAATGGCAAGGGGAGGCAACCGTGGCTAACGGAGGAAGTTAAGGACTGCATATAAGACAAGGAAAGGGCATATAAGGTAGCAAAAGTGAGTGGGAAGTTGGATAATTGGAAGGCTTTTAAAATCCAACGAAAGGCAACTAAAAAAGCTATAAGAAGGAAAAAGATGTAATGTGTGGGCAGACTAGCCAATAATATAAAGTAGGATACCAAAGGTTTTATCAGTTATATAAAGTGTAAAAGGGAGATAGAAGTTGATATTGGATCACTGGAAAACGATGCTAGTGAGTTAGTAATGAGAACTTAGCGGGTACTTTGCATCTGCCTTCACTGTGGAAGACACTAGCAATGTGTAGGAGATCCTAGAGGGTCAAGAAGCAGGAGTGAATGCCATTGCTATTACAAAGGAAAAAGTGCAAGGCAAACTCAAAGGTCTTAAGGTGGATAAATCACCTGGACCAGATGGACTACATCCCAGAGTCCTGAGAGAGGTTGCTGAAGAGATAACTGATGCATTGGTCGTGATCTTTCAAGAATCACTTGATTCTGGCATGGTCCTGGAGGACTGCAAACGTCACTCCACACTTTAAGAAGGGATGAAAGCAAAAGAAAGGAAATTATAGGTCAGTTAGTCTAACCTCAGTGGTTGGGAAAGTGTTGGAGTCCATTACTAAGGGTGAGCTTGAGGTATTTGGAGACCAATGATAAAATAGGTCAAAGTCAGCATGGTTTCTATAAAGGGAAATCTTGTCTGACAAAATCTGTTCAAGTTCTTCAAAAAGTACCAAGCAGGGTGGACAAAGGAGAGAATGTAATTTACTTAGATTTTCAGAAGGCATTTGATAAGGTGCTAGTCATGAGGCCAGTTACCAAGATAAAATCCTGTGGCATTACAGGAAAGATACTGTCATGGATAGCGGAATGACAGGCAGGAGGCAGTGAGTGGGAGTAAAAGGGGCCTTTTCTGATTGGCTGCTGGTAACTAGTGGTGTTCCTCAGGGGTTAGTATTGGGACCGCTGCTTTTCACATTGTTTGGCAATGTAGATGATACAAAGATAGACAGAGGGGTAGGTAGTACTGAGGAAGCAATGTGATTGCAGCAGGACAAATTAGAAAAATGGGCCAAAAACAATTGGCAGATGGAATACAGTGTTGGGATATGTATGATAATGTATTTTGGTGAAAAGTACAATAGTGTGGAATATTATCTAAATGGGGAGAAATTTCAAACATCAGTGGTGCAGAAGAACTGACAAGTCCCTCCATGATGGAATGGTGGAGCAGATTCAATGGGCTGAATGGCCTAATTCTGCTCCTATGCCTTATGGTCTTCATATGAGCATGGAAGTTTCTCTTGGATACTCTGGTTTCATCCCACATCCCACAGGAAATATAGGTCGGTAGGTCAACTGGCCACTCTGTCGCCATGAGTGTGCAGTAACATCACGGGAGGCAAGTTTATAGGGAAAGTCAGTAGGGAACAGGATTGCTATGTGTACTGGCATAAATTTAACATGCCAAATGGCCTCTCATGTCAAAGGAAATGTGGACATAGGAATATGGTTACAAACTGAACATCACAGGAACTCAATTAGTTTATCATGCCTGCACAACCATACAAATATCACAGCCCATAGTTCTTTCACCTCTCTTCTGAAAATGCACAACTACCTCCTTCATGAATAGTCTTTAATAATACTGTGTCTCAGAGTTAATGATCTCTGCAGCTGCATTTCTAAAATCCTTTTTAATTCCTCTAATGTCATAGGTATGTTGATATTGTCAAACTAAAATTACTTGCACTACAATAAACACAAGCCAAGTTTATGTCACAAAATGGTGGCACGCATAGACGCAGCGGCCTTTCCGGATTGTGGTAATGTTTCGTTTAATGTGCTGTGTGTGGTAGATGTATTGAGGGTGCAGAGAAACATTGTTTCGCTTATATAGTCAGATGACAATAAACTTGGACTTGAGCCTGACCTGAATTTAACTCTTTAAACCTCGGTATAGTTCTGGTGAATTTATTTTGCAACTCCCCAATTCAACCCTAACGTAATCATGGGACAATTTAGAATCACTAATTAACTTACCAACCAGTACATTTTTAGACTGTGGGAGAAAAGCAGAGCACTTGGAGAAATCCCACACATGGGGAGGACATACAGACTCCTTACAGATGACGCCAGAATTGAACTCTGAGCTCCAACACCCCGAGCTGTAATAGCATCACACTAACTGAAATGCTACCGAGGCCTCCAGTGAATCTGCATCAGAATATGTCCATTGCCTGTGATAAGATTCTCACCTGTTGAGAATATCCACGAAACATTGGATTCACAGTTTTAATCCCCTGGAACAGACTAGTTGGCACAACGTAGCTAGGGCTGGAGAGACAATATGCAAGATTATGAGGATATGCAAGTTGGTTACATATACACTGGTTTCAATATTTTTTAATAACCATCAGTGGTCAATCGTTATTCAACATGGCCAAAGTAAATTGGCAGCGCTATGTAGAGGAATACTATTGCCAATTAGCACTCCAAACAAGCCTGGATACTTCACTTCCGTTTCATCAAACACCTTTGTTCCATCTGCCACAACAGGTGGGATTTCCCAGTGATTGCCTATTTTTATTCTACTTCCCATTCTGACATGTCATTCCAAGGCCTCCTCTGCAGCAATGTTGAGGCAGACCACTCTAAGGTTGGAGGAGAAACACTGCATATTGTCTGGATCGGCTCCAACCTGACAGAATTTCTCCCACGCCAGCCCGCTTACTTATTCCCCATTCTGGCTCCTTCTTACCCCTTCTCTTCACCTCACCTGACCATCACCTCTCTCCAGTGCACCACCTCCTTTCCTTTTTCCCATGGCCCATTCTCCTCTATCAGATTCCTTCTTCTCCTGCCTTTCACGTCCCAGTATCTCACTTAAGCCCCCTGTCCCCACCCACTCACCTTCTTCCTCTTCTGGTTTCACTATGACCTGCCAGCTTGTACTCCTTCCCCTCCCACCTTCTTATTCTGACTTCTGCCCAATTCCTTTCCAATCCTGATGAAGAGTCTCAGCCAAAACGTCAACTGTTTATTCTTCTACATCAATGCTGCCCAACATGCTGAGTGGCTCCGGAATTGTTTGTGTTGCTTATAGCCTCAGTCCTGCCCCTCCAATAAAATGCTGTATGAGTTACTGGCCATTTTCTAACATCTTCAGTTAGATATCTACAGTTGAGTGGTTTCCCAATCTTGGCAATCCATTCGCAAACATTTTGTCAGGAGAAGATACTATCAGTGGTGATGAAACATTTGCAAGTGAATTGCCAAGATGACAGAACAACCCAACTCAACCATCAGCCACCTAAGCAACACATTTTCCAAGTTATTTCCAAGATGTCTACAGTATGTGTAGGATGAATGCCGACAAAGAAGGCTACTTCTCCCAGTTGGCCCACTCATGAGCAGCCTACTGGCCCTAGTAATATTTGGTTGGTTCTATGAGGAAGCTACATTGTCTCCATGCCTGTCACTGTACACCAGACACTGAGCTCTGTGGCAGGAAAAGATGAAAATTTCTCCAGTATTTTGTGTGCGTTACTTCATTCCCCAGACGCTATTGAGTTCTATAATGCCAATCTCAGCTTGGATATGGCCATCATGAAACTGTTGGAACAAAAGAAAACCCCAGCAAGATCCAGGCAAGAAAGAGACAACTCCTTTACCTACATAACAAAAACAAACCCAAACACCAAATGAGTACACTACTCTTTTGCTTAAGAAGCTGCAGTACAGTGTTATTCTTATTAAATAAATTCCAAAAAGTTATAAGTGCATCCCATTTAGTACATCTTAAACAAGATTATGGAAATACATTCACAAAAGTCAGTGAAAATTTATGACAGAGAAGGCAATTTAACCTAACATGTTTCCACAATGGAAAAAGAGTCATCCAATCCGCCCTAGAGCTGGCAGTCGATATCAAACGCACAATGATTCTCTGCAGTAATTGCTTGACAACCTCGTCATTAAAATGTTTCAAAGCAGAGTGCCAGCACAGTTCCTTCTGGCTCACATAGGATTCTGTCACAGCAACTCTGGAACTGATGGCAATGGTAATGGTTCTGGGCCCGTACTTGCTGGAGTTTAGATGAATAAGGGGGTGAATCTCATTGAAACCAATCAAATATTGAAAGGTCTGGATAAAGTGGATGTGGAGAGATGCTTCTCATAGTGGTGGAGTCTAGGACCTGAGGGCAAGCCTCAGAATTGAGGGAGGCCCATTTAGAACAGAGAAGAGGAGGTATTTCTTTTGCCAGATGGTGGTGAATCTGTGGAATGCATTGCCACAGACGGCTGTGGAGGACAAGTCATTGAGTATATTTAAAGCAGAGACTGACAGGTTCTTGATTAGTCAGGACAGAAGGCAGAAGAATGGGGTTTAGATGGATAATAAATCAGCCATGAAGGACTGGCGGAGTAGACTCAATGGGCTGAATGGCCTAATTTTCCTCCCATGTCTTATGATCCTATGATTGCTACATTCTGACACTATGAGCACCAGTCTGCTTTAAATCAACAATTTGTTGGAGGAACTCAGTCTTGATACCGGGCTTTGACCTGAAACATTAACAACTCCTTTCTTCCCACATTTTTTATATCAAGATAAATTTTATAATAAAAAAAACTATAAGAATAAACTACACAATGCCTTTTCATTTTGACATTCATTGACAATGTATTAAGTAGAATTCTAAGACCAGTTCTTAAAACCAAGAGGACTGTGCTACTCATATGGGTCCCTGGGGTGGTATACTATTACAATAACTGAGTGTCTTCCTCACCCAACCTGGCTCCTCCCTGTCCAGCAGGAAAAGAACATTATACTGTCATCCTCCCTCACTGAGCCCTTGCACTGGCTTCAGTGTGTTCTTCAGCAAGTACTCCTGCAGCCAGGAATGCGCCAGTCGGCAGCATTTCCAAGGACATCTCAATGTGTGGGCAGACCAAAGGGCTGCTTTTACTGAGCTGATGATCTTCCAGCAGCACTTGACGTCCATCTCAGTGTGTCTCTGGGAACAGCCCATAGATCGGAGAGTCTTCTGGCACACAACTGCATGGGATGAACCATGAATCAGACCCTTGCATCTTCCTCCACATCCTCTTCTCATTGATGCTGCTCAACTCTCCGTCATATTGCTTGTTGCTCCAGATTCCAACATTTGCAGTCTAGTGTCTCCAGACATGGCCAATTTACCGCATGGACATTTGCAACTCCAGATGCAGCAGAGAATGTAGGTGGAATGTAACAGCTCATCCAATAGTTATTGCAATCTGCTCATATTTCCAATCATTACTTACTCCCATTTTTTGGCTTGCCCTTCTCCTTCAAAGGACGCTAAGTCAAAAGAAACTACCTTCGTTGAACAATATCTTTCTCTCACCTGGTTTAACCTATCACCTGGCAGATTATGCTCCTTCCTCTCCCCCCACCCCACTTTCTAATTCTGGCTTCTTCCCCCTTCCTTTCCAGTTGGCCCAAAACACCGACTGTTTATTCCCTTCCATGGATGCTGCCTAACCTGTTGAGTTCCTTCAACATTCTGGATTTCCAGCATCTACAGAATCTCTTATGTTTATCTTCTCTACCCAGCTGTGATATGTTCCAAAATTATGCACTCCACATAACAAAACTAAAAGCAGGAATGACAACTGTAAGGAAACTTACCGATTTTTGTGCCATATTTCTGCCATTAGTTTCTGGTAACTTTTTGACAGAGCTGGTTTCTTGTCGGTCTGCACCAAGCCTCCACACTCAAGGAAAAACAGAGTTAAAGGTGGGCTGGGGAAGAAATAATAAATGAAAGGTGACATTGTATAAAATTGACCTTCAGAAGGAAAGCCCTAATACCTGTTGCTGTTGAGTGCCATTGAGTCATTGTCGACTCATTTCATTTTTAAATCTTTTTTATTAATTATTATTGAAAATCAACAAAAAAAACCTTAAAGTAATCAAGTCAACATACCAATAAGAGTTAAACTATCAACCAAGCTAAACAATATATCAATAATAATAAGGAAAAACATAATATTAAAGCTATTTTTTGGGAAAAAAGTAAGAAGGAAAAAAGAACCCCTACTAACTAAACAAAAAAAACCTTACTAACAAAAAAGAAGTGAAAAAGAAAAACCCATTGGGAGCACAAACCCGGAGCTATATTCCATACAAGCTTCCATAAAAGACAGACATCAATCCGCCAACCAAATCCATTTACCCAAGAATCAGAAGGGGACCATCTTAATTAACTCAAATCAAATGATAGTAGCAGGCAAAAGAGCCTCACCTTTTCTCAAAGTCAAATCAAGGATCAAAAGTTTCGACTTCTGATTTTCTCCAAACTAAGACATAACATCTCCTGAGAGAACTATTGTATCAAAGTGGGAGCAGAGGCATCTTTCCATTTTAATAAATAGCCCTTCTGGCCAATAATGTGACAAATGCAATTACATGTTGGTCTGATATAGAAATATCGTGAATATATTGAGGGATTATACCGAACAAAACTGTCAGTTTATTAGGTTGTAAATTAATTTTTAAAGCTTTAGAAATTGTAGAGAAAATAGATTTCCAAAACTGTTTAAATACAGAACACGACCAAAACATATGTCAATGTAGCTGTCTCAGTTTTACAGCTATCATACTGACTATCAACATTAGGAAATATTTTAGACAGTCTCTCCTTTGTCAAATAATAACGATGTACAATTTTAAATTGAGTCATCGTCGACAGTGTAGTTGTCCATAGGGTTTTCATGGCAAGATATGGAAGTAGATTGCCAGGCCTTTCTTCTGCAAATACCTATACTTCCCAAATACCATCTCCTTTATCACGCAAGAAAGTTCGTACTTAAACACCACTTGGTATCTCCTTATGCTTCCATTCCTGGGAGCAATTTCCCAGGCACCTATTATTCTTGCACCACACATCTTTAGAATTTCCCGTCTCACCTTAAAGCTCTGTCCGCTGGTATTTTTACTCTGAAGAAAAGATTCTGACAGGCTATCTGATCAATACCAATCATAATTTTATAAACTTCTATCAGGTGTCCTTTCAGTCTCTGATTCACCAGGGAAAAAAAAATCTTTGATTCCCATTCCAAGTATATGGAACATTACAGCACAAAACAGGCCTTTTGGCCCATGATGTTGTGCAGACCTTTTAGCTTTATTCTAAAATCAATCTAATCCTTCCCTCCTACATAGCCCTTCATTATGCCTATCTAAGAGCTTCTTAAATGCCCCTAATGTGTCTGCCTCTACCACTACACCTGGCAGGGTGTTCTATGCACCCACCACTCTTAAAAAAAACCTCTGACATTCAATCATCTTAAAATTATGCCCCTTCATATTAGCCATTTCCACCTTGCGGAAAAGTCTCTGGATACATTATAACCCGTGTACACTACCTCACTATTTTTTCACTCTGTTTGCATGGCATACTTAATTTTAATTTTATGTAAAATACAGATATAATTTATATCTCATTCTCCTTCACTCCAAAGAGAAAAGCCCCATCTTGTTCAACCTATCTTCATAAAACATGCCCTCGAGTCCTGGTAAATCTCCTTTGCACCCTATGTAGATATAACATTGTTACTCCTTTAATGAGGCTGCATCAAAACTTGCAGGAATTTGTTACTAAACACCAGGGGTGACAGCAGCTTCAGGACAAGGGCTTAAACAGTTCAAGGAGGCCAAACATCAACTCGGAGAATGCAAAAGTAAAACACACCCTTCACTAGTAACATGACGGAAATGGCACTGTTTTGCCAAGTACATTCCCCAAGAAACCATATGATTAACAGTACAAAGCTTAAAAAGAAAAAAAAATCAGTCGGAGTTCCTCCAGCATTTTGTGTGTTTTGCCTTGGATTTTCAGCACCTGCAGATGTTTTTGTCTAAGTATTACTTGAAAAGTAATACACAAGAAAATGTAAGTATTACTTGAAGGTGGAACTGCAACTTAGAAATGCTTCTAACTTCCCCATCATCCTCTGAATATGCTGACTCTGAGCCAAATAATTGCTCTTTACGATGAAGGATGAAGCCCATGAACAGTTTCAAGCCCAGCGGTGAAAGGAGGAGAGTTGGGTACCAGGCTAGCAAACTCATCCTGCAAAAATCCAGAGCTACAGAAGTGGCAAGTGAAGTTCCAAAGACTTCATCCCTGGGAAAGGAAGAGTCTTCACCTGGAAGACACATGAAGTCATGTGGCAAAAGCAGGTGCCACAGAGCCACTCAAGCATCTATCGACCCAGGACAGAGAACTCTGGTGAACTACTCCTGGCAGCCTATGCCCCAGTAGGGGCGATAGGCTTAAAAAGAAGATAATGGTGATGATGGAATAAGCAGAAATATTCACCAAAAGGGGAAAATGACAATTCAGCCTAACCCTATTCTCACTGGAATTTCAGATAGCATTCTCAGGCATCCCAATCCAGAGCAGCACTACTTGGTAGGCTAGAAGAAATGAAGTCAAAATGCTCCCTCTCTTGAAGCAGCTACCATTGAAATTAACTTGCTCAGAACAGATTGGGAACTGAGGTCAATTCCCTCTGCTCTAGTTAGACCCAAGTTTTAACCAGAGCAACATCGAAAGTAGTTTAAATGAGAAAAATACAATAAGAAACACTGAATTAAATTCAAATAGTAAGTTAGATTATTAACCCAAGGAAAAGGAATATGCATGAAATGTATTAACAGCTCTTCAGAGCTGATGCATACCAGTTAGAAAGAGCCTGAAGGGCAGCATTCATATAGCAAGTGTTTCCGATGTTTTTCAAACCAGTGAGACCTGGAGAAACAATACAAGTTTAAAATCCACACCTCTTAAAATACAACACACATCCGCATGAATAGAAATGGAAGCTGGTGATCACTTCAGCCTGTCTCGCTTCAATATGTGCTTTATAGTTTTAAAACAATTGCTTTAACTTTCCCCAGACAGAGGAGTATTAACAGCTAAACAAAAAAATCAGCCACTTTGAACATCAGACCTCTTGACTTGATATCATCATATTCAGCTTCTGCATCTAGATAAGTTCCCATTATTGTCTTGCGGTCCTTTGTTGACTGCTCAGGAGACAGGTCCTGGAATACAAATGCACAGAAGAGTATGAGAAAAGTCACGTACAACTTGGACACAACTTGCATCTGTCCATTACAAGATACACACAGGAATGTGAATATGCAATAAACCACTATTCCTTTAGTATTTCCATCCATTAACAAAGAACAGAGAACACTACAACACAGAACAGGCCTCCGGCTCACGATGTTGTGCTGGACATCTTAGCTACTTTATAAAACGCTAGTTAGGCCACATCTGAAGGATTGCATACAGTCTGGTTGCCCCATTCAATAGACAATAGGTGCAGGAGTAGGCCATTCGGCCCTTCGAGCCAGCACCATCATTCACTGTGATCATGGCTGATCATCCACAATCAGTATCCAGTTTCTGCCTTATCCCCATAACCTTTGATTCTGCTATCTTTAAGAGCTCAATCCATCTCTTTCTTGAAAGCATCCAGAGACTTGGCCTCCACAGCCTTCTGGGGCAGAGCATTCCATATATCCACCACTCTCTGGGTGAAAAAGTTTTTCCTCAGCTCCGTTCTAAATGGCCTACCCCTTATTCTTAAACTGTGGCCTCTGGTTCTGGACTCACCCATCAGCGGGAACATGCTTCCTGCCTGCAGCGTGTCCAATCCCTTAATAATCTTATATGTTTCAATAAGATCCCCTCTCAGCCTTCTAAATTCCAGAGTATACAAGCCCAGTTGCTCCAATCTTTCAACATATGACAGTCCCGCCATCTCGGGAATTAACCTTGTGAACCTACGCTGCACTTCCTCAATAGCAAGAATGTCCTTCCTCAAATTTGGAGACCAAAACTGCACACAGTACTCCAGGTGTGGTTTCACCAGCGCCCACACTAGGCCCATTCTAGGGAAAATGTCTTGGCTTCAGAGAGGGTGCAGAGGAGGTTTACCAGGATATTGCCTGGACTAGAGGGCATGTGGTATAATGAGAGGTTGGACAAACTTGGGTTGTTTTCTCTGCAGCAATGGAGGCTGAGGGGAGATCTGATAGAAGTTTATAAGATTACGAGAGGCATAGATAGAGTAGACAGGCAATACATTTTTCCAAGGGTTGAAATGTCTAATGCCAGAGGGATTTAAGGTGAGAGGGGATAATTTCAAAGGAAATGTGAGGAGCAAGTTTTTGAGACTGAAAATGGTTGGTTGGTGCCTCAAATGCACTGCCTGGGGTGGTGGCAGAGGCAGAAACATTAGGAATTTTTAAGAGACTTTTAGATACACACATGAATGTGAGGAAGATGGAGGGATATGGACATTCTATAAGTAGGAGGGGTTTTGATTTACTTTTTAGCTGATTTGGCACAGCATTGTGGGCCAAAGGGTCTGGTCCTGTGCTGTACTGTTCTATGTTCTACATTCTAAGACCAATCTAACCCTTCCCTCCTACGTAGCCTTCCATTTTTCTATCACCCATGAGCCCATCTAAGAATTTCTGAAATGCCCCTAATTATGTATCAGCTTCTAGCAGCAGCCCTGGCAGGGTGTTCCACAACCCCCACCGCCACTCACAGTGTAAAGAAAACTTACCTCTGACATCCCTCCCCCCAACACTTTCCTCCAAACACCTTAAAATTATGCCCCCTGGTGTTTGGCATTTCTGCCCCGGGAAAAAGTCTCTGGCTATCTACCCAATCTGCCTCTTATCATCTTATTTACCTCTCATCCTCCTATGCTCCAAGAGAGAAGCTCTAGCTCACTCCACCTTTCTAATTAGACATACTTTCTGATCCAGACAGTATCCTGATAAATTTTCTCTGCACCCTTTCTAAAGGTTCCACATCCTCCAATAATGAAGCAACCAGAACTGAACATA
This sequence comes from Mobula hypostoma, assembly GCF_963921235.1. Classification (NCBI taxonomy): domain Eukaryota; kingdom Metazoa; phylum Chordata; class Chondrichthyes; order Myliobatiformes; family Myliobatidae; genus Mobula; species Mobula hypostoma. Next base: position 103,663,976 of record NC_086108.1, read on the forward strand.
AAATTCCAAATGTGGCTGAAGCAGGGTTTTATAGCGCTGCAACATTACCTTACGATTATTGAACTTAATTCCCCTGACTATTGAAAGCCAAGGTATCATATGCCATATTGTTTAGCATTTATCAAAGATCTTATTTAAAGGATTTTTACTTTAAATGGGAAAACTATACTTTCTACACTTCAGAAAATATAGAAAATATATTAGTTTCAGCAATATTCATATAATTTTTAGAACCACTTCACCAACTTACTAAAAAAGGATCTTAGATGTCAACAATGTTGATTATGGAGTGTCTGAACCACAATGCTTTCATCGGCTTTACACTTGAATCTTTACCTGAGGGCATGACCCAACACCAAGGAGCAATCATCCCACCTGCAAACTCAAAAGGCTCATCAAGAAGGGTGTGTGGCACTACCACTTCCCTGTCCAACTTACGCTCAGCGGCCACCTTGTTAGGTACACTTGTACATTGATGCAAATACCTAATCAGCGAATTATCAACTCAATCCATAAAAGCATGCAGACATGAGGTTCTGTTGATGTTCAGACTAAACACCAGAATGGGGAAGAAATGTAAACTAAATGACTTTGACCATTGAATGATTGATGGTGCCAGATAGGATGGTTGATTATCTCAGAAACTGCTGTTCTCCTGGGATTTTCATGCACGACAGCCTCTAGAGTTTACAGAGAATGGTGCAGAAAAGAAAAAAAAATCAGTGAACAGCACTCTGTGTTTGAAAATGTCTTGTTCATGAGAGAGGTCAGGGGAGAATGGCCAGACTGGTTCAAGATCACAAGAAGGTGACAGTAACTCTTAATAACCATGTATTACAACAGTGGTGTGCAGAAGAGCATCCTTGAATTCACAACATGTTAAACCTTGAAGTGGATGGGCTACAGCAGCAGAAGACCATGGACATACACTCAGTGGCCACTTTGTTAGGTTCAGAAGGTACCAAGCAACATGGCCACTGAGTGTATGTGAAACTCCAATGCAGCACTGTGGGCTGTCAATGTTCTCTGCACAGCATGAAACTCAGTTGCACCTCATTAACACCACCTTCTCCAGAACAGTGAGTAGCAGAACCTGAACCACACCATTCCACATAGAATAACAAGTAGAATGTTGCTATAACAGACAGTATTGAATGAAAAGCTTTCCCTTCTTTACCTCATAATATTTATTGGTCAATGACATTATTGGTGTAGGACAAACATGCTTCAAGAGCTGCAGACATTTGGGGTGGCACTCTAGCTTTACTGGGCCATCTCCCTGGGTTCAATTCTTGCCACTGTCTGCTTCATGTGAGTTTCCTTCCACATTCAAAACATCTTTGGGTTAGTAGGTTAGTTGGTCACATGGGTGTAATTGGACATCACGGGCTCATGGGACAGAAGGGCCTGTTACTGCACAGTATCTCTAAATTTAAAAAATATACTTCAGTAAGTTCTTCTAATCTCCGCTAATTTCGAATTGATTTATTATTATTACATTCACCGAGATACATTGGAAAGTTTTGCTTGCAAACCATCCATACAGATAATTCCATCCATACACAGGTGGTACAGAAACAAAGTCAGTCCTGTCAAGGTGGTCAGATGAAGTCCACATGCCTACCTGGCTTTCAGGAACCTGAAGTATTCTCCCATTTTGCACTGGAGGGGGTCCAAGCTTCCGATCCAGAAAGACTTCTTTGCTACATGCGTAACACCAGACTCGCAAGGTGGTGAGGTTTACAGTGAGATTGTGCATGGTTTCCTGCAAAAAATGGGAGCAGTGAGTTTCAATGCAGCTTCTAATTTGAAGAAGTTAAAATTCTATACAAATGCTGAGATCCAATGTAGTCCTTTAAGCTGTCTCAGCAAGCAAAAACCAATGGGTAATCACTTGGTCTAACAGGGGTTCCCAACCTGGGAACAACCTTGCTTAATAATTTTGGTTCATGGCATAAAACAGGTCAGGAACCCCTGGTCTACAGGAAGCCCGTGCACAGTGAATCTGTGCTTCCAAATGAGAAGATCTTGTTTCTCCAGTTTATAAACCTACCAACACTACCTCACTATTTTGTTCTCTTTCTGCAGGTTTTTTTAAAAATAAGTTTCTTATTGGAACTTATAGTATTTTTTAATGTATTGCACTCTGCTGCTGCCACAAAAACAAACAACAAATTTCATGAGTATCAGTGAAAATAAACACGATTCTGATTAAGGATGCAAATCTACTTCTGCCTATTTCTGGTTCCCCGAACTTGCACTGCCCATTTAAGTCGGTCGTACAAATCTCCCACAGTGAGGCTATGGTTTACTTGCCCAAAACAGAACCCTGGCTTCCCAAAACTAATGCATGGATAAGTTTCACAGAGAGAGGACAGTTGCACAGACATCGAACAGAGTGGTTTGATGCTAAAGGGAACTGTAACATTACTCTATGTTGTTCTGCTGAATATTGTGAGTATCCTATGTTAGCACAGGAATGTACGACAACACTTGTGGGCAGCCCCCAGCACACCCTTAGGTTATCTTGGTTGTGAACACAAATGGTGTATTTCACTGTATATTTTAATATACACATGACAAGTAAATTTGAATCTTGTTTAATTTACTGGACTTGTTCACAGAGCATAAAACTACAAGCATAACAAAAGTTTGAATTTAAATTCAGCTAACTAAATCAATTTGGATTTCTTCCCCTCCACTCCCCACAGAAAACACTAATCACGTCAATATGACCACAGACCTACCAGTTTATTGCAAATTCCCACCTGGTTTACCAATATCCTCAACTGAAAGAAATCTGCCTCCCTCACTTTACCAGGCCTAGAGGGAACCCCAGAACCATTAAAGGCATCAGTTAGTCTTGCGAGACCATGGATCTGCGCCTGGAAAGTCTTCACTCTCCAGGGCGCAGGCCTGGGCAAGATTGTATGGAAGACCAGCAGTTGCCCATGCTGCAAGTCTCCCCTCTCCACGACACCAATGTTGTCCAAGGGAAGGGCATTAGGACCCATACAGCTTGGCACCAGTGTTGTCGCAGAGCAATGTGTGATTAAGTGCCTTGCTCAAGGATACAACTCATGTTGCCTCGGCTGGGGCTTGAACTCACGACCTTCAGGTCGCTAGTCCAAATGCCTTAACCACTTGGCCACGTACCCACACCACCAATGTGGTTAACTGCCTGCAACGGGGGCGGGGGCAGAAATGCTGGGAGTACGAGATATAAAGCTTAACATTTACTGAAAATATGGAATAAGAATGGAATTCTGAAAATACTAAATAGATCTGGTAATCTTTCTCTCCCTATTGATTCTGAGTTAATGTTACATGAGGATGATCTTAGATTAGAACTGACACAGACAGAAACAGCTGGTTACCTGAAACTGTTAAATACATTACTTCCTGAATAGAAAATGAGGTGTCGTTTCAATACTGTATTCTGAAAGAACCTGTATACCCCTATAATATTACTCACTTCTTCTCCTCTCCAGAAAACAAAGGTGTTATTTCCTGAGCTTACGTTGACCAAAGACAGTTTTGAGTGGGAGTGAGATACAAAATTAGTGAAATACAATTGAAAGCTCAGTCACCACTGTGAACTGAATTGAGATGTGTTGTAAGGTGGTTAACCAATCACCTTGAGACTGCTCCAAATTTGTCCATATAAGCTCCAAAAGAGTGCCCCATTTCCTGTTGATGTCTTCAACAATGAATTCAAAAATTTCAAATAACCAGCCATCCTTATCTGTGGCCAGTTCCGGAGAATCCCATATAATATTAACTAACTATTTTCTCTACAGAGTTGCTAACCAACCTGCTTCCAGCATTCTCTTTTTGTTTCATACTTCTCACAACTGTTGTGTTCTGCAAATTATTACATTTGTTTCTCTCTACTCCTCCCATTCATTTCCCTCCATTTACACACCTCCAAAAACATCAGTTTTGATTAGCACGTATTCATCATCCTCTCTTAGACATGCATCACCTGGTCAATCTTGGTATGTGTCTTGTCACACACACACTTCAGTTTTTTGTTTTTTCACCTCTTTTTCACTCATAAGATGCTTAGTGCTTTTACAGTTTTGATGAAATGAAATTGAACAAACATTTAACAGTTTTTCTCTCCACAGGTGCCACATGACCTGCTTTTCTCCAAAAATTTCCACTTTCATTTTAAACCAGATGGGATCTCCCTATGCGGCAAGTTTTCACAATTCAACAAACCTTCCACAGAATACACATAAAATTGCAATAGCTCCCAGAAGTTTAACAATTCCCTTGAAGATGTGCTGTAAAACCACATTTTTCAACTCATAACTTTGCAAGTGCCTTTGATAAATGGATTATTCTTCACACAAAATGCTGGCAGATCTAGTAAGAGTTCAGCACGGACTAGAAGGGCCGAGATGGCCTGTTTCCGTGCTGTAATTGTTGTATGGTTATATCTCAGTTGATCAGTCTTGATGAAGGCTAAAAATGTGAATTGTTTATTTTTCTCCATAAATGCTATCTGACCAGCTGAGTTTCTCTAGCATTTTGTGTGTTACGCTGGATTTCCAGCATTGGCACAATCTCGTGTGTTTATTCTTTACAATTTGGTTTACCTGCCCTCCTCAGTGAGTCAAAAACTGACATGGTACTATTTGAAGAACAGTAAAGTCCTTCTTGCTGACTTAGGCAGTATTTATCCCTCACCAATATATCTTAAGAGACATTATCTAGTCATTTATCACCACTGTTTTCAAAAGTTTATTGTTAACAAACCACGTACCACGTGCTATATTCCAGCAGCAGCTTCACTGGTTGCAATTTTGGTTGTGACAATTTCTTTTATTGTGAAAAGTTGCTGCTTGAATGCAAGATTCCTTTTGCTAAAGTTCCACACCTACCTGGGAATGAAGCGTGCTGTGATCCGAATGGGATTCTCCACAACCAACATAGGGACAGCCATTCTGTTTGCAAAGGAGCAAAGCCAACAAGTCAGAGGGTGGAGAGACTTTAATGCAATGAATCTCTAGTACAAACCATACATCACCTTACCTCCAAACATGCCCAGAGGTTTGGGCCTCCAACTTTGCAGTCTTGACAAGTGCCCTACCCAGAATAAAAACATCATACTGTTATTATATCAGAAAAAGGGAAGTAAATTCCAATTCTTTGTGCTAAAGATCAATCATCGCATGATTGATTTGACTTTCCATTTACAGTGGTGTATGTCATGTATATTTTGAACCTGCTCCTAACAATTTTCTCCGTTGCTCATTTTTGCTACCATATTCTATCTTTGGCCTTAAAAACAGGGCACCTCTCTTCCATCTTACAGCCTTCAGTTCCTCGAAAACAAGGTGGCAATGAGGGAGGACTGGGATGGGGAAATGGAATGATAACTTAATTATAACTTCCTGATTTAAATCATCCTTTATTATTGATGACCATGAAACAAAGCACAGTACAGACCTTTCAGCCCACAATATTGTGCTTGACCATGAAACACAAAGTACTGATCATTCAGCCCACAATATTGTGCCAACCTTTTAACTTACTCCAAAATTAATCTATCACTCCCCCACTCCAACAACAACCTCCATTTTCCTTTCAATAGACAGTAGACAATAGGTGTAGGAGTAGGCCATTCAGCCCTTCGAGCCAGCACCGCCATTCACTGTGATCATGGCTGATCATCCACTATCAGTATCCAGTTCCTGCCTTATCCCCATAACCCTTGATTCCACTATCTTTAAGAGCTCTATCCATCTCTTTCTTGAAAGCATCCAGAGACTTGGCCTCCACAGCCTTCTGGGGCAGAGCATTCCATATATCCACCACTCTCTGGGTGAAAAAGTTTTTCCTCAACTCCGTTCTAAATGGCCTACCCCTAATTCTTAAACTGTGGCCTCTGGTTCTGGACTCACCCATCAGCGGGAACATGCTTCCTGCCTGCAGCGTGTCCAATCCCTTAATAATCTTATATGCTTCAATAAGATCCCCTCTCAGCCTTCTAAATTCCAGACTATACAAGCCCAGTCGCTCCAATCTTTCGACATATGACAGTCCAACCTACGCTGCACTCCCTCAATAGCAAGAATGTCCTTCCTCAAATTTGGAGACTAAAACTGCACACAGTACTCCGGGTGTGGTCTCACCAGGGCCCTGTATAGCTGCAGAAGGACCTCCTTGCTCTTATACTCAATTCCCCTTGTTATGAAGGCCAGCATGCCATTAGCTTTCTTCACTGCCTGCTGTACTTGCATGCTTGCTTTCAGTGACTGATGTACAAGAACACCTAGATCTCGTTGTGCTTCCCCTTTTCCAAATTTGACTCCATTTAGATAATAATCTGCCTTCCCGTTCTTACCACCAAAGTGGACAACCTCACATTTATCCACATTAAACTACATCTGCCCACTCACCCAGCCTGTCCAAGTCATCCTGCATTCTCATATCATCCTCCTCACATTTCACACTGACACCCAGCTTTGTGTCATCGGCAAATTTGCTAATGTTACTTTTAATTCCTTCATCTAAATCATTAATATATATTGTAAACAGCTGTGGTCCCAGCACTGAACCCTGCGGTACCCCACTGGTTACCGCCTGCCATTCCGAAAGGGACCCGTTAATCGCTACTCTTTGTTTTCTGTCAGCCAGCCAATTTTCAATCCATGTCAGTACTCTGTCCCCAATACCATGTGCCCTAATTTTGCCTACTAATCTCTTATGTGGGACTTTATCAAAGGCTTTCTGAAAGTCCAGGTACACTACATCCATTGGCTCTCCCTTGTCCATTTTCATAGTTACATCCTCAAAAAAATTCACATGCCTGAAAGAATCTAAGAATCTCTTAAAAGTCTCTCATTCATCTGCCTCTCCCATGACTTCTGGCAGCATATCCTACACACCTACCACACAAAAAAAAACTACCTCTGACATACTCCCCAAACATGCCCCCTTCTACAAGCCATTTCCACCCTGGGAAAAAAGTCTCTGGTTGTCCACTATCTTATCCTCTTAAAATCTTGTACACCTCTTATCAAATCACCCCTCATCCTCCTTTGCTCCCAGAACTTTGTTTACATGAGACATATTAAGACACAAAGACATATTGATGATTCTGGAACTGCAAAATCACTGAGCCATGAACTGTCATGATAATAGCTTTAAGAACGTGATTCCTACAGAAACATCTTGCTGAGGATAAACTACTAAATCCATACGTGTTTAATTGACCACTCACACCACCAAGTCGGAAAGAGTGCAGAGAAGATTTATATGTCTGGATGCAAGGGATTAATTTATGAGGAGAGGTTGAGCAGGTTGGGACAATCTTATATAGAAGCACAAAATCATGAGGGACATAGATAGAGTCAATGCGCAAAGTCTTTTTCCTGGGATTGAGGAAATCAAGCTTAGGTTTAAGATGAGTTGGGGAGACATTTAATAGGAACCTGAAGGGCAACTTTTTCACCCAGAGGCTCATATATGGAACAAACTCTCAGAGGAAGTGTACATTTACAATATTAAAAGGCACTTGGACAGGTTCATGGATAGGAAAGGTTTACAGGGATGGGTAAACCCAGGCAAACGAGACTGGCTTAGATGGGAATCTTGGTCAGCATTGACCAGTTAGGTTGAAGGACCTACTTCCATATTGCATGATTCTCTAACTGCCAGGGTTCTGCAAAATGCTGTAAAATGTAGAGTTATGTCAAATACAGTTCAATTTGTAATTCCGAACCTCCAAGTCTCATTCACTGAATTGAACATAAGATCCAAGCAAATATTCATTACACTAGAGGAAAAGATACCCTGCCAGAGGCACCATCTTTTACACAAAAGTTGTCAAACCAAGGAAGGTCTTGTTTAACCTACTGGGTGCAATAAATGACAAGAATGTCCCAATCAACTTTTAGCTTTCTTCTAACAGCACTAATACACATTAACAGAAGCCTTAGGTCTGACACCACCAGGCCAAGAAACAGCTACTTCCCTTCAACCATTCAGTTTTTGCATCAATTGGCAAAATCTTAATAAGCACAGTTTAGCAACACTATGACCTCCCTGCACTAAAATGCACTTTATTTTTCTTCTAATCATGTTCTTTCCTGTAACAGTTGTGTATAATTTACAGATATGTTTAACTTGTGTTTTTCGTGTGAACGCTGCATGTATGATACTTTGCACCCGTGATGCTGCTGCAAGTCAGTTTTTCATTGCACCTGTGCAGACAGGCACTTGTGTATTTGACTGACGTTATCTAGTTATGATCATGGCTGTTTTATAGGAATTTGCAGTGAAATATTTGGCCACTCTATTTCTAACATTACAAAAGGCACACAGCAAATGTGCTTCATTTGTTGTGAAGCATTTCTGGATGCAAAAGGCCCCACATCGATGCAACTTCCTCCTTATCATAGATGTGATCATTTATTCTATATCAGGAAATTAATAACAAGCCTCAAGTTCAAGTTGAACTGTCATTCAACATTGCACATGAATACAGCAAAAACTGAGGCCAAGGTGCAAAACACAGTACGAACAGTCACACCCATCACATACAACACATATAGTTACGATAGCAGAAAAGCATAGTCACAAAAAAAAGGTGACTTACATGAGACTTTTCAATCAGTTCATCTTTTGTCACTTCACCCACTGATTCCAAGTGAACACAATCACTGAGATGTGACATCTTCACAGCAATAGCTTCCTATAGCCCTTTTCGATGCAATACTGCCTATACAACAGTGAGAACAGCTGTAGGTGAGGGTCTCTGAGTTATTTTGAGAAGCATGCAGCTACCTTCTGCAAAATAATAACAATCCAAATGAATCAGATCTTCTCAAGCCTGAAATAATTGCACATTACTTACAACCAGCCCACCGAACAGCGAAAGACTACCTTCTGGAGTTTATGAAAAGATAAAGAACCCTTCACCTATATTGCTACAAACTTCAGAATTTGACAACTTAGCCAATTAAATACCATTTATATATTTTTTCAAAATGTCATACTAAGGCCAAAACATAAGGAGGGTTATAATTTCAGCGTGCACCTGAAGCTGTTCCAATTTTGTTCCAACTTTGGTATTAGAATGAGGCAGAAACAAGGCACGGAGGCATGGAGGCCTCTAAACCACAACAACGCTGCGGTTCTCTTGGACGAGTTTAATTGGTCACAAGGGTGTAATTGGGTGGCTCAACCTTGTGGGCTGGAAGAGCCTGTTACAGTGCTGTATCTCTAAAATAAAAACTAATATTTATAAACTGATAAGGTGGCCAGAACAATGGCAGGAGGAATTAAGCTATGAAAAATGCAAGGTGCATTTTGGGAGGACTGATAACATTCGGCTATATGGAATGAATTGTAGGACCCTGAGGAGTACTGAGGCATTGGCGTACATGTCTATCAATCCACGAAAGCAACAGCGCATGTAGACATGTTGAGTTAAAAAAATGCATACAAGTTATTGGTTAACTATATAGAACTTTAGGACTTCAAACAGTATAGTACCTCCGGCTCATGATTAGCTAAGGGTAGGAAATGTGAGGAAGAATTTTGTCACCAGAAGCTGACTGAAATCTGGAATGAGCTGTCTGATAGATGTTGGAGATAGGTACTAACAACATTTAAGTATGTCGATGAGCACTCAGAATGTATAGATTGGAAGACTACATGCAAAATAGCATCAGTATAGAAAGATACTTGCATACCATAGGTGGATTCTATGGTATTTCTTTGTTCTATTGCGAATGCCTGCGGGAAAATGAATCTCAGGGTAGTATATGGTAACATATATGTACAGTGGATTCTGGTTCATCGGGACAGCTGCTTATTTGGGACAACTCTTAAAGAGAAAAAAAAACAATTGAGAAGATAGCCAGGATTTCCCTCATTTATTTGGGACACTATGCCATTTAATTGGGACAGGAGAATGTTGCCGAACAGTTTCTAAATAGTGTCAGTCATATGCACTTGTGTGACTGTTAGACACTACATCATGTTTAGATTGAATAGCTTTTAAATAGTGTCAGTTGCATGTGTTTGTATTCAAAATGTAGTGATTTTTGTTACTGATGCTGGTGAGAAATAAACGGTAAGACATTCAGAACAGTTTTATTCACTGTGGTTTCAAGCATTCAGGTTCGGAGGTGTAAGAAATAGCCACGAGAGAAAGTGAAACAAATTCACATTAACAAGTTAGGAACTACAAAGAACTTGAAGGTATCAACAATCATCTTCAATGCTACAATGAAAATGAAGCTTTGGAGCATGCAATCTTTGAAAACATTGTATGAAGGCAGTCCATTATCTGCACTTGGTGTCTGTGCTGATTTTGTTCATTTTCAGATAATCAAAAGAACACAGCAGCATACACTGGACAGTTTTATAGTATTGCAGTAGTAATGGTAGTGCTCTAATTTGAATTGCATTTCATTTAAAAACATAATTTGTTACTCAGTTAAACAGTAGTTTGTCTTTTTTTTTACCTTTTTAACTATTTTCATGAAACTTCAGCTAACTGGGGCAGCCACTTAACTAGGCCAAAAATGTAGTGGTCCTGATGCATCCCAATCAACTGGAATCCACTGTACTTTGATACTAAATTTACTTTGAATGGGCACAGAAACAATGGGCTTGTTTTCATGCTGTATAAGGAAGCATTCTACTTGGACGCCATGAAGCTGAGAAGCTTACCAAGTCCTGGAAAGGTGGTGGTCCTGGTGCGAGAAAGGAGACAAGCTGCAGTCTATCAAGGGTATAAAGACCAACACGGATATCGAAGGAATATTGCTTTGAAGAAATGAAAACAGAAAACTGTCAAACACCAAAAGCCGAAGGAATGCATTAAATTGAATTAACCAACACCTTAATTTACTTAGCCTGAGCTTCCCCTATGATGTGATATTTGGAGGTTTAACTCCAACACAAGAGGACTGTGCAACTTCGACAGGCTGTTCAGGATGAATTTTCCAGAATCAGAATCAGGTTTATTATCAACGACATCTGTTGCGAAAACTGTCGTTTTGCGGCAGCAGAACAGTGCAATAGTTACTATATGTTACAACACCTGCAGTGAAAACGTCACCAAAATTTTAAACCATCTCTCAGTGAGATGGAGGCCACAGAAAGTTGTAAATTTAAACCAGTGAAATTGTATCACAGTCGGTTGCATGATGGCCTGCTATGGAAATACCAATGTCCAAGAATAGGAAAGCCAACAAAAAGTGGAGGATACAGCCCAGAGCATCAGAGGATAAGCCTTCCCCACCACTGAACACATCCAAAAGGAATGCTAGCACAAGAAAGCAGCATTCATTATCAAGGGCCACCACCATCCAAGGCCATGCTATTTTCATCAGGAAGGAGGTACAGAAGCCTTAGATCCCACACCTCCAGCTTGAGGAACAGGCATTACCGTTCAGCCATCAGAATCCTGAACCAGCGTGGGTAACTTTACTTACCTCAACTCTGAAATGATTCCACTACCTGTGAACTCACCTTCAAGGACTCTACAACTCATGTTCTCAGTATTATTTATTAATTTGCAGAGTCTGTCTTCTTTTGCACTTCGGTTGTTTGTTAGTCTTTGTGTATAGTTTTCATTGACTCTATTGTATTGCTTTGGTTCTACTGTGAATGCCCACAAGAAAATGAATCTCAGGGTAGTATATGGTGACATATATGTACTTTGATAATATATTTACTTTGAACTATATATTAAAAGCAACAAGGAACTTTTTTGTGAAATCTAATACTTCTGAAATACTTTTTTCAAACCTGTTTCTTTTCATTAACTTCCTGAATACATAAATGCAAAGATACCCTTCAAGTTTATTGCCTTTGGCGTACATATGCAAGGTATACGTAAATGCCAGTGAAAATCAACTTTTTGCGGCAGCAGCGGTACCACACATTACAAACATGCCCAACTCGAGTTAACAGAAACGTAACCTAACAGAAATTAATAAATGCCCTCTTCTTATTACGGCCAGAGAAGAGGTGGGACTGGAGCCAGGAAACACACACTTAACATTTTAAGAACAGTCGCCATCTGAAAGGACAGTGAACTACCTCACAATTTTTTGCTCTCTTTTTGCACTACTTATTTATTGTTAATATATATCACTTACTGCAACTTATAACTTTTCCTTTATTATATATTGCAATTACTATTGCTGCAAAACAATATCACAACATATGCCAGTGATATTAAACCTGATTTTGATAGACATTAAGCAAGCTCAAAATGATGATACAAATCCAAGATGAGAGAAACGAAATATAGTAGAAATATAGATACAAAACTAAGTACTAATCTATATTAGAAAGTAAGACGCAAAGAACAGGGTGTTGCTGTAAAGATGTCACACCTTCGACTTTCTTAGCTGACAATGTTCCTCAACTTACACCAGCAATGACCAATTAGCATATCAGCTATCAACTTCGGTCTTAAGGATCTAACACATTAGAGATGAACACTTGGCTAAATGCAGTAATTGTACTTCAAAGGCAGCAATACTGAGAACCGCACAGCACAGGAACAGGAACTTTAGCCCAAAATATTGTGTCAAATTAATTCAATTAGCAATCAAAACTGTAATTAAACTCGTTTCTCCTGCCTGCACATGGGTCCATACCTCTCCATTCTCTACACATTCATATTCCTTCTAAAAGACTCTTAAACGCCTTTGTCATAGTTGGAATTGTAATATTTGTAAGACATAGGAGCAGAATTAGGTCATTTGGCCGATCTAGTCTGCTCTGCCATTCCATCATGGCTGATTTATTATCCCATTCAACCCCATTCTCCTGTCTCTCCTTCCCCCCTCCCAAAACCTTTGATGCTCTAACTAATCAAGAACCTATCAATCTCTGCTTTAAATACACCCAATGACTTGGCCTTCACACCCATCTGTTGCAATGAATCCCATAGATTCACCACCCTGTGGCTAAAGAATTCCACCTCTTCTCTGTTCTAAAGGAACGTCCTTGTATTGTGAAGCTGCGCCCTCTGGTCCTAGACTTCCCCACTATAGGAAACATCCCTTTCATGACCACTCTATCTACGCCAACACGCCTTTTCTTAGATAAGGGACTCAAAATTGCTCCAACTGCAGTCTGACCAATGCCTTATAAAGCCTCAGCATTACATCCTTGCTATTATATTCTAGTCTTGAAGTGAATGCTAACATCGCATTTGCCTTCTTTGCCACTGACTCAACCTGCAAATTAAACTTTAGGGAATCCTGCGCGAGGACTCCCAAGTCTTTTTGCAGTTCTGATTTCTGAATTTTTTCCTCATTTAGAAAATACTCTATGCCTTTATTTCCTTTTACCAAAGTGTATGTCCAGCTACTTCCCTACTCAGTATTCCATCTGCCACTTCTTTGCCCATTCTCCCAATATGTCGAAGTTCTCCTAAAGACTCCCTGTTTCCTCAACACTACCTGCCCTTCCACCTATCTTTGTATTGTCTGCAAACTTGGCCATTATTATCTCATGTACCAAGATACAGTGATAAGCTTGTTTTACATTCTGTTCATACTGATCATGTTTGATGCTTAACACAAACTCAAGTGTGACAGTGTATTTCTTCGCTTCACTGGTAAAAATTTCTTCTTATACTAATTCCAAAAATATCCTTTCACTCTCAGACCTTTTCAGTAATGATTCTGACCAAAGAACAAGGTCAAAACAAGATTAGAACTGAAGTCTCATTAAGACAAACTTCCCTCTCCAGATATTAATAATATGTTGATTGAATATGATGTGTGCAGTCTTAAGCCTGGATAGATCTACAATAATGGCATTCCAATTGTTAATCCATTGTGTAGTGCTGCAGGAAATTGAACACCTTCCACTTAAGGCTGAGTTGCTGGGCAATAGAGACGAAGGGGCACTTGGCTTGCTTCCTAGATTTCAGTATCAGAATCAGGTTTATTATCATTGACAATGTCACAAAATGTGTTGTTTTGTGTTGCAGCAGCAGTACAGTGCAGCACATAGAACAAACTATAAATTACAATCAGAAAAAACATATATAAAAGAAAATTAAATTTAATCAGTAGTGCCAAAAGAAAGCAAAAAAACAAGTGAGGAAATGGTCATGGACTGTTGAGAAATCTTTTGGCAGAGGGGAAGAAGCTGTTCATAAAACTTTTGAGCATGTACCTACAGGTACCTGTACCTCCTCTCCAAGACTGCATTTCCTGGATGGTGGGGGGAGGGGGTCCTTAATGATGGACCCCCCCCCCCCACTTTTGAGGCATCACCTTTTGAAGATGTCCTTGCCCATGATGTAAGTTGGTTGATGTAAGTTGCTGCTTTTTTCCAATGCTGTGCAGTGGCCCCTCCATACCAGAGAGTGATGCAACCAGTTATAATGCTAATACATCCCTGGAGCCTATGAGGACAAGCATTTTCAATCTGGACTGCTACTGTGCAAAACCTCAACCATCTGCCATGACTGGCCAGCTTGCCAATACATTACCAGGTGAATGTAGAGGCATGCAACTACCCAAGGGAGCACATTCCATCATGACTCAGCACTTTCAATGGAGTCAGATGCAGGAGGAAAATAAACAACACATTGGTTACTATCGTCACAAGTTACAACAGCACCTGTTTATCAACAACGTTGCCAGAGATTAGCCCTACTTGGAATTTCTCTCCTCCTTCCCTGCTGTCAAATTTCCATTTCACAGATCCCAATTTCTTCTTTTAAAGTTTCCAGTGAGATACAGCATATATTTAAGAGATACAGTACAGTAACAGGCTCTTCTGGCCCAAAGAGCCCTTGGCACTCAATTACACCCATGAGACCAATTAACCTGCTAATACAATAGGAACTCTGGGAGGAAGCTGGAGCACCTGGAAGAAATCCACACAGTTCACAGGGAGAATATCCCGAGCTGCAATAACATCGTGCTCACTGCTAGGCTATCATGGCGCTCGAATCCTGTAATTTCCTACACAACACCAACAACCCAATGAGATGACTTCACCACACGTTCCAGCAGTTGAAGGAGTACGTTCACAGCTATCTTCTCAAAGGCAACCTAGAAATGCCGACAATGTCCATAAAATTAACAAATGATTAAACCTTCCCTGAAACCTTCACTTGTCAACCTTTGATTATGACAGCAGGAACACCAATGGTTGTAGATCAGCAGCGCCACAGATTGGATTTCCAAACTGCTGCAAGCAAATTCTGACTTTTGGATATTTGCTGACAAACTAAGCTTACATCATTTAAAACACTGGCAATATACACTCAGTGTGCACTTTATCAGGTACAGGAGGTACCTAATAAAGTGACCATTGAGTATATATTTGTGGTCTTCTGCTGCTGTAGCCCATCCACTTCAAGGTTTGACATGTTGTACATTCAGAGATGCTCCTCCGTACACTACTGTTCTAACTCATTATTATTTAAGTTACTGTCGCCTTCCCATCAGTTTGAACCAGTCTGGCCATTGCCCTCTAACCTCTCTCATTAACAAGGCATTTTCGCCTGCAGAACTGCCACTCACTGGATTTTTTTCTGTCTTATGCACCATTCTCTATAATTGTGCATGAAAATCCCCAGAAAATCAGCAGTTTCTGAGATACTCAAACCACCCTGTCCGGCACCAACTCATTCCACAATCAAAGTCAGTTAGATCACATTTCTTTCTCATTCTGATGTTTGGTCTGAACAACAACTGAACTCTTGACCATGTCTGCATGCTTCCATGCATTGAGTTGCTGCCACATGATTGTCTGATTAGAAAACTGCATTAGCAAGCAGCTGTAAAGGTGCCCCTAATAAAGTGGCCACTCAGTGTAGGAACTGAATTGAAAAAAAGACTAGGATCTATTTGCCATATTTTCTCCCACCCTGTCGACTGTAAGAAACAACATAAATACTGGAAACACAAGGGACAGCAGAAGCAGGAATCTGGAGCAACTATCTGCTGGAGGAACTCAGCAGGTCAGGTAAAACTGATACAGGGTTTTGACCCCAAATGTCAAAAATTCCTTCTCCCCTGCGTACAAGATGCAACTTCGCCCACTGAATTCCTGCAGTAAATAGTCTGTTGTACAACTATTGATTGCTGCAGTTCCACAATCCAATAATTAATCAATCACAGATCCAGATGTCAGCAGAGAAAATCCCAGCAATGAAGAGTGTAGGGAACCAAAGATTTTAATATATTCATTTTTTCAGGCCCTTGGCGTCAGTAGCAGTTTTCTTATCAAAGGCATATGTTATGAAATTTGTTTTTATGGCAGCAGAACAGTGTAGACATGAAAATGACTATAAATTACAGAAGTGCAAAATAGATGAAAACAACAGCAATGTGCATGAAATCTGATGGCAAAGGCTAAGGCGCTGTTTCTAAGTCACAAAGTGTGGGTCTTCAGGCTGTTGTACCTCCTCTCCTGTGGTAGTAACTAGAAGAGGGCATGTTGCAGATGGTGAGGGTCTTTAATGACAGATGCTGCCTTTTGAAGGTGTTCTCAATGGTGGGGTGCACATGGTGGAGCTGGCTGAGTCTACAAACTTCTGTAGCCTCCAATCCAGTTGGAGCTCCCATACCAGGCTGTGATGCAACCAGTCGGAAATCTCTCAAATTTCTATACAGGTATAGAAGTTTGCAATTCTTTGATGACAAACTAAATCTCCTCTAAATCCTAAGTACAGCCTTCTTTGTAATTCACAAGGTAAGCATTTTCACTTCTTATTTGCACTCGAGAACGTGTGGTGAGTCACTGCCCGAACTAGCTGTAATATCTCTGGTGAAAGTCTTTGCATAATGTCCTGGGCAGGAAGTTCGAGCATCATTTGTTAATTTTACAGAAATTGGCATTGCTGACACCACCTCTGCTGTCTGATGTGGTTGGGAGCTTTCCTTTTGATCTGCTGTGGCTCACATGATGAGGGTATCCCACTAGGTCCCCACTAGCTTCCCTAGAATTGTGGACATCTTCAAAAAATGATGCCTCAAAAAGGTGACATCTATCATTAAGGATCCCCGTCACCCAGGATATGCCCTCTTCTTATTGCTACCATCAAGGAGGTGGTACAGGAACCTGAAGACACATCCTCAACATTTTTGGAACAGCTTCTTCCCCACCACCAGTAGATTTCTGAATGGACAATAATCCATGTACAGTACCTCACTATTTTTTTTGCCCTTTGCTCTTTTTTTTGCTCTTAGAAGATACTGTAAAGATGTGGAAGGAGAACTTTTGGCCTCAACACTAAGTGGTGTGTCTGGTGTAAATCTAATACTACACTTCAGCTAAATAATACCATCCCTACTAGAAAGTATGGTGGAAGTAGCATCATGCCAGACATACCACAGAAAGGTTTTACCATCAGGAGGTGCTGTCAGTTATTATAGAGTACACAGCTATTGACCAGCACTTGCAATAACAGTATATGAGTAGTTCAGTTAAACCTCCGATCAAACTGGGACACTGGAGAGTGTTTCAGTGATGGTGGTATCAAGGTAAGGTGGTCCTTTTGTTTGAGGTAATCGCTTCTTGGCACTTTTGTGGTTTGAGTTACTCATCACTGTCAGGAAGAAGCAATTCTCAGACACCTTGAGATTGAAGTTCCATCTGAATGAACCATTTTGGCCTTCTGAAATCCAGTTTTCAGTGGGCTCTACGTGTAGTAAAATGGCAACTGCCAAACTGCACAGGAATCAGTAAAGGCTCTGGGACTAGACAATCTCGTGGTTCAGTACTGAAGACCAAAGCTCCTCCGGCATTTTGCATTTGTATGCAGATGTGAACTGCTTCACTTTGTGAGGAGTTTTAAGTGGAAATAATGTGCACTCAGAGAACACCACTCTCCATTTCCAACATCAAGACAGAAGGAAAGTAATTACTGATGCAGCTGAAAGTGGCTGGACTAGGATAGTGCCCCAAGGAATTTCTGCAGTGATCCTTGAAATGGGATGAATAAACTCCATTAATCACACTCATCTTTCTTTGTGTAGGTTAGGAGTCCAATTATTAACCCAAGAAGTTTTCAAACCCATCCCTCGTTTACTAATCCATTCGTATGACGGACATCCAATACAGAGATTGATTCCGGCGCCAAAGTACTTTGCCCAGATGCCAGGATTGATAAGATTAATGAAACTTTTATTAAAAAGCCAATTATTGATGTCATTGAAATCAAAACTTGTATTCTTAAAAGTCATACAAAAATAGATATCTTATTGATAATAACCTCCAAGTTAGCATAGCGATGAGCGTAATACCATTACTGCTCATAGCGTCTGAGTTGGGAGTTCAATTCCAGCGTCGTCTACAGGGAATTTGTACATTCTTCCCAAGACTGTGTAGGTTTCCTTCAGGTGCTCTGGTTTCTTCCCAAAGTCCAAAGATGCACTGGTAGTAGATTAATCAGTCATTGTAAATTGTTCTGTGATTAGGCTAAGGTTAAATAAATGTCTGTTCTGCCAAGTTCCTTCAGCATTTTGTATTTGTTGCTGGGGCAATTTTCCACTTTGTTGGATGAATGCCAGTGTCATAACTATAAAAACAACTTGCAATAGAGCTCGGGTCTTCAATACTGAACTAGGATGTTGCCCGTTCCCAAAATCTTTGCTGATTCCTGTGCAGTTTGCCATTTTGCTCCACATGGTGTCAACTGAAAACGGGCACATGTGATGGCAGGATTGCAGAAGGCTAACATAGGTCATTCAGATAGAACTTCAGTCTCAATGTGTCTGCAAATTGCTTCTTCCTAATCTTTACATTGACATGTTCTGCGACTGTTGAGGATGAAGATATTTTTCAGATTTCCTCCGTCCTTAAATGGCTAATTGTTCTAGACTTGGAATGACTTCAATCTGATCAGTTAGTTGAGAGATCTGTCTATTTATTGTAAGTTGATTTTCCAGTTTAGCATTTATGTGGTCCTGCAAACTAACTTCATCAAGTGGCACTTTTTTGACAAACCGTCTGATGTTCTCCCGTCACATCGTTCAGGGTCGATCCCTTGACTTGACAGTAATGGTGGAATGAGAGATACCACAAAACATGAAAATGACAGACAGCAAGTCCTAAAGTTAGAATACGTATTTCGTCCTTAAGTTCAGTGTACCAGAGGGGTCCTCACCACAATCTAGCTCTCCCCTCTCCCATTTAAATTTCACTGTTGTGCTTGGTAATTTTGAGAGCAAATACCACCAGTCTGCTAAATTATCACTACAGCACCACAATCAAAATTACTTAAATACTCTACCTTAAAATCCAGAAAGCTGAGTTACTGCGATTCGCCAGGAGCTATAGCTTTAGGTCCCACTCCACCAGGTTGAGAAAGTTATTACCCTACAGCCATCAGGCTCCTGAACCAATGTGGATAACTTCACTCCCCTCAATGCTAAGCTGACTTCATAACCTATTGACTCAATTTGAAGAACTCTACAACACTTACTTTATTATTTGTATGATCTGTCTTCTTTTGCACACTGGTTGTTTGTCAGTCTTCCTTTATGCATAGATTTTCAGAAATTCTATTGTATTAATTTTCCTGTAAATGCCTGCAAGAAATTGAATCTCAGAAATAGTGCATATGTGTACTTTGATAATAAATTTCCTTTGACTTGAATTCTATTCTGGTACTGTCCTCTTCTGGTCAACATCACCCCAACCCCTTATACTTGCCATCTGCTCCCCCAGTCGGTTTATATCTATTGCCAACTGAAATACTGGCATATCAGCATGGCAGCTAGCAGTTAGTGAAATCACTTTACAGATCACTGATTGGGTTTGATTCCCACCAGTATAAGGAGTTTGTATTTTCTCTCCATGAACAACTGGATTTCCTCGGGGGGGGGGGGAGGGTGCTCAATTTTCGTCCCACGTTCCAAAGATGTACAGTTAGGGCTAGTGAGTTGGGGACATGTTGTGTTGATGTTGGAAGCATGGCAACATTTGCAGCCTGCCCTCCCCCAGCACATTACAAACAATGACAAACGACGCATTCCTCTGTATGTTTTGATGTACGTGTTACAAATAAAGCTATTTTTAATCTCTTTATATTTGTATAGCTTTTAATGTACCGCCATCTATTCCTTCAATTCTGTTACTGTCCTCTTCTGGTCAACATCACCCCAACCCCTCATGAATTCTAAACACTTCATTAACAATTCAGGCTTCTCTTTACCAGGGAGAATATTCTACATTCAAATTCAATCGTTTTGTTCCCTATCCAAAAGAACTTTCACAAGAAGTGAATGCAACGGAACCAAAGTATTGGGAGAGAGACTGCTTAAGCCAAGTTACTCAGGGACTCAAGGGCACACATTGCAGCAGAGATGCAATGGGTGGATAGTTGGGTGTGAAGAGACTAAAGAATGAGGTTGGCGGGGTGGGAGGGCACTTTGAATGCTGCGTGAGAAGGGAATAGAAGGATCAGCTCACTTGACTCCACGACTCAATAAATTCCTGCCTGAGCTATTCTTACCCTCAACGCTACTTTCTCACTCTCTCTGCATCCCCTGTAACTGCCTTGCAGTTCAAATATCTGTCAGTCTCTGCCTTGAATACGCTTGATGACTCACCCCACCAGTTCCTTCAAAAGGTGATGCCTCAAAAATGTTGCATCTGTCACCCAATGCCCTCTTCTCATTGCTACCATCAGGGAGGAGGGTACAAGAGCCCGAAGACACACACTTAAAGTATTAGGAATAGCTTCTTCCCCTCAGCCATCAGATTTCTGAATGGAAAATGAACCCATGAACACTACCTCACCTCTTTTTCCCCCTACTTATTTAATTGTATATATGTACTTAGTATTGTAATTTATTGTATATATTTATTATGTATTGCAATGTACTGCTGCCACAAAATAACAAATTTCATGACATATGCCAGTGATACTAAACCTGATTCTATTCTCTGGAGAACTTCAAGGATCCACAACCTTCAGAGAATTTTTTTTTTTTTTTTACTCTTCTCTGCTTGAAATGCACAACCGCTATTGCAAAACCATGATCCCTTGTTCTGGATACACTGATAAGCGGTAAAACATCTTATCAGCAACAACCCAGTTAATCCTCTACAGAATCTTGTGTTTCAATAAGAATTAGAATTGGACATCAGCTGTAGTTCTTTATAATTCCAATAAGAAAGGTTCTTACATGTTTATGTACATTCAGTGGCCACTTTATTCGGTATCTCCTGTACTTAATAAAGTGGTCACTGACTGCGTGTTCGTGGCCTTCAGCTGCTGTAACTCATCCACTTCAAGGTACAATAATGTTGTGTGTTTGGAGATGCTCTTCTGCACAAGACTGTTGGAACACCTGGTTATTTGAGTTACTGTCATCTTCCTGTTAACTTGAACCCAGTCTGGTCATTCACTGTTGATCTCTCTCAATAGCAAGGCACTCTCACCCAAAGAACCGCTGCACACTGGATTTTATTTTGTTTTTCATACTATTCTACGTAAACCCAAGAGACTGTTGTATGTGCAAATCCCAAGAGATTAGCAGTTTCTGAGATACTCAAACCACCCCATCTGACACCAACAATCATCTTACTGTCAAAGTCACATAGATCACCTTTCTTCCCCATTCTGATGTCTGTTCTGAATAACAACTGAACCTCTTGGCCATGTCTGCATGCTTTTATGCACTGAGTTGCTGACACATGATTGGCTGGTTAGATATTTGCATTAACAGGCAAGTATACAAGTGTACCTGACAAAATAGCCACTGAGTGTGTACATCAAAACATGGCAGGGAAGCATAGGGGTGACCATAACACTATTATTGAGGCAGTGATTGGGTCCATTTCCTGCCTCTGTACCGAGTGAGTTTGTACGTTTTCCTTATGACCACCGGGTGCTCCGGTTTTGTCTCACATTCCAAAGATAAACAGGTTAGGATTAGTGAGTTGTGGCCTTGCTACACTGGCGCTGGAAAAGTGATGACACTCATGAGCTGCCCCCAGCACATATTCAGACTGTGCTGGTCAATGATGCAAAAACAGCCTATTTCACTGCCTCTATGTTTTGATGTACATGTGACAAATAAAGGTAATTTTTTCATCTTAACGAGAAAACCTTCTTGAGTTTCCCAATGTATACAAATCCTTTCTTACAAAGCTATACATCGGGCTACATCAGATACAGTTGCATCAGCACCCTGCAAAGTTGCACCAAAATCTCCTCACGTGGACTCCAGCCACCCGCCCATAGACTGTCTATATTTCTCACTGCATCAGTTTAGCAGCCAGCATAACCAAAGACCCCACCCAATTTCCTCCCACCAGGCGGAAGATGCAAAAGCCTGAAAGCATGGCCAAGCTCAAAAGCAGCTTCTATCGCTGTTATAAGACCGTTGAATGATCCTCTAGTACAATGGATGGAACCTTGACCTCACAATCTACCTCATTATGATCTTGCACCCTATTGTCTCCCTGCACTGAACTTTCTCTTTAGCTATCAATTCATTCTGTACTCTGTTATCATTCTACCTCAATGCATGGTGAAATGATTTGATCTGAATGAACATTATGCCAGACCTCAGCACATGACAATAATAAACCAATTCAATTTAACTTCCATACCTCTTTATAATAAAGACTAATACTCTATTTGTCTAATTGCTTGCTAACATTGTGTCACATCCTCAGCTCCTATTTACATTGCAACATCAGTTTAAAGTATTTGCTTTCTTACTCTTCCTTCCAAGACCGATAACCTCATTTTACACATGATACACCTTTTAACCTCTCATCCACTCGCATAACCTATCTACAAGCGCTCTGCAAGTCCTTGTGACAGCCACCAATAATTATAGGCACAGTACACACGGATCATAAATAGTTGAGAACACAGCACCAGTCCCTTAGTGCCTCGCTGATTACTGCATGCTAAACTAGAAATTCTGCCCTTTTTGTGTGAGTTAGCCAATTCCTTCTCCATGGCACCACATTACCTCCAGTCCGTCAGTAAATGATGAGGGTAGATAGTGAGGTATGGAATAGGAACATAAATAGCAATCCATTTAATCCGTCAAGGGTGCTCCATAAAAGATAACGACTAGATTCAGACCTTGAAATCATTTTCCAACACTCGATTGTCACAAATCTATTGATCTGTTTTGAATGCAATCAAAGGCTGAGCGTTCACGCCCCTCTGGGGAGCACAATTCCTGAGGGAGAAGGGATAGCGAGAGATCGGAAGTGATGGGGAGAGTATGCGGCCGAGAAGGAATGGGCAGGGGAGTTGATTCCGGCTAAAGAAGACGGCTCATTTAGGCGGCATGGTGGGTCTCGGAGTTAACGGACCGGCTCTCCTCCGCAGAAGCTGCCACTCCCGGGAACCGGCCTGGCAAGGCGTTCCTTCCCTGCGGCCTAACCATAACCAGTGGTCCCCGCACTCGCCTCCAGGTAGTCCCCACCACCACCCTTCCCCAGCCGGGGGACCCATCCAGGCTCGTAGACCGGGAGCCCCACTCCCAGTCCCCCCGACTCCCTCCCACCTCAAACCGGCTGGCACTCACCCAATCCCCTCTCGTCGACCTGTCGCTGCTGGCTCTCCGCAATCCAGTTAGGACAGCTGCCCTCCTCCGGCCGCGGCAGCCAATCACAGGTCTGCCCGCCTCCGGCTGCAGCTGCCAATCACAGCTCCACCCGCCTCCGGCCGCGGCTGCCAATCAAAGCTCATCCCGCCTCCGGTCACGGATGCCAATCACACCTATCCCTCCTCAGTGTGCCTGTCAATCACACAGCCCCTGGCCTACGAACCCTTCAGCCAATCACACATCTCCCCGCCTCCAAATCGCCCGGTGCCGACTGAGAGAGTCACACTTCGCCAATGACGTTTCACTGCGACGCCTGCTACGACTGCCAATCGTTTATCACCCCTCCCACAGAGCCCCTGTCATTTACAAACCTTCTTTCCAAATTATAGCATCTCCCCTCCTCCTACGCGACTGCCAGTCAAAGAATTCCAACACTTTCAGCCGCACAGTCACCCCGGCCCAGCTACTCCTGCCAATCACAACGCAGAGAACAACGGGCATCAGCTGGTCATTGAGGCCCGCCCTGCCTACCTGCCAATCATAATCGGCGCGGAGATTCCGCCCCTAACCGCTCCATCCATTGGGCCTCACTACACCAGATCCACCAATCATCGGCTTCATTCTCAGTCAAGCTTGTAGCTGATAGGTGAAACCACATGAATGAGAGATGATGGGCAGATGGAACCAGGAGCGGGTTGGAGAAGGGAGGTGAACCAAGGGAGAAGGCTCCTTGCTGGATCGTGGATGGGGTTCAGTGGGGCGGGCGGTGATGGGTAGGTGGTACTAGGCGAGGGAGGCTGATGACTCCAGGGCTGACAGGAAGGGATGGAAAAGTTGAAGAGACCCAAGGTGAACTGAAGGGAAGATTTTAAGTTGGCAATGGAGAATGCTGATTCCAGACAGGTTGGCATGGGAATGCCAAAAGGCGTTGAAATGGTATTTATTCATATATTCACATACAGTGAGAAGTAGGCCCTTGGCACCATGCCACCCAGTTTAATCCTAGCCTTGTCACAGGACAATTTACAAAGACCAATTAACCTACCAGATGGTACATCTTTGGACCAATATGATAACGGGGAGAAAGTACAAACTCCTTCGAGGCAGCAGTGGGAATTGAACCCCGGTCACCTGTACTGTAAAGTGTTGTGCTAACCATTACACTACTGTGCTGCCCAGAATGCAACTTGGATGTTGGGTTGGCCACTGTGGAAGGAGTGCAAATACGCCTCAGAATGGTTGTCCACTCCATGTTTGGTTTCTTTACTGTAGAGGAAGCCAATGGGGAGCATCAACGACATAGACCAAATTGGAGGAGGTACAGTGCCATGCAAAAGTTTGGGCACTTCAGTCAAAATTTCTGTTACTGTGAATAGCTAAGTGAGTAAAAGATGAACTGATTTTCAAAAGGCATAAAGTTAAAGATGACACATTTCTTTAATATTTTAAGCAAGAAAACTTTTTTTAATTTCCATCTTTTACAGTTTCAAAATAACAAAAAAGGAAAAGGGCCTGAAGCAAAAGTTTGGGCTCCCTGCATGGTCAGTACTTAGTAACACCCCCTTTGGCAAGTATCACAGCTTGTAAACGCTTTCTGTAGCCAGCTAAGAGTCTTTCAATTCTTGTTTGGGGGATTTTCGCACATTCTTCCTCGCAAAAGGCTTCCAGTTCTGTGAGATTCTTGGGCTGTCTTGCATGCACTGCTCTTTTGAGGTCTATCCACAGATTCTCGATGATGTTTAGGTCAGGAGACTGTGAGGTCCATGGCAAGACCTTCAGCTTGCACCTCTTGAAGTAGTCCATTAGGATTTTGAGGTGTGTTTGGGTTCATTATCCTGTTGTAGAAGCCATCCTCTTTTCATCTTTGGCTTTTTTACAGATGGTGTGATGTTTGCTTCCAGAATTTGCTGGTATTTAATTGAATTCATTCTTCCCTCTACGAGTAAATGTTCCCCGTGTCACTGGCTGCAACACAAGCCCAAAGTATGATCGACCCACCCCCGTGCTTTGGAGAGGGGTTCTTTTCATGAAATTCTGCACCCTTTTTTCTCCAACCATACCTTTGCTTATTGCGGCCAAAAAGTTCTATTCAAAAGGTTCAAAGGAACATCTAAACAAGCCTGATGCATTTTGGAAACAGGTCCTGTGGACTGATGAAGTTAAAGTAGAACTTTTTGGCCACCCCGCCCCCCACCAAACACCTTACCAAATACTTTGCCTCATAATTCCCTGGATCAAATTCCTATTTGTCACCTTTCTACTCAGATAATCAGACCTTCTACATCCTGCTGCGGTCTCAGTCTTCCCTCCTCACCATCAATCTAACGGCTGATTTTTGCACTTTATGTAAATCTCTCTGTTGTTTGACATTTAAATTGTGATAATCTTCCAAAATTTCCAAAAAAAAGTGTTTTTACAGTGAGGTCCACAGCTGTACAATACAAAACAGTTAATTTATATTACTTATTGGAAGTCGAGGCCCCAGCACTGCCCCCTATCATACACATCTATGATTACATCATGCCAACCAGTAAAAAGCCTACTCTCACCCTACTACTGTACTTGTAAAAATGCCATCTCCTTCTATCAATTCTTCCGTCTCCACCACATCTGCTCTCAGGATGGGGATTTTCATTCTAGAACAAAGATGTCCTCCTTTTTCAAAGAAAAAGGCTTCTCTTCCTCCACCATCCACCCTAATGCTGCCCTCAACTGCATCTCTTCCATTGCACACACATCTGCTCTTTTCCCACCCTCCCGCCACCCTACCACAGATAGGGTTCCTCTTGTCTTCACCTACCACCCCACCAGCCTCCACGTCCAGCACATAATTCTCCAAAACTTCTGCCACTCCAATGGGATCCCTAACCCCCACTTCCTGCTTTCTGCAGGGATCGCTTCGTATGCAACTCCCTTGTGTATTTGTCCCTTTCCACTGATCGCCCTCCTAGCACTTACCCTCGCAAGCAGAACAAGTGCTACACCTGCCCCTATACCTCCTCCCTCACTACCATTCAGGACCCTAAACAGTCCTTCCAGGTGAGGCAACACTTCATCTGCGAGTCTGTTGGGGTCATTTACTGTGTTTGGTGCTCCTGGTGAGGCCTGTACATCGATGAGACCCACGTAGATTGGGAGACCACTTTGCCGAGCATCTACGCTCCATCCGCCAGAACAAGTGGGATCTCCCAGTAGCCACCCATTTTAATTCCACTTCCCATTCCCATTTCGATATGTCCATCCATGGCCTCCTCTACTGTGGTGATGAGGCCACACTTTGGTTGGAGGAACAACACCTTATATTTCATTTGGGTAGCCTCCAAACTGATGGCAGGAACATCGATTTCTCAAACTTTCGGTAATGCCTCCCAACCCTCCACCTCCCCCTCTCCATTTCCTATCCCCTTTTCCCTCTCTCACCTCATCTCACCAATTAACTTCCAGCTCTTTACTTCATTCTCCAGGTTTCACCCATCACCTGATGGTTCTCCCTCCCCTCCCCCCACCTTTTAAAGCTACTCCTCGGCTTCTTCACTCCAGTCCTGCCGAAGGGTTTCGGCCCAAAATGTCGACTGTACTCTTTTCCTGGCCTGCTGAATTTTTTGTGTGTGTTGCTTGGATTTTCAGCATCCGTAGATTTTCTCTTCTTTCTGGTTTGACATCCGATCAGTTTAATCCAGTCAAAAACATTACCAACTCTACCATGATCTTTTGTCTTTTACAATAAGCTTTGAAATGGCGGCTTATCAAATGCTTTCTGAAAATCCAAATATAGCCCTCTTTGTTCACAGCAGATATAATATTTCAATTCCAATAATAGTTTCAGGTTACTGAAATACTTAGGTGGAAGAATTCAAAGAGGGTATTTTAATTAAAACTAGAGCATACTAAATTGAAACTGTAAGATCAATCTAACTTCTATAGATCCCTCCCATTTTTCTTTCATCCATGTGCCTCTTTAAGAGTCTCTTAAATGTTCCTAATGTATCTGTTCCACCACCCTTGGCAGCGTGTTCCACACACCCATCACTCTCTGTGAACATAAGTTCCTATTCCATCCACTTCTTTCACATCTGTCTGACATGCACTCAACTTTTTAGGAACAGCTTCTTCCACTCCACCATCAGATTTCTAAATGGTCCATGAACCCCTGAGCTCTTTTCACACCGTTTATTTTTCCTTAATATTTATATACTGCAATTTATTAATTATTGTATTATTATTATGTTATAGCATATATTGTAATATGTGTGTCAGGGTGGAGATACGTCTCTACCAAAGGAGGTGTAAGGCACTCCTTCCCTCCGCTATCCAGCAGGTCTTCTCCTTGGGTAAAGTGGAGCATTATTGCCCACGTCAATATGACACGGCACATCATGATAATAATAGTAATATATTACATATATTGTAATTTAAAGTAACTTCTTAAATATTGTGTTGTACTCCTGCCAAACAAAAAATCTTCATGACATACATCAGTTATAGCACACCTGATTTTGATCTGTCCTTAAAATGATGCTGAAGATTAGTCACAATATTCTATTAATGGCTGAAATTATTATATGTTTAAGTCTCATATCATCTCTTTGCTTTCATTTGATGGGTATAGATAGAGTAAATGCAAACAGGCTTTTTCTACTGAGGTTGGGTGAATCTAGAACTAGAGATCATGGGTTAAGGGTGAAAGGTGAAATGTTTAAGGGAAACTTGAGGGGGAACTTCTTCACTCAGAGGATGGCAAGAATGGGGAAAGAGCTGCCAGCACAATTGGTAGGAGTGGGTTTGATTTCAACATTTCACAGAAATTTGTTTTAAGTACAGGGATCACTGACATCACTGAGTCACAGCTGAAAGAAGGCCATAGTTGGGAACTTTCGAGGTGAAATTTTGAGGGTACAGGATCTTTATGTTCCTGTTAGGTTGAAAGGAAAGGTTAAAAGTTTGAGAGAGCCATGGTTTTCAAGGGATATTGGAAACTTGGTTCGGAAAAAGAGAGAGATCTACAATAAATATAGGCAGCTTGAAGTAAATGAGGTGCTCGAGGAATATAAAGAATGTAAAAAGAATCTTAAGAAAGAAATTAGAAAAGCTAAAAGAAGATATGAGGTTGCTTTGGCAAGTAAGGTGAAAATAAATCCAAAGGGTTTCGACAGTTATATTAATAGCAAAAGGATAGTGAGGGATAAAATTGGTCCCTTAGAGAATCAGAGTGGACAACTATGTGCGGAGCCAAAAGAGATGGGGGAGATTTTGAACAATTTCTTTTCTTCGGTATTCACTAAGGAGAAGGATATTGAATTGTGTAAGGTAAGAGAAACAAGAAAGGTAGTTATGGAAAGTATGATGATTACAGAAGAGGAAGTACTGGCACTTTTAAGGAATATAGAAGTGGATAAGTCTCCGGATTCTGACAGGATATTCCCTAGGACCTTGAGGGAAGTTAGTATGGAAATAGCAGGGGCTCTTGCCGAAATATTTCAAATGTCATTAGAAATATGGATGGTGCCGGAGAATTGGCGTATTGCTCATGTTGTTCCATTGTTTAAAAAGGGTTCTAAGAGTAAACCTAGCAACTATCGGCCTGTGAGTTTGACGTCAGTGGTGGGTAAATTGATGGAAAGTATTCTTAGAGATGTTATATATAATTATCTGGACAGACAGGGTCTGATTAGGAACAGTCAACGTGGATTTGTACGTGGAAGGTCATGTTTGAATTATTGAATTTTTTGAAGAGGTTACTAGGAAAGTTGACGAGGGTAAAGTGGTGGATGTTGTCTATATGGACTTTAGTAAGGCCTTTGACAAGGTTCCACACAGGAGGTTAGTTAGGAAGGTTCAATCATTAGGTACTAATATTGAAGTAGTAAAATGGATTCAGCAGAGGCTGGATGGGAGACGCCAGAGAGTAGTGGCGGATAACTGTTTGTCAAACTGGAAGCCGGTGTCCAGTGGTGTGTCTCAGGGATCAGTACTGGGTCCAATGTTGTTTGTCATATATATTAATGATCTGGATGATGGGGTGGTAAATTGGATTGGTAAGTATGCAGATGATACTAAGATAGGTGGTGTTGTGGATAATGAAGTAAGTTTTCAAAGCTTGCAGAGATTTAGGCCAGTTAGAAGAGTGGGCTGAAAGATGGCAGATGGAGTTTAATGCTGAAAAATGTGAGGCGTTACATTTTGGTAAGACTAATCAAAATAGGACATACATGGTAAATGGTAGGGCATTGAGGAATGCAGTAGAACAGAGGGATCTAGGAATAATGGTGCATAGTTCCCTGAAGGTGGAATCTCATGTGGATAGGGTGGTGAAGAGAGCTTTTGGTATGCTGGCCTTTATAAATCAGAGCATTGAGTTTAGGAGCTGGGATGTAATGTTGAAATTGTACAAGGCATTGGTAAGGCCAAATTTGGAGTATTGTGTACAGTTCTGGTCACCGAATTATTGGAAGGGTGTCAACAAAATAGAGAGAGTACAGAGGAGATTTACTAGAATGTTGCCTGGGTTTCATCTCCTAAGTTACAGAGAAAGGTTGAACAAGTTGGGTTTTTATCCTTTGGAGCAGAGAAGGTTGAGGGGGGACTTGATAGAGATATTTAAAATTATGAGGGGGATAGATAGAGTTGACGTGGATAGGGTTTTTCCATTGAGAGTGGGGGAGATTCAAACAAGAGGACATGAGCTGAGAGTTAAAGGGCAAAAGATTAGGGGTAACATGAGGGGTAACTTCTTTACTCAGAGAGTCGTAGCTGTGTGGAACGAGCTTCCAGCAGAAGTGGTTGAGGCAGGTTCAATGTTGTCATTTAAAGTTAAATTGGACAGCTATATGGACAGGAAAGGAATGGAGGGTTATGGGCTGAGTGCAGGTCAGTGGGACTAGGTGAGAGTAAGAGTTCGGCACGGACAAGAAGGGCCGAGATGGCCTGTTTCTGTGCTGTAATTGTTATATGGTTAACATCAAAGGATATATTTTGTATCAAAAGGACAGGCAGGAAGGCATAGACGGTGCTATGGCTCTGTTGGTAAGAGATGGAATCACATCTTCAGAAAGAGGTGACATTGGGTCAGAGAATGTTGAGTTTTTGTGGCTGGGGTTAAGAAATTGTAAGGGTAAAAAAAAATTATGGGAATCATATATAGGCCTCCAAATAGTAGCTTAGATGTGGGGTTAAGATTGCAAAGGGAGCTGGAAAAGGCATGTAATGAGTAATGACACAATTGTAATGGGGGACTTCAATATGCAAGAGGATTGGGAATACTGTATCAGATTGGTGTTTTTTTTTAATTTCAAAATATACTTTATTCAAAAATAAATATATACAATAAACCATTCAATAACTTTTCATCCTTTACATACGTTTGCATTATACACAGTACATATCCGTATTTATAGCCACCCACGTGGCACTCCAGTAGTTCAGCTTCCCATATCATTTCATTGTTGAGGGGTATACTCCCCGCCCTCCGACCCCTCCCACTCCCACGGGTGGAGAAACCTATACTGTGGTCCTTCCCCACCGGGCCCTTGTGGTGGCTGCATCAAGTTTCAGTGCGTCCCTCAGCACGTACTCCTGCAGCCGAGAATGTGCCAGTCGGCAGCATTCTCCCACGGACATCTCCATGTGCTGGTAGATCATCAAGTTTCGGGCTGACCAAAGAGCATCTTTCACCGAGTTGATGATCTGCCAGCAGCACCGGACGTTGGTGTTCGATCGCAAGAGAGGAAATTTGTTGAAAACCTATGAGATGGCTTTTTAGAGCAGCTTGTGCTTGAGCCTACTCAGGGAAAGCCTATCTTAGGTTGGGTGTTGTGTAGTAATCCAGACCTTATTAGGGAGCTTAATGTAAAGCAGCCCTTAGGAGACAGTGGTCATTATATGATTGAATGCATATTGCAGTTTGAGAGGGAGAAGCATAAGTCACATGTATCAGTATCACAATGGAATAAAGGGAATTACGGAGGCATGAGAGAGGAGCTTGCCCAGGTGGATTGGAGGAGGATACTGGCAGGGATGACAACAGAGGGGTAGAGGTGGCTGAAGTTTCTGGGAATAGTTCATAAGTTGAAGGATAGATATGTTCCACAGAAGAAGTTGTTCTCAAGTGGCAATGGTAGGCAACCTTGGCTGACAAGTGAAGTTAAGAACTGTATAAAAGCCAAGGAAAGATCACATAATGTAGCAAAAGTGAGTGGGAAGTTGAATGATTGAGAAGCATTTAAAATCCAACAAAAGGCAACTAAAAATGATAAAATAGAAGGGCAAACTAGCCAATAAAATAAAGCATTATACCAAAAGTTTTTTCAGATATATAAAGAGTAAAAGGGAGCTGAGAGTTGATATCAGGAAATGATGCTGGTGAGGTAGTAATGGGGGACAAAGAAATGGCAGATGAACTTAATGGGTACTTTGCATCTGTCTTCACTGTGGAAGACATCAGCAGTGTGCCAGAGGTCCGTGAGTGTCAGAGAGCAGGAGTGAGTGGCATTACTATTGCAAAGGAAAAAGTGCAAGGCACTTAAGGTGGATAAGTTACCAGATGGACTACATCCCAGCATCCTGAGAGAGGTTGCTGAAGAGTTAACAGATGCATTGGTCATGATCTTTAAAGAATCACTTGATTCTGGCATAGTCCTGGAAGACTGGAAGATTGAAAATGTCACTCCACTCTTTAAGAGGGAGGAAGACAAAAGAAAAGAAATTATAGGCCAGTTAGCCAAACCTCAGTGGTTGTGAAAGTTTTGGAGTCTATTATTAAGGATGAGGTTTTGGGGTACTTAGAGACTAATTATAAAATAAGTCAAAGTCGGCATGGGGCATGGTTTCTATGAAGGGAAATGTTGCCTGGCAAATCTGTTAGAGTTCTTCGAGGAAATAACAAGCAGGGTGGACAATGGAGAGGCAGTGGATGTCACTTACTTGGATTTTCAGAAGGTGTTTGATAAGGTGCCACACATGAGGCTGCTTAACAAGATAAAATCCTTTGGTGTTAAGGAAAGATACTACTGGCATGAATAGAGGAATAGCTGAGAGGCAGGAGGCAGTGAGAGGGAATAAAAGAGGTCTTTTCTGGTTGGCTGCCAGTGACTAGTGGTGTTCCTCAGGGGACAGTATTGGGACCACTACTTTTTTACCTTGTTATCAGTGATTTGGATAACGGAATTGACGGCTTGGTGGAAAAGTTTGCGGATGATGCAAAGATAGGTGGAGGGGTAGGTCGTTCTGAGGAAGCAATGCAATTACAGTAGGACTTAGACTAATTAGAAGAATGGGCAAAAAATTGGCAGATGGAATACAGTGTTGAGAAATGTATGATAATGCATTTTAGTAAAAGAAACAATGATGCGAACTATTATCTAAATGGGGAGAAGGTTTAAATATCAGAGGTGCAGAGGGACTTAAGAGTCCTCACGCAAGACTCTCAGAAGGTTAATTTTCAGGTTGAGTCTGTGGTAAAGAAGGCAAATGCAATATTGGCATTTATTTCAAGGGGAATAGAATATAAAAGTAAAGAGATAATGTTGAGGCTTTATAAGAGACTAGTCAGGCTGCACTTGGAGTATTGTCAACAGTTTAGGGCCCCATATCTTGGAAAGTATGTGTTGTGATTGGAGAGAGTCCAGAGGAGGTTCACGAGGATGAGTCCGGGAATGAAGGGGATAACATATGAGTAGCGTTTGGCAGCTTTGCAGCCTGTACTCACTCAAATTCAGAAAAATACAGGGTACCTCATTGAAACCTATTGAATGTAGAAAAGACTAGATAAGGTGGATGTGGAGAAGATGTTTCCTATGGTGGGGGTGTCCAGAACTAGAGGGCACATCCTCAAAATTGGGGAGCGACCTTTTAGAACAGA
This sequence comes from Mobula hypostoma, assembly GCF_963921235.1. Lineage (NCBI taxonomy): Eukaryota > Metazoa > Chordata > Chondrichthyes > Myliobatiformes > Myliobatidae > Mobula > Mobula hypostoma. The sequence goes on from NC_086108.1 coordinate 103,697,372, forward strand.
GGCAAGGAGGAATTTTTTTAGCCAGAGAGTAGTGAATCTGTGGAATGCTCTGCTACAGACTGTGGTGGAGGCCAAATCTGTGGGTGGGTATACTTAAGGCGGAAGTTGATTGTTTCCTGATCAGCCAGGGCATGAAAGGGTATGGTGAGAAGGCAAGTTTATGGGGTTGAGTAGGATCCGGTATCAGACATGGTGAAATGACAGAGAAGGCTCAATGGGTTGAATGGCCTAATTTTGCTCCTATATCTTATGGTCTTATGGATGAGAAGGATATGGAGGGTTATGGTCCGGGTGCACTTTGATAGAACAAGGCAGGTTAAAATTTTGGCTAGGAATAGATGGGCTGAAGGGCCTGTTTCTGTGCTGTAGTGCTCTATGACTCCATATTTTCTGTGTACTAAATGTCCGATTAATTCATATTTAGTTGTGTTTTTGCATTTTGACAAGTCACACACCCTTCAAAATAATGCATTTGGAGCCTTTTGAATTCACCTGGGTTGGCAGTTAGAGCTTTGGCTGAACAACTCATCCTGACGTTGCAGCATTTCCCCAGCATTCCAGCAGAGCATCGTTCACCCTTGATTTTGGAGATATAGGAGACTGCAGATGCTAGAGTCCGGTCCGGCAGCAAACACGTATCCGATGTTGACCTCACCCCGATGACCACCTTCAGGCTGTGCGTGGAATCCAAGTGCATTGGCACCAGGTACCGCTACGTGCTGAGTTTCTATCCGTCCTGGGTGTTGCAAGGATGCCAATCCAGACCTGTGCAGTGCGCTTAGTCAGCTGGATGGTGTGGGATGATGACCTGCCCTTTGTGGAAAAGTTCTTCCACCTTTGACCACAAGTTCATCAGGAAGTCGTCAGCACAGAACATCCTGCGGACACTGCAGGGGAAGGACTCAATGGCACGGCGGGGTGGTCCCTGAGCTGACTGTTCAGACCATCTGGCAGGACGCCCCATCACCAGACCTCACCTACAGGCGCCAAGACCTTGCCTGGCTGGCGGTGAGAAGGACACTCCCTGTCATATCGTCCCTACATGACCAGTGCATCACTCCCAGCATGGAATGCCCGTGGGATGACAGCGGTGGGGAGGGGACGGTAGCTCACACCTTTGTGGACCGTGGGTTTGCGAAGAGGGTGTGCAGAAAGATACGTGACCCTGTATCGCAGGTTTATCCCGATCAGCTGCGTGGCCCACAGGCTGTTCCCAGGGGCACACATCAAGCGCTGCTGGCAGATCAGCAACTCAGTGAAAGATGCCCTTTGGTCCAACCAAAACATGGTGGTCTGCCAGCACATCGGGATGTCCTTGGAGGAATCCTGCCGACTGGCACTGGCACGTTGCAGGCTACTGAAGTACATGCTGTGGGACAGACTAAAGATTGGTGCAGCCAATGCAAGTGCTCGGTGGGGAAGGACCAGAGTGTAGGGTTCTTCTTCTTTTGGAGATGTAGGGGCCAGGGTGGGGGGAGGAAACCTCTCAATTATTATTGTGGTAGTGTACTACCCCGGAGTACCACGTAAGTGACAGCAGTGCTATAGATGTGAATGAATGTAATCAAACTTTACGGAAAGCATTGACGAAGAATATAAAGAATGAAAGGGCATTGAGCGGTTTATTCTCATAAGTATTTTTATCATGAATAAATTTTATTTTGCTAAATAAACACACAATCTGCTGAAGGGCTTGGTGAGGGGAGGGGTGACCCACAGTATAGGGTTCCTCTGCTACTGGAGAGGGAGGGGCCAGTTTGGTTGAGGAAGACCCTTAGTTCTTGTAGTGGGGGGGGCACATGAGTGGCAGCAGTCCTATTGGTTTTAAGGAGTGCAAGAAAACACTACTTAAATAAAAAACTATGCATGTAACTAATTTGCTGGAGGAGCTCATTGGGTTGAGCAGCATCTGTTGGGGGGGGGAATTGTTGATAATTCGGGTCAAAATCCTGTATCCATTCCGATGCAGGGTTTTGGCCCAAATCATTAACAATTCCTTCCTTCCCATCCTCACATGCGGCTCGATTGGCTGAGTTCCTCTAACAGACTGTGTGTTAGCCTAGATTTTGTGCTTGAGTTCTGGCCCGCATTTTTTCTCATTAATGGGGATCAAGAATTAGAATCTCATCTAGAACCAGCCAGGTAAAGGTGAGAGTTTCCCATCCCCAGCCAGCTTTGCCCTATCATCTGCCCATCCTCCTTCAGAAACACCCCACAAGCTCTCCCTACTTGTGTGCCGACTGCCCCATCCTCTGTCTCCACACTTCAGTTCCACCCTCCTGCAAATATTGTTTAAATCCTCCCCAATATCATTAACAAGCCTCCCCCCAAGGACATCGGTTCCCCTCCAATTCTGCTCCTATGTCTTATAGTAGAGGTAATGTAAATGCAAGCAGTCTTTTTCCTTTATGGTTGGGTGGGACTACAACCAAAGATTATGGCTTAGGGGTGCAAGGTGAGAAGTTTAAGGGGAACACGATGGGAAATTTCTTCACTCAGAGTGTTGCGTGAGTGTGAAATGAGCTGCCAGCACAAGTGGTCCATATGAGCTCAATTTCAACTTTCAAGTGAAGTTTGGATAGGTACATGGATAGTAGGTATAGGGAAGGCTATGGTCCCGGTCTAGGTTGTTGGGAGTAAGCAGTTGAAATGGTTTTTGGTATGGACTAGATGGGCCGAAGGGCCTGTTTCTGTGCCATGATGCAATGACACCACCTGACATTGGTCTGTTGTCCAAAATGTCAAAGTCTGAGATATTATTGTGCAAATGCATTTTGACCAGAGCCAAAAAATAAATCACAAAAAAAAACACAGGCTGCTTGTTTTTGTCCAAATGTCTATAATGGCTGGGGTGGCACGGTTGAGTACTGATAATGTTTTACAGCGCTAGCTTGTAAGATTAGGGTTCACTCCCCACCACGGTTTGTACGTTCTCCCCATGAACACAAGGTTTCCTACCACATTACAAAGACAGGTACCGTTAGGTTTAAGGTTGGCACCAGAAGCATGGCGACACTAGCGGGCACATTCTCAGACTGTGCGGTCATTGACACATTTTACTGTAGGATTCAATGTACATGTGACGAACAAAGCTAATAAACCCTTGGAATTTATTCCAATAAGTTACTCTCCACTGAATTTAAACCCACCGACCTGTAATTGCCTGGTTCATCCCTGCTGCCCCACTTATTCATGGGCAAAGCCCTCCCAACCACTGAACACATCTAAATGAAACGCTGTTGTAGGAAAACAGCATCCATCACCAGAGATCACCACCACCCAGCTCATGCTCTTTTCTCACTGCTGCCATCAGGCAGAAGCACAAGAGACGCAGGACTCACGCCACCAGGTTCAGGAACAGCGACTACCCCTCAACCATCAGGCTCTTGAGCAAAAGACAATAACTACACTCAGTTGCCCTTCCATTGAGATGTTCTCACAACCAATGATCTCAATTTAAGTACATTTTATCTCATTATCTCATGTTCTCATTATTTATTGCTATTTATTTATACTTGCATTTGCACAGTTTGTTGTCTTCTGCACTCTGGTTGATCTTTCATTGATCCTGTTAGAGTTACTATTCCATAGATTTGCTGAATATGCCCGCAGGAAAATGAACGTCAGGGTTGTATATGGTGACATATATGCACTTTGATAATAAAATTTACTTTGAATTTTAAATTAAAGGTACTACACTCAGTGAAATCAATAAAACATAAAAAGACACCATTTTGGTATTCAATTGCCCTTTTTGAAAGCATTTGTAGTATAAAAATTGCATTCCTAGTTCCTCTATCCTCAATAAACCCATATTGCAGTTTAGAAGTTTCAGGCCTTAACTTGTTTTTTAATTCGACTCACAACAATTCTCAACAAAATCTTTATTATGTGACTCAGACTGATTGTTCTATAATTTTCGCAGTCAATAATTCTAGGAATTTTTGGCAGAGATATAAATACTGATTTCAAGAGATCGTAAGGCAATACACCAGACTCGTATATGCCATTAAACAGTTCAAAAAGAATATCTATGCCCAGATCTTCTAGGGCTTGTATCATTTTCACTGAAATTTCATCAGGTCCAGTGGCTTTACCATGTTTCATGCTATTCATTGCTTTAGTTATTTCTTCTTTGGTAATAGGTGGTCCAGAATTAGGATATTGAATATCTGGGGGTTCCCCTCTATTATCTTCAAAAAGCTGCTTTATATACTGAATCCACCTCTCTCATACTTTATCTGGATTTGTTAGTATGGATCCATCTGCTGACCTTATGCAACCTGTAGAGGAGGTTTTCTTAATTCCAGTAATTTCCTTAATTTTCTTGTGTATTTCTTTGCTGTTGTTAATATGGCCTTCTACTTCATTGCATTTTTGATTCAGCCATTCTTCCTTTGCAATATTGCACAATTGTCTGGTCTGTCTGTCTAGCTCTCCGTATTGCACTTCAATAAGAGGAATAGATAGAGTCAGCGCCTCTTCCCCAGGGCACCACTGCTCAATACAAGAGGACATGGCTTTAAGGTAAGGGGTGGGAAGTTCAAGGGGGATATTAGAGGAAGGTTTTTTACTCAGAGAGTGGTTGGTGTGTGGAATGCACTGCCTGAGTCAGTGGTGGAGGCAGATACACTAGTGAAGTTTAAGAGACTACTAGACAGGTATATGGAGGAATCTAAGGTGGGGGCTTATATGGGAGGCAGGGTTTGAGGGTCGGCACAACATTGTGGGCCGAAGGGCCTGTACTGTGCTGTACTATTCTATGTTCTATTATTCTTCACTAACCTTCTTTGTTCCAGCAGATCGAATATTTCTTGGGTTATCCAGCTCTTGTTGGTGTGTTGGATTTCTTGTACTGGGATCATCTCCTCTGCTGATTGCTGTATAGCATATTTAAATCTGTCCCAAATAGGTGTTGTTTTGTTTTTGTTTTGTGTTTTAATGATTTCACTAAAGCATTCGACAAAGTGCAACATGAAAAATTATTTCAAATTCTCGCTAAACTAAACATAGATGTAAGGGACCAACAACTGCTTCAAAATTTATATTGGAATCAAACGGTGGTGGTAAAAATTGATGATAATATAAGCAGTTGGACTAAAATTCAAAGAGGAGTTAGACAGGGATGCCTTGCCTCACCGGAATTATTTAATATCTATAGTGAAATGATTCTCAGAGAAATAGAAGACCTAGATGGGATAAAAATTGGAGGTGTTTTCAAATGTTTTTATCATGAAGCAACATCAGCTCAACCACAACCGACAATGTCCTAAAGTACAATGCTTCTTTTTCCTTTTCTTTCTTATAACAACATAATGAAAGTCAAATGAATGTATGTATAGTAAACAAGCAAAGAGCAAAGGAAACCCTACCACTTTGTCTCCTTCCCCCTTCCCAGCCCTACCCTCCCCTCACCCCTCCCATATGTGCTGTTTAGGTCCTACTGCCCCCCCCCCCACACACTTAGTTCAGCTGTCGGTCTCTTCTAAATACAACAGTAATGGTTGCCGGATTTTTTCAAATTCCTTGAGTCTGTCGTTGTTAACGTATCTTATCCTCTCTAGATGCAGAGTATCCATTAATACAGCCAGCCATTGTCTGAGTGATGGAGTTTCCTCCTTTTTCCAGAACATCAGTATGAGTTTCTTTCCATTAAGTATGCCATAAGTCAGGAGTTGTTGCTGGGTAGCCTGGAATTTATTTGACCTCACAGAAGTTCCAAAAATTATTAAAGTGGGGTCTGGTATTATCTGAATCCTTAGTACCTTCGATAGGACCTCAAATATTTGCTTCCAGTATTCTCGTATCCTGGGACATAAAGGAAAACTATGTAATAAATTTGCCTCCGAGGACTTGCATTTCTCATACATTGGGGACACCTCCGGGAACATTTTATGAATCCTTACTTTTGAGTAATGTAGTCTATGTAAGATTTTAAATTGTATTAAACAATGCCTGGCATTGATGGAACAGGAGTTAACATACTCCAAAGCCTCATTCCATAAAACCTCCTCTATCTCTGTACCCAACTCCTTTTCCCACTCTTTTTTAATATTATCCATTGTTGTATGACACTTGTTTTGTATGGCATCATACAGATAGGCGATGATGTGTTCTATCCCTAAACATGATCTTAATGATTATCTAATTTATCAGGTTCTGCTGTATCAAAACCAGAAAGACGTGATCTTATATAGTGTCTTAGCTGGAGATACCTGAAAAAAATTACTCTTTTGCAATCTGAATTTGTCCTGGAGCTGCCAAAATGATGCAAAAATCCCTTGTATGTAAAATTGGAGGTGTTAACATCAACAATATAAGATATACAGATGATACCACCCTAATAGCAAGTGCTGCAGAAGACCGACAAATCCTCCTAGACAAAGTAGTACAAACAAGTGCAGATTTTGGTCTAACCATCAACTGTAAAAAAAGCAAATGTATGGTAATATCAAAACAGCAGGATACTCCCAACTGCCAATTGTACATCAGTAACCAAGAGATTGAACAAAAGACCGGCTTTAATTACCTTGGTAGCTTTATATCACAAGATGCTATAAGTAGAAATAAAAAGAAGAATTGCCATTGCCAAAACCAACTTCCAAAAAACGAAACCCATTTTCACCAATAGCCACATTTCTATGACAACAAGGCTTAGGCTACTAAAACATTACATCTGGTCAATCTTCCTGTATGCTTCTGAAACATGGACTGTAACACCAGAACTCCAAAGAAACTTAGAAGCAACAGAAATGTGGTTTCTTAGAAGAAAGCTGAAAATACCATATAGAGATAGGCTAACTAATGAGATAGTACTCCAACGTGCCCGTAAAATCTTTAATGAGAACATTAATTAAGAGGAAACTTAAATTCCTGGGCCAATAGAATGCCTTACATTATAAGGCCGTATGCCTGGGAAACACGGTAGAGGAAGGCAAAGACATAGTCATAGTCATATGGACACTGTGAAAGAACTAACATATCTAAGTGTGCGAGATATCATTGACGCTGCGTGGGAGCGTTCGAAGTGGAAAGCCGTGATCGCCCAAGCGTGTAACGCGCAAGGCACACGAAGAAGAAGTCACTCGGTGACCACTTTATTAGATCCAGTTTGTTACCTGCATTCTGACAGCTCAAATGATTGCCATTATTCCACAGAGGAACTTTGTTCCCTTTCCGCTTTATTTGCCAGTCATGCAACCCTCAATTCATAAGCTTTGCTCTGGGGTGGTTATTGAACCCGGAAGTTGTCAATCAGTGGGAAGGGCGGAGGCTCGACAAGGAATCCTCTCCCTGCGTACAGCCAACAACGCGCGGCGCACCCTCCCTCCCCACTTCGTTCTCACACGCAGTCACAAGGTAGGAGAACCAGGCTCCACCTCCTGTTTCTCTGATCGTTTCATGCATGCTGAAGGCATTGGTAAGTGATCCCGAGCCACGCTGGTGCATTAATGCGTCTGGGAGGGGAAAAAAACAGGTGACGATTGATATTTGCAAATCTTTTCGGCCAAAAACAAAATAATCTTCACCGTTACGCTGTCGAATAAGTAGATTGCAGGGGAATACAGGACCAAGGTGCACAATCAAGGTAGGGTTGTGAACAGAGATGCATTAATAGTAGTTCCGGATAGATCTGCTTGTTAATATCAGGGATTAGGTTCGATGTTGATATTTACAAATTTGAATGAGAACCGCGCAAAATCATCCGACCGATTAAACAAAAATGTCGCGGCATGACTAATGCTTGTGTTTTGGATTTGACTGATTGCAACTTAACAGATCTGCTGGTTGACCGGAGGGGGATGGAAATTAGAAGATATGCAAGATCTACCCAAGGAAACCATTAACGATGCAAAACATACTTTGAGGGATCTTGCGCTGCGTGCGGCTGATCTGCCCATATATTTGTACAACTCCCTGCCAGAGGTAAGTTCACAGCTCCCGTGGTGGGTGGATGGATGGGTGGGTGGGTGTGTGTGTATGTATATGTATGTATGTATGTATGTAGCAGGTCTCGGGAGCCAGTGAAGTTGCACCTCCAGTGAGTAATTTATTTTAAAGAAGGCGTGGTTTGGAAATTAGACTTTTGGCTGACTTTTGAAACGATGCCATTTTGGCAACACCCAAATTATAAAAGTCAATGCCCGATGTAGGAGGAACTCAGCATCCCACGGAGAGGGAAGGGCCAAGGCTCTTCCTCAGGACTGGAAAAGAAGGAGAGAAGAAGCCAGAATAAGGTGGGGAGGGGTGGAGGAGTACGAGCCGGCAGGTGATAGGTGAGGGGGAAGGTCGGTGGGTAGGGAGGGGGAGATGAAGTGAGAAACTGGAATGTAATATGACCATGAGACATAGGAGCAGAATTAGGCCATTTGGCCCATCGAGTCTGCTGTACCATTCAATCACGGCAGATCATTTTTCTTCTCTCTTTCCCCTCCCCCAACCCCATTCCCGGGCCTTCTCCTGGTAACCTCTGATGCCATGACAATAGACAATAGGTGCAGGAGTAGGCCATTCGGCCCTTCGAGCCAGCACCGCCATTCACTGTGATCATGGCTGATCATCCACTGTCAGTATCCAGTTCCTGCCTTATCCCCATAACCTTTGATTCCACTATCTTTAAGAGCTCTATCCATCTCTTTTTTGAAAGCATCCAGAGACTTGGCCTCCACAGCCTTCTGGGGCAGAGCATTCCATATATCCACCACTCTCTGGGTGGAAAAGTTTTTCCTCAACTCCGTTCTAAATGGCCTACCCCTAATTCTTAAACTGTGGCCTCTGGTTCTGGACTCACCCATCAGTGGGAACATGCTTCCTGCCTGCAGCGTGTCCAATCCCTTAATAATCTTACATGTTTCAATAAGATCCCCTGTCAGCCTTCTAAATTCCAGAGTATACAAGCCCAGTCGCTCCAATCTTTCGACATATGACAGTCCCGCCATCCCGGGAATGAACCTTGTGAACCTACGCTGCACTCCCTCAATAGCAAGAATGTCCTTCCTCAAATTTGGAGACCAAAACTGCACACAGTACTCTAGATGTGATCTCACCAGGGCCCTGTACAATCAAGAACCTGTTAATCTCTGCCTTAAATACACTCAACAACTTGACCTCCACAGCTGCCTGTGGTAACAAATTCCACAAATTCACCACCCTCTGGCTGAAGAAATTTCTCCGCATCTCTGTTTTAAATGGATGCCCCTCTGTCCTGAGGCTTTGTCCTTTTGTCCTAGACTCTCCCACCACGGGAAATATTTTTTTCCCACATCTGCTCTGTCCATTCGAAAGGTTTCAATGAGATTCCACCCCCCATCCTTCTAAATTCCAGCGAATACAGACCCAGAGCTATCAAACATTGCTCATATGATCCTTGTGAACCTCCTCTGAACCCACTCCAATTCTTAGATGAGGAGCCCCAAAACTGTTCACAGTACTCAAGGTGAGGCCTCACCAGTGCCTTATAAAGCCTCAGCATCACATCCCTGCTCTTGTATTCAAGCCTTCTTGAAACGAATGCTAAACGTTGCATTTGCTTTCCTCGCCACCGACTCAACGACACTGTGATAGGTGGAAAAGGTAAGTGGCTGGAGAAGAAGGGATCTGATAGAAGATAACAAAGGAGTAATGACTCCAAAGGGAGGTGATGGCAGGTAAGGAGAAGAGAAAGGTTGAGAGAGTAACCAGAATGAAAAAGAGAGAAGGGGGAAGGAGAAGAATTTACCAGAAGTTAGGGACATCAATGTCCATGCTACCAGATTGGAGACTACCCAGGCACAATAGAAGCTGTTGCTCGTCCAACCTGAGTCTGGCCTTGACGTGGCAGTAGAGGAAGCCATGGGCTGTTGTGTTGGAATTGGAAGTACCCACCCTCTTCCTCTCACTTGGTTTCACCTATCACTTGCCAGCTTGTATTCCTTCCCCTTCCTTAATCTGGGCTCTTCCCCCACCGCCTTCCTTTCCAGTCCTGAGGAAGGGTCTGGGCTCGAAATGTCGACTGTTCATTCCCCTCCATGGATGCTGCCTGATCTGCTGAGTTGCTCCAGTGTTTTGTGTGTGTTACTCAAGATTTACAACATCTGCAAAATCTCTCTTGTTTTAAAAAAAAACATGTACAGTCATTTGGAACAATGCCATTTAGGTTAAGAATTTGCATAAGTTAAAGCGTCTACCCACGGCAAATCCAACTCTGTTTATAAGGAATCCCTGGTTTGCAGCAGTCTCTGGGAGTCTGTCAGTGCTTAAGGTTAGAAATGATGGAAATACTCAGTGGATCAGGCAGCATTTGTGGAGAGACAACTGTCAGTATCTTCGAGTTCAAAGTACATATATGTCACCATATACAACCCTGAGATTCATTTTCTTGCGGGCATACTCAGTATAACCATAACAGTCAATGAAAGACCACTCCAACTTGGTGTTCAACTAGAGTGCAGAAGGCAACAAACTGCGAGTACAAGAAGAAGTAATAATAATAAATAAATAATCAATAACTATTGAGAACATGAGATGAAGAGTCCTTAGTTGTGGAACATTTCAATGATGGGGCAGGTGAAATTGAGTGAAGTTAACTCCTGCTCGATGGTAGCTGTGAGAAGATAGCATGGGCTGAATGGTGGAGACCTTTGAAAGTATATTGGAATGTACTTAAGAATATGTATTGTGATTTTAAAAAAAATAAGTACTTTATTTATTTTATTATGCTGAGTCGGCCCTTCAAGCCATGTCACTTGGCAACCCATAATTTAACACTAGCCTAATCATGGGATATTTACAATGACCAATTAATCTACAAACAGCTTCTCTTTGGACTGGAAGTGAAACTGGAGCACCCGGAGGAAACCTACACGGTCGTGTGGAGAATGTACGAGCTCCTTACAGGCAGTGGCAGGAATTGAACCTGGGTCGCCTGTACTGTAAAGCATTGTGCTAACTATTATGCTATGGTGCTGCCCATAAATTACACAGTGCCTGGACAATGAGTTTGAAATACTGAATTGTAAGGTTTTAATTAGGCTTATTGACACATTATGGCCAGGTTGTTGGTCTCAACACCACTTTCTGGATGGTTCTTGTAACCTTTCTTTCTCATTACAAACCTATCGGGGACTGTTTGGCCTTACAATCTACCTAATGATCTTTCCCTTTCGGAGACGTAGCAGCAGACCATCGAGTCTACTTCACCGTTTTATCATGGCTGATTCATTTCCTTTTCAATCCCATTCTCCTGCCTTCTGTCTGTAACCTTTTACTCTCGGACTAATCAAGAACTTATCATCCTCTGCCTTAAATATACCCAATGACTTGTCCTCCACAGATGCCTTCAGGCTTCTATACCTCCTACCTGATGGGGGTCCTTAATGGATGCTGCTTTCTGAGACACCACTCCTTGACACGTGGGCACATGGCCAAGTGGTTAAGGCATTGGACTAGCGACCTGAAGGTCGTGAGTTCGAGCCCCAGCCGAGGCAATGTGTTGTGTCCTTGAGCAAGGCATTTAATCACACATTGCTCTGTGACGACACTGGTGCCAAGCTGTATGGGTCCTAATGCCCTTCCCTTGGACAACATTGGTGTCATGGAGAGGGGAGACTTGCAGCATGGGCAACTGCTGGTCTTCCATACAACCTTGCCCAGGCCTGTGCCCTGGAGAGTGAAGACTTTACAGGCGCAGATCCATGGTCTCGCAAGACTAACGGATGCCTTCATTATTTATTTTATCTACTCCTTGAAGATGTCCTGGGTACTTTGTAGGCTAGTACCCAAGATGGAGCCAACTGATTAAAGACAATCTGCAGCTTCTTTCAGTCCTGTGCAGTAGCCTCCCCCACCCCACCTCATACCAGACAGTGATGCGGCCTGTCAGAATGATCTCCACAGTACATCGATAGAAGTGTATTTGTTGACATACCAAATCTCCTCAGACTCCTAATGAAGTATAGCCACTGTCTTGCCTTCTTTAGAGTTCCATCGATAATGTTGGGACCAGGTTAGGTCCTCAGAGATCTTGACACCCAGGAACTTGAAACTGCTCACTCTGTCCACTTCTGATCCCTCTATGAGGAGTGGTATGTGTCTTTCGTCTTACCCTTCCTGAAGTCCACAATCAGCTCTTTTGTCTTACTGACATTGAGTGCCAGGTTGTTGCTGCGACACCTTTTCAGTAGTTATCTCACTCCTGTGCGCCCTCTCATCTCTCATCTCTCATTCTACCAGCAATGGTTGCATCATCAGCAAATTTATAGATGGTATTTGAGCTATGCCCAGCCACACAATCATGGGTTATATAGAGAGTAGAGCAGTGGGCTAAGCACACATCCCTGAGGTGCACCAGTGTTGATCGTCAGCAAGGAGGAGGTATTATCACCAATCTGCACAGGTTGTTGTCTTCCGGTTAGGAAGGCGAGGATCCAATTGCAGAGGGATGTACAGAGGCCTAGTTTCTGTAACTTATTAGTCAGGATTGTGGGAATGATAGTGTTAAATGTTGAGCTATATTTAATGAACAGCATTCTGACATAGGTGTTTGTATTGTTCAGCTGGTCTAAAGGTGTGTGAAGAGTCATTGAGATTGCGTCTGCCATTGACTTATTGTGACAATGGACAAATTATAGTGGGTTCAGGTCCTTGCTGAGGCAGGAGTTCAGTCTGGATATGACCAGCCTCTCAAAGCATTTCATCACTGTAGATGTGAGTGCTACCGGGTGACAGTCATTAAGGCAGGCCACATTATTCTTCTTAAGCACTGGTATAATTGCTGCCATTTGAAGCAAGTGGGAACTTCCGCCCATAGCAGTGAGAGGTTGAAAATGTCCTTGAGTACTCCCGCTAATTGGTTGGCACAGGTTTTCAGAGCCATACCAGGTACTCCATCGGGACCTTCCGCTTTGTGAGGGTTCACCCTCTTTAAGGACAGCCTAACATCGGCCTCCAAGACAGAGATCACAGGGTCACTGGGTACAGCAAGGATCTTTACGGCTGTAGTTATATTCTCCCTTTCAAAGCGGGCATAGAAGGCGTTGAGTTCATCTGGTAGTGAACCTATTTGATAAATTTCAACAAGATTTCTCTTTCCCCCCCCCCCACCATTCTTCTAAACTCTTAAACTTCCTAAATTCTTCCCCTTAAATTCACATTCCCAACTGCACTGTAGAAGCATTTTTGCTAGAAGGATTTAAGTTGGTTTAAGGCAGTTCACAGCCACCTTAAGGGCCGTTCAAGATGGGCTGCAAGTACGATCTTTAAAATATTTCACCATTATAGAGGCAGAGCCGTGCAGCTTTACAAAAAGCGGTGGATCACCAGCAAAGTCCTCACCGCCACTGAGCACATCTATAAGGAACAATGCTTTCCTGCCTGCTTTTTTTGTCCTGGACAGTGATGGCAGATCAATGATTTTTTTTTCTACTGACGTGACAGCTCACAGTAGTTTTTGTACATTGTGAGAGGATACCTTACCAAACCAGGCAGTGATGGCTGATCTGAGGAAGCTCTCTGTGATGGCAGTGTAGAAATGCACCAGTATGTTCTGGGGGAAGATGGAATTTTGCCAACTGCTGCAGGAAGTACATCCTCGGCCGAGCCTTTTTGTTAATGAAACACACGTGGTTGTTCCACGTTAAGCAACGGTGCTCAGGAAACAATGTTGAAATGGTGCTGTCTGTAGAGTTGTAGATGATGCGTCATGTCAGTGGAGGGGAGACTCGTTTCTCCCGAGGTCAATATGCGTCTCCACAGTTTTGAGGGCATTCAGCTCCAAGTTGTTGTGGTTGCACCAGATCGCTATCGTGTTTACTTCCTGGTTGTACTTGGATTGGTCGCCTATGGTGACTAGACCACCTTCAACACAACAAACCATCAGAAATTCACACCTTGGGTGCATTCTTAAATTTTGAGATAGGGGTCAGGTTTAAGGTGCTAACTTATATTAATGGAGAGGCTTGGGCAGAATGGTCGTGATGGGAGTTCTACAGAGATGCTTAAATAAATCGAAAACACTGCCGTTAGTGTGCCAGTGTCTCCGCATCTCATTGCTTATTGTCTCGCCTTGTTCACCAATCACTTCATCAACAACACACACACACACACACAAACTGTTGGAGGAACTCAGCAAGTCTGACAGCATTCGATGGTAATAAATAAACAGTAAATAAATAAATAAATAAACGTTTCGGACCAAGACCGTTCATCGGGACTGGAAAGGAAAGGGGACAAGAGCTGGAAGGCGGGTGGAGTCCAAGCTAGCTGGTGATGGGTGAAATCAAGTGAGGGGGAAGGTGGGGGCCGGGGTGGTGAAGTAAGAAACTGGGAGGTGATGGGTGGAAGAGGTAAAGGACTGAAGAAGGAAGCTGATAGAGAGGATGGTGGACCATGGAAGGAAGGAGAGGGGGAACCAGAGGGAAGTGATTGGTAGGTGAGAAGATGATAAGGGGTGAGAGGGTAACCAGAATGGGGAATGAAAAAAGAGAAAGGGCAAGAGGGCAAAATTCCCCCTCCATATTCTTTTCCAGCGATGCTGCCTGACCTGCTGAGTTCCTCCAGCATTTCCGTGCGTTGCTCTGGATTTCCAGCATCTGCAGAATCTCTTGTGTTTGTGACTTTATCAACAAGTGATGAAGTGATAAACATGTGATGATTATGGTGTTTTAGAATCAGCTATAGACATTCCCTGTGGTATTATCACAAACAAGAGAAAATCTGCAGATGCTGGAAATCAAAGTAATGCACACAAAATGCTGGAGGAACTCAGCATACCAGGCAGCATGTATGGAAAGGAGTAAACAGTCGACATTTTGGGCTGAAATCCTCCACCCATCTCATTCTGGCTTCTGCCCCCTTTCCTTTGCAGTCCTGATGAAATGTTTTGGCCTGAAGCATCAATTGTGTACTCTTTTCTATAGATGCTGCCTGACCTGCTGAGTTCCTCCAGTTTTTTGTGTGTGGTAATACTGAACCAACTAATCAAGTCAATCCCCATTTATGTTCCTCCCCCTCCCTCTCCCATATCGCCACCCCCCCCTCCCACTTGTTTTAGGTAAAGCTCTCCCCTTTTGTTAGGAAGCTCATCCTGATCTCTGTGGTGGGGGCGACCTCCTTTGCTATTTTGGCCCATCAGTTGAAACGAAAGCGAAGGAAGAGGAAACAGGAGGAGGAGGAGGTAGTGAAGGTGCAGATGCCATGGGAGCAAGAACTTTTTATTCCGGAATTTTCCAGAACAGTAGCATCAGAAAAAGGTAGGAGTGATTTTTTTTTCTTCAGTTTTATTGTTGTTTTTCTCTTATTTATTTAATGTAACCTTTGACGCCCTTACTAATCAAGAACATAGCATCCTGTGCTTTAAATATACCCAGTAATTTGGCCTCCACAGATGTCTCTGGCAATGAATTCCACAGATTCACCACCTTCTGGCTAAGAAAATTCTTCTCATCTGTTCTCTTGGGATGTCCTTCTATTCTGAAGCTGTGCCCTCTGATCTGCGACTCTGCCACTACAGGAAACATCCTCTTCACGTCCGCTCTGTCTAGGCCTTTCAATATTCAATGGCTTTCAATAAGATCACCCCTTCCCCTTCATTCATCTAAACTCCAGTGAGTACAGCCCCAGAGGGATCAAGCATTCCTCATACATTAACCCTTTCATTCCCAGGATCATTCTCATGAATCTTCTCTGGACCCTCTCCAATGCCAGCACATACTTTCTTAAATAAAAGACCTAAAACTACTCACCATATTCAAAGTGCAGTCTGACCAATGTCTTATAAAGCCTCAGCATTACATCCTTGCTTCAATATTCTATTACTCTGGAAATTAATGCTAACATTGCATTTGCCTTCCTCACCACTGACTCAGCCTGTAATTAATCTTTAGTCCTGCATGAGGACTCTGGAGTCCCTTTGCACCTCTGATTTCTGAATTCGCTCCCTTTAGAAAATAGTCTATACCTCTTCCTTTTACCAAAGGTCATGACCGTACACTTCCCTACACTATATCCCATCTACAGTTTCTTTGCCCCATCTACAGTTTCTTTGCCCATTCTCCTAATCTCTCCAAGTTCTTCTGCAGACTTTCTGCTTCCTCTGAACTTGCCCCTCCACCTATTTTCATATGGTCTGCGACCTTGCAACAATGCCATCAATTCCATCATCCAAATCATTGACACATAACCTGAAAAGGATTGGTCCCAACACTGACCCAGATGGACACCACTGGACACCAGCAGCCAACCAGAAAAGGCTCCCTTTATTCCATTGCCAACATAACATATTCAGAACTTTCTAACCCTATCTGAATGTCTCTGGAATGTGGGAGGAAACTGACCTTATGGTCACAGGGAGAACATAAAAACTTCTCACAGACGTTGGTGGAAACTACCCCCCCCCCCCATTGCTGGCGCTGTAGCGCATTATATTAACTGCCATGTTAGCATGTTGACCTTCCCAATTCTGACGAAGAGTCTTCGACTTGAAATGTTAACTGTTTCTCCTCCCACAGGTGTGGCCTGACTTGCTGAGGTCTTTCTGTTTCTTTTTAATTTTAAATTTCCAATAGATTCTTTATAATTTCTTACCTAAGATACTAGTTTATTGACTTAATCACAATGCCCTTGTGTATAAAAGCAAGCTATTTGGTCTAAAATTACATGTTCCTGTTCATTCTCTCCTTAGATCTTCTTGCTTTCTTTATCCACGCCCAACCCTCCCCATCTACTCTTATTTCTTTATCCTTCCTATTTTTATCCTGTCTGTCTGTCCTTCAGTTAAATCACTGGTGTCCTGCCCTTTCCCTTCATTTGCTGTTTGCAGTATAGGGTACCAGAGCACATTCCTTGCATTGCTGAGCTAATATCCAGCTGTCTGGACTGATTTTCGAGTAAAATGAATTTGTATCTTACATTTGGCAGTGGTACATTTAAAATTAAGGTATTTTGATAAATTTGCAATAAAAATTAGTAAGGGTGGCATAGCGGGTTAGCAGAATGTTTTACAGTGTCAGCTGTTAGATTGGGGTTTGATTCCTGTTGCTGTCTGTAAGAAGTTTGTAAGCCTGTGACCATGTAGATTTCCTCTGGGTGCTCCGGTTTCCTCCCACGTGCCAAAAAGGCATACAGGTTGGAGTTTGTGAGTTGTAGGCATACTATGTTGGCGCTGAAAGAATGGAGATAATTGAGGGTTCCCTGGCACAATCCTCGCTGATTTGATTTGATGCCAAGTGACACATTTAACTGTGTGTTTCAATTCACATAATACTATCACAGCGCCAGTGACCCAGGTTCAATTCTGTTGTTGTCTAAGCAATTTTACGTTCTCTCAGTGACCACTTGGGTTTCCTCCGGGTGCTCTGGTTTCCTCCCACATTCCAAAGATGTACAGGTTAGTACAGTAGTTGGTTACAGGGGTATAATTTGGTGGCAAGGGGTCATTGCACCAGAAGGACCTGTATTGTGCTGTATCTCCAATATATAAAATACCAGGACCATTGAGTACATTTAAAGTGCACGCTGATTGCTTCTTGATTAGTCAGGGCATCAGAGGTTATGAGGACAAGGCAGGAAATGGGGTTGAGAGGGATAATAAATCAGCCATGATGGAGTGGTGGACCAGACTTGGTGGGCCGAATGGCCTAATTCTGCTCTGGCTTGCACTCTTAAGGCTGATTTATACTTCTGTGTACGGGCTACGCCATAGGCCTGATTTATACTTCTGCGTTGGCTCTATGCTGTAGCCTACACTGTAGCAAGCATGTGTTGGTGTGTCTCCGTCACTCTGCAATTCACCGCCAAAACGCTAGTTGGCGGTGGGGTTTCTATGCCACTGTGTTAAGATTCTTCATGAGAGACATGGATGAAGAAATGCTTTTCAAATATTTTCGGATGTCGGCAGGTAGATTTGATGATTTGGTTCATCGTCTCCAACCACTTATTTTGCATCGGTGTACGCACAGTATGCCTACAGACATGACGGAGAAAAAGCAACCGGAAATGCGTAGGAGGAAATGTGATGCTACCAAGCAGACCAATCACAGTTGTTGTGGTCTGTGTCGCCGCGACGCATGAGTTACTTTTTTGGGGAGGTGCACGTCACCCTGCGGCGTAGGGTACGCAGTACCTATGGTGTAGATTTGACGCAGAAGTATAAACCAGGCTTTAGAGGCGGCTCACTAATTCTGACCTACAGTGACTCCTGTACTGATCTCAAACAATAGTGACCACTTCCAAGACACTTGTATTAGGCTGCCAGAAGTCATAAGTGTGGAATATAACCATCCTTTGAGCTCAGCAAACATTCACAGGTGGGCAGTAGCAGTTGGTTTAGCACCAGCAGCACATCTGGTAAACGACTAATCTAAAAAAACAAAATTGCTTGACTCCCTTAATTCAAATTGGTCCATTTTTTGTTGGGAGGAGACTTCTCCAATTTTTTATTTCACATGTTTCCTTTATTATAAAATGCATTTGGTCTGATTAGAAACTTATTCTGTCTTGCAATGCTTTCTCCTGCCCTAGAATGTAGTTACCTTTCACCCAAGCTTATGAGTCAAGTAGTCAATTTGAGGACTCGTCCTAGAGCACTGAGGAATGGCAACAGACCCTTTGGCCCATTGAGTCTGTGCTGAACTGTTATTTTGCTCAGTCCCATCAACGCACACCTGGATAAAAGCCCTCTGTACCCCTCACATCCACATACTTACCCGAACTTCTCTTAAATGTTGCAGTCCAACTCGCATCCACTACTGCTGCTGGAAGCTCATTCCACACTTGCGCTGCCCTCTGAGTAAAGAAATTCTCCCCCCCCCGAAAAGATATTAAATACTTCACCCTTTCACCCTGAAACGATGACGTCTAGTTCTAGTCTCACCACCTCAGTTGGGGGGGGGGGGTGGAACTGCTTGCATTAATCTATCTTTACCCCTCTAGGTGCTCTTTAAACGTCCGAGGATAGACGTTGCTTTTGTTCCTGCATTGATGTAGTGAACCTCTGCTGTCCCCTATCTGAGGCTGATGTTTCTTCCTTGAGGTGTAACGGCCAAATGTTCTATCATGGACTAAGGCGATCGGCAAAGGGAAGAATTGGATTGATCTCAGAATGGATTAATGGGCTAGCACAACATCGTGGGCCAAAGGGTCTGTACTGTGTTGTACTGTTCATGTTCAAAACAATACCAGCTGCAGAGACATTCTTGCCTTGTACAATGGAAGCATTGGTACCTATCTCTTGACTTCCATCTTCCTTGACACACAAACCAACATTCAGATTAGTTCCTGATTTGATTTTGTAACTACATAGCAGTTTTTTTTCCACCACTTTTTAAGTTCATCTTGTTTATTTGTGCCTGACTGAAATGTTGTTTAACACCACAACGTCAACGTGAGAGCCTCTGAGAACAAGTAACAGATTTCTTCCCATTGCAGTTCAATTATTCATGTTTTGAGAGCGTGTTCTGAAATGGTTGAGCTCTCAAATGCTTCAATTAGTTGCAGAGAGAAAAGGCATTTCCATTTATATTCCACACCTGTGACTTCTGGCAGCCCAATACAAGTGTCTTGGAAGTGGTCACTATTGCTTGAGATCAGTACAATGCCGCAAACTGAAGGGCGTAACTAATTAGATGATGTGCTTTAGCACTATTGGATAGGACACAGTGCATATTAAGCTGGAAAATGCAGAAAAGAACCACAACATTATTACCTGGACTGAAGGATTTGAGCTATAAAGAGAGACAGGATAGACTGGGATTGATTTCCATGGAGCAAAGGAGGCTGAGGTGTAACCTGATAGAAACTTATAAGATCGTGAGAGGCATAGATGAGATGGGTGGTTCTTCTTACGTCCATAACCCCTATGGGGGCATCGGCCACTGACAGCAGCTCACCAGAGTCCTCTGTCTTCCTCTCCCAGGAATAATGACGTTGGAGCTTCTGTTGGCATTTCTATAGTTCTGGGTTTTAAAGGATGTGGTTGCTGGCTCCTTACACAGTCAGCTGTGAAGTTAGTATGGATTATCACAGCTTTTTCCCCCTGGATAGGGGTGTCAGATAAACGAGGTGAAAGCAGAAAGACGTGAGGAATCAGGAGCCTGTTTTCAAAACAGAGGGTGGTGGGTTAGTGGAACGAGTTGCCAGAGGAAATGGTAGAGGTGGGTGCAATTGCAATGCTTAAAATAATTTGTGGATAAACGGACTGGAAGATATAGGTCAAAGGCGGGGATGTGGGGCTAGCTCAAGCAGACACTTAGTTGACACAGACGAGTTGAGCCAAAAGACCTGCTGTATATTTGAGTCTAGATTAGCAGCCGATTGTTCTGAATGTTCCCAGCATACTCCAGCATAGATAGGGCCTTTGTTTCATATTTCTGCAGGAAATGAGACCTCCCGGGGCACAGTGCTGTCCCTGTATTTTGACTAACTGTTGGACAAGAAGGGTATCAATAAGCTCAGAGTGCAGAGAAAATTTACAAGGACGTTACCAGGACTTGAGGACCTGAGTTATAGGGGAAGGTTGATTAGCGGTGGTACATTTGTGTAGCGGTCAGTGTAACGCCAGTGACTGGGGTTCAATTCCACGGCTTTCTGTAAGGAGTTTGTGTGATCTCCTCAAGACCATGGGGGTTTCCTCCCATAATCCAAGGACTTGCAAGTTAGTAGGTCAGTTGGTCACATGGGTGGTATTGGGTGGGGTGGGCTCAATAATGCGCCGCATCTTTAAGTAACTTTAAAATTAAGGTTAGGACTTTATTTTGTGGAGCGCAGGATGAGGGGAGATCTTATAAAGATATACCAAATTATGAGGGTTTAGATGGTGAATGCATGCTGTTTTTTTTCTCCTTTGATTGGGTGAGACTAGAACTGGAGGTCATAGGTTTGGTATCAAAGGTGAAATATTTGAGTGGAAACTTCACTGAAAGGGTGGTGAGAGTGTGGAATGACCTACCAGCAGAAGTGGTGGAGGCAAATTCAGTTGTAACATTTAAAAGAAGTTTGGGTAGGTACATGGATGAGAGGGGTGTGAAAGGCTACAGTCTGGGTGCAGGTCGATGGGACTAGGCAGAAAATGAAGCCAGCATGGACTAGATGGACTGAATAGCCTGTTTCTGTGATGCAGTACTCTATGACTCCAAGTCTCTACAGAAGATCATTGAATTAAATTATATAGGTGAGTCTAATAATAGTCTATGTCTCCTAAAATGAGTAGACACTAAAGCGCATGGGAGAGAATATAAATTGGAATCAGGTTTAATATCACCAGCATATGTTGTGAAATTTGTTAACTTTGTGGCAGCAGTACAATGCAATACATGATATAGGAAAAAATACCTGAATTACAATAGGTACATAGTTAAATTAAGATGAGTAGTCAAAAAATAGAAATTTTAAAAAGGTAGTGAGGTACTGTTCACGGGTTCAAAATCCATTCAGAAATTGGATGGCGGAGAGGTAGAAGCTGTTCCTGAATCACTGAGTGTGTCTTCAGGCTCCTGTACCTCCTTCCTGATGGTAACAATGAGAAGAGGGCATGTCCTAGGTTCCTGATGGTGGAAGCGGCTTTTCTGAGGCATGGCTCTTTGAAGGTGTCTTGGATACTGTGGAAGCTAGCACCCATGAAGCAGCTGACTACTTTTATAACTCTGCAACTTACTTCGATCCTGTGCAGTAGCCGTCCACCCCCTTCCCCCCCATACCAGATGGCGATGCAGCCAGTCGCAATGCTCTCCGCAGTACATGTGTAGAAATTTTCAAGTGTTTTAGATGACAAACCAAATAGAGGAAGGGGTGATGTGGCCATTAGCCGTATTGGGAACTGATAGTGTGTTTCTTTCCTAAAGCTACAATTGTTATCTGCCTCTTGGGAGGCCCATTGCTGTCACTTCACTGGCATATGGCACTTAAAGCAGACCACTTTCAGTCCTTCTGTTGGACTGAGGGGCAGGGAACGTTAGGCAGCCTGAAGCACCTTGTACATTTGCATTTCCACCAATTCTCAAGCGAAGTTGATTTGAGTTTATTGTCATGTGCATTATTAGGTTGAGGTACCAGGCGCAATGAAAATGTTGCAACAGCATCACCCATTTGCAGGAAGGGTCAGTACACAGAACATAAATGTATTTTATGGACTCTGCAGAGAGTGATGCGGGCAGCCCAGCACATCTATAGATGTGAACTTCCCACTATTCAGGACATTTACAAAGACGGGTGTGTAAAAAGGACTCGAAGGATTGTTGGAGACCTGAGTTAGTCCAACCACAAACTGTTTCAGCTGCTACCATCCGGGAAACGGTACCACAGCATCAAAGCCAGGACCAACAGGCTGTGGGACAGCTTCTTCCATCAGGCCGTCAGACTGATTAATTCATGCTGATACAACTGTATTTCTATATTATATTGACTGTATAGTGTATATTACATACTATTCAGACTATATAGACTAATAGTATATATTACATACTATTTATTATAAATTACTATAAATTGCACATTGCACATTCAGGCGTTTACTCTTCACGTATATAACCATATAACAATTACAGCACGGAAACAGGCCATCTCGGCCCTTCTAGTCCGTGCCGAATAATGGATGAAAGAAATGAAGTCAATGCAGTTCAATTCAGTTGTAAAAGCAAATGACACCAGTGTGTGAAATAAGACCTTAATGTGAAAAAGATGACACAAGCAGAGACGAGTGCAGACAAGTGCAAAAGATAGTTCACAGTGTTCTGTTCCTGAGATTCCGGGTTGGATCAAGAACGTGATGGTGGTAGGAAAGTAGCTGTTCCTGAACCTGGTAGTTTGGGACTTCGAGTATCCATACCTCCTACCTGATGGTGGCAGTGAGAGGAGGGCATGTCCCAGATTAGAGATTAGCTTTATTTGTCATATCTACATTGAAATATATAATGAAATACATCATTTGTGTCAAATCAAATCAGCGAGGGTTGGGCTGGACAGCCCACAAATGTTGTCACGATTCTGGTACCAACATAGCATGCCCATAACTCACTAACCCTAACTGTGTGACTTTGGAATATGGGAGGAAACTGGAGCACCCAGACAAAACCTTAAAGTAAAGGAGCCCTTAGGAGGCAGTGATCATCATATGATAGACCTCACCCTGCAATTTGAGAGGGAGAAGCTAAAGTCAGATGCATCAGTATTAAAGGGAATTACAGAGGCATAAGAGAGGAGCTGACCGAAGTTACTTGAAAGGGAACACTGACATGAATGATGGCAGAAAAGCAGTGGCTGGAGTTTCTGGGACAAGTTCATAAGGAGCAGGATAGATACATCCCAAAGAAGTAGTATTCTAAAGGCAGGATGATGCAACTGTGGCTAACAAAGGAAGTCAAAAACTAGAGAAGACATACAATAGGGCATAAATTTGTGGAAAGTTAGAGGATTGGAAACATTTAAAAACCAATAGAACGTAACTTAAAAAGCCAAAAAGAGAGAAAAGATGAAGTGTGAAGGGAAGCTAGCCATTAATAACAAAGAGAATACCAAAAGTTTTTCAGATATATAAAGAGAAGCGAGAGTAGATATCAGACCATTGGAAAATGATGCCGGAGAGGTAGAAATGGGGGAACAAGATAATGGCAGATGAACTGAATAAGTATTTTGCATCAGTCTTCACTGTGGAATTTGGTGAGTCTAGGACCAGAGGGCACAACCTCAGAATAGAGAGGCATCCATTTAGAACAGAGATGAGGAATTTCTTTAGCCAGAGGGTGGTGAATCAGTGGAATTCATTGCCATAGGCTACTACGAAGGCAAGATCATAGGGTGTATATATTTAAGATGGAGGTTGATAGGCTCTTGATTAGTCAAGGCATGTAAGGTTACAGGGAGGAGGCAGGAAAATAGGGTTGAGAGGGGAAAATGGATCAGCCGTGATGAAATGGCGGAGCAGACTCAATGGGCTGAATGGCCTAATTCTGCTCCTACCTCTTATGGTCTTATGGAAACCCATGCAGTCACAGGGAAAACTTAAAGACCTTACTGACAGCAGTGGGAATCAGACCCCAATCATACAACTGGCATTGTAAAGTGCTGTGCTAACCCCTATGCTACTGTGCTGAAAACGGTCCTTAAAGATAGATGCCAGAACCTCGAGGCAACGCTTTCTATAGATGCTGTCCGTAGTAGGGAGGGCTATGCCCGTGATGGATCTGGCTGTGCCCATGACTCTCTGCAGCTACTGCATTCCTGTGAGTTGGATTTGCTGTGATGCAGCTAGTCAGGATACTTCAAACAGTGCACGTGTAAAAGTTGGTTCTGTGGTAAAGGGTATGCCAAGGGCAGTGCTGACTGCAGGCTGGTTGTCCAAGGTCTGGTGCATGTTCTCCATTGGAAACGGAGTCCTGTACTGTGGTTATAGAGGCAGCTACCTCACGATGAGGCAGTCCTCCGTGATCCTGGCCACTGTTCCCTCTAAGCTGCATGGGGACATGACCGCGTAGTAACGAAAATGCTCTGGTGGACATAGACTTTGTTGCACAGCTGGAATTGGACACATCTGTAAAAAGTTTATGAAACATGCAAGATTTTCTTTGTACTGTATTTCATTATAGCTTTCAATGAATAAATCAAAAGTATGTTATATTCCCATTTTCTTTCTAAATATTCATAGTATTCATATTACCAAAAAATACATTTGAAATGCTGTGCAGTTTTCAGGCCATGTTTTTAAAAAAAAAATTTCCTGCTCCGAGCAATGGTTGGTCTGTGCAGTAAAAAAAAATAGAGGGAATATTGATCCTGGCAGTTGATTTCAATGGTTCATGAGACATAGGAACAGAATTACGCCATTTGGCCCATTATGTCTGCTCTGCCATTCCATCATGGCTGATTTATTATCCCTCTCAATCCCATTCTGCCTTTTCCCCCATAACCTGTGACACCCTTACTAATCAGAACCTATCATTCTCTGTTTTAAATATACCCATCGACTTGGCCTCCACAGCCCTCCAGCAGTGAATTGCGCAAATTCACCACCCTCTGACTAAATAAATTCCTCCTCATCTCTATTCTGAAGGGGCACCCCTGTATTCTGAGGCTGTGCCGTCTGGTCCGAGACTCTCCCACTATAGAAAACATCCTCTCCACGTCCACTCTATCTAGTCCTTTCAATATTCGATATATTTCAATGAGATTACCACCCACCCCCACCAACCACTTAAACTCTGAGTACAGACTCAGACCTTTCAAACGCTTCTGGTATGTTAACCCTTTCGTTTCCGGGATCATTCTTGTGAGCCTTACCTGAACCCTGTCAATGCTAGCACACGTTTCCTTAGCTAATAGGCCCAAAACTGCTCGCATTACTTCCAAGTGCAGTCTGACTAATGCCTGATAAAGCCTTGTCATTGTAGAATTGGAAAGGGTTAAAAAGCTGTCAGTGCAGCTGGCTTTGAAAGCCGTAGCCCGGATGACCACAGCAGGAGCCGCAGATAATGGAACAGATGGTGCAGCGCTCTCAGAAGAGACCCATCGGAAGAGCTGATAAGGGGAGCTCTCAGAGTTCTGTTTTCAGCTGTGCTGAGGTACAACAAACATAAGGCCGTTTCCAGATAACTTCTACGTGCCAAAGTAGATCAAAATTCTCTTTCATTTTGTGTTGTCTGCTCTGAGGCTAGTAAGATCAGTTTCCTCGGACTCTGATCATTGTAGTTTTCTGTTCTCTCCCTTCTCATCTAAAGCAGTTGAAATCTAATTCTGTTTGACAATTGGAAAGCATTAATGGAATTGGACAAAACTGTCCTCCTTAATGGTAGATCGTATTGAAAGGTGACTGGACCAGTAGTTATCTTGGGTAACTGCTGAAGCAATACCGCCACTCTTCAGTTCTCCAGACTAGAGGGCACAGCCTCGGAATGCAAGATTGTCTCTTTTGGACAGAGATGAGGAATTTTTTCAGCCAGACGGTGGTGAATCTGTTGAATTCATTGCCACAGAAGGCTGTGGAGGCTAAGTCATTGGTTATACTTAAAGCAGAGGTTGATATATTCTTGTTAAGATATCAAAGGTTAAGTGGAGAAAGTAAGAGGATGGGGTTGAGAGGAATAATAAATCAGCTCTGATGGAATGGCAGAACAAACTCAATGGGCCGAATGGTCTAATTCTGCTCCTGTGTCTTCTGGTCTTAACCCCAATACATCGGGGAAGGGAAAAATGGATTTTTTTTCCGGTGCACTCATCCAGCATGTGATTTGAAACTGAGAGTCTGGAGATCTTGCATTTCATTTTGGCTTTAGGTTTGCCTGTACTTCCTGTAAACCTCTAGGGCCCCACCACGCTGTTCCAGCACCAGCGTTCACCGATTGGAGATCAGTTCCTGCTGTCATTTGTAAGGAGTTTACACATTCTCCCTGTGACCAGCTGTGTTTGCTCTGGTTTCCTCCCACATTCCAAAGACGTACAGGTTGGGGTTAGTAAGCTGTAGGCATGCTATACTGGTGCTGGAATTCTGGCAACACTATGGGCTGCCCCTGTCACAGTCGCAGTCGCAAACAAAAGAACCTTTTTTGTGAAGTACCCTCTTATTTACTCTGCCGGTTCTAATTTTTCTGACCAAAATGTGCCATTTGACACTTCTCGGCTTTGAATTTTATCTGCCTATTCCAACACACCTCATCAAAGTCCAGCACTCAGCACTATACTCCACAGCTAGATAATCCACCATGTTTCTTTTCCAATATTTTTATTAATTTCTTACATAAAAGAATACAGAGTACAGTAGAATATATAATATATCGATTATAATATGCAATCACAGATAAGGTGTTATTACCCCATATCCATATAAAATTAAATTTAAACATAATATTAAAAGGAGATAATTATATTATTACAAAAAAATCTAAACCCACTACCAGAAAAAAAACAGCAGTTAGGTTTAAAAAAAAAAGGAAAAGATCCTTAACATATAGTAGAACATATTATTTGCCAACATCTGTGCTTAATAGCAAATCAAAGGTTATAAAAATAATTCAAAAAAGGTTCCCACAATGTTAAAAAAATCTCGTCTAGGTTCGGAAATTGAACAGCAAATCTTCTCTAAATTTAAGCAAGATATAACATCATGTAACCAATGAGTATGAGCAGGCAGAGTGGCATCCTTCTATTTAAGCGACAATACCCTCCTGGCTATGAGAGAAATAAAGGCCAAAATATGCAGATCCTGTTTCTTCCAAAATAATATCATTTCCTCCAACAATACCAAATAAGGCCGTCAAAGGATTAGGTTTAAAATTTACTTTAAAAAGCACAGAAAAAGTTTGAAATACTTCCAATATGTTTCAAGACTCGGACAAGTCCAAAACATATGGATTAATGAAGCTTCTCCAATATTACATCTATCACAAAATGAAGATGTATCCGAGTAAAAACGAGACAGCTTATCTTTAGACATGTGGGCCCTATGAACCACTTTAAATTGTAGAAGGGAATGACGGGCACATAACGAAGAAGTATTAACCAATTAAAAAATTTCATTCCAAGTGTCCTCGGAAATTGAAATCTGTAAATCTTGTTCCCAAAGATTTTTAACTTTATCTAAAGAAATATTTCTCATTCCCAACAACATAGCATAAATATTAGAAATAGATGCATTTTGGAAGGGTTTCAAATTAAAAATTATATCAAGTAAATTTTTATCTGGACTTTTAGGAAATGTATGAACTTGAACGCAAAAAATCTCTAATTTGTAAATATGGAAAAAAGTGAGTTCTTGGTAGGCTATACTTAACTGACAGTTGTTCAACTGAAGAGAGACTATCTCCAACAAACAAATCATGAAAACATTTAATACCCAATCTATTCCACTCTTTAAAAACTACATCAGACGTGGAAGGTTTTAAAAAAAAAGGTAGAGAAAATGGGACTGGAAAGTGAAAAACTCAATAAACCAAAATATTTTCTAAATTGTACCCAAATCCTCAAAGTGTGTTTAACTACAAAATTATCAGCTAAATTGCTTAAAGATAAAGGAATTGAGGATCCGAGAAGAGGAATAATAGAGAATTTATTAACAGAGTTAGCTTCTGAAGAAACCCAAATCGGACATTCCTCTTGGTTAATATAATATAACCAAAACGTAAGATTTCGTATATTGTCTGCCCAGTAATAAAACCTGAAATTGGGTTAGGCGAAACCTCCCTTTTTAGCTTTTTGAAGATGAACTTTGTTTAATCGAGAAATTTTATTCTTCCATATATAAGAAGATATAATAGAATCCAAAGAATCAAAAAAGGACTTAGGATAAAAACAGGTATGGCCTGAAATAAATATAAAAATTTAGGCAAAATATTCATTTTAATAGAATTAATTCGGCCAGTCAATGATAGAGAGAGGGGTGACAATTTGAAAGTGCCTTCTTAACATAATTCAGAAGTGTAAAAAATTTTCCTTAATAAGGAATTTATAATTCCTTGTAGTCATAGTCATACTTTATTGATCCTGAGGGAAATTAGTTAGTAATTGTTACGCCCAAATAAGTAAATCAATTTCTTACAATTTTCAAAGGAAGATTAGTATTAACTAATACCAAATTATTCAAAGGAAAAAGTTCACTCTTATGAAAGTTAAGTTTATTTCCAGAGAATTGACTAAAATAAGAAAGTAAAGAAAGTAGAGAAGGTAAAGAAGACTCCACATTAGAAATGTAGAGCAAAAGGTCATTAGCATAAAGCGAAACTTTATGGGTAATACCCCTCCTTAAAATACCAGAGATATCATTAGATTCCCGGAAAGCAATAGCTAAAGGTTCTAAGACCAAATCAAAAAGCAAGGGAATCAAGGGACAACCTTGTCTAGTTCCACAATAAAGTTTAAACAGTTTAGAGTACTGAGATTAAGTAAGAACCTGAACGGAAGGAGATGACTAAAGTAATTTAATCCATTGAATAAAATCGGGCCCAAAGTTAAATTTTTCTAAAGTTTTAAATAAATAATTCCATTCAACCCGATCAAAGGCTTTCTCAGCATCTAAGGATATCACACATCCCGAAATCTGTTTAGGAGGGGAATAAATAACATTCAGTAAATGACGAATATTAAAGTGGGAGAATCGATTTTTGATAAATCCAGTCTGACCATCAGAGATAATAGATGGCAAAATATTTTCAATTCTATGAGCCAAAAGTTTAGATAAAATTTTAGTATCAATGTTAAGAAAGGAAATAGGTCTATAAGAAGAACATTCAAGAATAAGCAAAATAGAGGCTTCATAAAAAAGATTGTGGCAACTTGCTTAATTTAAAAGAGTCTGAAAGGACAGAATAAAAATGAGGTATAAGCAAAGAGGAAAAAGCCTTATAAAACTCTCCAGAAAATCCATCAGGACCTGGAGACTTCCCCTAGTGCAAAGCATGAACAACATCGGCAATTTCCTCATAGGAAATACGTTATTCCAACAATTTTCGAATATCATCAGAAAGTGTAAGAATGTTTAATCGATCTATAAAATTATTCATTAGAGTGTTATCTTTAGGAGGATCAGAACTATAGTTTAGAGTACAATTCTCTAAAAGCATTTATTTCTAAATGATCAGATGTTTTATCACCATTAGCTTTACAAATTTCTTTAATTTGATGTTTAACTATAAAGGTCTTTAATTGGTTGGCTAATAGTTTCCCCTTTTTATCTCCATGAACATAAAACTGACTTATAAAGTTGCATTTCAATTGGATAAGTTAAGAGCAGATCATATTTAGTTTTAATTTCAACACGTCTTCTATATAAAACAGGATCTGGAACCAAAGCATATTTTTGGTCTAATTGTTTCAACTGATTGACTAATTCAATTACCTCCTTATTAGCTTTTTTCCTAACACTAGTGGTAAAAGAAATAATTTGACCTCTAATATAAGCTTTAAAAACATTCCATAAAATAAGACTAGAAGTCTCTTCCAGCATATTCACTTCAAAAAAAAAGTGTCTCTCCAAAAATTAAAAATAATCTTTAACACAATTGAATTAAAATGCCAGAATCTATTTAGTTGGGAGATACCCGGAAGATTTAAAGATAAAAACACAGGAGCATGATCTGAATCAGCAATTTCTTTATATTCACAGGATTGAGCTAATGGAATCAATTGGCTATCAACAAAAAAAATCAATCCTGGAATTCGTATGATGAACATGAGGAAAAAAATGAGTACTCTTTATCTGTTGGATGTAAAAAAAACGTTAAACATCAACAATATCACATTTCATTAGAAAAGTTTGGATAAAGGAGGCAGATCTACTACATGTCAATCATTTAGAAGAAGAACGATCTAAAACAGGATCTAAACAACAGTTGAAGTCTCCTCCTAAAATCAAAGAATATAAACTTAAATCTGGTAAAAATGAAAAAAAAATTCAGAAAAGCCTGGATCATCTATATTCGGGGCAAACAAATTAGCAAAAAACTAATTATTATCTAATTTCCCTGAGATTATAACAAAACGCCCATTAGTATCAGACACTACATTACGTTGAACGAAAGAAACTGAATTGTCTATAAAAATTGAAACTCTTCTTGCCTTAGCCTGAAAGGAGGAATGGAAAGATACATCCTTCCAACAGCTGGAAAAAATGTAAATTATCACATTTACGAACATGTGTTTCTTGTAAAAAAAAATTGAGACATTCAATTTCTTAATATAATTAAATACCTTATTGCATTTCACAGGATCCTTTCACATTAAAACTAAGTAAATTAGAAATATGGTCCATTTCAAATATTGCTTAAAGGAGATATCTGAATAAAAACTGCTGGAATACAGGTGTCCCCCGCTTTTCAAACGTTCATTTTACGAAACCTCACTGTTACGAAAGACCTACATTAGTACCCTGTTTTCGCTTTCAGAAGGTGTTTTCACTGTTACGAGAAAAAAGCAGTGCACGATAAAAAATTCAGCGCGCGAAAAAATCAGCACGTGCCCCGAGCAGCCACTCTCCCCCGGATTCGGAACTGCATTCTCACCAGCATTGCTTAAACACGTGGCTGTGAGTAGCAGTTTGCAAGATGAGTTCTAAGGTATCGGAAAAGCCTAAAAGAGCACGTAAGGCTGTTGCACTTAGCGTAAAACTAGACATAATTAAGAGCTTAGATCGTGGTGAACGAAGCAAGGACAAAGTGAGTTTGGCTTGTGGAAGCTGACGAACATGATGTTGAAGAGGTTTTGGCATCCCATGACCAAGAACTGATAGATGAAGAGCTGATGCATTTGGAAGAGGAAAGGATAACAATCAAAACCGAATGCAGTAGCGAACTGAACGTGAAGCAACTGCATGAGATTTTCGCTGCAATGATAAAGTACGACTTTAATTTTGAAAGGGTACGTGGGTTTAGGGGATATTTGCAAGATGGTTTGAGTCCTTACAAAGAACTGTATGATAGAAAAATGCGCGAGGCTAAGCAGTCAAACATACTGTCGTTTTTCAAGCCTTCCACATCAGCCACAGCAGACGACGAACTTCGACCTTTGACATCGAGGCGGGCAGTCATAGGAGAAGTTGAGCGGCCTGCCCTAATGGAAACAGATGACAAGATGACACCCCAGTTGAACTCAGCAGGTCGGGCAGCATCAGTTAGAAACGATGAGTCGACGTTTTGGGCTGGAACCCTTCATCAGGACTGAAGAATGAAAGATGGAGAAGGATTTGAAGAATGCTTGTATCTTCAGTTGAAAGACCAGTAATTTGAAAGACAAAGGGGTGGGGGAGGGGAAGCATTGACGTCATAGCCCTTGAAAACAATGGGTAGTAGAAGGAGGAGGCGGAACCATGAGGGAGCTGGGGGAGGGGGTAGAGTGAAATAGGGATAGAGGAAGGGAGGGGGAGGGAATTACCGGAAGTTGGAGAATTCTATGTTCATACCAAGGGGCTGGAGACTACCTAGACGGTACATGAGGTGTTGCTCCTCCAACCTGAGATTAGCCTCATCATGGCAGTAGAGGAGGCCATGTATGGACATATCTGAATGGGAATGGGAAGCAGAGTTGAAGTGGATGGCTACCGGGAGATCCTGTCTGTTGTGGCGGATGGAGTGGAGGTGCTTGATGAAGCGGTCCCGACTATAAAAAGCCCACTGACTCTCATAACTACCTCGACTATATCTCTTCCTACCCAGCCACATGCACTGAGCTCGTCAATTTCATCGACTTTACTTCAAACTTCCACCCAGCCCTCAAATTCACTTCCTCTATCTCGGACACTTCTCTCCCCTTTCTCAATGTCTCAGTCTCCATCTCTGGAGACAGACTGTCCACTGACATCTTCTACAAGCCCACTGACTCTCAAAACTACCTCGACTATACCTCTTCCCACCCCGCCACATGCAAAATGCCATTCCCTATTCCCAGTTCCTCGGTCTTCGCCGCATCTGCTCCGAGGATGAGGCTTTCCGTTCCAGAACATCTCAAATGTCCTCTTTCTTTAAGGATCGTGGTTTCCCTTCTACCGTCATCAATGATGCCCTCACCCGCATCTCCTCCATTTCCCGCACTTCGGCCCTCACCCCATCCTCCCGCAACTACAACAGGGACAGAGTTCCCATTGTCCTTACCTACCACCCCACCAGCCTCCGGATCCAGCACATTATCCTCCGCAACTTCCGCCACCTTCAACAGGACCCCAGCACTAAGCACATCTTTCCCTCTCCACCCCTCTCCGCTTTCCGCAGGGATCGGTCCCTCCACAACTCCCTTATCCGCACATCCATCCCTACTGATCTTCCATCTGGCACTTATCCCTGTAAGCGTAAGTACTACACCTGTCCCTACACCTCATCTCTTGCAACCATTCAGGGCCCCAAACAGTCCTTCCGGGTGAGACAACACTTCACCTTGTGAGTCTCTTGGGGTCATCTATTGCATCTGGTGCTCCCAGTGCGGCCTCCTCTACATCGGTGAAACCCGACGCAGATTGGGGGACCACTTTGTCGAGCACCTCCACTCCGTCCACCACAACAGACAGGATCTCCCGGTAGCCACCCACTTCAACTCTGCTTCCCATTCCCATTCAGATGTGTCCATACATGGCCTCCTCTACTGCCATGATGAGGCTAAACTCAGGTTGGAGGAGCAACACCTCATATATCGTCTAGGTAGTCTCCAGCCCCTTGGTATGAACATAGAATTCTCCAACTTCTGGTAATTCCCTCCCCCTCCCTTCCCCTATCCCTATTTCACTCTACCCCCTCCCCCAGCTCCCTCATGGTTCCGCCTCCTTCTTCTACCACCCATTGTTTTCAGGGCTATGATGTCAATGCTTCCCCTCCCCCACCCCTTTGTCTTTCAAATTACTGGTCTTTCAACTGAAGCTACAAGCATTCTTCAAATCTTTCCCCATCTTTCATTCTTCAGTCCTGACGAAGGGTTCCGGCCTGAGACGTCGACTCACGGTTTCTGACTGATGCTGCCCAACCTGCTCATCCAGCGTACTGAAAGTGTTGCTTTGATCACAGAATCTGCAGATTATTTTGTGATTGAGATGACACCCCAGTGTCTCGACACCCCAACACCCAGGCTGCGGACAGATACTGTACTGATTCGAGGAGAATGCAGCAGTAGCCGGGAGGCACACAGCACATCTTTAAGAAAAAAGCTGAAATAAACACGCTAATTAATTAGGTGCCGCCCGACACGTAAGTGTCTGCCCAGATCAGAGACGACGCAATTGGAAATCGGCACTGATCTGGGCCGACAGTTACGTGCCAGGCGGCACCTAATTAATTAGCATGTTTATTTCAGCTTTTTTTTATTAAAGATGTGCTTTGTGCCTCCCGGCTACCGCTGGACCCCTGCGTGCTTCGCGGCAATGTATCACTTGGCCTGGAGGGTGGGGGCCACTGCACCACCCAATCTGCAACGACTCAGTCTAACACACCATCATCAGTGTGCTCTGCGCTGTCCCGATTCTGGTAAGTGATACTACACTGTACATACATTATTTCTACTTTATATTGGCTGCGTACTTTTACATGTTATTTGGTATGATTTGGTAGCTTCATAGCTTAAAGGTTACTGGAGAGCACTTGCGCTTTGTTTTTGCTGACGGCGCTTGCGTGAGATTTTCTGCCGATGGCGCTTCCGTGAGATTTTCGCTACGGAGAACAGTGCAGTAATGATCCTGGAAAAGTATTTCTACTTTATATAGGCTGTGTATTTATCATATCATTCCTGCTTTTACTATATGTTACTGTTATTTTAGGTTTTATGTGTTATTTGGCATGATTTGGTAGGTTATTTTTGGGTCTGCGAACGCTCACGAAATTTTCCCATATAAATATATGGTAATTGCTTCTTCGCTTTACAACATTTCGGCTTACGAACCGTTTCATAGGAACGCTGTACCTTCGGATGGCGGGTGAAACTTGTATATATTAAATCCAAACAGTGAGCTTTAAGAAAAAGTAACCAAGCAACAAATGAAGCTAAGAGAACCAAACAGCTGATAGAAAAAAAAACCTCCCCCCAACCCCCGCCCAAAGAGAAAAAATCAACCAAAGGGCAGTCGACAACTAAACCAATCATCCCTCCGAAAACAATCTACTGGCTGAGCTCCAAAAAAAAAATTTCAAGGCAAAACTGTTTCCAACAAGACATAACAAAAAGAAGAGCAAAATTAAATGTATTAAACAAAACCTCAAAGAGTTATAGTATAAAAATATTAGAAAGAAATTTGGAAGTTCAAAACATATTAACTTAGAAAGTATTAACACAAAGAAAACTTACTAATATTAAATCCTTAATTTTCCAAAGAAGGAGATAAAAGTGCAAAAAAAATTAGATACAAAGGTATACTAAGAGTAAATAAAACAATTGTTCATAAAAGAAAGTATCGAGTAGTTAAACTGCTGATTGTAAAAAAGGACCCATCAGGCAGATGCAACATGAATTTGTGTAAAGAGTTATTGAACAGTTAAACTTCTGAAATTGATTCGGCACTCAAGAAATCCTGCACTTCTTCGGTGGAACGTAACCATCTGTGAGAGCCATTTTTCAAAATGATTCTAAGACGAGCCGGGTATCGAAGAGAGGGTTTAAAACCTTTATTATACAGCTCAGACATGACTTTTTAAAATCTGC
This sequence comes from Mobula hypostoma, assembly GCF_963921235.1. Classification (NCBI taxonomy): domain Eukaryota; kingdom Metazoa; phylum Chordata; class Chondrichthyes; order Myliobatiformes; family Myliobatidae; genus Mobula; species Mobula hypostoma. Next base: position 103,732,430 of record NC_086108.1, read on the forward strand.
AACGCTCATTGAACACCTCGGGTGAAAAATCTTCCACAATTCTGAACTTATGTTCTTCATAATCAATCATACCTTTCCGATGAGATTCACGAATTAAAAGTGCCTTTGTTTGAAAATGGTGAAGACAAATTATCACTGAACAAGGGCATCCTCCCGGTGGAGGTCTTGGTAAAGGCGACCTGTGAGCTCGGTCTATCTTAGGTGGAGATTTTAAAATATTCGGAAATAATTTAGCCAAAAGGTTTGCAAAAAATTCCGAAGGCTGATTACCTTCCAATGACTCTTGAAAACCCAGAATACATAGATTATTTCTTCTGTTTCTATTTTCTAAGTTGATAATCTTCTGTCTTAATGTTTCATTAACCTTTAACTGTTTATCACAGATCTGTTCCAGGTTGTCAATCTTCGCGTCGAACATCGTCAGAGTGTCTTCGTTCTCTTTTATCCGTTTATCGTGTTCAATTAAAGTTTTTTTGAATAGAATCCAATTTTCCATTCATCTGTTTAAATTTAGCACTGTGTTGCTGTAACTCTTGCAAAAGTTCATTTTTATGCTTCCGAAGTGTCACCATAATCGATTCCAAAGTTACAGGAGGGTCCTTTTTTTTAAATAACTTTAGCAGGACTCATCATAAAGCAATATTGCGTTTAAAAGTAAGTTTTCAAAACGAGTTGGAAGCAGTAAATTAGAAAGAATAGGAGCACCTATAAAAGCGCTGCTACTCCAGTAGAGAAGTCCCAATCCAGAATGTTTCAGTGAAGACTCCAGCAAATGTCTACAGGTGTACCGTGCAGAGCATTCTGGTGTGGGAGATGGGGGGCTAAGAGGCTGCAGAGGACTCAGCCAGCTCCATCACGGGTACCCCCCCCCCCATCATTGAGCTCATCTTCAAAAGTTGGTGCCTCAAGAAGATGGCACATCTTCACCATCAAGCACCTCCCCTCTCTCATTACGACCATCAAGGAGGAGGTTACAAGAGCCTGAAGACCCACACTCAAGCAGTTTAGGCACAGCTTCTTCCTATCCACCATCAGATTTCTGAACAATCAATGAACCCATGAACGCTACCTCACTATTTTCACTCTGCTAATTTAATTTTTATATATGTATTTATGTTGGCTGCACTTGGAAGTGCTTCACTGGCTTGTGAAGTATAAAGCCCATGAGGGTCGCTATATAAATACACCTCTGTTCCTTATTGCAACGCAGAATCAGAAGCAAGTTTATTACACTAAGCTTTAGTGCTTTGTGACAGCAGAACAGTGCCAGATAAGTTTACTGTAAGTTAGAATAATTTTTAAAAAATGCAAAAGAAGAATAGTCAGATAGCGTTCATGGGTTTATTGTCCATTGAGAAATCTGATGGCAGAGTGGAAGAAGCTGTTCCTAAATATTTTGTGTTGGTCTTCAGGGTCCTGTACTTCCTCCTTGGTGGTAGTAATGAGAAGAGGGTATGTGAGAGTGCTTAATGATGGTTGCTGCTTTCTTGAGACATTGCCTTTTGAAGATGTCCTCGATGGTGGGGAGGCTGGTGCCTACGATGGAGCTGGCTGAGTTTACAGCCCTCTGCTGCTTTTTTTTTTGATCCCATGCATTGGTGCCTCCATACCAGATGGTGATGCAACCACTGAAAGTGATTGGAAAGGCAGCGATTAACTAAGCGAGATGTGGATTTTCAACACGTTGTGCTTTGTCCTTATAGACTCTAGTTGTGCCAGTAGTCGCCAGAACCTGAGCCTCTCCTTGCAGTCGAAGGGATCGCACTCGTACAGCACGTACGCGTCTGCAGGGCTGCTCAGCAGGTACTCTGGCTCAGTGCAGAGCCTAGCCTCGGTGAGTCTTCAGATGTTCACCTTCATATCAGTTTAACTTTTTTGTTATATTTTTATATTGTATTTTAGTTATGTGTTTTAAATTAAGATTTTTCCTTCTTGGATGACTTGGTCAAAAATAATTCAGCTAAGTAAGTCGTAGAGTAGAAATAACTCATAGAGAGAGCACTACAGCACAGAAACGTGCCCTTTGGCCCATCTAGTCCATGCTTACTAGTTCCATCTACCTGCACCCGGACCATAGCCCTCCATACCCCACCCACCAGGTACTTATCCAAACTTCTCTTCAATGTTGTGATCAAATCGACATCCACCAGTTCCTCCTGCAGCTTGTTCTGCAGGTTCCCCTTGAATATTTCACCTTTCACCCTAAACCTGTGACCTTTAGTTCAAGTCTTACCCGACCTGAGGGGAAAAAGTGTACAAGCACTTCTATACCCTCATAATTCTGTATACCTCTATAACATCACCCCTCATTTTCCTGCGCTCCAGGGAATAAAGTCGTAACTGTAATTTTCCTGTCATTCAGATCCTCAAGCCTCGACAGCATACATATAAATTTTCTGTGCATTCTTTCAAGCTCAGAAATATCTTTCCCTTAGGTAGGTGACCAGACTGTTGGCCTTCATAAATCAGGGTACTGAGTATTGGAGCTGGGATGTTATGTTGAAGTTGTATAAGATGTTGGTGAGATTGGTAGAGCATTCCACACACCCACCAGTCAATGGTATAAAGACTTCAAGCCATAGGAGCAGAATTAGGCTATTGGGACCATAGAGACTGTTCTGCCATTTCATCATGGCTGATCCATTTTCCCTCTCAACCTCAATCTCCTGCCTTCTCCCCGTAACCTTTCACTTCTGACTAATCAAGAATCTATCGACCTCTGCTTGAAATACACCCATGGGTGTGGCAACGAATTCCACAGATTCACCATTCTTTGGCTGAAGGAATTCCTCCTCACCGCCCTTCTAAAAGGTTGCCCCCACCCCCCATTCTGAGCCTGCGCCCTCTGGTCCTAGACTCACCTACTACAGGAAACATCCTCTCCACATCCACTCTGTTAAGGCCTTTCAACATTCGTTACGTTTCAATGAGATCCACCCTCATTCTTCTAAACTCCAGCGAGTACAGGGCCAGAGCCATCAAATACACCTCATACAATAATCCATTCATACCCAGAATCATTCTTGCGAACCTCCTGTGAACCATCTCCAATGTTAGCATATCCTTTCTTAGATAATAGGCCCAAAACTCCTCACAAGACTCCAAGTGAGGCCTCACCAGTGTGTTATAAAGCCTCAACATTACACCCTTTCTTTTATATTTGAGTTCCCTTGAGATAAATGCTAACATTGCATTTGCCTTCCTCAGCACCCACTCGATCAACAAGTTAACATTTAGGGAATCCTGCATGAGGACTCCCAAGTCCTTTGTACCTCAGATTTTTGGATTTTCTCCCCAGTTAGAAAGTAGTCTATGCCTTTATTCCTTCTACAAAGTACATGATTGTACTTTTCCCAACACTATTCCATCTGCCACTTCTTTGTCCATTCTCCTAATCTAAGTCCTTCTGCAGCCTCCCTGCCTTCTCAACACTACCTACCCCTCCACCTACCTTTGTATCATCTGCAAGCTTGGCCACAAAGCCATCAATTCTGTCATCTAAACCACTGACATATAACATGAAAAGAAATGGTCCCAACACAGACCCCTGTGGAATACCACTAGTCACCGGCAGTCAATCAGAAAAGGCTCCCTTTATTCCCGCTCTTTGCCTCCTGCCAATCAGCCAATCCTTTATCCATGCTATTATCTTTCCTGTAATACTATGGGCTCTTATCTTAAAACCTACCTCTGACATCAAGTCATTCAGCTCATCTAGTCCATGCTAAAATGTTATACTGTCTAGTCCCATTGTCCGGCACCTGGACCATAGCCCTTCATCCCCCTCCCATCCACGTATTTAGCCAAACTTCTAAATGTTGCAATCAAATTCACCTCCTCCACTTTCACTGGCAGCTCATTCCACCCTTAATCCATGTCCTCTAGTTCTAGTCTCACCCAGCCTGAGTGGAAAAAGCCTGCTTGTATTTACCCTATCTATATCCCTCATAATCTTGTATACTTCTATCAAATCTCTCGTTATTCTCCTATGCTCCTTGGAATAAAGTCCTAACCTATTCAACTTTCCCTGTAACTCAGATCCTCAAGTCCCGGCAACTTCCTCGTAAGTTTTCTCTTGAGATTGGCGAGCCAGCCTGTTTGGTCCCACAAACAGTGGGTTGAGTGACCTGTGTTCGATCCCTGACCTTGGGCAGTGTCTGGAGTTTGCACATTCCCCTTGTGACCGTGTGGGTCTCCTCTGGGTGTTTTGGGTTTTGGGTCCCAAAAGCAGTCAATAGGTTAATTCCCCTTTAAATTGCCCCGAGTGTCTAGGTGAGTGATGGAACCTGTGGAGGGTATCCTGAGAGAGTGAAATGGGTTAGGACAGGACTAGCATTTAAAAAAAGAAGATGCATGAAGTTGGCGCTGGTGGGGCAGCACAATTGTGTAGCGGTTAGCACCTGCTCTAAAATTGATCAGAGTCCGATACCTGCTGCTGTCTGTAAGGAGTTTGTATGTTCTCCCACTGACCACGTGGGTTACCTCCCAAATTTCTGAGATGTACGGTTAGGGTTAGTAAGCTGTGGGTATGGCGACATTTGTGAGCTGCCCCCGGCATGTCCTTGGGTGCATCGGCCATTGACCTGAATGTATTTCACTGTTTATTTCAATGTGCATGTGACAAATAAAGCTGATCTTTGGATGAAGTGGAGCAAGAGTCTATGATCACACTCTGTTGGTGTTAGTTGAGGGAAACGTAGTGTGTTCAGTGTTTGGAGGATTACACGAGCTTCTCCTTTTACCCAGGCCCAGAGTGTGAACTCTTCCCAGAGCTGTCTATGCGCTGGTTCGAACCTGTGGGACAAGGTTGCTGAAGACAATGAAATCAATCTGGTCAATGTGCCAGTGACCACTCCTGAAAACCTTTACCTGATGGGTGAGTACTGCGAACGTGGAGGCCTGTAACCTGTCCGTGAAGGCAGAAGGAAGATGAAGAGATGGAAAGAAAGAACTTGCATTCCTAGTCACACCTTTGAGGACACAACCAATGATAGATTTCCAAAGCAACACACACACACACACACACACACACACACACATGATGCTGGAGGAGCTTAGCAGGTGGAGGGGAATAAACACTCAACAATTTAGCCCGAGATCCTTCATCTGGACTGGGAAGGAAGGGGACAGAAACCAGAATAAAATATTGGGATGAAGGGAATGACTGCAGGTGCTAGGTGAGACCAAGTGAGGGGTAGGTGGATGGGAAAAGGGAATGAAGTGAGAAGCTTTGAGGTGATAGATGGTAAAGGGCTGAAGAAGAAAGAATCTGATAGTGGAGAGTGGATCATGGAAGAAACACCTTGTAGTGACAGGTGCTGTAGTTTGTCCTCTTTCTCACATAAATGAGCGGCAAGGTAGCGTAATGTAACATGTTACAGTGCCAATGATTGAGGTTCAATTTCCGCCATTGTCTGTAAGGAATTTGTATGTTCTTCCCGCGAACGTGTGGGTTTCCTCCAGGTGCTGCGGTTTTCTCCCACAGGCCAAAGACGTACAGGTTAGTGGGTTCAGGCGAGGAAGTCTGCAGGTGCTGGAAACCCAGAGCAACACACAAACAGACAGACAGACAGACACACACACACACACACACACACACACACACACACACAGCAGGCCAGGCAGCTTCTATGGAAAAGAGTAAGCAGTCGACATTTGGGGCTGAGACCCTTCATCAGGACTGGTGGGAAAAAAAAGTCAGAGTAAGAAGGTGGGGGGAGGAGAGGAAGGACAAGGTGGTGGGCGATGGGTGAGACCGGAAGTGATGAAGGGTCTCGGACCGAAACGTCACCTTTTCTGTAGATGCTGGCTGGCCTGCTGAGTTCCTCCTTGTCGGTTAGTAGGTTATTTAATTACACGGGTGTTAATGGCCGGCTTGGGCTCATTGGCCCGGAAGTGCCTGTTACGGTGCTGTATCTCTGAATAAATAAAACCTGTCAACTTCCACTTTAATTGTACCCAGTCACTTGGCCTCCAGAGACGCTGGCAAAAGATTCCACAGATTCTCCCAAGCACATACGAGTTAGGATTATTAAGACGTGGACATGCTGTTTTGGTGCCAGAAGCATGGCGGCTATCCTCGCCTCTGTTGGTCATTGAAGCAAACAACACATTTCACTGTATGTTTCGACGTACGCGTGACATATAAAGTTTACCTTTGTCGGTTTCTTTATTTCATTTAGCGTGGTAGCCTGTACCACCCAATTACACCCAGGTGATCAATTAACTCACTAATCATGTGTCTTTGGAATGTGGGAGGAACCCGGCACACCCGGAGGAATTCCACACAGTCACGGGAATAACGTACAAATTCCTTACAGCCGGCAGTGGGAAATAAACCGGGGTGCTGGCGCTGTGAAGTGTTACGTTAACCGCAACGTTACGGTCTTGGTGCTTTCATTTCACTTGGCGTGGTGTTGTGGCTGTGGCCGACGCAGCTCTGTCTGACTCTCCCGTTACAGGGATGGAGCTGTTTGAGGAGGCGCTGCAGCGGTGGGAGCAGGCCCTGAGCTTCCGCAGCCGGCAGGCGGAGGACGAGGTGAACTGCGCCTCGGTCAAACTGGGAGCAGGAGATGCAATCGCGGAGGAAACGGTGGAGGTAAGTTCCAGCATGGCAACGTGAAAAACTGGCACTGTGTATCAAGGGCACAGAGCAAGGTGCCCATCACAATCCTGCCCTTTACGACCGAGGGATGTAAAAGCAAAGATGTAATTGTTGTTGTTCAGTCGTGAAGTCGAGTCCGACTCTTCGTGACCTCAAGTACTCCTGCACACCAAGTCTTCTTGTTGGAAACTGCCTCTCTAAGATCCCCCAAGGTCACACGCATTGTCTGAGTAATATCTATCCATCATAGTCTCTGTCATCCGCTCCTTCTTTTACCTTCTCTTTTACCTAACATGAGAGTCTTCTCCAAGGAATCCTGCCTTTTCATGATGTGTCCAAAATATTTGAGCTTTTGTCTCATAATCAACCCTCCAAGTGAGCAGTCTGGCTGTATTTCTTCAAGTATTGACTTGTTGGATCTTCTTGCTGTCCAAAGAACTCTTAACACTTCCCTCCAGCATCCAAGTTCAAAGGCGTCGATTCTTTTGTATTTAGTCTTGCTGATAGTCAACTCTCACGGCCGTACATCACAACTGGAAAGGTGTGATACTAGAGCTTTATAAGGCATTGGTCAGACTGCAGTTGGAGTACTGTGAGCAGTTTTGGTTCCCAATAAGATGTGCTGGTATTGGAGAGTGTCCAGCAGAGGTGCTCTGCCTGCCCTTGCTGGACGCGAGATTCTGCAGATGCTGGAAATCCACACACAAAGTGCTGGAGGAACTCAGCAGTTCAGGCAGCACCTACAGAAAGGAATAAACAGTTGCTGTTTCGGACAGAGACCCTTCGTCAGGACCTGACCAACCAAGTCCTGATGAAGGCTCTCGGCCTGAAACGTCGACTGTTTGTTCCTTCCCATAGATGCTGCCTGATCTGCTGAAGTCCTCCAGCCTTTGTAGGTGTCTCTCTGTACTTGCTGGAGTTTACCGGAAAGAGTGGGGTGGATCTCACTGAAACCTATTCGAGTATTGAAATGCCGAGATAGTGAGTGGATGTTGAGGGAATGTTTCCTGTAGTGGGGAAGTCTCGGATCAGAGGGCACAGCCTCTGAATAGAGGGATGTCCCTTTAGAACAGGGACAAGGAGGAATTTCTTTAGCTAGAGGGTGCTGAATCTGTGGAATCCATTGCCACAGATGGCTGAGGAGGCCAGGTCATTGGGTATATTTAAATTGGAGGTCGATAGCTTCTTGATTGGTAAGGGTGGCAAAGGTTATGGGGAGAAGGCAGAGGCTGGGGTTGAGAGGGAAAATACATCAGGCATGATGGAATAGCGGTGCAGACCCAATGGGCTGAATGGCCTAATTCTGCTCCTATGGTTGTATGGTCTTCTGGTCAAAGGTGAAATGTTAAAGTGCAGTCTGTCATACAGCATAGAAATGGGTTCTTCATCCTAACTGGTCAATGCCAACCAAGCTGCCCATTCAACACTCACATTTGCCCCATTTCCCTCTAAACTATTCCTGTAAGTATGTACATGCTGGTCCAAGACATAGGCTTCATCAACCAACTCAATATTTTGCATTTATTTGGAACGTAAACAGGAAGTTAGGCTGCAGTTGGCTCTCTCACAATAAAATATAGAAGAGTACAGCAGAGAGCAGGCCCCTTGGCCCACAATATTGTGCCAATCTTTTAACCCACTCCAAGATCAATCTAATCCTTCCTTCCGACATAGCCCTCCATTTTTCTTTCATCCATGTGCTAATCTAAGATTCTCTTAAATATTCATAAGACATAGAAGCAGAATTAGGCCATTCAGCCCATTGAGTGTGCTCGCCATTCTATCGTGGCTGATCCCAGATCCCACTCAACCCCATACACCTGCCTTCTCACCATATCCTTTGATGTCCTGACTGATCAGGAAACGATCAACTGCAGCTTCAAATATACCAGCGGACTTGGCCTCCACCGCAGTCTGTGACAGAACATTCCACAGATACACTACTCTCTGTACCTAACCCTCCTTACCTCTGTTCGAAAAGGTTGCCCTTCAATCTTGAGGCTGTGCGCTGTAGTTCTGGTAATCCCCACCATAGGAATCACATCATCCTTATCTAATCCTTTCAACATTTGGTAGGTTTCAATGAGATCCCCCACATTCTTCTAAATTCCAGTGAGTGCAGGCCCATAGCTGCCAAAGGCTCCTCATATGTTAACCCCTTCGTTCCTGGAATCATCCTTGTGAACCTCCTCTGGACTCTGTCCAATGACAACACATCCCTTCTGAGGTATGGGGCCCAAAACTGTTGACAATACTCCAAGTGAGGCCTGACTAGTTTCTTACAAAGGCTCAGCAATATTTTTTTGCTTTTATATTTTATTTCCCTTGAAATAAATGCCAACATTGTAATTGCCTTCTTTACCACAGACTCAACCTGTAAATTAATCTTATGTGAGTCTTGCACAAGGACTTCCAAGTCCCTCTGCACGTCTGATGTTTGAATTTTCTTCCCATTTAGATAATAGTCTGCACTATTGTTCCTTTTACCATAATGCATTATCATAATTTCCCAACACTATTCCATCTGCCACTTATCTGCCCATTCTTCCAATCTGTCCAGGTCCTGCTGCAATTGCATCAGTACCTCAGCACTACCTACCCCTCCACCTATCTTTGTATCATCTGCAAACTTTGCCACAAACCATCAGTTCCATTATTTAAATCATTGACAATGTGAAAAGTAGCGGTCCCAATACTGACCCCTGAGGAACACCACTAGTCACTGGTAGCCAGCCAGAAAAGACCCCTTTTATTCTCACTCACTGTCTCCTGCCTGTCAGCCATTCTTCCATCCAGGCCAATATCTTTCCTGTAATGCCATAAGATGTAGTCCATCTGGCCCAGGTGACTTAGCCACATTAAGACTTTTCAGTTTGCCTAGCACGTTTTCCTTTGTAATAGCAATGACACTCTCTCCCGCTCCCTGACACTCACGGACCTGTGGCACACTGCCAGTGTCTTCCACAGTGAAGACTGATGCAAATTAAACATCAAGTTCATCTGCCATTTCTTTGTCCCCTATTACGACCTCACCAGCATCATGTTCTAGTGGTCCAATATCAGCTTTCACCTCCCTTTTGCTCTTTATATAACTGAAATAACTTTTCGTATGTTGCCTTATATTATTGGTTAGTTTGCCCTCATTTTTCAGTGTTTCCCTTAATAGCATTTTTATTTGCTTTTTGATGGATTTTAAAAGCTTCCCTATCATCCAACGTCCCACTCACTTTTACACCCTTATATGTCCTTTCTTCAGCTTTTATGCAGTTCTTAACTTCCCTTGTCAGCCACAGTTGCCTATCCCTATCATTTGAGAACTACTTCGGGACATATCTACCTTGACCCTTGTGAACTATTCTCAGAAACTTCAGTCATCCTCGCCAGTATTCCCCTCCAATCCACCTGGGCAAACTCCTCTCTCATGCTGCTGTAATCCCCTTTATTCTGTTGTGACACTGATATATGTGACTTCTGCTTCTCCCGCTTGAATTGCGGTATGAATTCAATCATACTATGTTCACTGCCTCCTAAGGGTTCCTTTACATTAAGCTCTCTAATAAGATCTGGGTTAACATGCAACACCCATTCTAAGTTGGCCTTTCCCTGAGTAGGCTCAAGCTGCTCTAAAAAGCTGTCTTGTGGGCAGTCAACAAGTTTCCTCTCTTGCGATCAGTCACCTACCTGATTTTCCCAATCCCATTGCATACTGAAGTCCCCCATTACAATTGTCTCATTACCCTTATTACATCCCTTTCCTAGCTCCCTTTGCAATCTCAATCCCACATTTTAGCTACTATTTGGAGACCTTATATGATTCCCACGATGGTATATTTTTTACCCTTGCAGTTTCTTAACTCCACCCACAAAGATTCGATGTTCTTAGACTCTATGTCACCTCTTTCTAAAGGTGTAATTCCATCTCTTACCAACGGAGCCACACCACTGCCTAAGCCTTCCTGCCTGTCCTTTCTATACAAAGTATTTCATTTAATGTTAAGCTCACAACTATGGCCTTTTTCCAGCCACGACTCAGTGATGACCACATGTCATGCCGACAATTTCCAATTGCGCCACAAATTCGTCCACCTTATTTGAAATGCTACGCGCATTTAAGTACTGCACCTTCAGTCCTGCATTCTTCGCCTTTTTGAATTAACTCTTTGCACTGTCTGCATTTGTACTGAATCATTAACTTGTCCTTCCTTACATTCATGTCGCACCCATCATGTACTTGTAAAGCTGCTGGCTCATCCTCAACATTGTGGTTCCCGTCCCCCGCCATAATTAGATTTAAACTACTCCCAGCAGCTCTAGTAGACTTGCCTGCAAGAATATTGGCCCCCCTCGGATTCAAGTGCAACCCATCCCTTTTGTACAGCTCCCACCTGCCCCAGAAGAGGTTCCAATGATTCAGAAATCTGGATCCCTGCCGTCTGCTCCAATTTTTCAGCCACACATTTATCTGCCTCCTCATTCTATACTTATCCTCACTGTTACATGGCATAGGCAGCAATCCCGAGGTTACGACCCTTGTGGTCCTGCTTCTCAGCTTTCTTCCTAACTCCCTGTATTCTGTTTTTAAGACCTCCTCCCTTTCTTTTCTACCTATATCGTTGGTACCAATATGTAGCACAACTTCCGTCTGCTCACCCTCCCTTTTCAGGATATTGTGGACGTGTTCTGAAACATCACGGACCCTGACACCAGGGAGACAAGCTACCATCCATGTTTCTTTTCCTTGTCCACAGAATTGCCTGTCTGTCCTCCTAACTATAGAGTCCCCTATTACTGCCACCATCGTCTGCAGTTCCCTATCCTTCTAAGCCACAGGGCCAGACTCGGTGTCAGAGGCACGGCCGCTGTTGCTTCCCTCATGTAGGTTCTACGCCCCCCCCCCCGCCATAAGCACTCAAAATGGAGTACTTTTTGTTAAGAGAGACAGTCTCAGGAGTGATCTCCACTATCTGACATTCACCCTACCTTCTCCTGATAGTCACCTACTTATCTGTCTGCCGTTAAAGTTAAAGTCTGTCCCGAGCCTTACAGGTCGTGAGTTCGAGCCCCAGCCAAGGCAGCGTGTTATGTCCTTGAGCAAGGCACTTAACCACACGATGCTCCAGTCCACCCAGCTGAAAGTGAGTACTGGCAAAAATGCTGGGGGTTAACCTTGCAAAAGACTGGCGTCCTATCCGGGAGGGAGTCGCTTCACACCACGGAAACCAGCATAAGCACCGGCCTGTCTCCTGTAGCTCCTGTCTATCATAGAACATAGAACATAGAACAGTACAACACAGTACAGGCCCTTCGGCCCACAATGTTGTGCCGACCCTCAAACCCTGCCTCCCATATAACCCCCCCACCTTAAATTCCTCCATATGCCTGTCTAGTAGTCTCTTAAACTTCACGAGTGTATCTGCCTCCACCACTGACTCACGCAGTGCATTCCACACACCAACCACTCTCTGAGTAAAAAACCTTCCTCTAATATCCCCCTTGAACTTTCCACTCCTTACCTTAAAGCCATGTCCTCTTGTATTGAGCAGTGGTGCCCTGGGGAAGAGGCGCTGACTATCCACGCTATCTATTCCTCTTATTATCTTGTACACCTCTATCATGTCTCCTCTCATCCTCCTTCTCTCCAAAGAGTAAAGCCCTAGCTCCCTTAATCTCTGATCATAATGCATACTCTCTATACCAGGCAGCATCCTGGTAAATCTCCTCTGTACCCTTAACAATGCTTCCACATCCTTCCTATAGTGAGGCAACCAGAACTGGACACAGTACTCCAGTGTGGCCTAACCAGAGTTTTATAGAGCCGCATCATTACATCCCTTCGCTTTCCCTAACAAGCCGAAGGTCATCGAGGGGCAGCTCCTGTTCCTTAACACGATTGCTAAGGAGCTGTATCTCAATACATCTAGTGTGGATGTGGCCATCTGGGAGGCTGCAGTCTCCCGGAAATCCCACATCAGACACCCCAGAACAGAACACTGGCCCTGACATACCCCCTATTCTTTCAAGAGTAAATAACAAAAAAGAAATAAGGAATGAACTTACAAAATTCCCTTGCTTCTGCTTGTTCTTGTAGAAGCCCTGTTGAGCCAAATCCTTACCACCCTGACTGGGGCCACTTCAACAAGGATTGCTTTGCTAGGTGGTACCCCTCTTTTTTTGGAGACTGGGTTTTTAAAGCTCTTTGCCGTACTTGCGCGGGAACGCTTGTACTGCATCTGCGACACACTCCAATCAAAGACTAATGTATTCGTCGGAAATGTCCCTAATGTATCTGTGTCTAACAACACCAGCAGTGTGTTCCACTCTGTTGCTTTTTTTAAAAGAAACTTAGCTTGACATCCCCCCCATATACTTTCCTCCAACCACGTTAAGAATATGCCCTCTCATTTTAGCAATTGCTAGCATTCGAAGACTTCCCACCTCAGCATTCCATCTGTGGAAAGCTTCCCTACACTGTGCTCCATCTGTTGTACGCTTCCGTACACTGCATCCCATTTGTTACGAGCGTCCCTGCATGGCGTTCTGCCTGCCGCACGCGTCTCGCCTACCCCTCGCGTCCCCCGCACCGTAAACGGTGTGTTTGAGATTCTCTTTATAATCTGATGGTTCTCGCCCCACACAGGACATCATTAGTGTAGAGTTCATACACAAGCTGGAGTCGTTACTGCAGCGAGCTTATCGGCTGCAGGAGGAGTTTCAGGCTACTCTGGGAGCATCCGACCTGGCTTCTCTGGCGAATGACATTGGTGAGTCTCTATACTGGCATGTCTTACTGCTTCCCCCGCTTGCCCGATCAAAACGGTATTAAATCATTAATACAATGCTTCCCAGGATGGTATTAAATCACACAATACACCCAAGTGGCAGCACCGTCCCCGACCCTCACCTCCCCATTTTGTTTAAGGATAGTAGAATCATAGAGGGATGCTCAGCAGCTGTGGCAGGGTTTGAATGCCATCACCCCCCGCACCTCACTAACTTCCTGAGAAAGCAAAACCAAGCAACATAATTTTCAGCAAGGTTTTGGGTCAGGAACAGCAGGTTCAAGATTCAAGATGGTTTATTGTCATTCATCAGTACACACGAGTATAAAGGAGAACAAAATGATTGCTACTCTAGATCTGATGCAACTTAAAATACAATAGCGAATACAATAAAAAAGACGAATATAAATATATAAAATTAACTTGTAGACATCGACTGATTACGTGTCCGTAAAGTGACTCTAGGCACAGGAGTGTCTGCACACAAGGCGACTGACAGGAAACGGTAAAGTGGCGGTGGTGTGGGTGGATTAATGGCTGGACGTGTTGTTCAGCCCGATGGCATGGGGGAAGTAACTGTTTTTGGGGTCTGGTGGTCTTGCCGTCGATGCTGCCTAACGGCTTCCCTGATGGGAGTAGGACATGCAGGAACGATTATTTCCCTTCCACCATCAGGCCTCTGAGCCAGTGTGGATGACTTCATTACCCTCACCTCTCAACTGGTTCCACAACCTGTGGACTCACTTTCAAGGACTCTACAACTCTTGTCCTCTATCATTTATTTACTTATTTATTTTTAATTTGTCTTCTTTTGCATATTGGTTGTTTGCTGGCATTTGTGCGTAGTTTTTCATTGATTCTGTTGTTTTTCTTTGTTTTACTGTGAATGCCTGCAAGAAAGTGAATCTCAAGGTAGTATATGACATGGATGTACTGTGATTATCAATTTACTTTTTGAACTTCGAGTATTTGCAACCTTGTATCCCAGCTTGTTCTTCGATTTTTGCTCATCCATCAGCTTGCCCAGCACTAGGTTTAGATCTCGCTGGGATTCTGAAATACGAATACATTAGAATGGTGATGATTTCATCTTTAAGGCTGCTGAATTCTCTACCCTGGAGACTTCGGGGGCAGAGACATTGGATATAGTCCAGGGCCAAAGTAGACAGATATCCGAGCTGCAGGGGGATCGCAGGTGTCGTCTGTTGCAGCCGCCCAGGAGAGGAGACACCGAGTTGGTGTGGGAGAGAGCAGGGGCCTCTGGGAGCACTGGAATCTGTACTGGGTCAGGGGTCAGCCTCTCCTGTTGGTGCTGCCAATCAGTACTCGCTCGGTGGAAAACAAGCTGGGCTAGGATAACATCCTATGTAAGATCAATCTACAGGCCAGATTCAGTTCTAATATCATGTGCTTTCTGTGTGGAGTTTGCATGTTCTCCTGGTGACTGCATGGGTTTACCCCAGGTCCTCTGCTTTCCTCCCATATCCCAAAGACAGGGATGTTGATGGGTTAGTTGGCCATTGTAAATTGACTCTAGTGGGTGGGTAACAGGTAGAATTTGGAGCTAGTTTGTGAGACTATGTGCAGAATAAAATGGGATGAGTGGAGAATGGGTGTAAATGGGTGGTAGGTGGGATTGGTTTAGGGATCTTGGTGGGCTGAAGGGCCTGGTTCTGTGTGTATCGCTCTATGACTGTGACTCCAAGATCTGATCATCCATCGCTGTGGAGAAGCTATCTTGCAAAGCCATATGGTTCACCCCTCCTCCCACTGGAGCAGTACCCCAATGAGGGCAATCCGCCATCTTGATAATGATATTTATATAATTATATTGATAATCATATTGGGGATTATTAAGTACATATTAAATACCGTTATGGGATTTGCTGTTCCATTGGATGGACCGATGGCGGTCTAGGCCCTCATGCCTCAGGGTTGCCTGTTGCCAGCTGCCAGGGAAGGAGATGCTGGAGCTGGCTGTGTGCTGCTGGATTCCGTGCCGGGTTGGGTACTGTACACTCCCATCAGTGCTGCCCTCCAGTGTTGGCTCGCTAGAGGACGAGCTGGTTTGTGTTCGTCTGTGGTTACACTCACAGCAGATGTGGAACTGCGGCAGGCTTGCGGAAACGTGGCCCCAGGACAACATCCACGCACCATCAATCTGCAGGCCATGACGTTCAGGGACTTGGGCTACATTATTATTATTATTATTATTATTTTTTGTAACTATATGTTTTTTCTGCTATTGTAATTATATGTGCTGTGTATGACTGTTGATGTTGTGCGACTTGGCCCCAGAGGAGTGTTGTTTCATTTGGCTGCATTATGTGTATGGTTGAATGACAATCAAACTTCAACTTAAGGGAGAGCTGTGCTGTCCAAAGTGCCTCCTTCTGGAAGACCCTGTGGTTTGGACATTGGACCAACTTTGAAGATATGAGGAGTTCTTTGCACCCTGGCCAAACTTCATCCCTCAGCTGACTGTACCGAGGTCAGAAAAAAAAGCAAAATACTGCAGATGCTGACCAGTTCAGAGTGTTGAAAGTGTGCATCGGGCACACGGCAACTGCTCGGGGCAAAACAGAGGTGACGTTTCTAGCCGGTGATCTTCCAGCAGGTTTCTTACTGTGGGATCTTGCTATGCACACATTGTATAGGAATACGAGTGTTGGCGTGTGGCCAGCTAGTTAAGGTGTCAGTCTAGTGATCTGAAGGTCGCTGGTTCGAGCCTCAGCTGAGGCAGCGTGTTGTGTGCAAGGCACTTAACCACACTTTGCTCTGCGACGACACCAGTGTCAAGCTGTATGGGTACTAATACCCTTCCCTGGACAACATCGGTGTCGTGGAGAGGGGAGACTTGCTGCATGGGCAACTGCTTGTCTTCCATACAACCTTGCCCAGGCCTGCACCCTGGAAACCTTCCAAGGCACAAATCCGTGGTCTTACGAGACTAATGGATGCCTATAATAGGAACACGAGCAGACCACCCTCAACTCTGAACGTGCTTTCCTCCCACATCCCAAAGACGTGTGAGCTGATAGGTTAGTTGGTCAGTTAGAATTAAATTTATTTAACTGCATTGGTTCCACAAGCCTTGATGGTTGAACCAACCGCAATCCATCAATGCGAGGTCTGGGAGTTTCCCATGATGCCTGAGCTCCAGAATTTCAACAGCAGCCGTTCATTAGAGGTATCTCTCCATGAATGATTTTATTTGGGTTTTTAAGAGGGCCCAGTCTGCAGGTCACCAGAGGGCAGCAGTGACCCTTCTGTCTCAGGACTGAATGGTGCCTTGTTGCTGGAGAAGGGGCGCTGGGAGCAGGACCTATGTTTAGCTGCTGTAATGTGCCCTGCACTCCTCCCCATCACCTGCTATTTTAGCTCAGCTGACGGGCTGAAGGTCGGGTGTCCTGTGAGCTTCGGAGCCTGAATCAGGTTTTATTTTGCGCGGCTGTGCGATGAAAGCTCCAGCTACCACCCTGTCAGGTTTAATTTTTTTCATTCTTTCCAAGTGAACTAAATTCCAGCTCAGTGAGAAAATGACTTCAGATTCAGGTCAGTTTATTATGTACACCAGGGTGCAATGAAATTCCTTGCTCATGTGAAATAAAGCAGTATATACAGTACTGTACAAAAGCCTTGGCTACCCTAGCTATAGGGTGCCTAAGACCTTTGCACAGTATTGTATGGTAATAATAAATGCAACAAGTCATGTTCAAGTTTAATACTCATTCAAGCGTACATGAAAACACAAATGAAGCAGCTTAACCTCTTGGCCCAAGGTGTAAAGTACAGTACCAGCAGTTGTACACAGCTCAAAGCTCATGGAGCACATACAATTACGATAGCAGAAAAACATGCAGTCACACACACAAGAACAATTAGTAATGTAGCCCGAGTCCCTGAGAGTCTTATCCTGTACATTGATGGTACTTGGGATGTTGTTGGAAAGAACAAGCCCACAGCAGTCCAATCATTGCACACTTGCTCAGCCGCGGACGAATGCAGTCCACTGAGCAAACGCTGGCGGGCAGCACTGAGAGGAGGGGTCGGCTCCAAACCCCACCCCCACTCCATCTGGCATCTCCTCCCCTGGGCGGCTGCACAGGCGACCCCGCAGCACGAGGGTCTGGTCTGTGCTGCAGCCGAGGCAGTGCAGCTGCCCTGCCGTCAGTCCCGCCATTGAGCCAGTGAACCGGACTTGCAGTTTTCCACATTATCAGTGTTGAAGAGAAACGTCCCAGGCACCATTTGTTAGACTGCACACCGACTCCGAGGCAACATGGTCCAGCTCCTCTGCTATTGAGGAACTCACTGATGGGGTGGACCTGTGGTAACTGATGTTCTCAATATCCAGCAGTGTTTTGTGATCATAAAAAAAGATGTGAAGGAAGAATAATTCTACCTTTGATTGGATCCAGAGAGGTTGCCGTGGGTGTGCGTGCCACCATCTTACCAGAGGTCAGTGTGGGCAAAACAGCAGAATGGTGCAAAGATAGTAGTGTAAAACAAATTGCTGAAGTGATAAGAATGGACGAGGTAGAATAAGAGCCCGAAAACATGGGAGAACAACTGGCGAAAGGATATGAAAGAGGTGATTGGTTCAGGAGTCTGATAGCAGCGGGGAAGAAGCTGTTCTTGAATTCGGTCGTCTGGGTTTTCAAGCTGTATCTTCTCTGTATGTCAGTGATAATAAATCCGGTTCTGAATTGCTTCAGAATATTAGAATTCCACAATGCAGAGCAGCTTAGTGAAGGGAATGAGTCAGGAATGGTAGACTGTGGAATTAATGTGTCAGACAATCTGTCTCTGCTTTGTGTGGGAGAGATTGTAATAAAAGGACAAAAAAAATCTTGAAAATAGGTTCCAGAATGTTCTAGCAATGATGTCAGAGGGAAAATCTTATCAATAGGTTGGAATAATTTCCTGCAGGAAACTGTTTCATCCAGATAATCTCTAGATCTCTTGGCAGAAGGGGACAGAATCTTTTGCCCACTGCACTCATTTGAATAACCCTCATTTGCATTAGCCGATGGAGGTGGTGCCAGTGGGTAGTAATGGTCACACTGCGACCCTATCTGGCTGTATTGGCCAGTGTGGCTATTCTGATTTATTTTCAAGTACAGATTCCTTAAGGTTGTTATAGCTGGGGGTGGTAATGGGGTTAAGCTCCCAATACCTATTAACTGCTGCCAATGGTGTGCTCCACAGACAGCCTCTGACGACCAAATCCAGCTCCTGGCCTCCACGTGTGGCTTAACTACTAAGCCTGGTGGAACCGTTTCTATCGACAGAAGAGGCAAAAACGCATTTCTGGCACCTTAAAACCTGTTACTTCGGGCAGATGGGGGCTGGCAGCTCATCAAGGAAAAGAAAAACTCAGATCTCAAACCTCCACTGCCTTGCGGCTATACCCACTTACGTGGAAGGCTTTAGGAATAAACCCTGAGCTCTGGAACTCTGGAACTGAGGTCCCCAAGGCAGTCCTACATTGAGTTCAACACTGACCCGGCAACTCCTGCGATGCTGCTGGTGCCAAACTGTGTCAGTCTCTACCGTTCCCTTGGGTTCCCCAGAAGCATGGAGAGGGGGAGCTTGCTACATGGGCAATAGCTCGCTCTCCAAATCGTTCTGGTTTGTCTTGTGTATCTAGACAGCGAGGACGCGCCATCCATGGTTGACCCCGACCAACGGAGTCCTCAGATTAAGTTCAGCCACAGTAGCTGATGGAAACCTTTGAGAAGGGAAACAGATTTCCAAATAGCTTCCTGTACCTGGAACCTGGGGATCCTGTTGCGGGATTAAAGTAGGATCACAGAGATACCTAATCATTTGGGCCCAGGTGTTGATTACCCATCCCAGTAACAAAGTTTCAAAGTACACTTATTATCAAAAGTACATATATTCATCCTCCCACAGGCAGCCACGAAACAACGAAACACCGTGGAACCCGTTTACAGAAAACATCAGACACTCAGCGTGTGGGAAATAAAGAGCAAATCGGGCAAACAGCAAAAAAACAAGCATATAACGTACAGAATATTAAACATCAGACGGCAGAGTCCCCAGAATGGTCCGAGGTTGATGGCCACTGAGTCAGTTCAGTTTAGCGCCGTGTCAAGTGACTGCAGGCTTCGGCAGCAGAACCAAATCACGCAAATAGCAAAAAAGAGTAACTAGAAACACACGGAACATGAACCATAGAGTCCACAACTGCAGCGTGCGTCCACTGCTGAGGACATTAAACATCAAGCTGGGATTTAAACATTAATTATCACTCGTGAGGAGTTTGCAGTCACATTTTGTTCACAAATCTCCTTTAAAAACGCTGGAGACATTTTGCTGCTTCTCACTGCCTGTCATGCCACTAGCATTTAGGGCAGCAATGACAGTCCTCCATCTCTGGCTGTCTTCAGGATTTCCTTCAGCATGTCAGTAGCTCCCTCTCGTTTTCATTACTGTCATTCCTGCAAGTCCTGGGTGGAGAGTCAGGAATACCGTTGCACTCAGATGCAGAAGGATTCTTCATTGCTGGTTCCATAACAATTTTGTTTTCCCAGTCAGAGTTGTTAGCCCTGAGCTGAACCCCCAAACCCGGAGGACCAGTGGACCACTCTGAGTCTCTCCTCTACCATTTGACCTGTGTGACATGCGAGACCCTACCAAGAGCCAAAGCACAAGACCCTAACTCTAGCCAACGTGGCTCTCCAGGTCATTGAGGTACACAAGCCTCCAAACTACAGCAAGGTTGTAGTCCTCTTGGAGGATTTTCTTGCTAGTTACCCTCAAAGTGTTGCTTGCCTGGCACTATCTTGTTGGAGGTGCTATATAAACAGAAGTCACAGTACCACACATCAAAGTTGCTGGTGAACGCAGCAGGCCAGGCAGCATCTCTAGGAAGAGGTACAGTGGACGTTTCAGGCTGAGACCCTTCATCAGGACTAACTGAAGGAAGTTCTCCTGACGAAGGGTCTTGGCCTGAAACGTCGACTGTACCTCTTCCTAGAGATGCTGCCTGGCCTGCTGCGTTCACTAGCAACTTGGATGTGTGTTGCTTGAATTTCCAGCATCTGCAGAATTCCTGTTGTTTGCGTTGAGAAGTCACAGTAGCTGTGTGCATAAGAGATTCTGCAAATGCTGGAAATCCAGAGCAGCACACACAAAGTTTTGCAGGAACTCAGCAGGTCAGGCAGCATCTCTAGAGGGGAATAAACCCAATGAGGATCTCAGCCCAAAGCATTGACTGTTTATTCCTTTCCACAGATGCTGCCTGACCTGCCGAGTTCCTCCAGAATTTTGTGTGTGTTACAATTAGTGTACAGAATGTTAGCCGGCTAATGCTGCCATTTTGACCCAATCCCATAATCACTTGCTCATCTGTGGGAATATGACAAGTTTATTGTCATGTATACATCAGTAACCATTGCCACAAGGCTACAGAAGTTAGAGATCGGAGTTTTCCTTCTGAACGATTTGCTAACCCCGGCTGGCAAGCCCCATCTTTCCGAAGTGACTGGTTCTAAGGTGCCAGTAACCTGCATTTGCCCCTTCTCCTGTCAGTAGAAATGGTTCTGCTGGGTTTAGTAGCTAAGCCGCACGTGAAAGCCAGGAACTGGACTTGGTTGTCAGAGGATGGTTGAGATCCTCACTGCTACATATGCACAGAGTAGTAGTACCACTTCTGCAGGCAGCTTGTTCCACGCTCTCTCCACTTGAGTGAAGACATTCCCCCTCAGGTTCCCCTTAAATGCTTCAGCTTTCTCCCTTAACCTATGACCTCTAGTTTTAGCCTCACCCAACCTCAATGGAAAAAACCTCGTAGCATTTATCCTATTTGTATCCCTCAGAATTTGGTATTTGTCCGTTCCTGATGTCCCATGCCATAAGATGTAGGTAGGCATGGTCTTTCCACGACCATGATTGTTCTTGGCAAATTTTTCTACAGAGGTGGCTTGCCACTGCCATTTTCTGGGCAGTGTCTTTACAAGATGGGTGACCCCATCCATTATTAGTACTCTTCAGAGATTGTCTGCGTGGAGTCAGTGGTCACATAACCAGGACTTGTGATCTGCACCGGCTGCTCATACGACCATCCACCACTTGCTCCCGTGGCTTCACATGACCCTGATCGGGGGTGGGGAGGGAGGGGGGGCCAAGCAGGTGCTACATCTTGCCCAATGATAACCTGCAGGCTACTGGAGGGAAGGAGCACCTTACACCTCCTTTGGTAGAGACTTACTTCCACCCGGTCACCCTAATTTTGTACACCTCTCTCAAATCTCCCCTCATCCTCCTGCACTCCAGGCAATAAAGTCCTAACCCAATCATCCTTTCCCAATAATTCAGGTCCTCAAGTCCCACGCATGATTAACTCTGGCCTCAACCAACATATGTAAAGAGAAAAGTGTAACTTGGCCAGAGTCTGATTATTACAGATTGGGGCCTGTTCTGCGCCATATAACAGGTGACTGCAATTCAAGTGGTGGTGTGTAAGGCACTACATAAGTTCAGGTTTTTTTTTTGTTTTCAAGTGCTTATATTACAAGTTTGGGCCTGGATTATTGTTGCCCCTTGAGTTAGATTCGTAGAGTTACTAATTGTGCAAACGTGCTTTCTAAATGAAGTTTTTTTTTGAAAAGCTCTTCCTGATGGAGTTTAAATGTCACAATATCATCCGTTGGGTTCTGCAGTTGGAAAGTGGGAGAGCCTCCAACTGCAGCCCTTGCTACGGTTGATATCACTGCTGAAGAATGGCAGATTCTGCCAAGTGATACTTTCTCCTCTTCTATTTTTACCTCCTGTTAATTAAAATGCCGTTGCAGAGATATTGGAGAACAACTTGCACTCTTCTATTGCCTGTAACACAGTGAAACTTCTTGGGGTTTGGGGGAGGTGGTGTACGTCAGGGCATTGAGCAATATTCAAAGTAAATTTATTATCAGAGTATGAAATTTTCTCTCAGGCATTCACTGCGGAACAAAGCTTATGAGCTGTTTGTCCCTTTGCCATCAGGGAGGAGGCTACGTAGCATCCACGCCAGGACCATCAAGCTTAGAACAGTTATTTCCCCCAAGCAGTAAGGCTGATCAACATCTCCACCCGCTAACCCATCGCTCCACACCCACAACCACCACTACTTTATTATTTCCTGTCAGTCACCTTTTGTGCTGACACTCCTGTGCTTTATGGATGTACAATCAATCTATGTATGTAAATTATTCTACTTATTTTATTGTGTTTCTTTATAAATAGATGTTTTTCAAGTGTCATTTTTTTTGTGCTGCATCGGATCCAAAGTAACCATTATTTTGTTTCCTTTTACACTTGTGTCCTGGAAAAGACATTAAACAATCCTAAATATTGAAATACAATAGAATTAATGAAAAACTACACATGAAGACTGACAAAGAATCAATGTGCTAAAGAAGACAAAATCTACAAATACAAAAAAACATATATTAATAAAGCCAAATACAAACGTAAGTAATACTGAGAACATGAGTTGTAGAGTCCCTGAAAGTGAGTGTGTAGGTTATGGAATCAGTTTAGTGTTGAGGTGAGTGAAGTTATCCACGCTGATTGAGTGATGAGCTGAGTGAAGTTATCCGTGCTGATTGATGAGCTGAGTGAAGTTATCCACACTGATTCACTGTTGAGGTGAGTGAAGTTATCCACACTGATTCACTGTTGAGGTGAGTGAAGTTATCCACACTGATTCAGTGATGAGGTGAGTGAAGTTATCCACACTGATTCAGTGATGAGGTGAGTGAAGTTATCCACACTGATTCAGTGATGAGCTGAGTGAAGTTATCCACGCTGATTCACTGTTGAGGTGAGTGAAGTTATCCACACTGATTCACTGTTGAGGTGAGTGAAGTTATCCACACTGATTCACTGTTGAGGTGAGTGAAGTTATCCACACTGATTCACTGTTGAGGTGAGTGAAGTTATCCACACTGATTCAGTGATGAGGTGAGTGAAGTTATCCATGCTGATTGAGTGATGAGCTGAGTGAAGTTATCCGTGCTGATTGATGAGCTGAGTGAAGTTATCCACACTGATTCACTGTTGAGGTGAGTGAAGTTATCCACACTGATTCACTGTTGAGGTGAGTGAAGTTATCCACACTGATTCAGTGTTGAGGTGAGTGAAGTTATCCACACTGATTCATTGATGAGCTGAGTGAAGTTATCCACACTGATTCACTGTTGAGGTGAGTGAAGTTATCCACACTGATTCACTGATGAGGTGAGTGAAGTTATCCACACTGATTCACTGTTGAGGTGAGTGAAGTTATCCACACTGATTCACTGTTGAGGTGAGTGAAGTTATCCACACTGATTCAGTGATGAGGTGAGTGAAGTTATCCATGCTGATTGAGTGATGAGCTGAGTGAAGTTATCCGTGCTGATTGATGAGGTGAGTGAAGTTATCCACACTGATTCACTGTTGAGGTGAGTGAAGTTATCCACACTGATTCACTGTTGAGGTGAGTGAAGTTATCCACACTGATTCAGTGATGAGGTGAGTGAAGTTATCCACGCTGATTGAGTGATGAGCTGAGTGAAGTTATCCGTGCTGATTGATGAGGTGAGTGAAGTTATCCACACTGATTCACTGATGAGGTGAGTGAAGTTATCCACACTGATTCACTGTTGAGGTGAGTGAAGTTATCCACACTGATTCACTGATGAGGTGAGTGAAGTTATCCACACTGATTCACTGATGAGGTGAGTGAAGTTATCCACACTGATTCACTGTTGAGGTGAGTGAAGTTATCCACACTGATTCAGTGATGAGGTGAGTGAAGTTATCCACGCTGATTGAGTGATGAGCTGAGTGAAGTTATCCGTGCTGATTGATGAGGTGAGTGAAGTTATCCACACTGATTCACTGATGAGGTGAGTGAAGTTATCCACACTGATTCACTGTTGAGGTGAGTGAAGTTATCCACACTGATTCAGTGATGAGGTGAGTGAAGTTATCCATGCTGATTGAGTGATGAGCTGAGTGAAGTTATCCGTGCTGATTGATGAGCTGAGTGAAGTTATCCACACTGATTCACTGTTGAGGTGAGTGAAGTTATCCACACTGATTCACTGTTGAGGTGAGTGAAGTTATCCACACTGATTCAGTGATGAGGTGAGTGAAGTTATCCATGCTGATTGAGTGATGAGCTGAGTGAAGTTATCCGTGCTGATTGATGAGGTGAGTGAAGTTATCCACACTGATTCACTGATGAGGTGAGTGAAGTTATCCACACTGATTCACTGTTGAGGTGAGTGAAGTTATCCACACTGATTCAGTGATGAGGTGAGTGAAGTTATCCATGCTGATTGAGTGATGAGCTGAGTGAAGTTATCCGTGCTGATTGATGAGGTGAGTGAAGTTATCCACACTGATTCACTGTTGAGGTGAGTGAAGTTATCCACACTGATTCAGTGATGAGGTGAGTGAAGTTATCCACGCTGATTGAGTGATGAGCTGAGTGAAGTTATCCGTGCTGATTGATGAGGTGAGTGAAGTTATCCACACTGATTCACTGTTGAGGTGAGTGAAGTTATCCACACTGATTCACTGTTGAGGTGAGTGAAGTTATCCACACTGATTCAGTGATGAGGTGAGTGAAGTTATCCACGCTGATTGAGTGATGAGCTGAGTGAAGTTATCCGTGCTGATTGATGAGGTGAGTGAAGTTATCCACACTGATTCACTGTTGAGGTGAGTGAAGTTATCCACACTGATTCACTGTTGAGGTGAGTGAAGTTATCCACACTGATTCAGTGATGAGGTGAGTGAAGTTATCCATGCTGATTGAGTGATGAGCTGAGTGAAGTTATCCGTGCTGATTGATGAGGTGAGTGAAGTTATCCACACTGATTCACTGTTGAGGTGAGTGAAGTTATCCACACTGATTCAGTGATGAGGTGAGTGAAGTTATCCACGCTGATTGAGTGATGAGCTGAGTGAAGTTATCCGTGCTGATTGATGAGGTGAGTGAAGTTATCCACACTGATTCACTGATGAGGTGAGTGAAGTTATCCACACTGATTCACTGTTGAGGTGAGTGAAGTTATCCACACTGATTCAGTGATGAGGTGAGTGAAGTTATCCACACTGATTCAGTGATGAGATTGGAGAATGATAAAGTTGTAACTCATGGACATGGGCCCTTCAGCCAATGATTGTCGAGCACCCAACTGTACTGACCTCATTGACCTGCACAGTCTATAGTCTCCATGCTTTGGAGACTCAAGTGTTTATCTACTTAAATCTTTATTTTTATATAGAGACACAGCACAGTAAAAGGCCCTTCCAGTCCAATGAGCCTGTGCTGTCCAGTTACACCCTTGTGACCAATTAACCAACTAACCAGTACGTCTCTAGACTGTGTGAGGAAACTGGAGCATTCAGAGGAAACCCACGTGGTCATGGGGAGAACGTACAAACTCCTTATAGACAGCTGCGGGAATTGAACCTGTGTCACTGGCACAGTAACTGCTACACAACTGCAGGGTACTACTATAACACAGTGGCCAGCATGATCTTATTACAGCTCGGGGCATTCTGGAGTTCAATTCCAGTGCCGTCTGTAAGGAGTTTGTACGTTCTCTCCATGTGTGCATGGGTCTCCTCTGGGTGCTCTGTTTCCTCCCATATTCCAAAAACACAGGGGTTAGTAAGTTAATTGGTTATTGTAAATTTCTGAGTGGTATGGGTTGTTGGCCCGGAAGGACGTGTTCCACGCTCTATCTCCAAATAAATAAATAAATGACGGTGTACCCTAACGTGAGAGATTCTATCTCTATCACTCACTCAGGCTGTGGATTCCAGATTCAGCCACCCTCTGGGTGGAAAAAGTTATTCCCCTCTAATCCTGTCACTCTTTACCCTGAGATGGTGATTTGACAACATGTGTCAATGATATTTAAAACCTGATTCTGATTCTGAACCTATTCCTTCTAGGTTTAGATAACCTCTCCTTTGGGGGGATTTGCCATATTTATGTTTACCACTAACCTGAACTGATTCTACAAACTATAGATTTACTGTCAAGGACTCCTTACAACTCCTGTTCTCAGTATTATTTTATTTGCACAGATTGCCTTCTTTTGCTGATTGGTGTTTATCACCCTTTGTCTGTTTTGTATAGTTTTTTTCATAAATTCTATTTATTTATTTATTTATCCATCTTTCCCTCCCTCCTTCCCTCCCTCTGTCTCTCCATCCTTCCTTCCCTCCCTCCCTCCCTCCCTCCCTCCCTTCATCCATCCATCCCTCCTGGAACAGGCTCTTCCAGCCCAGTGAGCCAATGCCACCCAGCAACCCATCGACTTAACCCAGGGGTTCCAAACCCTTTTTTATGCCATGGACCCCTACCGTGAACCGAGAGGTCCATGGGCCCCAGGTTCAGAAACCTTAATTTAAACCTAGCTTAATCGCAGGAGAATTTACAATGACCAACTAACCTACTAACTGCTGTGTTTCTGGAATGTGGCAGGAAATTGGAGCATCTGGAAGAAACCCATGTGGTTATGGGGAGAACGTACAAACTCCTTACAGACAGCGCTGGAAGTCAACTCTGAATTCTGGTGCCTCGAGCTGTAATTGATTCACAATAACCATTACAATACTGTTTTTTTGTTTATCCCGTAGATGCCTGCAAGAAATTGAATATCAAAGTAGTATATGGAAATGTATACAATGATAATTTGTTTTGAATTTTGAACACATCTGCGCCCCTCATGATTTAATATCCTTTTATCAGGTCCCTTCTCAGCTTCTTTTGCTGTAAGGGAAGCAAACCCAGCCTCTCCAGTCTCTTCTCATAAATGAATCTCACTATCCTAGGCAATACCCTGATGGATTTTCTCTTGTGGTTGACTCTCTGACTAACATATTCTTACGACAGATGGGTTTCAAGGCTATAAAATCATCAGTGAGTAGGCCCTGTATCTGTTGGAGTTTAAAAGAATGAGGGGGGATCTCACTGAAATGTATTGACTATTGAAAGGCCTAGATTGAGTTGACTTGGACAGCATGTTTCCTATTGTGGGGTATGTAGGACCATGGGGCAAAGCCTCAGACTACAAGAACATCCCTTTAGAACAGAGATGAAGAGGAATTTCTTTAGCCGGAAGGAGGTGAATCTGTGGAATTCATTGCCATCGATGGCTGTAGAGACCAGGTCATTGGGTATGTTTAAAGTGGAGGTTGACAAGCTCTTGATTAATCAGTGTTTCAAAGGTTTTTGATTGGAGTACTGTGCAGATGCAACAAAAAGTATTTCCGTGCAGGTCCAGTGAAGAGCTTTAAAAAGCAGGAAGTTTTTCAGCGGAAGTCTTTGATTGGAGGACTGCATAGATGCAACAGGAGCATTCCCATGCAGGTCCGGTGAAGATGTTTAAAAACCCAGCCTTTGTAAAAGAGAGGTACAGCTTAGCAGAACGGTCGTCCTGGGAACAGTTGTCAGAGTAGTCTGAGTCAGAGTGGTAAATCTAGGGCTTAACAAGGCTTCAGCGAGAACAGGCAGAGGCAAGGTAAGTGGGTAAGTTCATTCCTTATTTCTTAATCCTTGTTTTTCCTGAATTAACTCCTGAGAGAAAAGGGGGCATGTCTGCAGAGTCAGTGTTCTGGGTGTCAGATGTGGGATTTTCAGGAGACTTCCAGCCTCCCTGATGGCCACATCTGCACCAGGCGCATTGATACGCAACTCCTTTATAGACCGGGTTAGGGAACTGGAGATGCAGATCTATGACCTTCAGCTTGTTAGGGAAAGTGAAGAGGTGATAGTCAGGAGCTACGGGGAGGTAGTCTAGAGATAGATAAATGGGTAACTGTCAGGAGAGGGAAGGGAGAACATCAGATAGTAGAGTGCATCCCTGTGGCCATCCCCCTCAACAAAAAGCACTCTGTTTTGATACTGTTGGGGGGGAGGGGGCAAGCAACAGTGGCTGTGCCTCTGGCGCACAGTCTGG
Source organism: Mobula hypostoma (assembly GCF_963921235.1). Lineage (NCBI taxonomy): Eukaryota > Metazoa > Chordata > Chondrichthyes > Myliobatiformes > Myliobatidae > Mobula > Mobula hypostoma. The sequence continues at coordinate 103,760,791 of NC_086108.1, forward strand.
CTCAGAAGAGTAGGGAACTGAAGAGGCTGGCAGCAGTAATAGGGGAGTCAGGGGGACAGATGGACAACTCTGTGGATGCAAGAAGAAAAAAACAGATGGTAGTTTATCTCCCAGGTGCCAGGGCCCGCAATGTTTCTGAATGCATCCACGATATCCTGAAAAGGGATGGTGAGCAGCCAGAAGTCATGGTGCATGTTGGTTAGCAATGTCACAGGTAGAAAAAGGGGAGGAGGTCCTCAAAACAGAATAGAGGGAGTTGGAAGGAAGCTGAGAAGCAGGACCTCAAGGGTTGTAATCTTGGGATTGCTGCCTGTGCCACGTGACAGTGAGGACAGGAATACAATGAGGTGGCAGATAAATGTACTACAGGACCATCCAGAGTCAAGTGATTCTTGGAAGATCATGACCAATGCATCCGTTATCTCTTCGGACTTTGGGATGTAGTCCATCTGGTGCAGGTGACTTATCCACCTCAAGCCCTTTCAGCTTGCCCTGCACTTTTTCCTTTGTAATAGCAATGGCACTCACAGACCTCTGGCATACTGCTAGTGGAATGTATAGTAAGTCTTTGTAGACATACGCTCATCCGCACAGGTTTTAATGAAGTCAGTAAGAACTACAGCATACTCATACAGGTTCAAAGATGAATCCCTGAATATACTCCAGTCCAGCGATTCAAAGCAGTACTGTAGGCGCTCCTGTGCTTCGCTTATCCAAACCTCTTGGTCCTCACTACTGGTGCTGCAGTCTTCAGTCTCTGCCTATACTCAGGGAGTAGAAGTGCAGCCAGGTAATCAGACTTCCCGAAGTGAGGGCGTGGAAAAGTATGGTAGGCTTTCTTGATGGTGGTGTAGCAATGGTCCAGTGTGTTGTTTCCTCTAGTATTGCAAGTTATCTGTTGATGGTAATTGCTTAGTGACTTTGCATCTGTCTTCACTGTGAAAGACACTAGCAGTGTGCCAGAGGTCTGTGAGTGCCATTGGTATTACAAAGGAAAAAGTGCAGGGCAAGCTGAAAGGTCTTGAGGTGGATAAGTCACCTGCACCAGATGGACTACATCCCAAAGTCCGAAGAGATAACGGATGTATTGGTCATGATCTTCCAAGAATCACTTGACTCTGGATGGTCCTGGAGGATTGAAAGATTGCAAATATCACTCCACTCTTTAAGGGAGGAAGGCAAAAGAAAGGAAATTGTAGGCCATTTAGCCTAAGGCATTTGGAGATGTGTGAGCACTTTTGGGCCCCTTATTTAAGAAAGGACGTCCTGATATTGGGGAGAGTTCAGAGGAGTTTCACGCGAATGATCACAGCAGTGGAAGGATTAACATATGAGGTGTGTTTAATGGCTTTGGGCCTATACTCACTGGAGTTTAGAAGAATGAAGAGGGATCTCATTGAAACCTATCAAATATTGAAAGGCTGCAATATTTGGAGAGGATGTTTCCTATGGTGGGTGAATCTAGGACCAGAGGCCACAAACTTAGAATACAAGGACACCGCTTTAGAACAGAGGGGAAATTTCTTCAGCCAGAGGCTGGTGAATCTGTGCAATTCATTACCACAGACAGTTGTGGAGGCCAAGTCATTGGGAATATTTGAAGTGTATGTTAATAGGTTCTTGACTAGTAAGGGTGCCAAAGGTTAAGGGGAGAAGGCAGGAGAACAGGGTTGAGAGGATAATAAACCAGTCATGATGGAATGGCGGAGCAGACTCAATGGGCCGAATTGACTAATTCCGCTCCTGTGTCTTCTGGTCTTATGTTGTCTCTGAGTGAAGAAAATTCTGCTTATCCAAGATGTTCAAGGGTACAAGACTGTTACCAGACTGCAAGGAAGAGGTTGGACAAGGTATGACTTTATTCTTGGGAGAGTAAAGGACCATGGGGTGATCTTATCGAGGTATCTAAAATCATGAGGGGCATAGTTAGGGTGAATGCACTTGTTCTTTTTTTAATATCAGGGAAAGGGAATCAAAAGCTTCAGTAGATTCCAAAGGCTAATGGGAGTGGCTTGGATGGGCCTCTTAGTTGGCATGGATGATTTGGGCCAAAGAGCATCCCAACCATTTTTATACCATGGACCCTTACCATTAACAGAGGGATCCGTGGTCCCCAGGTTGAGAACTCCTGCTCTATAACATATCGATGCAATTACAAAGACGACATCCAGCGACTATATTTCATTAGGAGTTTGAGGAGATCTGGTACGTCACCAAAGACTGTAGCAAATTTCTACAGATGTATTGTGGAGAGCATTCTGACTGGTTGCATCACCGTCTGTTACGGGGTGGGAGGGGGGCCGGGATCAGAAAAAATTGCAAACTCTGCCACCTCTATTATAGTCATTAGCTTCCCCAGCATTGAAGATATCTTCAAAAGACAATGCCTCAAAAAGGCGGCATCTATCACCCTTGACGTGCCCTCTTCTCATTGCTGCCATCACAGAGGAGGTACAGGAGCCTGAAGGCACACACTCAACATTTCAGGATCAGCTTCTTCCCCTCAGCCATCAGATTTTTAAACCCATGACCGCTACCTCACTATCCTTCTTTTGCACTATTTTATTTTTGTAACTGGCAGTAATTTTTATGTCTTGCACTGGTGGTTGTCCATCATGTCCAACGATGCCAGGAGACCTGTGTGGGATGAGTTTTAAAAGTGGAAAAACCGTTGCCCCGGGGTAGTTCCTCTCTTTTGCCCTCAGAAGTCCAGCTCCAGTGGTACAAACAAACGTCACAAATGGGTCTTCCTTGGTTGCACTGTACTGCTGCAAAACAACAGATGTCACAACATATGCCAGTGATATTAAACCTGATTCTGATTTCTTATTTTAGAATGGTGCTTCTAGACTGGTCAGCAGGGATTTCTCTTGCCTGCCTCTGGCTTTTTGAAGAATTTTGTGAGGCTGGAGGATTTTTGACACCGTTGGGAATTGAAGGATCAAGATTGGGGTGGGAAAGTAGTGATCTGATCAAATGGGAGGATTGTCTGAAGGGACTGGGTGTCCCCCACTGCCTCCTTTCCCAAAGTTACTTACAGTTAAAAGACATGCACCAGTGCAGTTGTCAAGGTGTCGGATGGTAGAGTAGCGGTTGGCTCAGTGCTTTAAACCATCAGCTGTAAAATCAATCAGGGTTCAATTCCTGCTGCTGTCTGCAAGGAATCTGTATATTCTCCCTGTCACTGCATGGGTTTCTTCCGGTTTCTCCGATTTCCTCCCACGTTCCAAAGATGTGTGGGTTAGGGTTAGTGAGTTGTGGTCATGCTACGTTGGCGACATTTGTGGGCTGCCCTCAGTACAGCCTCACACTGTCTTAGTCGTTGCTGCAAACAACTCATTTTGCTCTAGATTTCGATGTTTAAACATACAAGTGAGAAATAAAGCTAATTTATTAAAATAATAATCTTTCTGGACTCCCCCACCTATAATACATCTGATCATTTCCTTTAATCATCAGTTCGATCATCCACAATCTTCTCTTCTGAAGGGATTATGGTTCGATTAGAGTTAGTGAGTTGTTCACATCAGAAACATGACGACATCTGCGGGCTGCCCCCAGCATATAGAACATAGAAAACCTACAGCATAATACAGGCCCTTCAGCCCACAAAGCTGTCCCAAACATGTCCTTACCTGAGAAATTACCTATGGTTACTCATAATCCTCTATTTTTCTGAGCTCCAGGAGTCTCTTAAAAGACCCTATCGTATCTGCCTCCACCATCGTCGCCGGCAGCCCATTCCACACACTCACCACTCTCCGCGTTTAAAAAAAACTTACCCCTGATATCTCCTCTGTACCTACTTCCAAGCACCTTAAAACTGTGCCCTCTCGTGCTAGCAGTTTCAGCCCTGGGAAAAAGCCTCTGACTATCCACATGATCAATGCCTCTCATCATCTTATACACCTATCTTCAGACGGTGTTGGTTGTTGGCACAAACGACACATTTTACTGTATGTTTCGATGTATGTGTGACAAATCTGAAATCTTAAATGTTATTGCCTGAAAGTTAGCTAATCTACTGTGCTTCATGCAGACAGAGAGACCGACATCACAGTCAGGGACACCGAGGATGTCTGCCAGAGGGACACGATCAGCATTGCGTCGACAGATTCGTTTGTTTCAGCGGCGGAGGTGAGTAGATTCCAACACGCCCAGCAGTTCTGTCCGCGGTCCTGTGTGACTCTGCCTCAACAAAGGGTTGTATAAGCCCTTCAGCCCAACTCGTCCATGCTGACCAAGATATCTAACTGAGCTCGTCTCTTTGCCTGTGATTGACCCATAATCCTCTCAGCCACGAGTCCTTCCACTTTCTCCTCAGCATCCATCCAGAAACATCTTTGTCATTTGCTACCTCTTTATAGAGACAGAATTCATGAGTGGAATTTATGGCTTGATCCTGTCCCTGTACCTTCTGGTCTTGTGATTACTTGAAGAAGAAGAATGAGAAGAGATCTCATTGAAACTTAAATTCTCATGGAGCATGGCGGAAACGATGCACTGTTGATGTTTTCCTCTTCATGGATGTCAAAAATAGGGGGTTAGCCATTCAGGGCAGAAATTTCTTCACTCGAGGGATAGTGAGTCTCTGGAATTCTGTAACCAAGAAGACCCGTGGGACAGGCAGTATCTATTGAGGGAAAATAACCAAGAGTTCTGTGGATCCCAGGTAGGGAACCTCTGATTAAGAGGAATGTGAGCTAAATGTGGGCAAACTAGCTTTTTGGGTGCTAGTCATAAACGCAAGAGATTTTATAAATGCTGAAAATGTCCAGAGCAACACAAAGTGCTGGATTAACTCAGCAATCTGAGACGGGAAAAGTGAGAAGGGACTCACTCTGAGGAAGCAGAGGTCAGGCAGCAGGTATGGAGAGGAATGATCTGTTGACATTTCGGACTGAGACCCTTCATCAGGTCTGGAAAGGAAAGAGGAAGAAGTCAGAGTAAGTAGGTGTGGGGAGAGGAAATACAAGCTAGCAGGTGATGGGTGAGTCTGAGTGAGCACCTGGTCGAAGAGTAGGAGGGCAGCAGAGTTCATAGAGAGGGAGCAGTGATAGAGGACCTGACCTGCAGAGTTCCTCCGACATTTTGATGGTGGGCATGAGGGTCAGTATGGCTGAGTTGGGGCTGAAGGGCCTGTTTCTGGTGCTTAATGACTCTGTCTCTCCTGAGGCGGCTTCAGGCCGCTCTGAGTGTCGATCACTCTCGAAGGACAGCGTTCCTCTTCTTCTGATTGGCTGCCGATTTGGTGTTGCTGTGTTAGGTGCGGCTGAAGTGCAGCTGTCAGTCTCACGCTTTTGCAACAGGCCTTAAATATCCGGCTGCCAGCACAGCCTGTAGGCCGAGCTCTTAAAATAACCCTCCAAAAGTGCAAGCAGTACAACATTACGAGACAGGGCAGGAACACAGAGGGTGCAGCGTGCAGTCCTGCTCACTCCTGTTAACCACAAGCTTCTGGGTAGTGTTCTAGTCTTTCAGGAGGTCACAGGGTCAAGTCCCACTTGAGAAGAAAATTTAGACTGGTGGAGTGATAGAGGAGGGGCTTTCCTCCATTATCAAAAGATGTTGCCTTTCCAATGAAAGATTAAACAAGCGCTTCTGGCAAATTTCTGCTGATGTACCGTGGAGAGCATTCAACTGGTGCATTACTGTCTGTTATGCAGGGGCCATTGCACAGGATTGGTAAAAGCTGCAGAGGGTTGCAAACTCAGCCAGCTGAATCAAGAGCACTTGCCTCTGCAGCATTGAGGACGCCTTCCAAAGTCGATGCCTCAGAAAGGCTGCATCCATCATTAAGTACCCCAACACCCAGGACATGCCCTCTTCTTCCTGCTACCTTTAAGGAGGAAGTATAGGAGCCTGAAGGCACATACGCAAAAGTTTTAGGAACAGCTTCTGATACCAGATTTCTGAATCCATGAACACTGCCTCGCTATTTTTGCTTTCTTTTTGTACTACATATATAATTTCATCTTTACAATTCTATTTCTTATTGTAATTTATACTTTTATGTATTGCAGTGTACTTGCTGCTTCGGCAAAACAGCAAATTTCACGACCTACGTCAGCGATAATAAGCCTGATTTTGGTTCTTCCTCAATGTCGGAGTCCTATAGCACGCAAACAGGCCCTTCAGCCCAACTAGCCCTTGCCGACCAAGGTTCTCATCTAAATGAGGCCCATTTGTCTGTATTGGCTCGTATCGCTCTAAACCAGGAGTTTCCAACCTGGTGTCTGCAGACCCCTCGGTTAATGGTTCAGGTCCACGGCATAAAAAAGGTTGGGAACCCCTCCTTTAAACCTTTCCTATCCAAGTACCTTAAGAAAAAATGTTAAATGTTCTTAACATACCTGCCCCAACCACACACTCTGGCAGCTGATTCCAGATACGGACCAATCTCTCAGTGAAGAAGTTGCCCCTGTCTCCCCTGTCACCTTAAAACTATGATCTCTGGTTCTCAATTTGTTTGTGTTGGCCTACTGACCATGGTGGGCATGCTTTGTTGGCCTACTGACCATGGTGGGCATGCTTTGGCCTACTGACCATTGTGAGCATGCTTTGATGGCCTACTGACCATGGTGGGCATGCTTTGTTGGCCTACTGACCATGGTGGGCATGCTTTGGCCTACTGACCATTGTGAGCATGCTTTGATGGCCTACTGACCATGGTGGACATGCTTTGTTGGCACCAAATGTGTGGTGACACTTGAGGGCTTCTCCCAGCACATCCTTGGGTGTGTTGATTGTCAACGCACACGATACAGTTCACTGCGTGTTTCCATGAACATGTGATAAGTAACTTTGGATCTGAACCCAGGGAACATGACTGCCTGCATTCCCAATATGTATGCCCCATTTGTGATTTATACACCTCTATATGATTCGAGGGTTCAAAGTATATTTATATTTATTATCAAAATATGTTTGCAGAATACAACCCTGAGATTTGTCTTCCCACAGGCAGTCACAAAACAAACCATGGAACGCGTTCAAAGAGAAACATCAACACCCCCGCCCCCAGCAAACATGCAAAAAAGCAAATTGCATAAATAGCAAAAAAAAACACAAGTGAAAAATACTGAATAGAAAATGCACAATTGAAAGAGTCAGTTCAGCTCAGGCCAGTGGTGTGTCATTCGTTATCTTCAGGCTGTCCTGATCAAAATCAAATAAAATAGCTGTGAGAAAGGAGCCAACCAGAAACCAGAAACCCCTCATAACGTGAACTACAGAGTCCAAGCCACAAACCACATCGATTAAACCTTGTCCAAGACCCTGGGCTCTGACACCATCCTCTGACAGCACTGAAGGGGAGAGAGACCATTTGAACGCAAGGACCTTCTTCCGGAAACAGTGAGTGAAAGGGAGAGGGGGACCGTCACATGCAGACACCTTCCTCTAGTGGCAGCGAGCGAGAGGCTGGTAGACGGTGGCCAACGCCTGTTCATCTTCCGCTCTTGCCTCTGATTTCAACCTTCCTTGGTGCTTTAATGGGCGAGATCAACGGGAAACGGAGTCGATCATGGGCTCTCGCCATCTCCAGGCTTCCTGGCCTCGAAGCCGCACGCTTCACTCGAAACGCCACTGAAATCCCTTGGATTCAGCAGAGCGCCAGATTGCTCAATCGGCCCGAAAACACACCACCAAACTGTAGATCACAGGCTCCAACAGTAGCAGAACCGCATTTGAATGAAAAAGTCGTAAAAGAAGTGAGAGGTAGTTTCATGACCTGACTGAAGGATGATGCCCTTGGTTGTGTTGCCATACAACCCCTCATTCATCAACGCCCCAAAGAAAAAGGTCCCAACCTGCTTAAACCCTGTCAGGATGGCACTATTTCAAACAATCAATCCCACCTCTGACCACATTCTTTCCACTGGGATCACTCTATGACTCTCTGGTCCACTCATCCCACTCAGCTTCAGGCACCCATCCCTGTAACTGCAAGAGGGATAACCCTTGGATCTACAAACGGTACATCTAGATCAGACCCCTTGCTTAATTGTACTGGTCCATGGCATAAATAAAGAGTTGGGGACCCCTGACCTGGACAGATTAGATTCTGGATACTTTGAGCAACACACACAGACAGAGAGGCGGGGCGGGGGGTGGGCAGAGGAAGAGGGAGAGACACAGAGCTGGAGGAACTTGGCAAGTCAGGCAGCGGAATATCAACGATTCTTTCACTCAACCAGCCATCTACAAATCTCAGAGCACACAGTGGTCTATCTGTAATGAATCAGATCAGAATAAAGTTTATTATTTCTGACAGATGTTGTGAAATTTGTTGTTTTGTGGCAGCAGAGCAATGCAATACACAAAATATAAATTACAATCAGAAATATATAGAAAAACATTAAACAGGTAGTGCGAAAAGAGAAAAAGCAGGCAATGTTCACGGGTTCGTTGTCTGTTCAGGGCTCTGATGGTGGAGAGGAAGAAGTTGTTCCTAAAACACCGTGTGTCTTCAGGCTCCTGTACCACCTCCTTGATGGTAACAATAGAAGTGAGCATGTCCTTCAGGTTTACGGTCATTCAACCTTACACATGTATACGTCTTCTTCTGGCGCCAAAGTGTAAAGCACACAGTACATGTCACATGCATTGCATATAATTACAATCTAACACGTGCAGTCACAAAATAATATTAGCACAAGTCTCTGAGTGACATGGCCTAAAGATCAACAGGTTGACATAAAGTGTGAGGACCATGTTTGTGTAAGACAGGATAATGTTACTGACACTATTATAATAAAACAAGCAGTGGTATAAATATGTGAAATAAAAGATGAAAAGTACCAGTGCAGGATGAGAGTGTCTGTGAGGTGGGGGGGGGGGAGTGGAGGTGTCGGGGCATTTTGACAGGGTGTACATGTGTGCTGCGTAGCCGCAGAGTGTTGAGAAGTCTAACAGCCTGGTGGAAGAAGCTGTTACCCAGCCTGATAGTTCTGGTTCTTGGACTGTGGTACCTTCTGCCAGACAGTAGGAGGTCAGAGTGATCGTGGGAAGGATAGGAGGGGTCTTTGACAGTCCTAGAGGCACTGCATGTGCAGCACATCTGATAGACATGCAGGCTGATTAGGAGAGAGACCCCCATGATGTTTTCAGCACTCCTCACTGTCCTCTGCAGGGGCTTGTGATCAGACACATTGCGATTCTCACACCAGATGGTGATGCAGCTGGTCAGAATTTTGTCGATGGATGTCGCCTTTTTGAGGCATTACCTTTTGAAGGTGTCCTCCATGCTGGGGAGCTAATGTCCCTGATGGGACTGGCTGAGTTTTCAACTCTCTGCAGCTGTTTCCGATTCTGTGCAGTGGCCCCTCTGTACCAGACGGCGATGCAACCAGGACCTGATTGACTGTATCGCCATTGTAAATGCTACATACTTTATCTTATCACGCCATGGTTCAGGAATTGGGTCTAGAGATGATGAAGGAAAGAGGTCAGACTCACTAGCCAACACATTCCAGCTGTCATTCTCAGACTTTGAGTTCCGGGAGTCTGAATACTGCTGGTAAGGAGAGGCAGTGTTTTAATAAAAAGCCTCACACATGCTCACAGCTGTTTGGGGAAAATGATGTCTTTGTGACCCTACTTCTTTTCCCATCTCCCACATTTTACAAATCATCAGTTTTGCTTCTTGCAAGAAGCTCTACATCAAGTACAACAACTTTTAGACCGAGGTCGTGGAGTTGAGGAATCATGACTTGGAGCTCAAATCAGCGAGCTGGCGTTTACACCAGTTAGTCAGAGCCTCAGACAGAACTTTCAGCACAGTGCCTGTTATTACTGCAGGCAAATAAATCTATTGTAATAAAAGGCCAAGGCAATCTATCTCAGCAAAGCAGACTCATGAATGTTTCCATTGTTGATGGAGTGTGGAATGTGTTGCCTGAAAGATGGAAACAGATTTGATAATCTTTTTCCTCTCTGAGTGCTGTGTTAGTATTAGAAGCAGGGCGATGCTTGCTGCTAGATCGGGATTCAACTCCCGGCACTGTGTGTATGTTCTCCCCATGACTGGGTGGGTTCCTCCGAGTGTTCCACCTTCCCCTCTTATTCCAGAGACGTACGGTTGGCATTCGTGAGTTGTAGGCACGCTATGTTGGTGCAGAAGTGTGGTGACACTTGTGGGCTGCCACCAGCAAAATCCTTGCTGGATATTTGATTTAAAGTAGATGGCTTGTTTTATTGTATGTTTTGATATTTCCTTAAGACCATAAGGCATAGGAGCAGAATTAGGCCATCTGGCCCATTGAGTCTGCTCCGCCTTTCAATCATGGGTGTTCCTTTTCTTCTATCTCCTTCTCAACCCCAGTTCCCAGCCTTCTCCCCGTATTCCTTTGATGCCATGTCCGATCAAGAACTTGTCAATCTCTGCCTTAAATACACCCAACGACCTGGCCTCCACAGCTATACATGACAATAAATTCCACAAATTCACCACATTTCGGCTAAAGACATTTCTCTGCATCTGTAGGTGCTCCTCTATCCTGAGGCAGTGCCCTCTTGTCCTAGACTCTCCTGCCATGGGAAACATCCTTTCCACATCTACACTGTCTAGACCTTTCAACATTCGAAAGGTTTCAATGAGATACCCTCTCATCCTTCTGAATTCCAGTGACTACAGACCCAGAGCTATCAAATATTCCTCTTATGATAACCCTTTCATTCCTGGAATCATCCTTGTGAACGTCCTCTGGACCCTCTCCAATGCCAGCACATCTTTTCTAAGATGAGGGGCCCAAAACTGTTCACAATACTGAAGCCTCACCAGTGCTTTATAAAGCCTCAGCATCACATCCTTGCTCTTGTATTCTAGACCTTTTGAAATGAATGCGAACATGGCATTTGCCTTCTTCACCACCGACTCAACCTGCAAGTTAACCTTCAGGGTGTTCTGCACAAGGACTCCCAAGTCTCTCTGCATCTCAGATTCCTGGATTTTCTCCCCCATTTAGAAAATAGTCTGCACATTTATTTCTACTACTAAAGTGTATGACCATGCATTTTCTAACATTATATTTCATTTGCCACTTTCTTGCCCATTCTCCTAATCTGCCTAAGTCCTTCTGCATCTTCACCTGTTTCCTCAACACTACCTGCCCCTCCACCAATCTTCGTATCATCTGCAAACTTTACAACAGAGTCATCTATTCCATCATCAAAATCATTTATATACAGCATAAAAGATGTGGTCCCAGCATCAACCCCTGTGGAATACCACTAGTCACTGGCAGCCAACCAGAAAAGGATCCTTCTAGTTCCACTGGCTGCCTCGTACCAATCAGCCAATACTCTAACCATGCCAGTAACTTTCCTGTAATACTATGGGCTCTTAACTTGGTAAGCAGCCTCATGTGTGGCACCTTGTCAAAGGCCTTCTGAAAATCCAAATATACAACGTCTACTGCATCCCCTTTATCCATTCTACTTGTAATCTCCTCAAAGAACTCCAACAGGTTCGTCAGACAGGATTTTCCCTGAAGGAAACCATGTTGATTTTGTACTATCTTGTCCTGTGTCACCAAGTACTCCATCACCTCATCCTTAACAATTGACTCTAACGTCTTCCCAACCATTGAGGTTAGGCTAATCCGTCTATACTTTCCTTTCTGCTGCCTTCCTCCTTTCTTAAAGAGTGGAGTTACATTTGCAATTTTCCAGTTCTCTGGCACCATGCCAGAGTCTAATGATTTTTGAAAGATCATTTCTAATGCCACCACAATCTCTAATGCAACCTTTTTCAGAACCCTAGGTTGCAGTTCCTCTGGTCCGGGTGACTTATGTACCTTTAGGTCTTTCAGCTTTTTGAGCACCTTCTCTCTTGTAATACTAACTGCACCCACTTCTCTTCCTTCACACACTACAACATCAGGCATACTGCTAGTATCCTCCACAGTGAAGACTGATGCAAAATACTCGTTTAGTTCATCAGCCATCTCCTTGTCCCCCATTATTATTTCTCCTGCCTCATTTTCTAGTGGTCCTATATCCACTCTCATTTCTCTTTTATTTTTGACATACTTAAAAAAACTTTTGCTATCCACTTTGATATTATATGCTAGCTTGCTTTCATATTTCATCTTTTTCCTTCTAAATTTTTTTAGTTGCTCTCTGTAGGTTTTTAAAAACTTCCCAATCCTCTATTTTCCCACTAATTTTTGCTTTGTTGTATGCCCTCTCTTTTGCTTTTACAATAGCTTTGACTTCCCTTGTTAGCCATGGTTGTACTATTTCACCATTTGAGTATTTCTTCATTTTTGGAATACATGTTTCCTGCATCTTCCTCATTTTTCCCAGAAACACACACCATTGCTGCTCTGCTGCCATCCCTGCCAGCAGCTCCTTCCAATTTACTTTGGCCAACTTTTCTCTCATACCACTGTAATTTCCCTTACTCCACTGGAATACTGCCTCATCGGACTTTACTGTCTCTCTATCAAATTTCAAGTTGAACTGAATCACTGGCTCCTAAGGGTTCTTTTACCTCAAGCTCCCTTATCGCCTCCAGTTCATTACATAACACCCAATCCAGTATAGCTGATCCCCTAGTAGGCTCAATGACAAACTGCTCTAAAAAGCTATCTCTTAGGCATTCAACACTCTCTTGATTTTTTTTGGAATTTATTTTTTATTGAATTTCATCATCAAACAAACATTTCCATAAGATTATTTCAGATACTGTACATATATATCATATAATCATATTTGTCACAAATCTCCACATAATACTTATCTGAGGTATACACTTATATCCATTACCAACCTGGTTTTCTGACCTTCATGTTAAAATCTCCCATGACTACCATAACATTGCCCTTTTAATTCGCCTTTTCTATTTCCTGTTGTAACCAGCCACTGTTGGGAGGCCTGTGTATAACTGCCATCAACGTCCTTTTCCCCTTGCAGTTTCTTAACTCAACCCACAAAGATTCAACATCTTCTGATCCTATGTCACATCTTTCTACTGATTTGATGCCATTCTTTGCCAGTAGAGTCACGCCACCCCCTCTGCCTACCTTCCTATCCCTCCGATATAACGTGTAACCTTGGACATTCAGCTCCCAATTACAACCATCCTTCAGCTATGATTCCGTGATGGCCACATCATACCTGGCAATCTGTAATATTGCAACAAGATCATCCACCTTATTTCTTATACTACGCATGTTTAGATACAACGCCTTGAGTACTGTTTTTGCTATCCTTTCTGACTCTGCATCCCTAATGACTTGATACTCAGCCTGTTGGCTGCATAACCTGCCTGCCCTTGCTGACAATCTGACTGCACGCTAATCTTTACTTTTTTTACCATCCATCCTATCCTGAGTTCCTTCACTCCAGTTCCCACCCCCCCCGCCAAATTAGTTTAAGCCCTCCCCAACAGCACTAACAAACCTGCCTGCAAGAATATTGGTCCCCCTCAGTTTCAGGTGCAATCCATCACTTTTGAACAGGTCATACCTCCCCCAGAAGAGATCCCAATGTTCCAAGAATCTGAAGCCCTGCCCTCTGCACCAGCTTCTCAGCCATGCATTTATCTGCCAAATCATCTTGTTTCTACCCTCACTGGTGCGTGGCACAGGCAGCAATCCAGAAATTACCGCCCTGGAGGTCCTGCTTCTCAGCTTTCTACCTAGCTCTCTAAATTCTCTTTTCAGGACCTCATTTCTTTTCCTTCCTATGTAATTGGTACCAATATGTACCCAAGACATCTGGCTGCTCTCCCCTCCCTCTCCAGAATGTTGTGGACGCTCTCTGAGACATCCCTGACCGCGGCTCCTGGGAGGCAACATACCATCTGGGTGTTCCGTTCACATCCACAGAATCTCCTGTCAGTTCCCCATTTGTTACATGTAACAAATAAAGCAAATATTTCAATCTAAAGCAGGGGTTTGCAGCCTAGGATCCACGGACCCCGTTTAATGTTAAGGCTCTATGGTATAAAAAAGATTGGGAAACCCTGATTGAAAGGAAGGCAGATGAAGAATTAAGGAAAAAGAATAAAGAAAAAAACTGGGAATAAAAGCAAGGTGTTGGGACTAATAGGATAGTTCTCTCATTGGACTGACATGGTGAACAAAATGGTGGACTAGAGACTACAGGTGCTGAAAATCAGTAGCAACACAAAATATGCTGGAGAAACTCTGAGTTGGGCAGCATCTATGGAGGGAAATGGGCAGGCACTGTTTTGAGTTGAGACCCCTCATCGGGACTGGAAAGAAAGTAGGGAGGTGGCCCGTATGAAAAATTGTGGGGGCAGGGATGATAGGTGGATCCAGGTGAGAAGGGGAAGAGTGGGAATGAGGTCTGTTCACCATTGAGCTCATCTACACAAACACTGTCGCAGGAAAGCAGCATCCATCATCAAGGACCCCCACCACCCAGGCCATACTCTCTTCTTGCTGCTGCCCTCAGGAAGGTGGTACGGGAGGCTTAGGACCTGCACCACCAGGTTCAGAAACAGTTACTAGTTCTGAACCATCAGGAGATAACCTCACTTGCCTCATCACTCAACTATTCCCTCACCAATCAACTCACTTTCAAGGACTCTTTATCTCATGTTCTTGATATTTATAGCTTATTTATTATTATTATTTATTTTTTATTTGGACAGTTTGTTGTCTTTTGCACATTGATTGTTTGTTCGTCCTTTTGGGTGTGGTGTTTCATCTCTTCTATTATGTTTCTTAGAACTGAACCTGCCCACAAGAAAACAAAACTCTGCGTTGGATATGATGACATTTAAGTACTTTGATAATAAATTTACTTTGAACTTTGAAATCTCTTGACAGAAACAAGCTGTTCCTAATATGTTGACCGTGTCTCTTCAGGCTCCTGACCCTTCTCCCCAACTGTAGTAATGAGAAGAAGGCACATCCTAGGTGGTGGGGGGGGGGGTCGTCCTTAATGATGGGTGCCTCCTCTTTGAGGCATTGCCTTTTGAAGATGCAAACACGAGGAAATCTGCAGATGCTGGAAATTCAAGCAACACACACAAAATGCTGGTGGAACGCAGCAGGCCAGGCAGCATCTATAGGAAGAAGTACAGTCGATGTTTCGGGCTGAGACCCCTCGTCAGGGCTAACTGAAAGAAGAGATAGTAAGAGATTTGAAAGTGGGGGGGGGGAGGCGGAGATCCAAAATGATAGGAGAAGACAGGAGGGGGAGGGATGGAGCCAAGAGCTGGAAAGTTGATTAGCAAAAGGGATATGAGGCTGGAGAAGGGAGCAGATCATGGGACGGGAGGCCTGGGGAGAAAGAAAGGGGGAGGAGAGTTATTGTGAGAGGGACAGAGAGAGAGAAGAAGGGGGGAAATAATAAATAAGGGATGGGGTAAGAAGGGGAGGAGGGGCATTAACGGAAGTTAGAGAAGTCAATGTTCATGCCATCAGGATGGAGGCTACCCAGACGGAATATAAGATGTTGTTCCTCCAGCTTCATCTTGACAGTAGAGGAGGCCATGGATTGACATATCAGAATAGGAATGGGACATGGAATTAAAATGTGTGGCCACTGGGAGATGTCCATTTTGAAGCTGGGAAGTGATAGTTGGCCAAGCCTCTTCATCATGATTCACATTTTATTCTAATCAAATTCCGATACTTCTTCAGCTAAACCTCTCTGCAGCTTAAAACTCTCTTGTGTTCAGGCAGAGTACATCATTAAAAGCAGGATACCTAACAGTGTGGAGGAGCAGAGGGATTTTGACATTCACGTCCATAGATCCCGTAAAGTTGCAGCGCAAGTTGATACGGTTGTTAAAAAGGTGTGTGGTGTGTTGGACTTCATTAGTAAGGGCATTGAGTTCAAGGGATATGTGGTAATGTTGCAGCTGTATAAAACTCTGCTTATGTCATACTTGGAGTATTGTGTTCACTTCTTGTCACCTTATTATAGGAGGGATGTGGGAGCTTTAGAGAGGGTGCAGAGGAGATTTACCAGGGTGCTGTCTGGATTAGAGAGCATGTCTTATGAGGAGAGGTTGAGCGAGCTAGGGCTTTTCTCTTTGGAAGAGGAGGAGGATGAGAGCCATCTTGATAGAGGAATGCAAGATGGAGAGATACTTTATTTATCCCAAAGGAAATTACGATGTCACAGTAGTACTATGAGTGCACAGATATACACATATTAGAAGGGAAGTAAGAAAGAACAAAAAAAAAGTTACCTTAAACAGTTTAACAGGAAGTCATCCCTTCCCCGGCTACAGGTTGACTCATTATAGAGCCTAATGACCGAGGGCAGGAATGACCTCATGTAGTGCTCTTTGGAGCAGCGCAGTTGTTTCACTTCCTCTGTTCAGCCAGGCTGGCATGCAGGTTGTGAGAAGCATTGTCCAGAGTTGCTAGGATTGTCTGTAAGGTCCTTTGTTCTATCACAGCCTCCAGTGTGTCCAGTTTGATTCCTATAACAGTGCCAGCCTTTCTAGTCAGTTTATCATGCCTGTTGGCATCACTCGTGTTGATGCTATTGGCCCAGCACACCATTGCATAGATTGTATTGGCAACAACAGACTGGTGGAACATGTGAAGGAGAGACCTGCATATTCCAAAGGACCTCAGTCTTCTCAGGAAGTAGAGGCGACTCTGGCCCTTCTCGTACACAGCCTCTGTGTTGGTGCTCCACTCAATTCTGTCATCCAGGTGCACTCCCGGGTACTTGTAGGTCCTTACCATCAATAGTAATGGAGCAGTGCAGGCTTGGTCTTTCTGAAGTCCATCACCATCTTCTTTGTCTTCCTGATGTCGGGTTGCATCATTGGACAACCAGAGGCATAGATAGTGCAGACAGCTGGAGACTATTTCCAAGGATGGAGATGGCTAATAAAATGGGGTATAACTTTAAGGTGTTGGGAGGAAAGTATAGGGAGGGATGTTAGAGGCTGGTGTTTCACACAGAGAGTGAAACCTGCTGCCAGGAGTGGTGGTAGGACATTTAGGAAACTCTTAAGCACATGGATGAAAGGAAAATGGAGGGCTATGTTGGAGAGAAGGGTTAGATTGATCTTGGAGTAGGCTGCAGGGACATTACTGTGCTGTACTCCTATATATGTTCTCAGTTTTCCAGACTGGTAAGGATCTTGACCTGAAACACCAACTGCTTTGCTCCCCGTTGACACTGCCTGAACTGCTTAGGACTTTTGTAGCATTTTCTGTTTCAGCTTCAGCAGTGAGAACCCACTTATTTGAAGGAGCCCTAGACGCCATTCCAGGTAGGGTGTTCCGTAAAACCATCAGACCATGAGACATAAGAGCAGAACTTGGCCATTTGGCCCGTCAGCTCTGCTCTGCCGTTCCATCATACTGATTTATTATCCCTCTCAACTCCATTCTCCTGCCTTTTCGCCATAATCTCTGACACTCTTGTTAATCAAAAACCTGTCAGCCTCCGCTTTAAGTATGCCCAATGACTTGGCCTTCATGGCAGTCTGTAGCAATCAATTGCACAGATTCACCTCCCTCTGGCTAATGAGGTTTCCACTTATCTCTGTTCTAAAGGGACATCCTTCTATTCTGAGGCTGTGCCCTCTGGTCCTAGACTCACCCACTATAGGAAACATTCTCTCCACATCCACACTATCCAGGACTTTCAACATTCAGTAGGCTTCAATGAGATCCCCCCTCATAAACTCCAGCAAGTACAGGCTCAGAGCCTCATACGTTTCATGCTGAAGGACGAAGGAAGGATATTACCAGGATGAGAAGGTCTGAATTAGAGTGGTTGACCAGTTTACATTTTTATGTAGAAGAATGAGAGCTGACCTTACCAAGGTGGTTAAAATGATGAGAGGCATAGATAAGGTGTTATCATTTCAGAGGACTTGTTCTGGGCCCAGCATACAAGTGCAATTATAAAGGTAGCACAACAGCAACTCTACTTCCTTAGAAGTTTGCAGAGACTCAGCATGACATCTGAAACTTAGATAAACTTCTATAGATGTGTAGTGGAGAGTATATCGACTGGCTGCATCACTGCCTAGAATCGAAACACCCATGCTCTTGAACGGAATATTCTACAAGTAGTGGATACTGTCCAGTCCCTCTTGGGTAAAGCCATCCCCACCTTTGAGCACACCTACAAGGAGCACTGTCGCAGGAAAGCAGCATCCAACATCAGCGACCCCCGCCATCCAGGTCATACTCCCTCCTCACTGCTGCCGTCAGGAAGAAGGTCCCACACCACCAGCTTCCGGAACAGTTACTACCCCTCAACCATCAGGCTCGTGAACTAGAGGGGATAACTTCACTTAGCTTCACTCGTCCCATCACTGAATTGTACAGACTTATTTTCAAGGGCTCTTCATCTCATGCTTGTGTTATTTATTTATTTGTTTGTTTATTATTATTTTTTACATTTTTTTTTCTCAGCTCAAGCTGGTAAAACCTGAGGTATGGGCATAGCCTGTATTATTATTATTATTATTATTGTTGTTGTTATTATTTTTCTTTCTTTTTGTATTTGCACAGTCTGTTGGCTTTTGCACACTGGTTGAATGCCCTGTTTGTTGGTGTGGTCTATTATGGTTATTAGATTTATTGAGTATGCCCACAAGAAAATGAATCTCAGGGTTGTATATTGTGACGTATCTGTACTTTGATAATAAGTTTACTTTGAACTTTAATAATGTGGATGGTAACAGTTTTTTTTTCCAGGATAGGTTGTCCAGTACAAGGGGCACAGGTTTAGAATGGGAGGGGTAAAATTTAATGGACACAGTGGTCAGTATGGACTCATTGGGCTATAGAGCCTGCATCAGTGCTGTGTTGCTCGATGATATGATTGAATAATTTAGAAATTTGTAACAATTAAACAGATTCTGTTTTTTCTTGGGATTCGTAACCTGCCTCTGTGGATTTGTACTCTTGGATTATGCGTAGGTTTTCTCCGGGTGCTCTGGTTTCCTCCCACAGTCCAAAGGTGTACCAAGTAGGTTAATTGGCCATTGTAAATTGACCCGAGATTAGGCTAGGGTTAATCAGATTTGTCGGGGGTTGCTAGGGTGGCATGCCTCAGAGGGCCAGGAGATCACTAAATACAATAAAATAATTAGTTCACAGGCTACTAGTTATCCATCGATTACACCACCGGTCATTTTTTTTTCTTAAGTCAGAAAATACACCAGATTTATTTGATACGGTAACTCCAATGATGCCCAGAATTCTACCCCGTTGTCGTAAGACTACTGAATGGTTCCCTAGTATGATAAGATAGACTCTTGACCTAACAATCTACTTTATGACCTTTCATCTTACTGTCTACCTGAACTGCACTTTCTCTGTAGCTGTTACACCTTATTCTGTATTCTGTTATTGTTTTTCTTCAAGGTGTGATTCTTCCCATCTTACTGTTGAGTTTAACCACTAACCCGTCTTTGCCTGTTCTGTCAGTAAAAACTGTTCCACTGGGCTTAGTAGCTAAGTCACAGGTGAAGGCCAGGAGCTGGACGGTTGTTGGAGGCTATTTGGGATGCACAGCATTGGAAGTATTTAAGAGGCAGTGGGAAATTATCCCCACTTCCACCCCTCCCCGCAGGCTATTACATCCTGAAGTATATGATGAATTTACTTCGAGTTTGACTTTGGTTCTGCATGAAGTTGCCCTTCAGATCATTTATAAGTCTTACCCCTCTCATCTTAAACCCATGCTCTGTGGATTTTGGTTCCCTTTCTCTGGGGGGATATCGCTGTGCATTCACCCTATCTATGCCCCCTCGTTGCTCTATACACCTCCAGATCTAACACCACCTTAATGGTGTGTTTTACAGCACAGTAAGAAAAACACTAAAAACCAACTGAATTGTGCCAAGAGCATCTAAGTTTCTCATTCTGGTTTGTCCTGTGACATGTTGAAGCAAGACTAACTGTTTCCCTTTTCTCTATCAATGTTCTCAAAAGCTAACAGAACACAGGGACCATCGGGGCAGTGCCTACGGCTTGGGGTCGTGGTGTCACCTGCCTCTTTACGAAGAAGCAATGCAGCTAGCAGAAGAAGGGAAGGTGTTCTGCCGCGTCCTGAGGTAAGTGCGTCTGCAGTGCAGCGGTTAGTTGGGTACCTGTAGGTAATGAGGGAGGAATTCGTCTCTGGCCTTTGGTGCTAAACACATGCAAGGGTACTGATGCATTGGTGACTATTTATACCCCCTCCCTTGGGTTCTGTTCTGTTGAGTCATCCAGGAGCCAATAAGCCCTCATGTTTGACCAGCCTCCCCTCCGTGGACTCTGTCTGTACTTCTCACTGTCTTAGTAAAGCAGCCAGCATAATCAGAGACCCCACCCACCCACTCTGGGCAATCGGTCTCCTCCCCTCACTCATCAGGCAGATGCTACTGAAACCTGAAAGAGTGTACCATCAGGCTTAAGGACAGCTTCTACCCCATTGTCATAAGACTACTGAATGATTTCCTAGTATGATAAGACTTCTCTTTCAATATTTTTATTAGTTTCTACGTAGAAGAATACAGAGTACAAGAAAGTATATATAAAAGGTCAAAAACAACTACCAATTACATTATACCTATTCATAATAACAGTCTCACTACTCTGTATTCATGAAGGTTAGTCAAAGTTATATTGAAATATACTAATTTATTACAAAAAAAAGTCTAACCCCTACCAAGACCGAAGCTGTTTATTAAGGAGAAAAAAAAGGTAAAATACCTTCTCGTATAATAAAAATTAATAATGGTCAACATCTAAATTTAAACAGCGAATTGAGAGTATTGAAAATAATTCAGAAAGGGTCCCCACAATGTTTGAAAGTCTTGACGAGATTCAGAAATTGAACAACATATCTTCTCTAAATCTAAGCACGACATAACATCGTATAACCATTGAGCGCGAGTAGGAGGAGAAACATCTTTCCATTTAAACAAAAACGCCCTCCTAGCTATAAGAGAGCTAAAGGCAAATTATGTAAATCAGATGTCTTCAGCTTGATATCTTGTCCTGCAACAATACCCAATAGGGCCGTCAGAGGATTAGGCTTAAAATTGACTTGAAAAGTAAAGAAAAAGTTTGAAAAACTTCCTTCCAATATTTTTCAAGACATGGACAAGTCCAAAACATATGAATTAATGAAGCTTCTCCATTATTACATCTGTCACAGTAGGGAGATATATCCGAATAAAAACGAGAAAGCTTATCTTTAGTCATATGGACTCTATGTATATAAGATGGACTCTTGACCTAACAATCTACTTTATGACCTTGCATCTTACTGTCTACCTGAACTGCACTTTCTCTTTAGCCGTTACACCTTATTCTGTATTCTGTTATTGTTTTACTTTGTTGTAAGCTAATGCAGGGTGGTGGGGTGGAGATGCGTCTCTGTCAAAGGAGGTGTAAGGCGCTCCTTCCCTCTGCTACTTTGCAGGTCACCCTCGGGCAAGGTGTAGCACCTGCCTAGACCCCGATCAGGGTCACGTGAAGCCATGCCAGCAGGTGGTAGATGGTCATATGAGCAGCTGGTGCATATCACAAGTCCTGGTTGTGTGACACTCATGCCAGGCAGACAATCTCTGAAGAGAATTGATAATAGCTGGGGTCACCCATCTTGTAAAGACACTGCTAGCCGAAGGCAATGACAAACCACTTCTGGAGAAAAATTTGCCAAGAGTAATCATGGTCAAGACCATGATTGCCCACGTCAAACGGCATTGCTCATAACGATGACGATGAATGAATTGATCTGTATGAGCAGTATTCAAGATGAGCTTTTCACTTGGTATATGTGACAATAATAAGCCAATTCCAATTCCAGTCTATATGAACAGTCCAGCGTCCGGTTGTTGATATTTTCTCAGGCCTGTGCTTTCTCCTACAGGACGGAGTTGTTGGAATGTGTGGGCGACAGTGACTTCCTGGCCAAGGTGCACTGCGTGCGTCAGGCTTTTCAGGTAACAGTAGCTGAACTCATTTGTTCTCACACGGGAGATGTTCTCCCTTTAAAGCATGCTCTGCAAACCACTAGTTAGACCTCATTTGGGGCACTACATTCACTTTGGAGCCCTGTTCGTTAGCAAAGATCTCAAGATGACCCCGTGGGTTCACAAATCAGTGAGGCCTAGAGTTTGGTGAATGGCGGGTCCTGTGGTTGATGCCGAAGATCGAAGCCCAGGGATCAAATCGGAAGTAGGGAAGTTAAGAGCTGTTGGCTGGAGTCCAGGGTCTGTGAATCCCTGTGAGCCCACTGGGGTAGTCGTCTGCGTGCCCTCGTCCAAGTACGAGTCCAAATCCAGGTCGTCTAGAAGCTGGATTCTGAAAAATATAGACTTTCTTGGAGTTAGAGGACTGTGTATGTGCACGTGTGTGAGGAGGAAGGGGATCTTGTTTTCCTGATGTTATTTTGGTGCTTGTTCTGTTTTGTGTTTTGGATTGTCCTGCTGAGCATTATGGGCATGCTGTGTTGGTACTGAAATACATGGCGACGTTTGCAGGCTGTCCCCTGCACATCCTAAGCTGTGTTGGTTGTTAACACAGACAACGCATTTCACAATATCTTTCGATGTTCATGTGAAAATAAACTTGAATCTTGAAGATCTTGGCGGAGGGACGGAGGAAATGGATGGTCTTGGTGGTTCCGGAAGCAGGGATTCAAGTTTATGTGACAAGTTTGTGGAATCTGGGATTGTTCTTAGAGCAGAGAGGGCCGAGAGCAGGTTTAGTTGCATTCAAAATTATGAAGGGCTTTAAAGGTTAGCTTTACTTGTCAAATGTACATTGACAAATGTACATTATAGTGCAGAATTTGGGGAGTACATGGACGAACACTGAAAGAGCTAAGGAGAGAAGGAAGTCAATGCAGGGTCCCCTGTGGCCAATCCCCTCTGCAACAGATATATCCCTTTGGATACTTCTGTGAGGGATGACCTATCTGGGCAAGGCAGCAGCAGCCAGACCAACAGCACTGTGGTCAGCTCTGAGCCTCAGAAGGGCAGGGTGAAGCCAGGTGGAGCAATAGTCATAGGGCAGGGATCCCCAACCTTTTTTGCACCACGGACCGGTTTAATATTGACAATATCCTTGCAGACCGGCTGACCCGGGGTGGGGCGGGGGGGGCGGTGTTCAAGTAGGGTTAAACTCACCTCAACATGTCTTTTACAGTTAGGGTTGCCAACTTTCTCACTCCCAAATAAGGGACAAAAGTAACAGTCAAATCCCGGGACATTTTACCCCAGGAAAGATTACCATGGCCCTGAAGCCTTGCGCGGGCACCTGTGTGCGCATGCACGTACGTGCCGATTTTTTTCTCCCACAAATCGGTTTTGCCTTCATCTTCCCGACTATACTGAACATACATTATTTCTACTTTATATAGGCTGTATATTTATCATATCATTCCTGCTTTCACTATATGTTAGTATTATTTATTTTCGATTTTATTTGTTATTTGGTATGATATGTTAGGTTATTTTTTTGGGTCTGGGAACGCTCAAAAATTTTTCCCATATAAATTAATGGTAATTGCTTCTTTGCTTCATGCCATTTCGGCACAAAAGGTTTCATAGGAACGCTGTATCTTAGCGGGGCAAATACGGGACAAACCAATTTAGCCCAATATACGGGATGTCCCGGCAAATACGGGACAGTTGGCAACCCCATGTTCAAGTTTAACAGTGCGTGACAGGGAATGAGGAAAGGTGCAGCTGACTCGTATCGTTCCCTCACGGCCCGGTAGCACATGCTTTGCGGCCCAGTGGTTGGGGACCGCTGTCATAGGGGACTCGATAGTTAGGGAGACAGATAGGAGATTCTGTAGCAGCAAAAGAGACACCAGGATAGTGTGTTGCCTCCCGGGTGCTAGGATCCAGGATGTCTCTGAGTGGTTGCAGAATATTCTTGAAGGGGAGGAGCCAGAGGTCCTGGTACACGTTGGTACCAATGACATAGGCAGAGGAGGGGTAGAGGTCCTGCGCGGTAAATTTAGGGAGTTAGGAAGGAGGCTGAGGAGCAGGACATCCAAGGTGGTAATCTCCAGATTACTCCCAGTGCCACGAGCTAGTGAAGGTCAGAACAGGAAGATAGTGCAGATGAATGAGTGGCTGAGGAGATGGTGCAGGGAGCAGGGCTTCAAGTTCTTGGATCAATGGAACCTTTTCTGGGGAGGGGGTGACCTGTACAAGTGGGACGGGTTGCACCTGAACTGGAGGGGAACCAATATCCGGGGAGGGAGGTTTGCTAATGCTATTGGGATTTGCAGGGGGGTGGGACCAAGAGGCAGAGGATGGGGCAGTTGGAGCACAAGTAGTAACAGCTTGTAGGCAGTTTATGAGGAGGGACAGGTAGATGATAGAGCAAAGAAGGGCTCAGTCAGATGGTTTGAGATGTATCTATTTTAATGCAAGGACTA
The DNA here is from genome assembly GCF_963921235.1 of Mobula hypostoma. Classification (NCBI taxonomy): domain Eukaryota; kingdom Metazoa; phylum Chordata; class Chondrichthyes; order Myliobatiformes; family Myliobatidae; genus Mobula; species Mobula hypostoma. The sequence continues at coordinate 103,785,148 of NC_086108.1, forward strand.
TCATCAGCAAGACGGATGAACTTGGAGCGTGAATCAATACGCGGAACTGTGACATTGTGGCCGTTACAAAGACTTGGATGTCTCGGGGCAGGAATGGCTGCTGAGTGTGCCGGGCTTTAGATGTTTCAAAAAGGACAGAGAGGGAGGCAAAAGAGGTGGGGGAGCGGCATTGTTAATCAGGGACAGTATCACGGCTGCAGAAAAGTAGAAAGTCATGGAGAGATTATCTACTGAGTCATTGTGGGTGGAAGTCAAACAGCAAGGGGACAATAAATCAACTGGGTGTTTTCATAGCCCCCCCCAATAGTAATAACAGAGACATCAAGGAGCAGATAGGGAGGCAAATTCTAGAACGGTGCAATAATAACAGGGCTGTTGTGATGGGTGATTTTAACTTTCCTAATATTGATTGGCATCTCCTTAGAGCAAGGGGTTTAGATGGGGTGGAGTTTGTTAAGTGTGTTCAGGAAGGTTTCCTGATGGAATATGTAGATAAGCCAACTAGAGGAGAGGCTGTACTTGATCTGGTATTGGGAAATGAACCTGGTCAGGTGTCAGATTTCTCGGTGGGAGAGCATTTTGGAGGTAGTGATCACAACTTTCTCTCCTTTATCATAGAGCTGGAGAGGGATAGGAGCAGAAAATTTGGGAAAGCATTTAATTGGAGTAGGGGGAAATATGGTACTATTAGGCAGGAACTTGGAAGCATAAATTGGGAGCAGATGTTCTCAGGGAAATGCATGGCAGAAATGTGACAAACGTTCAGGGAACATTTGCACGGTATTCTGCATAGGTATGTTCCATTGAGGCAGGGAAAGGATGGTAGGGTAAAAGAACTATGGTGTACAAAGGATGTAGAAAATCTAGTTAAGAAGAAAAGAAAAGGTTACGAAAGGTTTAAGAAAGAAGGTACTGTTAGAGCTCTAGAAAATCACAAGGGTGCCAGGAAGGAGCTTAAGAATAAAATTAGGAGAGCCTGAAGGGGTCATGAAAAGGCCCTTGTGAGCAGGATTAAGGAAAACCCCAAGGCATTCTACAAGTATGTGAAGAGCAAGAGGATGAGCCGTGTGAGAATAGGACCAATCAGGTGCGATGGGGGAAACATGTGCATGGAGTTGGAGGAGGTAGCGGGGATAATTAATACTTTGTTTCAGTATTCATCAGTGAAAAGGACCTTGGTGATTGTGGGGACGACCTGAAGCGACTGAAACGCTTGAGCGTATAGACATTAAAAAAGGGGATGTGCTGGAGCTTTTGAAAGGTACTAAGTTAGATTAAGTTGCTGGGACTAGATGAGATATACCAAAGGCTACTATGGAAAGCGAGGGAGGAGATTGCTGAGCCTCTGGCAATGATCTTTGCATTATCAATAGGGACGGGAGAAGTTCCAGAGGATTGGAGGGTTGCAAACATTGTTCTCTTGTTCATGAAAGGGAGTAGAGGTAACACAGGAAATTATCGACCAGTGAGTCTTACTTCAGTGGTGGGCAAGTTGTTGGAGAAGATCCTGAGAAGCAGGATTTATGAGCATTTGAAGAGACATAATCTGATTAGGGATAGTCAGCATGGCTAATTGAATTCTTTGAGGATGTAACAAAACATTTTTTTTGTTAAGTGCAATCATGAACGATAGCCAGATCAGAAATGCTGATCAAGTCAGCTAGTTTCCAAAGAGAACTCTGATAGGTCAACCAGATGGTTCACTGCTGCTCAGCGATAGAACACACAAAAGAAATCATAGGTACAATTAAGAAACATTAAAAAATAGTAGAAATACTGGAGTCATCGTGATCATGATGAAGTCTGCTGGAGAGAGACATTTATACACATGCTGTCCTCCATAATTACTGAAGGTAGAGCAGTGGATGTAGTGTATATGGATTTTGGTAAGGTATTTGATAAGGTTTCCCATGTGAGGCTCCTTCAGAAAGTAATGAGGAATGAGATCCAAGGAGAGCTTGCTTTATGGATCCAGAATTGGTTTGCCCACAGAAGGCAAAGGATGGTTGTAGGTGGTTTGTATTCTGCATGGAAGTCGGTGACCAGTGGTGTTCCACAGGGATCTGTTCTGGAACCCCCTCTTCTTTGTGATTTTTATAAATGACCTGGATGAAGAAGTAGAAGGGTGCGTTTGTGAGTTTGCTGATGGCAACAATTGTTGGGGGTGTTTGGATAGTCTGGAGGGTTGTCAGAGGTTACAGCAGGACATCGTTAGGATGCAGAACTGGACTGAGAAGTGGCAGATGGAGTTCAAACCAGATAAATGTGAAGTGGTTCATTTCAGTAGGTTAAATTTGAAGACAAAATATAATGTTAATGGTAAGACTCTTGGCAGTGTGGAGAGTCAGCGAGATCTTGGGGTACATGTCCATAGGACACTCAAAACTGCTACACAGGTGGACAGTGCTGTTAAGAAGGCATATGGTGTATTAGCCTTAATCAACTGTGGGATTGAGTTCAGGAGCCGTGAGGTAATGTTACAGCTGTTAGACCCCGCTTGGAGTACTGTGTTCAATTCTGGTCACCTCATTTCAGGAAGGATGTGGATACTATAGAGAGAGTGCAGAGGAGATGCACTAGTTTTCAGCACTAACCTAGCATGTCCACATCTCACTAACCCTAACCTGTATGTCTCTGTAATGTGGGAAACAGGCAAACCCAGAGGAAACCCATGTGGTCACGGGGTGAATGTACAAAACCTCTCGCAGGCAGCAGCGGGAATTTCACCCTGATCCTGGTACTGGTACTTCACCCTGCTACTGTGTAAAGTGTTATGCTAACTGCAACTAAGAGTAAATCAGGGAAAGATATTTCATTGGAGGAGGATTGGGAATCAGGAGACACAGATTTAAGATAGTCAGCGAAAGAACTGTGGTGGTGAGGAGGGAGAAGGGCAGGCAATGTTTTTTTTTTAATCCAGTAATCCACTATGATTCGAGATACATTGCCTGAAAACCTGGTAGAAGGCAACACCTTTTAGACCTGAGTTGGATGTATCTTTTGCAAGAATATGAAAGAAGAGCCAGGCAATGGGGCTGGTTGGAATGTGCTCAATAGGCTGAATAACCTCTGCTGTGAGATCATGATGCAAGGAGTTAAATGTCGATAGTTAGATTTTGTTTTCGAAATGTGGCCACTGTTGTCACAGCAGTCGCTTTGTTAATCTCACAGACTTTGCTGTGAGCAGAACAAGCTCTAACTTTGACAGAGTTCAAGTGATAAGTAACTGTCAGCTCACTGGTGGAGAACATGCCCACTGCTCTTGACTAGATCTCCGAACGAGCCAGACCCAAGCTGAGTCTTGCGTCACAGTTAACTATTGGCACCTCTGAAAGTGGAGCAGATTCTCAGTTCTGTATTAACATGTCAGCCTTGATTATGTGCTAGTGGTGGAGTGAGTCTTGAAACCATACCATCTAACTTGGAGACAAAAGGTATTAGTGCAATCACTCGAGTCAAGTATGATACTCTCCTAGGGGGTTGTCTATTGGTGGGTCCTCAGGTATCCGGGATCTACACAACCACTTGCTGATTAATCCACGGTGTTGGGGTGGATTTTCTTGATGGAGAACGCCTGTGTATGACATTGTATTTCGTAGGGAGGCTGATGCACGAGTAGCCACCACACAGTACTTGACGGATCGGGGTCAGGGTCCAGTGGCATGGAATACAAGATGACTGAGGACACGTTACTGCTGCAGCCTTCCTCCACCTTCACTGCGGTTGTGATGTGTCATCATCTTCTGCCAGCTCCACCATTGAGGTGTTGGTTGGATCACTCATTGACTGGAACCTCCCCCTTGATCTTACCGCCTGAGTAACTATCGAACTAAGCTCCAGGCGGCTTTACTCTTGTGAGTCCCAGCGATCACAAGACCCTCTACCGTGACAAGGTGATGATCCTCAGAGAAGGAGACACCAGTACAACGTGATGATATACTTCAAAGAATTCAGTAGTGATGTACGTAGAAGAGCGGTGACTAGTTTCCAGTCCAGCATTCATTGAAGAGACTTGTTAGTCAGAACATCTCCCTAGTCTTCTTTAATGCTGAATCTCAAGATGTTCTAGAAGTTGAGGAACAGGATTGGAAGTCACCCATCTGATCCGTCAAGCTGGCCCCACCATTCAATAAAATCATTGCTAGTCTAGCTGTGGACTCAGCTCCATCTCCCTGCCTTTTTCATATAACCCTTAATTCCCCTGCTATGCAAAGATCTATCTAAACGGTTTCTAGATATATTTAATGAGGTAGCCTCTACTGCTTCCCTGGGCAGAGAATTCCAGAGGGTCACTACTCTGTGAAACAAGCAGTTTCTCTTCATCTCTATCCTAAATCTATGCCACAGAATCTTGAGGCATCATCCCCTAGTTTTAGTCTCAATGGCATGAAGGACAGTGTTGTTATCTCGGTGTGGTTCTGAAGTAGTATCTAGATAATGAAGCAGAAAGTAGAGACATAGCCATAGAGCACTACAGCCCTTTCGTACATTTAGTCCATGAACTGCTCTTCCTAGTCCCATCGACCTGCACCGATTGTCCTCCATTTCCCTCCCATCCATGTACTTACCCAAACGTCTCTTAAATGTTGAAATTCAACCCACATCCACCACATCCATTTATGCTGTGGAGAATAAAATTCTAATCTATTCAACCTTTCCCTATAACTCAGACTCTCAAGTCTTGGCACCATCCTAGGATATTTTCTCTGCAATCTTATATCTTTCATGTAGATGGATGACTAAAACTGCACATGATACTCCAAATTAGGCCTCATCAATGTCTTATACAAATTCAACATTACAACCCAACTCCTGTACTCAGTAACACACAAAATGCTGGAGGAACTCAGCAGGTCAGACAGCATTTATAGAAAAGAGTACAGTCGACATTTCAGGCCAAAACCCTTCGGCAGAACATTACTTTGATTTATGAAGGCCAATGTGCCAAAAGCTGTCTTTATAACCCTATCTACCTGTGATGCCATTTTCAATGCTTTATGGATCCATTTTCCCAGATCCCTCTGTTCTACCACACTTCTCGGTGCCCTGCTCACCATGTAAGTCGTACCCTGGTTTGTCCCCCCAGAGTGCAACACTTCCCATTTGTCTGAGTTAAATTTAATTCCATCTGGCATTTTGCAGCCTGTTTTCCCAGCTGGTCCAGAAGATGTTGCAAACTTTGATAGCCTTCTTTGCTGTCCAATCTTGGTGTCATCCAGATATTTGCTGATCCAGTTTACCACATTATCTACCAGTCATTGATGTGGATGACAAACAACAATGGACCCAGCACCGATTCCTGCAGCACACCATGAGTCACGGGCCTCCAGTCTGAGAAGCAACTATCGAGGCTATGTTCCCTAGTTCTATCTCAATGATGCGAAGAACAGTGTTATTCTCTCAGTGTGATACTGATGCAGTACCTAGACAATGAAGGAAAGGTATAGGCCTACATTACAAGAGCTGGAGAAAAGGGTTCTTCACACACAAACCTGTGGAATTTGGCTCTCCAGGAGAATCAGTTATTCCATTCCCCATTCTGGCCTCTTACCTCTTCTGCTTACCTGCTAATTACCATCCACTGGTGCCCCTCCACCCCCTCTCCTATGGTCCCCTCACCTCTCCATCAGATTCTTTCTTCTCCAGCCCTTTACCTTTCCTACCCATCTGGCTTCACCTCTCACCTTGTAGCTTGTCCCCTTCCCCTCCCCCACCTTTTTATTCTGGTGTCTTCCCCTTCCTTTTGGGTCCTGATGAAGAGCCTCGGTCTGAAATGTCAGCTGTTTATTTGTTTTCAGAGATGCTGCATGTCTTGCTGCGTTCCTCCAGCATTTTGTGTGTGTGTGTGAATCAGTAACGTATTTGGATTGGGATTATGGGCAAAGACTAGAGGGGATCTTGAACAGCTAGCATTATGTACTAAACTATTCATGAGTAGCATATTAGCCACGATTTATTAACCATCTCTAACGCAGCTTCACAAGAATACTGTCAAACAATATTGTTGGTCTTCAAAAAGCGTTGTTGAGATGGGTACGATAGCTTGCTCAAAACCTACGTCTAAAGGAGAGTCTTGAAGTGGAGCAGGGACAGAGGTCTGGGGAGGGGATTCCAAAGCTTAAGACCTCGTCAGCAGAACGTAGGACCCCCCAGACTTACAGCAAGAGGGTAGACAGTAGTGTAACAGCGTGACGCTATTACAGCTCGGAGTTCATTTCTGGCATCCTCTGTAAGAACGTTTGTACGTTCTTCCTGTCTGCGTGTGGGTTTCCTTTGGGTGCTCCAGTTTCCTCCCACAGTCCAAAGGCGTATTGGTTGGTAGGTTAATTGGTCATTTTAAATTGTGCTGTGATTAGGCTAGGGTGAAATAGTTGGATTGCTGGGCCAGAAGGGCCCATTCTGCATTGTATCTCCAAATAAAAATAAATGGAAAAATTCAAGGTGCACATTCAGGTCTTAGAGGTTTGTAAGGCTAGAGAGGATCACAGCGAGTACTGTGAAGAACTTTGAATGCAAGGGTGAGTACTCTAAAGTCAGAGTGATACTTAGTGAGCTGTTGGCTCTCATCTTGTGGCAGGAGCGACCCCTCCCCCCTCCCCCTCTCCCCCTCCCCTCCCCCCTCTCTCTCCCCCTCCCCCTCTCTCTCTCTTCCTCTTCTCCCCTTCTGTCTGAGATGTCGAAATGTAGTTGGATTGTAGGCTTTGATGGTCTCCAGATCGTGGTTTTGGGGGGGCTTTGCTATTGCTTTTCATGTTGGGTTTTGGAGGATTGATGCTTTTGCTGCTGCATGTGTGTGTGGGGGGGTGGCTTTGCAGTTCTAACCTTTGTCATTCATTCTTTTGGTTTTTTTCCTGTTTCATGGATGTCTGTAAAGAGTAAGAATTTCAGGTTGTACACTGTATACATTCTTGATATTAAATGGAACCAGCAGGCAAAAGGCATGGAAGTCATGTGTCATTGCTACTTGAACAAATCAATGCCAGTGATAGAGACCAAGCATGGGCAGTAATCCTGTATGACACGCTGTCTGATCCAATCCAATAATAATGTTCAAAAAGTCGAAGAAATTTATTTGATCCTTTATTAGCAACTAGCAAAACATACAATCTTGAAGTGATGAAACTAAAACAACAACCAGCAATATTAAACGTACTTAAGTGAGGTTAAGTAGCATTAAGCAATTTTCGTGTAATTAAGTGATCAACAAAAGATGTGATACTTGGCAGTCTCCAGCTCTAAATTGTCCAGAACAAAGCACGAATACATAACTAAACCTTTCGTTTTTACCATCCTGCCCCCACCCATCTGACTAGCTACCATAATAAATGTTTGACACAGAATACAATGCAGATAGTGAACAGACGCATGGCTCCTACAGCACGGGTGACAGGACATGGTGTGTCAGCAGCTGGGACATCTTGCATGTGTATTTGGCAGCTGTTTTACTCTAATTTCTCCACACTTCCAGGTAATTCTGTCAGATGCCTCAAATATGAAGTATTTTGCAGAGATGGGGAAAAAGATCCTGTCTGCGATAATGATGAAAGCTCACAAGGTAAGGACTCAAACTGATTTAGTTTGCAACAGTTCGACTCTGTCTAGATATCAGAGATTGGTTATAAATCTGAACTGCGTTCTGACTGTACAGGCTACCTGTCGCCTGATTGAGCCATCAATACAGATTTCCATTACCTTCACTCCCACTGACCCAAACCCGTAAGTCTGTACTATCCCACTTCTAAATTTTCCAGCAATACCACACTCACCCATAAATGGTATCTAGCAATCTTCACAACACCAGAGTTAACCACATCCCCTCAACCCATTATCCACTCACGCATTATCCAAGCTAGAGTTTTGCATCATTCACACTGTCTGTAATCCTTATGCCTTCAACCTTGGCTGTCCAGTTTAATAAGATCATAACACCATGAGAGATAGGAGCAGAATTAGGCCAGTTGGTCCATTGAGTCTGTATTGTCATTCCATCAGGAATGATTTATTATGCTTTCGAACCCCATTCTCCTGTCTTCTCTCTGTACACCCTTACTAGTCAAGGACCTATCAATCTCCGCTTTAAGTATATCCATTGATTTGGCATTCACAGCCGTCTCTGGTAATGAATTCCACAGATTCAACACATTCTAGCTAAAGAAATTCCTCCACATCTCTGTTCTAAAGGGATATCCTTGTATTCTGAGGCTGTGCCCTGTGGTCCGAGACCCTCACTACAGGAAGCGTCCTCTCCACATCAACTCTGTCTAGACCTTTCAATAGGTTTCAATGGGATCCCCACCTACCATTCTTCTGAACTTCAGCGAGTACAGGCCCAGAACCATCGAATGCTCCTTGTATGTTAACCCTTTCATTCCCAGGATCATTCTTACGAACCTCCTCTGGACCCTCTCCAATGCCTTTTCTTAGTTAAGGGGCCCAAAACTGCTCACAATGCTCCGTGTGGATTGACCAAAGCCATATAAAGCTTGCTTTTGTATAGCAGACTTCTTGAAGTGAATGCCGACATTGCATTGGCCTTCCTTACCACTTACTCAGCCTGCAAGTTATCCTTTAGGGAATCCTGCACGAAGACTCCTAAAACCCTTAGTTCTATCAACATTCCCAGAGCCACCCTTACAGAATCAATCACTTGTATTTTTACTGCCTGCTCTTCTCCTGACTTGGTTTTCACTATTATTGCATAATATTCTTAGATAACTATTCATTCTTAGTTAAGTATTCTTAAATATTCACTGTTTTTATTAAACCTGGTTCCCTTTATCTGGGCTGAGTTCAACGACTGAAAGTCTGGAAGTGGCCTGTCATGGGGTTGGAGGCCTCTGTGTGTGTGTGTGTGTGTGTGTGTGTGTGTGTGTTGCTACTTGTGCTGTTCTGTGGAGCAACATGCTATGTCGGTGCATGTTGTGGGCACGCTATCTTGGTGCCCTCATGTGTAGCAACACTTGAGGGCTGCCTCCAGCACATCCTCCGGTGTGTGGGTTGTTAACGCAAATGGCGCATTTCTCTGTATGTTTCGATGTACGTGTGAGTAATGTGAGTCTGAATGTAGATCTGAACCCTGGGAAAGCGTGTGTCCGCACTCCCAATTTCTATTTTATTTGTTGTGATACAGCGCGGAACAGGCCCTTGTGGCCCTTCGAGTCGCACTGCCCAGTAACCTGCTATTTATCCCGAGCCTTGTTTACAATGCCCAATTAACCTGCTAACTGGTATGTTTCTGCAATGTGGGAGGAAACTGGAGCACCTGGAGAAAACTCACACATTCTGCAGGGAGGACGAACTCCTTACAGAGGATGGTAGAATTGAACTCTGACACTGACACCCTAAGCTGTAATAGATTGGCGCTACCTAATGGCCCGCCTGTGATACCATACACCTCTATAGGATCACCCGTCATTCATCAGCGAAAAATATTCCAACCTGCTCAGCCTCTCTCTGTTTCAAACAGTCAATCCCAGCACCAAGCACATTCTTCCCTCCCCATTGCAGGCACCCACCCCGGTAACTGCAAGAGGTGTCAAACATGACTCTTCTCATCTGAGAAAGGTGCGATTCTGGGGGGGGGGGGAGAGGGAGAGAGAAAGTCTCTCTCTCTCTCTCTCTCTCTCTCTCTCTCTCTCTATCTATCTCTCTCTCTCTCTCTCTATCTATCTATCTATCTATCTCTCTCTCTCTCTCTCTCTCTCCAATTGTTTCACTCAGCCAGTCCTATACAAACCTCAAGGCACACACACACACACACTTTGGCCCACCAGCTATATGTTCATGTCATTGACAGATACAGTGCAGAACAGGCCCACTGAGCCGCACCACCCAGCTACTCACTGATTTAACTCTAGCCTAATCACAGGACCAGTTAACCTGCTGGCCGCTACGTCTTTGGACTGAGGGAAGAAACTGGAGCACTCTGATGAAACCCATGAACACTCGGGAAGAACGTACAAACCTTCTTTACAGAGGTCGCTGGAATTGAACTCTGAACTCTGACACCCCGATCTGTAATAGCGTCACACTAACCACGACGGAGGCCTCCATTTACACTCATTCCTCCTACATTCCCGCCTGCTGCAGCATGGTACTGTAGCAGTTAACACAGTAAATTTTTAACCATGAATAAATCTGAATCTTTATCCATGCTTCCACTACTCACTTCTCAAAGGTTTCATGATCCCATTATTATATCAAAGAAACAGTCCATTGCACTAACATGACACTCATTCACCTTTATTCTCCTCATATTCCCATCGGTTCCTTCCTAAATTCTACAGCTCACTTCCACAGAATGGCCAATTTACAGTGACCAGTTAACCTACTAACCTCCTAGATCTTTGAGATGTGGGAGGCAGCCAGAGCAGATGGAGGAGACCCATGTGGCGTAGGTCAAATGTTCAAACTCCAATTTCCAATCCCATTCACAACTGTGAATGGCTGAGTTGCAGAGCGGTTAAAGTAATGCTAGAACTGTGCCAGTGGCCCTGGTTCAATAGTCACTGCTGTCTGTGGGAAGTGTGTTGATCATCAGGGTCCCCCACCACCCAGGTCACTGCTGCCATCAGGTAGAAGGTACAAGAGCCTCCGGGCTCACACCACCAAATTCAGAAATAGTTATTACCTTTCAGCCATCAGGCTCTTGAACCATAGGGGTAACTTCAATCAGTTTCACTTGCCCTATCAACTGAAGTTCCCCCCCCCCCATGGACACACTTTCAAGGACCCTTCATCTCATGTTATCAATATTCATTGCTTATTTTTTTCTTTTTTGTTGTATTTACAGAGTTTGTTGTTTTTTTGTACACTGGTTGTCCACCCTGTTGGTATGGTCCTTCATTGATTCTGTTATGGTTATTGCACTTATTGAGTGTGCCCACAAGAAAATGGATCTCGAGGTTGTATACGGTGACATACATGTACCTTGATAATTTGCTTTGAACTTTGTTCATTCTCTCCACGATGTAGGGGTTTCCTCCAGGTGCTCCAGTTATATCCCACATTTCAAGAAGTACAGGTTAGTATGTTAATCAGTCACATGGGTGCAGCTGGGCAGTGCAAACTCATTGGGCTGGAAGGGCCAGTTACCCTGCGAAATCTCTAAATAAATAAATTTCTGGAGTGATGTACAACAAATGGGCAATCTGTCATGGTCTGCTTGCAAGGCTCAGGCCTGCCTGATGTCCACCACATCCTTCCCGTCATGTTCCGAAATTTCAGGCTCCTTCCTGAATTCTGTAACTCCCCCAGAGGGGGGAAACAAGATTCCTCAATGCAAACTAATTTAAGGGTCTCTTTGACTTGCTTTAGAATCCAAAGAGGTTTGTGGAAGTCTTTGAGGACATGATGTTCTTCCTGCAGCAAACCGATCACTGGGAGACAACTCAACGGGAGCTTGCGTCACGAGGGGTGAGTCCAAATTGCAATGGTGTAAAGTGACAAGGACACCAGAATAGAGGGCAGGAAGAAATATGCTACAGAAATGAAATAAGCTGTCATTGACATCAGGAAGGTGTTGAGTTAGAGAGGGTTGAGAGCTTGAAGTTCTTAGGAGTGAACATCAACAATACCATCTCTTGGTCTAATCATGTTGTCACGGTGTATGCTGACAAGCAACTGAATCCAGGCGCGGTGGAATGAAAGACTCCCGTGCTGAGACAGAAACAAGTTTATTCATAGGAATTCCAACTGAGCATTGAGTGGCACCACGGGCTGAATCATTTTCAAAACACAGACAAGGACCCCGCGATCTGCGCTAATTGGGAGTCTGCTTTAAATAAGTGCAGTACGCTGAAAGCCCTGCCAGTCAAAATAAACTTGACAAGATTAAGCAGAAAGTACAGGGCTTAATGACTCTAGATAAGACAGCAGTTCACAAATACAGGTGCACAGGCCTGCAGGGCTCAAGACACATGTAGGTATTACGGCTAAGAAAGCTCACTAATGCCTCTTCTTCAGGAGGCTAAAGAAATTCAGCATGTTCCCCCTTGGCCCTTACCAATTGTTATTGAAGACATCCTATTCAGGTGCATCACAACTTCACATAGCAACTGCTCTACCAGGGATGGAGTAGAGCCAAGACCCCACCCACCTTAGACATTCTCCTCTCTCCCTCCCATTGGGCAGAAGATATAAAAGCCTGAAAACGTGTATACCAGGCTTAAGGACAGCTTCCACTGTGCTGTTATAAGACTTGACTGGGTTCCCTTATGCGATGAGATGGACTATAGACCAGTGGTCCCCAACCACCAAAGCATGTTCTATTGGGCTGCGAGGAAATGATATGATTTGGCAATATGAAACGATATGAGTCAGCTGCATCTTACCTCATTCCCTGTTATGCACTGTTGAACTAGAACACCACCCCACCCCACCCCACCCCGGTCGGCCGGCCCGCAAGAATATTGTCAATATTAAACCGGTCCGAGGTGTAAAAAAGGTTGGGGACCCCTGCTCTAGACACCACAATCTACCTCGTTTGATCTTGCACATCATTCTTCCCTGCACTGAACTTTCTCTGCAGCTGTTACAATTTCTTCTGCATAATGTCAAAGGGGTTACAATTTATGGCGGAAATAAAGGTATATTCATTGGCCATGTTATTAGGTTTAATAAAGTGACTACTTAGTGTATGTTTGTGGTCTTTTGCTGTTGTAACCCATCCACTTCAAGGTTCAGTGTGTTGTGCATTCAGAGGTGCTCTTCTGCATCTTCTCTTCGGTTGTCCATCGAAATCCGATGACGACGTCCGCTCCTTTAACGGTGAGATCTTTGATGGCCATATAGTCCTATCCTGGATCCACAAGCTCTATTGCAGGTGGGACATATGTACGTGGTAGTGGTGGCAACCATGGCTGCATTTCTCCTGGCTCTCTTCTACTGTCTTCTGGTTGTTCTTTCCATCTCCAGAATACAAACCCCGTCCCTACACAGCTGTCGCCAACTGGTACGGTCAGCAGCAACATCCTCCAGGTCCTCGGGTCTGATCTTGCACTTCGTTAAAGCATTCTTCATCTGATCCTTATAGCACTTCTTCGGCCTTCCAGCTGAGTGTCGACCACGATGTAGCTGACCGTATAACACTCTGCGGGGTAGCCGACATGGGGGCATCCTTATCACGTGCCACAGCCACTGCAGCTGACGCTGGGTGATCATGGCTTCAATACTCCTGCGGTTGATCTTTACAAGTATTTCAGTGTGAGGCACCCGCTCACGCCAGGGAATTCCCAGGATGCGCTGGAGGCAGCTTATGTGGAAGCACTGCAAGGACTCGATGCATACTATTGCTGTAACGGGTGGTTATTTGAGTTATTGTTCCCTTCCCGTCAGCTTGAACCAGTCTGGCCATTGACCTCTCTCATTAACAAGACATTTTAGCCCAAAGAACTATGCTCACTGGATGTTGATTTTGTTTTTTTTGCACCATTCTCTGTAAACTCTAGAGATTCTTGTGTGTGGAAATCCCAGGACATAATTATCAACAATCATCTCACAGTCAAAGTTACTTAGATCACATCTCTTCCCCATTCTGATGTTTGGTCTGGACCACAGCTGAAACTCTTGACCATGTCTGGATGGAAAACAGTTTGGCCATTCTCCACGGACCTCTCTCATTAACTAGGTGTTTTCGCCTGCAGAGCTGGATATTTTTTTTTGTTTCTTTGCACCATTTGCTGTAAGCTCTAGAGACTGATTTATGACTGTGTGTGGCTAAGCACAGCTCCAATGCCATATTTAACACTGCTGACGACACCACTGTTTTCGGCTGGAAAAAAGGCGGTGATGAATCAGCAGATAGGAGGGAAATTGAAAATCTGGCTGAGCAGTGTAAAAACAACAACCTCTTACTCAATGTCAACAAGGAGCTGATTATTTTCTTCAGGAGAAGGAAACCAGAGGTCCATGAGCCATTCCTCATTGAGGGGTCAGAGCTGCAGAGGGTTAGTAATTTTAAATTCCTCAGTGGTATTATTTCAGAGGATCTGTCCTGCGCCCAGCACTGAAGTGCAGTTATGAAGATAGCACAGCAACACCTCTACTTCCTTCAAAGTTTGCAAAGGTTTGGCATGACATCTAGTACTTTGACAAACTTCTATAGTTGTGTAGTGGAGAGTGTATTAACTGGTTGCTTCAGAGCCTGGTATGGAAACAACAATGCCCTTGAATGGAAAATACCTCAGAAAGTAGTGGAGACGGCCCAGTCCATCATGGGTTAATCCCTCCACGCCATTGAGCACATCTGCATGGAGTGTTGTTGCAGGAAAGCAGTATCTGTCATCAGAGACCCCCAGCACCCAGTTCATGTTCTCTTTTCTCACTGCTGCCATCAGAAAGAAGGTACAGGAGCCTCAGGACTCTCACCACCCGGTTCAGGAACAGTTATTACCCCATAAACCATCAGGTTCTTGAACCAAAGGGATAACTTCACTCAGCTTCACTTCGTCCATCACTGCGCTGTTCCCACAACATGTAGATTTACTTTCAAGGACTCTTCATTTCGTGTTCTCGATATTTGTTGCTTGTTTGTTTATTATTATTATTTCTTCCTTTGTTGAAATTGCAGAGTTTGCTGTCTTGTGCATACTGGTTGTCCTCCGTGTTAGTGTGGCCTTTATGGTTCTTGGATGCCTGCAAGGAAATTAATCTCAGGATTGTATATAGCGACATATATTTACTTAAATAATAAATTTCAAAGGTTCATTTATTATCAAACTCTGAAATTTATAAATTATAAATTTACTTTGAACTTTGTGTGTGAACATTCCAAGAGAACAGCAGTTTCTGAGATACTTGTACCAGGTTGTCTGGCACCAACAATCATTCCATGGTCAAAGTCACTTAGATTATCCCCAATCCTCTTGACCATGTCTGCATGCTTTTATGCATTGAATTGCTGCCACATGATTGGCTGATTAGATATTTGCATTACCGAGCAGGCGTACAGGTGTATCTAATAAAGTGACTGCTGAGTCTAAAATGTTAGGTAGTCACTGAGGAGAAAGCACGAGAGAGTCACACCTCAAGGTTCAACAACAGCTTCTTCCCCACTGCTATCAGGTTCTTGAACCAACAATAAGATGGACTCTTGACCTCACAATCTACCCCATTGTGACCTTTGCACCTTATTGTCTCCCCGCACTGCACTTCCGCTGTGATTCACAACACTTGATTCCGCATTCTGTTATTGTTTTATCTTGTTTTACCTCACTGCATTGTGTAATGATCTGAAATGTATAAACAGTATGCAAAATAGGCTTTTCACTGTATCATGGAGTATGTGACAGTAATAAACCAATTCTGTTTTCTCTGTAACATACATCAAAGTTGCTGGTGAACGCAGCAGGCCAAGCAGCGCAGGAAGAGGCGCAGTCGACGTTTCAGGCCGAGACCCTTCGTCAGGACTAACTGAAGGAAGAGTGAGTAAGGGATTTGAAAGCTGGAGGGGGAGGGGGAGATGCAAAATGATAGGAGAAGACAGGAGGGGGAGGGATAGAGCCGAGAGCTGGACAGGTGATAGGCAAAAGGGGATACGAGAGGATCATGGGACAGGAGGTCCGGGAAGAAAGACGGGGGGGGGTGACCCAGAGGATGGGCAATAGGTATATTCAGAGGGACAGAGGGAGAAAAAGGAGAGTGAGAGAAAGAATGTGTGCATAAAAATGAGTAACAGATGGGGTACGAGGGGGAGGTGGGGCCTTAGCGGAAGTTAGAGAAGTCGATGTTCATGGAATTAAAATGTGTGGCCACTGGGAGATCCTGCTTTCTCTGGCGTACAGAGCGTAGATGTTCAGCAAAGCGGTCTCCCAGTCTGCGTCGGGTCTCACCAATATATAAAAGGCCACATCGGGAGCACCGGACGCAGTATATCACCCCAGTCGACTCACAGGTGAAGTGATGCCTCACCTGGAAGGACTGTTTGGGGCCCTGAATGGTGGTAAGGGAGGAAGTGTAAGGGCATGTGTAGCACTTGTTCCGCTTACACGGATAAGTGCCAGGAGGGAGATCAGTGGGGAAGGATGGGGGGGACGAATGGACAAGGGAGTTGCGTAGGGAGCGATCCCTGCGGAATGCAGAGAGAGGCGGGGAGGGAAAGATGTGCTTAGCGGTGGGATCCCGTTGGAGGTGGCGGAAGTTACGGAGCATAATATGTTGGACCCGGAGGCTGGTGGGGTGGTAGGTGAGGACCAGGGGAACCCTATTCCTAGTGGGGTGGTGGGAGGATGGAGTGAGAGCAGATGTACGTGAAATGGGGGAGATGCGTTTAAGAGCAGAGTTGATAGTGGAGGAAGGGAAGCCCCTTTCTTTAAAAAAGGAAGACATCTCCCTCGTCCTAGAATGAAAAGCTCTCATCCTGAGAGCAGATGCGGCGGAGACGGAGGAATTGCGAGAAGGGGATGGCGTTTTTGCAAGAGACAGGGTGAGAACTCTCACCCTGTCTCTTGCAAAAACGCCATCCCCTTCTCGCAATTCCTCCGTCTCCGCCGCATCTGCTCTCAGGATGAGGCTTTTCATTCTAGGACGAGGGAGATGTCTTCATTTTTTTCACGAAAGGGGCTTCCCTTCCTCCACTATCAACTCTGCTCTTAAACGCATCTCCCCCATTTCACGTACATCTGCTCTCACTCCATCCTCCCACCACCCCACTAGGAATAGGGTTCCCCTGGTCCTCACCTACCACCCCACCAGCCTCCGGGTCCAACATATTATTCTCCGTAACTTCCGCCACCTCCAACGGGATCCCACCACTAAGCACATCTTTCCCTCCCCCCCTCTCTCTGCATTCCGCAGGGATCGCTCCCTACGCAACTCCCTTGTCCATTCGTCCCCCCCATCCCTCCCCACTGATCTCCCTCCTGGCACTTATCCGTGTAAGCGGAACAAGTGCTACACATGTCCTTACACTTCCTCCCTTACCACCATTCAGGGCCCCAAACAGTCCTTCCAGGTGAGGCATCACTTCACCTGTGAGTCGACTGGGGTGATATACTGCGTCCGGTGCTCCCGATGTGGCCTTTTATATATTGGTGAGACCCGACGCAGACTGGGAGACCGCTTTGCTGAACATCTACGCTCTGTCCGCCAGAGAAAGCAGGATCTCCCAGTGGCCACACATTTTAATTCCACATCCCATTCCCATTCTGACATGTCTATCCACGGCCTCCTCTACTGTAAAGATGAAGCCACACTCAGGTTGGAGGAACAACACCTTATATTCCGTCTGGGTAGCCTCCAACCTGATGGCATGAACATCGACTTCTCTAACTTCCGCTAAGGCCCCACCTCCCCCTCGTACCCCATCTGTTACTCATTTTTATGCACACATTCTTTCTCTCACTCTCCTTTTTCTCCCTCTGTCCCTCTGAATATACCTCTTGCCCATCTTCTGGGTCACCCCCCCCGTCTTTCTTCCTGGACCTCCTGTCCCATGATCCTCTCATATCCCCTTTGCCTATCACCTGTCCAGCTCTCGGCTCTATCCCTCCCCCTCCTGTCTTCTCCTATCATTTTGGATCTCCCCCTCCCCCTCCCACTTTCAAATCTCTTACTCACTCTTCCGTTAGTCCTGACGAAGGGTCTCGGCCTGAAACGTCGACTGCGCCTCTTCCTATATATGCTGCTTGGCCTGCTGCGTTCACCAGCAACTTTGATGTATGTTGCTTGAATTTCCAGCATCTGCAGAATTCCTGTTGTTTCTGTTTTCTCTGTGTTTATTTGCATTTACACAGCAGGTCTTCTTTTACCTATTGGTTGCTTGTCAGACTTCATGGTTTTTAATTGATTCTATTGTATTTCTTTGTAATACTGTGAATGCCTGCAAGAAAATGAATCTCAGGGTAGTATACGGTGACATACACATACTTTTGATAATAAATTTACTTTGGAGTTTGATCAAATTGTCGTGATTAGAGTTGTTCAGGTTGGTTCAAGAACCATTTGGTGAACGGTTTGTATTCTAGAGAAGAGGACAATCTGAACACAATCACCTTGTCTGGTATCCTGTGGGATGAATTTCCGATATCAGAATCAGGTTTAATGTCACCGGCGTTTGTTGTGAAATTTGGTAACTTAGTGGAGCAGTACAATGGAATACATAATGAACATAGAAAAAAAATACATATGAATTACAGTAAGTATATGTGTTTATTAAATACCTAAATTGAAAATGATGCAAAAACAGAAATAATTTTTTAAAAAGTGAGATAATGTTCATGCGTTCAATATCCATTTAGGAACTGGATGGCAGAGGGGGAGAAACTGTTCCTGAGTCACTGAGTGTGTGTGTTCAGGCTTCTGTGCCTCCTTCCTGATGGTAACAATGAGAAAAGGGCATGTCCTGGGTAATGGGGGTCCTTAATAAAGGACGTCACCTTTCTGAGGCACCTCTCCTTGAAGATGTCTTGGATATTACGGAGGCTAGTATCCAAGATGGAACTGATAATTTTACAACTTCTGTGGCTTCTTTTGATCTTATGCAGTAACGCCACCCTTGCCCCACACCAGATGGCGATTCAGCTAGTCAGAATGCTCTCCATCTGTAGAAATATTTTGAGTATTTTAGGTGACAAACTAAATCTCCTCAAATTCTTGAAATATAGTCACTGTCTTGCATTCTTTATAGCTGTATGGATATGTCTTCCCCGTGGATTGTCACCTTGTCGTGGTGCAGAAGCTTGTGTGGTCCTGTGATCCCAAGAGCAATTCCATCTGGAGCTATGCTCCTGGTAGGGTCACCCATGGCAGTAAGGTCAAGGGTGAGGTCCCTGACAAAGAACAATCCAACTAAGACCTTAACGGTGGAACAGGCGGACAAAGTTACTTCGAACTCAAAGGTGGATGAAGGCTGCAACAAATCCATCAGCTCCAATCGTCGTGGTTTCCATGCTATTGGAATCAGTTGGTTGATTTGTGAAGTATCGTGTGCTTCTTGGAGTGCAACATCAAGTACACGTTAAACAAATACACGCACAGGCGTCTTCGCTCTGTGGGCCACTTCTTCAGAACGAAGACCATCATCCTTGACCTCGAGGGATAGCCACGACGACGATATGTTGCGACCTGGTTAGATCCTCAGAGATATTGACACCCAGACAGTTGAAATTGCTCACTCCCTCCACTTCTGATCCCTCTATGAGGATTGGTGTGCGTCTCCGTCTCCGAGCCTACTTCTTCGGCAAGGACTCTTCCACCCCCACCGATGACCCCTTCTCCCGTCTTCAACCCTCCTCCTCTTCATGGACACCCCGCTCTGGTCTTCTGCCTGCTCTGGATCTCCTTATTACTAACCGCTGACGGGACATCAACCGTCTCGACTTCACCACACCTTGTTCCCATCCCAACCTCACTCCTTCCGAACACTCTGCTCTCCACTCCCTCCGCACTAATCCTAACCTTACTATTAAACCCGCTGATAAGAGAGGTGCTGTTGTAGTCTGGCGTACTGACCTCTACCTTGCTGAGGCATAGCGACAACTCACAGATACCTCCTCTTATTTACCCCTCAATTGTGACCCCACTAAGGAGCACCAGGCCATTGTCTCCCACACCATCACCGACTTTATCTGGTCAGGGGATCTCCCATCCACTGCTACCAACCTTATAGTTCCCACACCTCGCACTTCCCATTTCTACCTCCTACCCAAGATCCACAAACCTGCCTGTCCTGGCAGACCTATTGTCTCAGCTTGCTCCTGCCCCACCGAACTCGTTTCTGCATACCTCGACACGGTTTTATCCCCCCTTGTTCAATCCCTTCCTACCTATGTTCGTGACACTTCTCACACTCTTAAACTTTTCAATGGTTTTAAGTTCCCTGGCCCCCACTGCTTTATTTTCACCATGGATGTCCAGTCCCTATATACTTCCATTCCCCATCAGGAAGGTCTCAAAGCTCTCCGCTTCTTTTTGGATTCCAGACCTAATCAGTTCCCTTCTACCACCACTCTGCTCCGTCTAGCGGAATTAGTTCTTACTCTTAATAATTTCTCCTTTGGCTCCTCCCACTTCCTCCAAACTGAAGGTGTAACTATGGGCACCCACATGGGTCTGAGCTATGCCTGCCTTTTGTTGGCTTTGTGGAACAATCTATGTTCCGAACCTACTCTGGTATCTGTCCCCCACTTTTCCTTCGCTACATCGACGACTGCTTTGGTGCTGCTTCCTGCACGCATGCTGAGCTCGTTGACTTCACTAACTTTGCCTCCAACTTTCACCCTGCCCAAACAACAGGAATTCTGCAGATGCTGGAAATTCAAGCAACACACATCAAAGTTGCTGGTGAACACAGCAGGCCAGGCAGCATCTCTAGGAAGAGGTACAGTCAACGTTTCAGGCCGAGCCGCTTCGTCAGGACTAACTGAAGGAAGAGCTAGTAAAAGATTTGAAAATGGGAGGGGGAGATCCAAAATGATAGGAGAAGACAGGAGGGAGAGGGATGGAGCCAAGAGCTGGACAGGTGATTGGCAAAGGGGATATGAGAGGATCATGGGACAGGAGGTCCGGGGAGAAAGACAAGGCGGGGGGGCGGGAACCAGAGGATGGGCAAGGGGTATAGTCAGAGGGAGAAAAAGGAGAGTGAGAGAAGGAATGTGTGTATAAAAATAAATAACGGATGGGGTATGAGGGGGAGGTGGGGCATTAGCGGAAGTTAGAGAAGTCGATGTTCGTGCTATCAGGTTGGAGGCTACCCAGACGGAATATAAGGTGTTGTTCCTCCAACCTGAGTGTGGCTTCATCTTTACAGTAAAGGAGGCCGTGGATGGACATATCAGAATGGGAATGGGATGTGAAATTAAAATGTGTGGCCACTGGGAGATCCTGCTTTCTCTGCTTTCTTTATCCGCCAGAGAAAACAGGATCTCCCAGTGGCCACACATTTTAATTTCACATCCCATTCCCATTCTGATATGTCCATCCACAGCCTCCTCTACTGTAAAGATGAAGCCACACTCAGGTTGGAGGAACAACACCTTATATTCCGTCTGGGTAGCCTCCAATCTGATGGCACGAGCATCGACTTCTCTGACTTCCGCTAATGCCCCACCTCCCCCTCGTACCCCATCCGTTATTTATTTTTATACACACATTCTTTCTCTCACTCTCCTTTTTCTCCCTCTGTCCCTCTGACTATACCCCTTGCCCATCCTCTGGGTTTTTCCCCCCCTCCCCCTTTTCCTCCTCCCTGGGCCTCCTGTCCCATGATCCTCTCATATCCCCTTTGCGAATCACCTGTCCAGCTCTTGGCTCCATCCCTCCCCCTCCTGTCTTCTCCTATCATTTCGGATCTCCCCCTCCCCCTCCCACTTTCAAATCTCTTACTAGCTCTTCCTTCAGTTAGTCCTGACGAAGGGTCTCAGCCTGAAACGTGGACTGTACCTCTTCCTAGAGATGCTGCCTGGCCTGCTGAGTTCACCAGCAACTTTGATGTGTGTTGTGGTGTGTGTATGTTCCTTCACCTTTCCCTGCCAGAAATCCACAATCAGCTCTTTTTGTATTACTGACGTTGAGTGCAAGGTTGTTGCTGGGACACCACTCAACCGGCTGGTATATCTCGCTTCTGTGTGCCCTGTAGGTAATCCAGCTTCGAGATTTTCCATGGGAATTATTGGGAATTATTTGAACTGCCATGGTAGCACAGGTTCCTGGCGTAGCACCCAGAAGGAGAAATTGTGTTTCCACAGCTCTAAAATCAAGTATCTATGAGGTTAGAAGAGTGATGGGAGGATGTTGGATTTTATTGAAGCCGTTCAAATATTGAACAGCGTAAGCCCTAGACAGACTGGACGTGGAGAGGGTGTTTTCTATGGTGGGGGAGTCTAGAACCAGAGGGCACAGCCTCAGAATAGAGGGACGTCCATTTGGAATAGAGATGAAGAGGAATTTCTTTAGCCAGTGTGTGGTGAATCAGTGGAATTCATTGTCATAGACAGTTGTGGAATCCAAGTCACTGAGTATATTTAAAGCGGAGGTTGATAGGTTCATGGTTATGGGGAGAAGGAAGGAGAATGGGGGAGATGAAGATAAAAATCAGCCATCATGGAATGGCCTAATTCTGCTTCTACGTCTCATGATCTTATTGTCTGTCTCCATGGAGAGTAAATGTGCCACTTTTATACACTGACTCATTCGAAATGCATTTTTCTCAACAGGTGAAGTACATGAATTTCTATGACGTCGTTTTGGACTTCATCCTGATGGATTCTTTTGAGGATCTGGAGAACCCCCCTTCATCGATACAGAACATTGTCAACAATCGGTGGCTAAATAATTCCTTCAAGGAAACTGTAAGCGGGAAATAGTAAATGTTTTTAGAGCTGTTCTGTGTTGCTCAAGATTCAAGATTGTTTAATGTCATTTCCATTAGATAAGTGTAAAAGAGAGTGAAATAATTGTTTCTCTGGATCTAGTGCAGCACAAAAAAACCACAATATAAAGAACAAACAAAACACAATAAATATAAATACATAGATTGATTGTATGTCCATAGAGTGATGCAAGGCACAGGAGTGTCTGTATGTAACGTGATTGACAGGAAGTGATAAAGTAGTGTGGTTGGGCGTGTGGAGGGGTGGCTTAGTGGGGGGGAAATGTTGATCAGCCTTACTGCTTGGGGAAAGTAACAGCACAGGGAGGTTACCATAATCTGCTTCAGTGATGTTTACAGAGGGATGGGCAATCACTTGACCCATCGAGTCCACACCAGCCCTTTGGCAGCAATCTAATTTGTGGGATCTTGGGGGAGAGGAGTGGGACAAGTTTATTTCGAGATACATCCCCTTCTGGCAGGACGAGCGGTACCGCCCAGCAACCCACTGATTTAACCCTCGCCTAATCACAGGATTATTTACAATGACCTACCAACTGGACTGTGAGGGGAAATCCACACACTAATGGGAAGAACACAAATGCTTTCTCACAGAGGATGCTGGAATTGAACTTGAACTGCAACGCTCTAAGCTGTAAAAGCGTCACGCTGACTGCTGCTCCACAGCGGCACGTTAAAGTTCTTCCAGATAGTTTTCTTGCTTCCTTCTGAATGCTTCAACAGTCTGTCTTCAATGCTACCATGGTTGAAGACTCCAGGCTCTCAGTCTTTGGTTCCCCTTGCCACTTCTGGCTTTTTTTTTAACAAACATGAGATTCTGCAGATGTTGGAAATCAGAGCAACACAGACAAAATGCTGAAAGAACACAGCATGTTAGACAGCATATGTGGAAATGAATAAAGAGCCGATATTTCCAGTTCTGGCGAGGAAGTGGGGTGTGTGGGGGGCGGGGAGAAACCAGTGTAAGAAGTTGAGGGAGGGGAATGAGTACAAGATGACAGGTGATAGGTGGAATCAAATACGGAGAAGGGATGGATGGGTGGAGGAAACTGAATGAAGAAAGGGTAAAGGGCTGAAGAGGGAATCTGATAGGAGATGAATCAGAATCAGGTTTATTATCACCGGCATGTGTCATGAAATTTGTTAACTTAGCAGCAGCAGTTCAATGCAATACATAATGTACAAGAATAAATAAATAAGTAGATCAATTACAGTATATGCATATTGGAGATTAAAAATAGTTCAAAAACAGAAATAATATATATTGAAAAAGTGAGGTTGTGTTCATGACTTCAATGTCCATTTAGGAATCAGATGGCAGAGGGGAAGAAGCTGTTCCTGAATCGCTGAGTGTGTGCCTTCAGGCTTCTGTACCTCCTACCCGATGGTAATAGTGAGAAAAGGACCTGCCCTGGGTGCTGGAGGTCCTTAATAATGGATGCTGCCTTTCTGAGACACCGCTCCTTGAAGATGTCCTGGGTACTTTGTAGGCTAGAACCCAAGATGGAGCTGACTAGATTTACAACCTTCTGCAGCTTCTTTCTATCCTGTGTAGTAGCATTCTCCCCCACCCACCCCCATACCAGACAGTGATGCAGCCTGTCAGAATGCTCTCCATGGTACATCTATAGAAGTTTTTGAGTGTTTTTGTTGACAGACCAAATCTCTTCAAACTCCTAATGAAGTATAGTCGCTGTCTTGCCTTCTTTATAACTATATCGATATGTTGAGACCAGGTTAGGTCCTCAGAGATCTTGAAACTCAGGAACTTGCAATTGCTCACTCTCTCCACTTCTGATCCCTCTTTGAGGATTGGTATGTGTTCCTTTGTCTCACCCTTCCTGAAGTCCACAATCAGCTCTTTCGTCTTACTGACGTTGAGTGCCAGGTTGTTGCTGCGACGCCAGTTCACTAATTGGCATATCTCACTCCTGTACGCCCTCTCGTCCCCACCTGAGATTCTACCAACAATGGTTGTATCACCAGCAAATTTATCGACGGTATTTGAGCTACGCCTAGCCACACAGTCATGTGTATACAGAGAGTAGAGCAGTGGGTTAAGCACACACCCCTGAGGCGCACCAGTGTTGATTGTCAACGAGGAGGATATGTTATCACCAATCCACACAGATTGTGGTCTTCTGGTTAGGAAGTCGAAGATCCAATTGCAGAGGGAGGTACAGAGGCCAGGTTCTGTAACTTCTCAATCAGGATTTTGGGAACGATGGTGTTAAATACTGAGCAATAGTTAATGAACAGCATCCTGACATAGGTGTTTGTGTTGTCCAGGTGGTCTAAGGCCGAGTGAAGAGTCATTGAGATTGCGTCTGCCGTTCAGTCTAGTCATGACTAACCTCTCAAAGCATTTCATCACTGTAGATGTGAGTACTACTGGGCGATAGTCAATAAGGCAGCTCACATTATTCTTCTAAGGCACTGGTATAATTGTTGCCTTTTTGAAGCAAGTGGGAACTTCTATCCGTAGCAGTGAGAGGTTGAAAATGTTCTTGAATATTCCCACCAGTTGGTTGGCACAAGCTTTCAGAACCTTATCATCGGGACCTTCCACCTTGCAAGGGTTCACCCTCTTTAAAGACAGCCTAACATCAGGAGAATGGACCATGGGAGGAAGGGCACCAGAGGGTAGTGATAGGCAGGTAAGGAGAAGAGAAAGAGGTAAGAGGGGAGCCAGACTAGGGATTGGGAAGTTAGGGGAGGAGTGGAAGAGAAATTACCAGATGAAATAGATGTTCATGCCATGAGGTCGGAGGCTACCCAGACGGAATATGAGGTGTCACACCTCCATTGTGGTAGTAGAGGAAGCCATGACCGACATGTCAGAATTTTCTGTCACCTGATTATTGAACCTCTAATGGGGCCAATCTACTCTGCCTATGCCCTTCATAGTCTCAAATCCCTTCCTCGCAGCCTCCTCTGTTCCAGTAACATAACTAAAGACTCTTGTCACTTTATTTCTTTTAGTAAATCCCTTCTGTATGTCTTCACATTTTTCCTAAATTAGGATCCAGGACTGGACCCAGTTTATAGAGTGGTTAAAAAGGCATATGGTGTGTTAGCCTTCATCAGTTGGTGAAACAAGTTCAAGAGCCGTGAGGTAATGTTGCAGCTCAGTAAAACTCTGGTTAGACCCACACTTGCAGTATTTATGTCCAGTTCTCATCACCTCATTATAGGAAGGAATCGGAAGCTGTAGAGTGGGTGCAGAGGAGATTTACCAGGATGAGGCCTGGATCAGAGAGCATGTCTTCTGCAGGTGAGTTAAGCAAGATAGGGCTATTGTCTTTCGAGCAAAGGAGGGTGAGAGTGCTTGATAGAGGTGTACAAGATGATAACAGGCGTCGATCAAGTAGATGGTTGGAGACTTTTTCCCAATGCAGAAATGACCATCAGCAAGGAACATAATTTTCAGGTGATCAGAGAAAAGTAATGGAGGGATGTCAGTGGTAGTTTTTTTTTTACACAGAGTTGTGGGTGCCTGGGGTGGTGGTAGAGACAGGTACATTAGTGGCATTTAAGAAACACCTGGATGAGAGAAAATAGCGGGCTATGTAGGAGCGCAAACACAAGGAATTCTGCAGATGCTGGAAATTCAAGCAACACACATCAAAGTTGCTGGTGAACGCAGCAGGCCAGGCAGCATCTCTGGGAAGAGGTACAGTCGATGTTTCAGGCCGAGACCCTTCGTCAGGACTAACTGAAGGAAGAGCTAGTAAGAGATTTGAAAGGTTAAGAGATTTCTAATTTCGTTGGGCTATGTAGGAGGGAAGGTAGCACAGGGGTCCCCAACGTTTTGCGCACTGCGGACCGGTTTAATATTGACTGTATTCTTGTGGACCGGCCGACAGGGCGGGGGGAGGGGTGTGGGGGTGGAAGTGCGGCTGACTCATATCGCCAAATCATATCGTTTCCTCGCAGCCCGGTAGCACATCTTTGCGGCCCGGTACCAGTCCGCAGCCTGGTGGTTGGAGACCACTGTTGTAGTAGGTTAAGTGTTTGGCACAACACAGTGGGCCGAATGGCTTGTACTGTGTTCCATATTCTATCTTTTTCCGTTGTACCAAGCCAGTGTTTTATAAAGGATTATCTTGACTTCCTTGCTCTTGTTCTCTGTACCTCGGTGTCTCAAGTCCTGGATCTTGTATGTTTTTTTTGAAACCAGGTTTTCAGTCATGCCTGCCATTTTCAATGAAATGTGCACGTGGATCAGAAGAACTCTCTGGTGCCCTCCAGTTTATATTGGCACTTCCACCAAAGGAATGTTGCTTGGCAATTAAATTTTGGCCAAAAATAATGACTTGTGAAGTGTGGTTAGCTGTCCCAAAGTAATTTCAATCAAGCAAACTTTAACACTGAGACAAATGGTGTTAGGCAGTCCAACCAAAACTTGGCCAAAGGTAGAATTTAGAGAGTGCTTGAAAGGAGGAGAAAGGAGAGGGAAGAAGTTTCTGCGGGGGGGGAGTGGAATTTAGCAGTGTTAGATCTATCAAAAGCCACAGTATTGTGATTGTGGGATGTTATGTGGGTGTGAGTTGTATGGACTGTGTTGTGCACAGCGGTCTGGATGTATGTTTTGTTTGGTGATATACATGCACGTGGCCAAGTGGTTAAGGCGTTCGTCTAGTGATCTGAAGGTCACTAGTTCGAGCCTTGGCCGAGGCAGCATGTTGTGTCTGCGACGACACCAGTGCTAAGCTGTATGGGTCCTAATGCCCTTCCCTTGGACATCGCTGGTGGCATGGAGAGGGGAGACTTGCAGCATGGGCAACTGCCGGTCTTCCATACAACCTTGCCCAGCCCTGCGCCCTGGAAAACTTCCAAGGCACAAATCCATGGTCTCAAGAGACTAACAGATGACTATGTACATGCATACGGTTGAATGGCAATGAACTGAACATGAACTTCTATTTTACTCTGGTAGTTAAGAGATGTGACATGCTAAAGCAAACTTCTAGAGATTACACTAAAGATTAGCTTTATTTGTCTCAAGTACATTGAAACGCACAATGAAACGTGTCAACAGCAAACTCTGTGAGGTTGTGCTAAGGGCAGCTTGCAAGTGTTGCCATGCTTCTGATGCCAGTGTAGCATGCCCACAACTTACCAACCACATCTCAGATATGGGCTCCAAGTTGTGCACAATACTCTAAATGTGGTCTGATGTACACGTTATAAAGCCTCAGCAGAATATTTCAGTTCTCTCAAATAGAATGTAAACATTGCATTTGCTGCTTTTACACTGACTCAACCTTCAGGGAATCCTGCGCTAGGTTGCCCAAGTCCCTTTGCACCTCTGATTTCTGAATTCACTCCCTGTTCAGAGAATACCTACCAAAATCTGGGTTTTACATTTTTGGGTTTACCCGTTCATTTGCACGGTTCCGTTCTTAGATCCTTAAAATGTTTCAATTAACCGGGTATTTTTATAGAACGGAGAACATTACAGCGTAGTATAGGTCCTTCAGCCCACAATATTCTGCCAGCCTTTTAGCCTATTCCAAGATCATTCTTAATCTAACTCTTCCCTCCTGCATAACCTTTCATTTTTCTATCATCCATGTGTCCATCTAAGACTCTCTCAAATCTCCCTAATTTCTCTGCCACTACAGCCACCCCTGGCAGGGTGTTCCATGCACCCACCACTCTGTGTTTCTAAAATAAAAACTACCTCTGACTTTCCTCTGTACTTACCTCCATTCACCTGAAAAATATGCCCCCTGGTACTAGCCATTTTTACCTTGGGCAGAAACAAAGTGCTGGGCACCCACTCTATCTGTGCCTCTTGTCAATTTATACACCACTATCAAGGGACCTCTCATTCTCCTTCACTCCAAAGAGAAAAGCACAAGTTCACCCAATCTCGTTTTAACCATTGCGGCCCTGGAATAAAAGTCTCTGGTTGCCCACTCTATCTATGCCTCTTATCATCTTATACGCCTCTATCAAGTCTTGTATGTCCTCCTTTGCTCCAAAGACAAAAGCCCTAGCAAGGCGTGGTCTCTGGTCCAGACAGCATCTGGGTAAATCTCCTCTGCACCCTCTCTAAACCTCTACATCTCTCCTGTAATGAGGTGACCAGAACTGAACGCATTACTCCCAAGTTATCTCGAGAGGAGTGCCATTACACAGCGGCATAAATGGATTTTCCTTCAACAGGGAGCAGCTGAGGTGAAAAGCAAAATAGTGTTTTAGGGGAAGCTGTTTAAACAGATGATGGTACAGGGAATGCCAGGTTATGTTCTTAGGGTTGAAATGTAGTTGGATGGGAGGAGCATTGGTCAGGCCACAAATGCCGTCATGCACCAGTTGGCCCTAATGCCTTGTTGTACTTTGGAATGTAATTATTGCAATCCTGCTTCTGCTGGTCATCATTTGAGGTGTCTATCAGGGCTCCCATTATTGACTGTGGGTTATTCCCTTATATGGACTGAAGTGCTTTCCCACATCCTAACCATGTAAAGTATGCCAGTTAGAAAAAAATTACTTTCATTAGAACCAGCTCACATACCTCAGTTGCATGGTTTTGGTTAAAGTAATCTGAAGTATTTTGAGACATATTGCTGAGGATTTGGCAATGGATTTGCTTTTATTGGCCTCTGTTTCAGTTTTGTGTCTGGAAAAAGAAGTGTTCACTTACTGCAGTATACGGCCTCCCGAGGAGAGCTCTGGTCTGTAAGCAAGGTATTGAAATCACAAAGCAAAAAGATACCTGAAGGGACACATGCATCCAATGGTGTAATTATAACAGATTTATGGCTCAAATAATTTTTGATGTAGAGATACAGGGCTGAACAAGTCCTTCTGACCCACCAAGCTCTGTTGCCCAGCAACCCACTGATTTAACCCTAGCCTAATCGTAGGACAGTTTACAATGAACAATTAACTTACTAACTGGTACTTCTTTGGACTATGGGAGGAACTCGGAGCACCCCGAGGAAACCCACGTGCTCACGGGAATCATGTACAAACTTTCTGTAAGAGGATGCTGGAATTGAACCCAAAACTCGACCCCCCCCCCGCCCCCGCCCGTGCTGTAATAGCATTGTGCTAACCACAACATTACCATGGTGCCCTAATTGATGGCATGGTAGCACACACTTATCCAGGGAGTAATCTGCAAACTCCACACAGACAGCTCCCAAGGTTGGGATCGAACGTGCCCATTTGCTCTGAACGCCGAGTGTTTGATGTCTGAGTGATTTTAAGTGTGGCACAGTAACATGGCAGTTAGTGTAATGCTTTACAGTGCCAGTGATCAAATCCCACCACTATCTCCAAGGAGTTTCTCCACTCTCCCCTTGACCGCATGGGTTTCTTCTGGGTCCTCTGGTTTCTTCCCATAGTCCAGAGCTGTGTAGGTTAGTTGGGGTTTGTAAGCTGTGGGCTCTGGTAGCCTGGTGACACTCGCAGGCTGCCCCATCACACCCTTGGACTATATTGGTCGTTGAGGCAAAAAGGACGCGTTTCTCTGTACTTGTTGATGTTCCAACGTACATGTGGCAAATAAATCTAACCTGTCTTTAAATCTTGATTGCCTCCAGTTCAGGGACTAAGGAAGATCTCAGCCGGACACTAATGTTAGCACTGGTCGTCACGTGAGCAGATTTAACAAAATAACACCTAATAAATCTGACTGGAGCCAGAATTAAAATAAGGCAATAAGACATGGGAGCAAATTAGACCATTTGGGTCACCGATTCTGCTCTGCCTGATTTATTATCTCTTTCAACCCCGTTCCCCTTCCTTCTTCCCAAAACATTTGACACTTTTGACTAATCAAGAACTTATCAACCTCCTGTTTAAATATACCCAATGACTTGGCCTCCATAGTTGTCAGCGGCAATGATCCTTGAATAGAATTACCACATTGAAGAAATCTGTTCTCAAAATATTAGTTTTGGAAACAGCACCCGTTTGGGAATCAGAGAATTGTTTAAAATGGGCACGCTGGGATAGCCAGCTAGGCCCCATTACCACCGTTGTTCTTGCAATCGATTGGCTCAGTTGCACAAGGTCAGGGGAACTAAGAATCATCTGTAGGGTTGGCTGGGGTTACTGATAACACCAGCCTTCATACAGCAGCAGAATCAACATAGGGAGAGACAATTTGGGTCTTTAACTGAAGCCCTCAAATCTTTTGTTTTAATATTCTTTCAGGGACCTTGGGCATTTTTGGTCAGTATTTACACCTCACTTGTAGTTGTCTTTGTGAAAATCTGCGTGACCCACCCTCCTAAAGTCAGCATATTTGGTCAGTCTTCTCCGAGGATCTTCACCCTGTCATGGTGGAGAGGAGCGATGCCATCTGGAGTTTAGCTCCTGGTAGGGCCAACCATGTCGGTAAGGTCAAATGGGAGGTTCCAAACGAAGAGCGAGCCAACCAAGACCTCAGCAGTGGAGCTGACGGAAGATGATGCCATGTCACAATGACAATGAAGGTGGAGGAAGGCTGCAGCAATGAAGAATCCCCAGTCATCTTGCCTTCCGTGCCGCACCCCTGCACATAACAGATACCTGTGTCAGTATGCTGTTAATTGACTGCTACTAGGCATTTAACACAATCATTCCTACAGTTCTCATCGAAAAGCTCCAAAATGTGGGCCTCCATACACCCCCCCCCCCACAACTGGATTCTTGACTTTCTAACCAGAAGGCCACAATCTGTGCGGATCATAAATAACATCTCCAGTTCGCTGAAGATCAACACTGCGTCAGGGATATATGCTTAGCCCACTGTTCTACTCTTTCAACATTCACGATTGTGTGGCTAGCCACAGCTCAAATGTCACCTACAAATTTGCTGATGATACAATCAGTGTTGGCAGAATTTCAGATGGTGACAAGGGAGTGTACAGGAGCAAGATGGATCAGCTGGTTGAGTGGTGTCGCAGCAACAACCTGGCACTCAACATCAATAAGACCAAAGAGTTGATTGTGGATTTCAGAAAGGGTTAGATGAGGGAACACATACCAGTCCTCATAGAGGGATCAGAAGAGGAAAAAGTGAGCCATTTCAAAGTTTCTGGATGTTAATAGCTCTGAGAATCTATCTTGCATCCAATAACCATAGAACAATTACAGCACGGAAACAGGCCATCTCGGCCCTTCTAGTCCATGCCGAACTCTTACTCTCACCTAGTCCCACCGACCTGCACTCACCCCCTAACCCAACATTCCTTTCGTGTCCATATAGCTATCCAATTTAACTTTAAATGACAACATTGAACCTGCCTCAACCACTTCTGCTGGAAGCTCGTTCCACACAGCTACCACTCTCTGAGTAAAGAAGTTCCCCCTCATGTTACCCCTAAACTTTTGCCCTTTAACTCTCAACTCATGCCCTCTTGTTTGAATCTCCCCCACTCTAAATGGAAAAAACCTATCCACGTCAACTCTATCTATCCCCCTCATAATTTTAAATACCAATATCAAGTCCCCCCTCAACCTTCTGTGCTCCAAAGAATAAAAACCTAATCTCTTCAATCAATGTATCGATACAGCTACAAATAAGGCATGGCAGCCGTTATATTTCATTCGGAGTTTGAGAAGAGTTGGTGTGTCCAAAAACACCGCAAAATTTATACAGATGTACCATGGGGAGCATTCTACCCGGCTGCATCACTGTCTGGTACTGGGGGGAGGGGAGGGTAGTGTGCTACTGCACGGGATTTATGTAAGTTGTAGAGACTTGTAAAGTTAGTCAGCTCCATCATGGGCACTGCCGTCCATAGCATCCAGGACATCTTCAAGGAGTAATGCCTCAAAAAGCTGGCGTCCATGATTAAGGACCCCCATCATCCAGGTCATGCCTTGTTCTCATTGCTACTATCAGAGGCAAATTTCATGACAAGTGCTGGTGATATTAAACCTGATTCTGAATTGCTGTCTGGATGGTATCTGGAATACACTGCTAAAGCAGGTGATCAAAAATAAGATTAGGATCTAGAAAGCATTTTTAGGAAGCAGCTAGACAGTCATAGACAAGGCAAAGGATAAGGACCCAATGCAGCAATTGGGATTAGGTTTCTGGGCACAAAGCTCAGCTTGAACATGATGGAACGAAGGGCCTGTTTCTGTACAGTACAACTCCACAACTTGAACTTAGCTTTAATATCCCCTCCTGCTAGGTGGGGTGTGAACATCTTGCTAATTTTTCAAGTCCTCTAGATGGTGCGTAGGTTCACATTTAGGTGCGTAAATTTTTACATAGCAGGGGAATTAAGATTTATGAGGAAAATGCAGAGTTCACAGCCAGATCAGTCATTGATTGTATTGACTGAGTGTGTAGGTTTTCTTCAGCTTATCAAACAAGGATATATTTGCTTTGTATGGTGTGCAGTGAAGATTTGCCACAGTGGAGGAATTGAGAAGTTCAGTGCATCTGTTCCCTGGCATCACTGAAGCATACAAAATTCCTCGAGGGCTTGACAGGGATAGAGCGGGGTGGTGGGGGAATGTTTCACCTAGCTGCCAAGTCTAGAAATGAGCAACACACACAAAATGCTGGAAGAACTTAGCAGGTCAGTCATTATCGATGGAGAGGAATAAACAGTTGGCATCTCGGGCTGTTGTCCTTCATCGGGACTGGAAAGGAAGGGGGAAGAAGCCAGAATAAAGAAGTGAGGAGATGGGCAAGGAGTATAGGCTGGCAGGTGATAGGTGAAACTGGGTGAGGGGTAAGGTGGGTGGTGGGGAGGGGGTATGAAGTGAGAGGTGATGAGTGAAAGAGGTAAAAGGCTGAAGAAAAAGGAATCTGATTGGAAAGGACAATGGACTGTGGAAGAAGGGGAAAGGGGAAGGGCACCAGAGAAGAGAGGTGATGGGCGGGTGAGGAGAAGAGAAGGGGAGCGAGGATAACCAGAATGAGGAATACTAAAAGAAGGGAGGGGGAGAGATTACTGGGAATTGGGGAAATCAAAATTCATACTGTCAGGTCGGAGGCTACCCAAATGGATTATGAAGTGCTGTGTACCTGCTCAAAATTTTCAATCTGCAGAATCTCTTGTGTTTAGGTCTAGAAATTAATCAGGAGGAGGACTGAATGAAGTGAAACCTTTTCTCTCAGGCAGGGCTGAAGCCTTGTAATTTTACAGCCCAGAGGACCGTGGAGGTTCAGCCATTGGAACTGGAGGTTAAGTAGAAGTTGAGCCATGATCTTGTTGAATGCAGAGCAAGGCTAAATAATTTACTTGTGTCCCTATCTCTAACATAACTTGTATTCTCCTTTCAGGCTGTGGCTTCGAGCTGTTGGTCCGTTCTGAAGACGAAGAGACAGCAGATGAAGGTGAGATCAGACAGCAGACCTGTCCCTCACTGTCTTTCGTCTCTGCGGTTATTCCTCAGGCCCTCACCACTCAATGAACCATTGCTGGATCCCAACATTGAGTTTGACAGTCTATCCCTGTGTAGGCATCATTGACACATGCCAATCGCCACTGGGCTGGTATCTGTGTGTGCTGAAGATTGTAGTCTTAAAGTTCAAAGTAAATTTATTATCAAAGTACATATGCAGTACATCAACATATTCATTTTCTTGTGGACATTCACAGTAAGTACAAAGAAACTAAAAAAAACAAGGAAATTAATAATAAATAATTGAGCAATAAATATCAAGAACATGAGATGAAGAGTCCTTGAAAGTGAGTCCATACTTTGAGACTTTTACCGTGCTATGGTCTGTTCTTATCAAATTACGGTATTGCTTTGCACTGTTGTAACTATATGTTATAATTATGTGGTTTTTGTTAGTGGAAAACCAGTGTATCATTCCTTAATGCATGCATTACTAAATGACAATAAAAGAGGACTGCGTGTCCTCATAATCTAATCTAATCTAATAGGTTGTGGAAACAGTTCAGTGTTGGGGTGAGTGAAATTATCCCCTTTGATTCAAGAGCCTGATGGTTGGGGGGTAATAACTGTTCCTGAGCCTGGTGGTGTGGGTCCTGAGGGTCCTGTACCTTCTTCCTGATAGCAGCAGTGAGAAGAGAGCATGGTCTGGGTGGTTGGCAACTGGAGCAGCAAAGGTCAAATGTAACAGCTAGTAGGTTAAAACCAAATAAGACCCTTTATTGGGAGTTAGTTGTTGGGTGTATACAACACTGTAGAGTATTATCAGGAAAACCCAGTTCATCTTCAGAGCCCATCAACTATCTTTGGATGAGAGAGTTATCAATTTGGAAGTTGGAGGCCCAGAGTCTGAGAGTCCAGGGCCAGGAATGGGAGGTCAGAGGCCCAGAGGTAGCTGGTGCTGGGTTGAGAGGCCCTTGTCACTGTGTGAGTGGGTAGGTGGGAGGCTGAAGAAGGGTCTTAGTTTGCTTCTGTTGTTTTGGTGGTGGTTGTTGTTGCTCATGTTGTTCTGCTGAACATGGTCTATGGGCCCTGGTTTTGCATTGGATTGTGTGGCGGCACATCGTTTGGTTACATTGGTTATTAACACAAAGGATGCATTTCACTCTCTGTTTCGATGTGCAGTACACGTGATAAGTAAATGAATTGGAATCGGGATTTGAACTGAGCATGCAGCCAAGGCCAAATACAGTACAAGAGATAACATTACAGCTCTATACCACATTTGGAGTATTGTGTTCGGTTCTGCTTGCTTCATTATAGGAAGGATGTGGAAGCTTTGGGGAGGGTGCAGAGGAGATTTATCACAATGCTGTCTCGATTGGAGAGTGCTTCATATGAGAATAGATTGAGCGAGCCAGGGCTTTTCTCTTTGGAGTGAAGGAAGATGAGAGGTGACTTGTTCGAGGTGTACAAGATGATAAGAGGCATTGATAGAGTGGACAGCCAGAGTTTTTCCCAGGGTGGAAATTGCTGACACAAGGGGGCATAACTTTAAGGCGGGGATTTCTGCCACGGACCAATACCATTAAGCTTGGGTCCATGGATCCCAAGTTGGGAAACCTTGCTTTAGGGTGATTGGAGGAAAGTATTGGGGAATGTCAGATGTAGGGTTTTTACAGAGAGGGTGGTGAGTGCATGGAGCACCTGCAAGGGGAGGCAGGCACGTTGCGGACGTTTAAGAAAACTCTTTGATAGGCACACAGACAAAAGAAAAATGGAGGGCTATGTGGTAGAGTAGGGTTAAATTGACCTTGGAGTAAGGAAAAGGTTCGGTACGGCATTGCTGGCTGAAGGACCTGTGCTGTGCTGTGCTGTCCAGTGCTCTATGTTATAAAGGAAGTGTGACTGTTTCTGCAACAATACCCATATTGGATGAGGTTTGCAGTGAGGCATCGCGCAGGGGTCCCCAACCTTTCTGCACCGCGGACCAGTTTAATATTGACAATATTCTTGCGGACCGGCCGACCGGGTCGGGGGGCGGGTGGGGAGGGTGTTAATCACGACTGGAATATAGGTGATAAGTCAACTATAAGGCACTTATAAGTGGCTAATACACTCAATTTCATTTCTAAAAGGGCTTATCTAACGAATTTAGTATTAAACACACAGCGCATGTTTTCCTCGCATGAGTATAATGATGTCAATTATAAGTCAATAGCATCATAACATTTTAAGTAACGTTTGGATATTAAACACACAGCACATATTTTCCCCGTATGAACATATAAAATCATTGCAACACACCAATATCGCTGAATCAGTGGGAGCCCTGGGCTTGTTTTCCTGCAACAAGACGGTCCTATCGAGGGGTGATGGGAAACAGCGATACTCGAAGGGGGTTCCTTATGTCCAGTCTATTCTGCAATTTAGTTTTCATTGCATTCATTGCAGAAAACTCCGCTTTGCAGCAATATGATGTTGGAAATAGAAGCAATGTTTTCAGTGCTTTCGTGGCTATCTCAGGATATTCAGCCTTGCCTTTGATCCAGAATGCCAGCAGAGATGTTATGTCAAACATACTTTTCAGCCCACTGTCATTTGCAACCTCGAGGAGTTGATCTTCTTCCCGCGCTGACGTGGATGATTCACTGGGGACATTCACAAATGGGTCATGGACCCATTCCTTTGCATGTCTTGGGTCATTTGCGTCTTGGGTCACTGATGACCTCGCGTGCGTAATGACCTCGCATGCGTTCAAGTTCAACAGTGCGTGACAGGGAATGAGGAAAAGTGCAGTTGACTCATATCGTTTCATATCGACAAATCATACCGTTTCCACTCGGCCCGGTAGCACATTCTTTGCGGCCCAGTACAGGTCTACCATCCGGTGGTTAGGGACCACTGGCATAGCGAACATGTCCTCAAACAAGCTCCAAAACTCTTAAATGCATCAAATCCTAAACACAAGAGATTCTGCAGATGCTGGAAATCCAGAGTAACACACACAAAATACTGGAGGAACTCAGTGGGTCAGGCAGTACCTATGAAGAGGAATAAGCAGTTTTCGTCACCAGTTCTGAATAAACCCGAAGTTTAGCCCAAAATGTCAACTGTTTATTTTCTCTGCAGACTTTACATACATACATATATACAGTGGCACGCAAAAGTTTGGGAATCCCTGGTCAAAATTTCTGTTACTGTGAATAGCTAAGCGAGTAAAAGATGAACTGATTTCCAAAAGGCATAAAGGTAAAGATGATGCATTTCTTTAATAATTTAAGCAAGAAAACTTTTTTATTTCCATCTTTTACAGTTTCAAAATAACAAAAAAGGATAAGGGCCTGAAGCAAAAGTTTGGGCACCCTGCATAGCAGTACTTATCACAGCTTGTAAACGCTTTCTGTAGCCAGCTAAGAGTCTTTCAATTCTTGTTTGAGGGATTTCTGCCCATTCTTCCTTGCAAAAGGCTTCTAGTTCTGTGAGATTCTTGGGCCGTCTTGCATGCACTGCTCTTTTGAGGTCTATCCACAGATTCTCGATGATGTTTAGGTCGGGGGACTGTGAGGGCCATGGCAAAACCTTCAGCTTGCACCTCGAGGTAGTCCATTGTGGATTTTAAGGTGTGTTTAGGTTCATTATCCTGTTGTAGAAGCCATCCTCTTTTCATCTTTGGCTTTTTTACAAATGGTGTGATGTTTGCTTCCAGAATTTGCTGGTATTTAATTGTATTCATTCTTCCCTCTACCAGTAAATGTTCCCCGTGCCACTGGCTGCAACACAAGCCCAAAGCATGATCGATCCTCCCCACTTTTTTTACGGCCAAAATGTTCTATTCAAAAGGTTCAAAGGCACATCTAAACAAGCCTGATGCATTTTGAAAACAAGTCCTGTGGACTGATGAAGTTAAAATAGAACTTTTTGGCCGCAATGAGCAAAGGTATGTTTGGAGAAAAAAGGGTGCAGAATTTCATGAAAAGAACACCTCTCCAACTGTTAAGAATGGGGGTGGATCAATTATGCGCGTGCGCGCGCGCGCGCGCACACACACACGCACACACGATATAGGAGCAGAATTAGGCCCTCTGCCTTAAATATATATAAAGCCTTGACCTCCATAGCTGCCTGTGGCAAAGAATTCCACAGATTCTCACCACTCTCTGGCCAAAGAAATTCCTCCTCATCGCTGTACTAAAAGGACACCTTTCTATTCTGAGACTGTGTCCTCTGGTCCTGGACTCTCCCACTATAGGAAACATCCTCTCCACATCCACTCAATCAAGGACTTTTACCCTTGAGTGTGTGTCTTCAAGCTTCTGTACCTCCTCCCTGATGGTAGCAATGAGAAGAGGGCATGTCCTGGGTGATGGGGGTCCTTTGATACTGGAAGTCTGGTTTATGGACTTGGTGATGCTGTTTGCTTCTGTATCTAGGTCTTAAGTTCACATCCAGGACCAGGAAAGGATCAGTCTCCAC
The DNA here is from genome assembly GCF_963921235.1 of Mobula hypostoma. NCBI lineage: Eukaryota > Metazoa > Chordata > Chondrichthyes > Myliobatiformes > Myliobatidae > Mobula > Mobula hypostoma. Next base: position 103,823,258 of record NC_086108.1, read on the forward strand.
AAAGATTAACCCTGAGAGAGCAAATTGGGCTTGTCAGCTTTGATGAGTGTTTTATTGGGCATTTTTTGTTTTCATGTGTGAAATGAGTCTCTATTTTCTAATCAAATCATTAGTTGTTTCCCTTGTTGTCCTTTGACAGGTGCCAAATGGCTTCATTGCACATTTCTACTCTGTTTGTGAGCACATCAGCCCTGTGTTGGCATGGGGGTTCTTAGGACCCAGGAACTCCCTCTTTGATTTGTGCTGTTTCTTTAAGGTATGCAAGTTTTTTAATTTCCTGAATGTGTAATGTGGGGCAGGACATTAGATAGGGGATGACTAGCAGGATGATGACTTATCGGATTCAAAGTTCAAAGTAAACTTATTATCGGAGTACACACATGTCACCATATACTACTCTGGGCAGTGTCTATACAAGATGATGATCCCCAGTTATTATCAATACTCTCCAGAGATTGTCTGCCTGGTGTCAGTGGTCGCATAACCAGGACTTGTGATATGCACCAACTGCTCATACGACCTTCCACCACCTGCGCCCATGGCTTCACATGACCCGGATCGGGGGGACTAAGCAGGTGCTGCAGCTTGCCCAAGGGTGACCTGCAGGCTCACGGGAGGGAAGCAGCACCTGCCACCTTTGGTTGAGACGTAGCTCCACCCTGCTACCCAGGACACTGCCCAGAAGGCGGCAATGGCCAAGTACTTCTGTAGAAAAATTTGCCAAGAACAATCATGTTTTTAAAGATTGATGGAAGACCATGATTTCCCATGTCATATGACAAAGCACATAATGATGATGATACTACTCTGAGATTTGTTTTCTTGCGGGCATTCACAGTAGATACAAGGAAATACAATAGTCAGTGGAAAAACTACACACAAACAAGGACAAACAACCAAAGTGTAAGAGACAACAAATTGAGCAAATACAAAAAGAAAAACAAATGATAATGAACACAGTAAATAAGTAATAATACTAAGAACATGAGTTGTAGAGTCCTTGATAGTGAGTCCATAGGCTGTGGAATCAGTTCAGTGTCGAGTTGAGTAAAGTTATCCACACTGATTCAGGAGCCTGATGGTTGAGGGTAAAGGAGAGCTGTTTTTTTTGTGACAGCGCTCCTAGTTGATGTGCTCGATGGTGGGGAGAGGTAAAGGAGGAAAGGAGAGTGGACCATGGAAGAAAAGGAAGGAGGAGGGAAACCAGAGGGAGGTGAAGAGAAGAGAACAGTGAGAGGGGAACTAGAATGGGGATTGGAAAAATAGCGAAGGGGAGGGGTGGGAAATTGATGTTCATGCCATAAGGTTGGAGGCTACCTAAACGAAAAATGGGATGTTGCTCCTCCTGCCTGAGTTTGTCCTCATCACGGCAGTAGAGGAGGCCATGGACAAACATGTCGGAATGGGTCCAGCCTGAGTTTGGCTTCATCATGTCCAGCTGGGTTGGTCATAAACCTAACGTCTTATTTTGTTTTTTTTTTTTTTAGGAACAAGTGCTCTTCTTCCTGAAGGACATCTTTGACTTTGAGAAGGTGAGATACACCAGCAGGGAGAGTCTTGCCGAGGACATCTTACACCTGATCCAGCGCCGTACAGAGCTCCTGGTGGCTTACCTGGGAACAGACAACCTGAGGCATCTGAACGGGTACGTCGGACTCCCATTGCCCAGCAAAGCCATGGAAGTATATATGCAGTAAGCCAAGGGCCTTGAACTGACCCTGTGCACAAGCTACCACCTGAATCCTTAATGCTGCTGAGTCAATGAACTTGAATCCATTAAGCCCCCAAACCTTGGCACCACTATCCTTGAAGCAGCAGTTACTGAGTTGGTTTAAGGTTAATATACACAAAATACTGGAGGAACTCATCAGGTCTGGTAGCATCTATGGAGAGGAATAAAGAGCTGACGTTTCAGGCCAAGACCCTATATCAGGTCTGGAAAGGTAGGGGGAGAAAAGGAGTACAGGCTAGAAGGTAATGGGTGAAGCCAGGTGTTTGGGGAAGGGGGGAATGAAGTGAGAAGTGGGGAGGTGATAGGTGGAAAAGATAAAGGTTGAAGAAGAAGGAATCTGATAGGAGAGGAGAATGGACCATGGGAGAAAAGGAGGGAAGAGAACCACCAGCTGGAGTTGATAGGCAGGTGAGGAGAAGAAGTAAGAGGGAAGCCAAAGTGGGGAATGTGCAGGCCAAATCGTTGGGTATATTTAAGGCGGAGCTTGGTAGGTTTATGATTAATCAGGGTGTTAATGGTTACAGGGAGAAGGCAGGAGAATAGGATTGAGAGGGATAATAAATCAGCCTTGATGGAATGGTGGAGCAGACTTGATTATGTTCCAAATTAGGGAAGTGGATGCTCATTTCTTTTCCACCTATCACCATCCAGCTTCTCACTTCATCCTCCCCCATCCCGCCCACTCAACTTCACCTGCCACCTTCTCGGTTATACTCTCCCCCCGCACCCGCCCCTCCCCCCATCTTATTTTGGCTTCGTCCCCCTTTCTGATGAAGGGTTTCGGTCCGAAATGTCCCATTTATTCTTCTCCATAGAGCCTGCCTGACCTGCTGTGTTTCTCCAGCGTTTTACTCTGGATTTCCAGCATCTGCAGAGTCTCTTGTGTTCATTGAGTTGAATTTTTAGTTCTTTTTGCCATGTTTGCATTTTTTAAAATTTATGTAAATAATCTTGCTTTAATATCTATTCTGGCCTGTCAGTGCAGTAGTGAGGGAGTGCTACTGTGGTGGAGGCAATGTCTTTTAAATGTGATATTAACTGCAGCCCCCTGTCTGCCCGTAAAGGTGTATGTAAAATATTCTGTGGTAATATAGTGTCCAGAACAGCAGGGAGTAATTCCTTGGGTCCCTCATTACCCGCCACCAATGCCAACAAGGAACAGGTTATGTCCTGATGTTAAACACAAGACATTCTGCAGATGCTGGAAATCTTGAGCAACACACACACAAAATGGTGGAGGAACTCAGCAGGTCAGGCAGAATCTCTCGAGGGTAGTAAATAGTCGACGTTTGGGGCTGAGCCCTTCCATCAGGACTGGAAAGGAAGTTGGGTGGGTGGGGGGAAGGTGGCTGGTGGGATGGAAAGTCGGGTGGAAGAAGTCAGGGCTGAAGAAGGAGGAATCTGATAGGAGAGGGCAATGTAGGAGGGACGCCGAAGGGAGGAAAGGCACAGGTGAGGAGAGAAGGGGTGAGAGGGTAACCAGAATGGGGAATGCAAAAAGAGAGAAGGAGGGAAGGGAAGAAATTACTAGTCATTGGAGAATTTGATGTTTGTACCATTCCTCCAACATTGATTTCTTCCCTTCCCTCCCTCCTCATTCCCCATTCTGGTTAGCCTCTCATCCCTTCTCTTCTTCTCACCTGTCCATTACTTCCTCTGGTTCCCCTCTTCCTTCCCTTTCTCCCATGGTCCACTCTCATCTCCTATCAGATTCCTTAGGCCTTTTACTTCTTCCACCTATCTCCCATTTCCCATTTCATTCCCCCCTTCCCCACCCACTTATCTTACGCCATCCACCTTCTCCCACTCACCCACCTTCCCCTCGCCTGGTCTCAGTTATCCTCTCCCAGTGTCTTACCCCATCCACCCTCTCCCACTCACCCACCTTCCCCTCGCCTGGTCTCAGTTATCCTCTCCCAGTGTCTTACCCCATCCACCCTCTCCCACTCACCCACCTCCCCCTCGCCTGGTCTCAGTTATCCTCTCCCAGTGTCTTACCCCATCCACCCTCTCCCACTCACCCACCTCCCCCGGCCTGGTCTCAGTTATCCTCTCCCAGTGTCTTACCCCATCCACCCTCTCCCACTCACCCACCTTCCCCTCGCCTGGTCTCAGTTATCCTCTCCCAGTGTCTTACCCCATCCACCCTCTCCCACTCACCCACCTCCCCCTCGCCTGGTCTCAGTTATCCTCTCCCAGTGTCTTACCCCATCCACCCTCTCCCACTCACCCACCTTCCCCTCGCCTGGTCTCAGTTATCCTCTCCCAGTGTCTTACCCCATCCACCCTCTCCCACTCACCCACCTTCCCCTCGCCTGGTCTCAGTTATCCTCTCCCAGTGTCTTACCCCATCCACCCTCTCCCACTCACCCACCTCCCCCTCGCCTGGTCTCAGTTATCCTCTCCCAGTGTCTTACCCCATCCACCCTCTCCCACTCACCCACCTCCCCCTCGCCTGGTCTCAGTTATCCTCTCCCAGTGTCTTACCCCATCCACCCTCTCCCACTCACCCACCTCCCCCTCGCCTGGTCTCAGTTATCCTCTCCCAGTGTCTTACCCCATCCACCCTCTCCCACTCACCCACCTTCCCCTCGCCTGGTCTCAGTTATCCTCTCCCAGTGTCTTACCCCATCCACCCTCTCCCACTCACCCACCTCCCCCTCGCCTGGTCTCAGTTATCCTCTCCCAGTGTCTTACCCCATCCACCCTCTCCCACTCACCCACCTTCCCCTCGCCTGGTCTCAGTTATCCTCTCCCAGTGTCTTACCCCATCCACCCTCTCCCACTCACCCACCTTCCCCTCGCCTGGTCTCAGTTATCCTCTCCCAGTGTCTTACCCCATCCACCCTCTCCCACTCACCCACCTTCCCCTCGCCTGGTCTCAGTTATCCTCTCCCAGTGTCTTACCCCATCCACCCTCTCCCACTCACCCACCTTCCCCTCGCCTGGTCTCAGTTATCCTCTCCCAGTGTCTTACCCCATCCACCCTCTCCCACTCACACACCTCCCCCTCGCCTGGTCTCAGTTATCCTCTCCCAGTGTCTTACCCCATCCACCCTCTCCCGCTCACCCACCTCCCCCTCGCCTGGTCTCAGTTATCCTCTCCCAGTGTCTTACCCCATCCACCCTCTCCCACTCACCCACCTTCCCCTCGCCTGGTCTCAGTTATCCTCTCCCAGTGTCTTACCCCATCCACCCGCTCCCGCTCACCCACCTCCCCCTCGCCTGGTCTCAGTTATCCTCTCCCAGTGTCTTACCCCATCCACCCTCTCCCGCTCACCCACCTTCCCCTCGCCTGGTCTCAGTTATCCTCTCCCAGTGTCTTACCCCATCCACCCTCTCCCGCTCACCCACCTTCCCCTCGCCTGGTCTCAGTTATCCTCTCCCAGTGTCTTACTCCATCCACCCTCTCCCACTCACCCACCTTCCCCTCGCCTGGTCTCACCTATCACCTACCCCTTCCCCCTCCATCTTCTTATTCTGGCTTCTGCTCTTCCTTTTTCCTCTTTTCTGGTCCTGATGAAGGGTCTCAGGCCAAAACATCAACTGTTTATTCCCCTCTATAAATGGTGCTGACTTGCGGAGCTCCTGCAGCATTCTGTGTGGTTTGCTCTAGATTTCCAGTATCTGCAGAAATTCTTGTGTTAACTGAATTGTCGACATTTTGTGCCAAGATCCTTCGTCAGGACTGCAGTCTCCCTTGTGTCAGGGCACAAAAATATTAATAGAAATTTATTTTTTCCTGTGCACAAGTTTAAATGCACGGTATCTGAATGCACAGTAGATTTAAAATGTGGTGGATGAATTAATGGCACAAAAATGTCAGTGGACTTGATGTTCCCTTCGAGTTTTACAGCAAGAAAACATGTCCTTAATCCATTTTTCACTAGCTGTTCCTATGGACGTGTGGCAAATAAAACAAACCTTTAATCTTAAACAAGAAACTAATTATCTCCCAATTTAAGTCGTTGCTCTTTGCAGGAATCTGCTCTCTGTAAACTGGCTAGGGTGTTTCCTCATTACAACATGACAGTGTCACAGTGCAACGCTATTATAGCTTGGGGATTTTGGAGTTCAGAGTTCAATTCCAGTGCTGCTCTTTAAGGAGCATCTGTACATCCTCCCCATGGAACATGTGCGTTTTCTCTTAAGTGGTCCTTTTTCCTCCCACAGTCCAGAGATGTATCGGTAGATTAATTGGTCATTGTAAATTGTTCCATGATTAGGTTAGGATTAATTAGGTGGTTCCTGGGACAGCATAGCTCGAGGAGCTGAAAGGTCCTACTCCGTTCTGGTTAACTAAATAAATAAACACTACTAGAAATACTTCAATGGTTGTAATGATCTTTGGAACATCCGGGTTTGTAACAAGTGCTTCCTTTCTCTCTGAGAGGTAAATTGTAAATCAGAGTGCCAAGAACCTTTGGTGATAATAAGTAGGTCATTATTTGGGTGAAGATGTGCGGCTCTGTGCCTTGTTCTGTGTGTTTCTCTGGGATATCCCTTGCTCGACCTGAATGCATTTCCTTACCCGTGTGTTAGGTCATGAGTTATTTAACGAATGGTGTGTTGCCCACAGGATTCCGGTGGTAGCTTCTGCACAGTGGAATCTCAAGGTAGCCTTGGGATGTGACCCAGTTAGGGGTCAGTAAAGCAAGTTTGTTCTCATCCCCTGACAGGGCAAGTCTTGAAGAAGCAGCTATCCTGGGCCAAGGATGATGGGACATATTGCATGGTGCCTATAATTCATTATAGACTCAGGGAGGTTTCCAAAGGAAAAGAATCCAGGATTTTTTTTTAATATAAATTCTTTGTGTTGCATAGTGAGGTTGAGTCCGGATCGGTTGCTTGGAAATCCCAGTTGCAATGAGGAAAGCCAATTCATTTGGTCTGGAGATATCCCTACAATTGTATTACCTGCAGTAAACAGTGTAACTTTGGATTGTCTGCCATTCTGTTGTTCCCCTCTGGTTAAGGGTTTTTAACCAGCAGGAATACTGTTAGGGTTGCCACCTCTAACCAGTCTCGATCGCAGAGGGTCATGATCCCAGCACCTCTCTCTGGAGTATGCACATTCTCTCCGTGACTGCCTGGGATTTTTTTCTGGGTGCCACAGCTTCCTCTTACATCCAGGAGGCCGTTCAGCCTATTTAGTCAATGCCAGCTCTGAGAGTGTTCCCCCAGTCCTATTTCAAAGCGTAGAATATAGGACAAATAAACCCTTTGACCCTCGATGCTGTGCCACACTATATAATCCTATCCACGATCAATCTAATCCTTCCTTCCTACACAGCCATAGCCCTTCATTTTCCTACACTCATGAGCCTATCTCAGAGTCTCTTAAAAGCTCCTAATATATTTGACTCTATCCCCGCACCCAGCAGTGTTTTCCATACACTTAACACTTTCTGTATAAAAAGAAACCTGTCTCTGACATCTCCCCTATACTCTCCTCCAGTCACCTTAAAATGATGCCTCCTTGTATTAGCCATTCCTGCCCAAGGAGAAAAGGGGCCAGCTGTTCACTCTTTCCATTTATCATCTTGTACATCTGTTTTATGCTGTAAGTTTGACTGTGTTAAGATAGTCGTGGCACACATTTACAGTGGCACATTTCACTCCATCCACACAGTTCCCGCAGGACACTCTTCCAAATGGGGCTGATCTTTACCCTCATCAGACAATGAGACCCTAAGACATAGGAGCAGAATTAGACCATATGGACCATCGAGTTTGCCGCACCATTTCAACATGACTGATTTATTATCCCTCTCAATCCCATTCTCCTGCCTTCTCCCCATCACCTTTGACACCCTGACTAATCAAGAACTTAGCAACCTCTGCTGTAAGTATACCCAGTGATTAGGCCTCCATAGTTGTCTGTGGCAATGAATTCCACAAATTCACTACCCTTAGGCTAAAGAAATTCCTTCTGATTTCTGTCCTAAATTGACATCCCTCTATTCTGAGGCTGTCCTCTGGTCCTAGGCTCCCCCACCATAGGAAACATCCTCTCCACATCCACTCTGTCCAGGCCTATGAGACTTCCACCCAACCCCACCTCCCCTCATCCTTCTAAACTCCAGCAAGTATAGGCCAGGCCCAGAGCTATCAACAGCTCCTCACTAACCCTTTCATTCTCTGAAGCATTTCTGTGAACCTCCTCTGGGCCCTCTCCAATGCCAGCACATCTTTTCCTAAATAAGGAGGCCAAAACTGCTCACAATACTTCAAGTGCAATCTGACCATGCCTTATAAAGCCTCAGCATTACTTCCTTGCTTTTATATTCTGGTCCTATCAAAATGAATGCTCCCATTGCATTTGCCTTCCTTACCGTCAGCTTAACCTGTCAGATAACCTTGCAGCAATCCTGCACCAGGCCTCCCAAGACCCTTTGCATTCCGAGTTTTGAATTTTCTCCTCATTTAGAAAATAGCCTAAGCTTTATTCCTTCTCCCAAAGTGCATGACCATACAATTCCCCACACTTTTCCCATTCTCCCAATCTGTCTACGTCCATCTGTAGACTCCCTGCTTTCCTCAACACTACCTGCCCCTCCACCTATCTTTGTATCGTCCACAAACCTGGCCACAAAGCCATCAAACCCGCCATCCAAATCATAGATGTATAACGTGAAAAGAAGTGATCCCAACACAGACCCTGCAAAACACCACTAATCATCAGCAACCAACCAGAAAGGGCCCCTTTTATTCCTACTCTTTGCCAGTCACCCAATCCTCTATCGATGCTAGTATCTTTTCTGTAAAACCATGGGTTCTTATCCTGTTAAGCAGCCTCATCTGCACACCTTGTCAAAGGCCTTCTGAACATCCAGGTAAGCAACATCCACTGACACTCCTTTGGCTATCCTACTTGTTATTTCCTCAAGGAATTCCAGCAGATTAGTCAGGCCTTAAGGAAACCATACTGAATTTGACCTATTTTATCAGGGGCCCCCAACTACCCCAGAACCTCATCCTTAATAATGCACTTTTTTCCAGCATCTTCCTAATCACTGAGGTCAGACTAACCGGCCTATAATTTCCTTTCTTCTTCCTTCCCCTCCTCCTAAAAGTGGAACGATATTTCCAATTTTTCCAATCCTCCTACACCACTCCAGAACCTAGTGATTCTTGAAAGATCATTACTAATTCCTCCACAGTCTCTTCAGTCACCTCTTTCAGAACCCTGGGGTGTAGTTGCTCCTTGGAGTGGTACCTCAGCAGGAAATTGCTGCCTGTCCAGCTCTCAGGCGGGCAGGTTCTGGAGCACATAGCTGATCCAAAAACTCCCCCGCGGCTGACTGGGACCTGGACCCGATGATCAGATGGAGAAGTGGCAAACCTAGACAGCTCAATTGTTCTATCAAGCGACGGCTTATGTGTTTGGTATCGTCTGCTTTATATGGTCCATAATGTGACTGTGTACACTTTGATATCTCTGTATCTATATCTCTTAAGAAATATATATATCTATATACATAGCACCTCAAAGAGCACACAAACTATTCACCTTTGAACAGGTACTTGAATTTTGCATTTGCCAGCCTGAACCACTATGATATTGCTGTCGTTGTACTATGAAATATTCTGACAGGAATGCTTGTATTTTGAGGAAGTTGACTAAATGAATAAAAGCTGCCTTATACATGGTGGGTCTGTAAGAATCTAGCAATATATCAGTGTATTTTAATTTGAAGCAATGCTGCCCCAAAACAGGAAACACAAACTGCCTGTGCTTGTTGCTGATTTTGTTAGCAAGCACTGGGTGTTGTAGAAGATCCTCAGTAGGTAAAGCACTTTAAAAAAAAATAAATTGCTTCCTGTTGGTTTATTGGCGTAATGTGTGCATTTTTCTGCATGATTTCAAAGACAGCAGCTTGGACCTTCGCCCACACTTTGACTTTACAGAGAAAGAGAGGCCAGTACTCTTCTCCTCACAGCACAGGAGGGTGTTTATCGGAGAAGTTTAGAATCATAGAACGTAGCGCAAGGAAAGGCCCTTTGGCCCACAGTGTTGCTGCTGAAATGTTTAAAATGGGTAACTAAGCTAACCTCTCTTCTTGCACAATTTCTACATACTTCCATTTTCCAAACGCTTCTTAAAAGTCCCTAATATATCTGCCTCTACCACCATCCCAGGCACCCACCACTTTGTGTTTAAAAAAAATCTTGCCCCTCACATCCCCTTTAAAATTGCCCCCTCTCACCTTAAATGCATGCCCTCTGAAATTAGACATTTCATCCCTGGGAAAAGATATTGTCTGTCGGCTCTTATCTATGCCTCCCATAATCTTATAAACCTCTATCAGATCTCCCCTTAGTCTTTGCTGCTTTAGAGAAAACAACCCAAGTTTGTTCACATGCCCTCTAATTCTGAAACCATCCTGGTAAACTTCTGCACCCTCTCCAAATCCTCGCCATCCTTCCTATAACAGGGTGACCCCAACTATGTACAATACTCCAGGTGCAACCTAACTAGAGTTTTATAAAGCTGCAACATAACTTCCTGACTTTTGAACTCAATGCTTCAACTACTAAAGGCAAGCAGTGTGCCTTCTAAATCACGCTTTTAACCCGTTTAGCCACGTTCAAGGAGCTATGAACTTGGGCCCCGAGATCCCTCTGCTCATCAACACTGTTAAGGTTCTTGCCCTTAGCAGAGTACTATCTCTTTACATTTGACCTACCGAGGTGCAACTCTTAAACTCTTATCTGCCATTTCTTGGTCCATATCGGCAAATGATCTATGTCCTCTTTAATGAAGCGCTCGGACGGAGCACGGATTGGGATGCTGAACTGGCTGAAGAAAGGATCGAGTGTGAGGCGGAAACCAGTTTAAAATAATTTGTGAAAGATCTATGAGGAGGAGATCATCAGGAGTGAATTAACTGAAGACAATCGTAGACTTTGAAGTGGGGGTGGGTCAGATTTCCTCAGATCAGCACTAACGAGCCTGTCCTGAAGTTAAAGGATTGTGTGTGCGTCAGAGGGAGGATCGGGGCTTGTTGTGGTCTGTTTTATTGTGTTCTGTGCTGTTCTGCTAAGAATTGTGGGCATGCTACGTTGGTGCCAGACTGTGTGGTGACACTTGTGGGCTGCCTTCAGCACACCCTCAGGTACGTTGGTTGTTAATGCAAACAACACATTTCATTATGTTTCCATGTACACTTGATAAATAAATTTGAATCTTCACATCTATTGAGTTACAAAGTGAAAACGTATCTTTACTTTAGCGCAGGGATGTTTTCCTCCAACTTTATGACACCCTAGTCAGACTTGGCTGGGACACCTTGTGCTTTGTGGTCACCACACTATGGGAAGGATGAAAGAGGTGATACTGCTAGAGAGCGTGCAGTGCAGAATCACCAGCATGCTGCTGGGATGGACTGTTTCAGTAATAACCTATTTTCCCCGGAGCACAGACGGTTAAAATGTGACGTGATTGAGGTATACAAGAAGCATATTGATTAGGTAGACCTCATGAACCTTTCCCCTGTATCAGGTAGATGAAAGTAAAGGACTTAAAGATTGAGGGAAAGGAGGAAGAGATTTAAGAGGGGATCTGAGGGGGAGCTTTTTCACACAAGGGTGATGGGTACCCAAAACACACTTGCACAGAGAGTGGGGGAAGCATAGTTGCTAATAGTGGTTTAAAAAAGTCTAGAAGAACACTTGAATCACCCAGATACAGAAAGGGATGGGCCAAGTACTGGGAGATGGGATTAATGTGGGCAGGTGCTTGCTGGTAGGAGTGGATATAGTGGACCGTTTCTGTTCTCTATGACAAGTGAACCTTAAAGGTTAAATGATGATTTGATTGAGGTTCAGAGTTCAAGGTAAATTTATTATCAAAGTACATATACAGCATGTCACCATATACCACCCCGAGATTCATTTGCTTGTGTACACTTGCAGTAGAACAAAGAACTACAATAGAATCAATGAAAAACTACACACAAAGACTGACAAGCAACCAATGTGTAAAAGACAAACCGTAAATACAAAAAAAGTAGTAATAATAAATAACATACATATATACAACCTGAGTTGTAGAATCCTTGATAGTGAATCTATAGGTTGAGGAATCAGTGAAAGTTGAGGTGAGTGAAGTTATCCACACTGGTTCAGGACCTTCGTGGTTGATGGGGCAAATGAAGTTCTCCCCTCTGGTTCAGGAGCCTGATGGTTGAGGGGTAATAACCGTTCCCGAACCAGGCAGTGTGAGTGCTAAGACTCTTGTACCTTCTTCCTGATAGCAGCCGTAAGAAGAGAGCATGTCCTGGGAGGTGCAATCCATTATGATGAACGCTGTTTTCTTTGTGACAACACTCCGTGTAGATATGGTCAAAGGAGAGGAGGGCTTTTTCTGTGACGGAATGACCATAAGATATAGGAGCTGGATTAGGCCATTTGGCTCATCGAGTCCGGTCTGTCATTTCATCATGGCTGATCCAATTTTTCTCTCAGCCCCAATCTCCTGCCTTCTCTCTATATCCCTTCATGCCTTGACCAAGCAGGAACCTATCGACCTCTGCCTTAAATATACATAAGGACTTGGCCTCCACAGCTGCCTATGGCAAAGAATTCCACAGATTCACCACTCTCTGGCGAAAGAGATTTCTCCTCATCTCCATTCAAAAAGGATGCCCCCTCTACTCTGAGGCTGTGTCCTCTCCCACCACAGGAAACATCCTCTCCACATCCACTCTATCAAGGCCTTTCACCATTTGATAAGTTACAATGAGGTCACCCCTCCTTCTTCTGAATTCTAGTGAATACAGGTCTAGAACCATCAAACACTCTTCATGTGACAAGCCATTCAATACTGGAATCGTTTTTGTGAATCTCCTTTGAACCCTCTCCAGTTTCTTTCATCCTTTCATCCTTCTAAGGCGCCTAAAACTGCTCGCAATACTCCAAGTGAGGCTTCACCAGTGCTTTATAAAGTCTCAACATTACATCCTTGCTTTTATATTCTAGTCCTCTTGAAATGAATGCTAATACTGCATTTGCCTTCCGCACCACAGACTCAACCTGCAAATTAGCCTTTAGGGTATCCTGCACAAGGACTCCCAAATCCCTTTGCACCTCAGTTTTTTTGTATTTTCTCTCCATTTAGAAAATAGTTAGTCAATGCTTTAATTTCTTCTGCCGAAGCTCATGACCATACACTTCCTGACACTGTATTCCATCTGCCATTTCTTTACCCATTTGCCTAATCTGTCTGTCCTTCTGTAGCCTCTCTACCCACAGAAACTACCTGTCCCTCCACCTATCTTCATATCATCTGCAAACTTTGCAAAAAAGCCATCAATTCTGTCATCCAAATCATTGACATATAACGTGTCCAGATCCACCACTTCTTACAGTCTTTGTGGGGATTGGTTTTTCCATGCCAAGCTGTGATGCCCTATTGAAGTTTTCAAGAGAATAAGAGGAATGAACAAGGTAGGTGATTTTCTCTAGAAATTAATAGGACCTTCAGCCCATTGTGTCCATGTGGCCAAAAGTGGACTTCTTGGTTCTCCCTCCATCACTCTACAGGTTGCAGCTCTCCGAGTATCCATCCAGATAACTTTTGTACCTGCTGAAGGTTTCAACCTCCAGCCACCACAGTAAGTCCCACACCCCCACTTGAATCTACTCTTGTCTCCTTTGTTCTAATGAAATTAAGACTCAACTTCTCCAATCTCTCTCCAGAGCTATATACCTCCAGCCCTGCCAATATCTCTCTAATTTTCCTTACTTCCTCTGTAGTGCTTACAAATTTCCACTTTTTGTAGAGTCCAAATTAAAGCAGCCTTTTTAAAAGTGAAGTTAAGAAACCCCTTCCTCCATAGACATTCTCCCTTTCCCCCCTTCTCATTGGAAGCTTTAAAGCTCATACCACCAGGCTTGAGGACAGCATATGTTACAGCATAATTGTTCCTGGGAAATTTTTTTCTACAGAAGTGGTTTGCCATTGCCTTCTTCTGGGCAGTGTCTTTACAAGATGGTGCCCCCAGGCATTATCAATACTCTTCAGAGGTTGTCTGCCTGGCGTCAGTGGTCACATAACCAGGACTTGTGATATGCATCAGCTGCTCTTATGGCTTCAGGTGACCCTGATCGGGGGGCTAAGCAGGTGCTACAGCTCGCTCAAGGGTGACCTGCAGGCTAGCGGAGAGAAGGAGCACCTCCTTTGGTAGAGATGTGTCTCCACCTTGCCACCTAATCCACTGTTGTAAGACTATTGAGTGGTTCCTTAGTATGATAGGATGAAATTTTGACCTCACTGTCTACCTCATCATAGCCCTTGTACCTTACTATCTGCCTGCAATGCACTTTCTCTGTAACCGTAACACTTTATTCTGCCTGAGATGTTAACAGTAGTTTCTGATGGACTCTAAATCATGACCTCTGGGGGCTTTGCAATTGCTGGCATGGTGGGGGGGGGGGTTGATGCTTTTGCTGGAGCTAGTGGGGGAAGGAGGAGGATTGTTGCATTTGCCGATGCTTGTGCGTGGGAGGGGGGAGGAGGGCTTTGGGGTTCTAATGTTTTCTGTTATTTATTTGGATATTTTTTTCTCTCTGTTTCATGGATGTTTGCAAAGAGTAAGAATTTCAGGCTGTATACTGTATACATTCTCTGATATTAAGTGGAACCGATATGTTACCACCTTTCCCTTGAACGACCTCAGTACAATGATGTGGTGAAATGATCTGTCTGGATGCACGCAAAGCAAAGTTTTTCCACTGGACCTCAGTACATTATTTGTCACATGTACATCGAAACTTGACACTTAACCACTACACAGGTCATGAGGGACCACCTGAGAAGACATTTCCAAGGTATGTCAGGTGCAATGTGTCCTTTGGACGTCCTAATGGTGTGAAATGCACCAAAATAAGCAAACTTACTTTTCAGCATTCTGAGAGTTTAAATGTTCAAAGGGAAATTAAACAAAAAAAACACTGCCTTGTAAAATTATCCCGGAATTATTTAAGGAACAATTGGATCATGCCATTGGATGCTGTGATGTACCAGAGGGTGTTCCTTATCTGTGCTTGTGTTATACACAAAATCAAAGCTAAATTAAAATAAACATACTGTGAAATATGTAGGAATATGAAAAACAACATGTCCATTGCTGTGGTTTACAAATCAAATTCAAGACTTAACAGACTAAACAGTTACTCATGCTCTACTTATGAAACATTAACAATCATACATGCTACTTCTATATTGTATATCCTATTTATTGGCATGTAATTAACTCGATCTTTAATTCTTGGACACTCATTAAATGTATATAAGTTTGCTGTAGGGGAAAAAGGCCAGTCTGCCCTTCTTGTGATAGCCCTGAAAAAAATTCCAATTAAAGATTAGCTTTATTTTTTTGTCACATATACATTGAAACATACAGTGAAATGTGTCATTTGTGTCAAATCAAGTCAAATCAGTGAGATGTGTGCTGGGGCAGCCCGCAAGTGGCACCGTGATTCTGGCACCAACATAGCATGCCCACAACTTACTAACCCTAATGCATATATCTCTGGAACGTGGGAGGGAATCTGGAGAACCCGGAGGAAAGCCATGAGGTCACGGGAAGAATGTACAAACTCCTTACAGACAACGTCGGGAATCAGAGCCCACTGGTGCTGTGAGGTGACTGCACTAACCTCTCTGCTGCCGTGCCACCCACTCACCCCAATACCATTTCCCCAACGTGCTAGCTCTCAGGAACATTAGAGATTCTGCAGGTGCTGGAAATCCAGAGCAACACACACACACACACACACAAAATGCTGGAGGTACCCAGCAGGCCAGGTGGCATCCATAGAAATGAATAAACAGTCGATGTTTTGGGCCGGCACCCTTCATCGAGATCAACTTTCAGGTGTTCATCTTTCAGGGCTACATCAATACTGCAGTGTTTAAGGTGCTGGATTTGTAACCCAAAGGCTTGTACTGGAAATCCAGATACCCAAGGTCAGTCCCCACCATTATATCTGTGGAATTCAATGATCAGGCTGATAATTGGGAATTACATAAAAGTAGGCTTAGTAGTGGTTCAGCAGGCAGTGCGGCTGCCTCACAACCCCTACCCTGAAATGTCCATATGGGTGCCGATTGACCAGCGGGTTGTCTCTCACTCCAACCTCCAGCATCAGCAGGCTTTCGGGTCTCCTGGAGGTTTGGCCCTGAGCTGGGGTGCTGTGTGTAGTGGGAGTCAGAAATATTCCCTGTCAGGCATCAGTGGCATGACCTGAAGATTGTTGGGGCATGGATGTTGTCCTGGACCCACAGGTAGACTGGAAAACAGTTACTTTCCCCAAGCAGTAAGGCTGATCAACACCTCCACCTACTAACTCACCCCTCCACATGCCCAACCACCACCACTTTATCATTTCCTGTCAGTCACCTTATGTGCAGACACTCCTGTGTCTAGTGTCACTTTATGGACATACAATCAGTCCATGTATATCAGCTAAAGTATGTATTTATATTTATTGTGTTTTATTATTGTGTAACTTATTGTATTTTTTATACTCCATCAGATCCAGAGTAACAATTATTTCATTCTCCTTTACTCTTGAATTTAAATCTTGAATCTTGAAAATACAAATTAAAGGATTATATTAAAACTCTGTCTGTTTCTCTGTTGTCTGCTATGTGTCCCTAGCTACCTAGTTGAGTCTTAAACAAAGACAAAATGGTGGAAGAACTCTATAGGTCAGGCAGCCTCTGTGGAGAGAGAAACAAAGTTACATAGAACATAAAACAATAAAGGACAGTACAGGTCCTTTGGCCCACCGTGTTATTCCAACCCTTTATCTACTCCTATATCATTCCTTCCATATATCCCTCCATTGTTCTATCATCCATGTGCCTAAGAGTCTCAGAAATGTCCCTAACATATCTGCCTCTACCAGCACCCCAACAGCACATTCCACACACCCACCACTCTCTGTGTAGAAAACCTACCCTTTATATTTTCCACGAAACACTCCTTATATTAACCATTTTCTGGGAAAAGATCTCTGGCTGTCCACTCTATCTTTGCCTCTTACCATCTTGTACACCTCTATCAAGTCACCTCTCATCCTCCTTCACTTGAAAGAGAAAAACCCTAGCTCACTCAACCTATCCTCATAAGACACACTCTCTAATCCAGGCAGAATCCTGGTACATCTCCTCTGCTCCCTGCCAAAAGCCTCCACATCCTTCCTATAATGAGGCGACTCGAATTGAATACAATATTTCAAGTGTGGTCTAACTAAGGTTTTATAGAGTTGCAACATTATCTTGCAGCTCATAAACTTAATCCCCCGACTAATGAAGGCCAACACATTATACGTCTTCAAACAACCCAGTCAACTTGCACAGCAACTTTGAGGAATCTAAGGATGTGGTCCCAAGATCTCTCTGTTCCTTCATATGGTTAAGAACCCTGCCATTAACCCTGACTTTTGCCTTTACATTCTACTTTCCAAACTGAATCTTTTCACACTTTTCCGGATTGAACTTCATCTGCCACACCGCAGCCCAGCTCTGCATCTTATCAATTTCCCTTTTAACCTATGACAACCTTCTAACTATCCACAACACCACCAACCTTTGTGTCATCTGCTGACTGGCTAATCCACTCTTCCACTTCCTCACCCAAGTCATTTATAAAAATCACAAAGAGCAAGGTCTCAGACAGATCTCTGTGGAACACCACTAGTCACTGACCACCAGGCAGAATATACACCATCTACTACCACCTTCTGCATTCTGTGGGAAGCCAATTCTGAATCCACTAACCATGTTTCCCTGGATTCCATTTCTCCTGACTTTCATGGAGAACCTTGTGAAATATTTTTCTAAAATCCATATACACAACATCTACAGCTCTGCCTTCATCAATGTGCTTTGACACTTCCTCAAAGAATTTATTTGGGCTTGTGAGGCAAGACCTGCCCCTCAAAAGCCATGTTGACTATCACTAATCAGACTATGATTCTCCAAACTCTTCTATCACATCCTTCCTCAGCCTTGGACACTCCAGAAAAAAAAAGTCCAATTTTGTCTTAACCTCTCCTTTAGCTCATACCCTCTAATCCAGGCAGCTTTACAAAGCCTCCATATCTATCCTGACAATGCGCCGGAGGAACTCAGCAGGTTAGGCAGCATCCAGAAACGATCAGTCAATATTTCGGGCCGGAACCCTTCATCAGGACTGAAAAGGGAAGGGGCATAGGCCCTATAAAGAAGGTGGGGGAGGGTGGGAAGCTTTGACCCCAGCATCTGCAGAGCATTTTGTGTTTGCATATCTATCCTGTGTGTTCATCCATCGTCAACGTCGATGACCTCGACACCATTATGATGTCGAGACTAGCGCATGATTTGGATTTAAGTGAGGCAGAGTTGTGCACCGTCAGCCTCACTCTCTCTTCCCAATTCCCATCTGGATCCAGTGGCAAGACAGAGTCGAGACGGCTGGAGATGGGACTGGGCGCAGTGGATGACCAGGACGTCTTCTGTGTCTTGTCCTGCTCTACACGTTCCACGACGCTTGCAGAGACCGCCTTCTCGACCATTGGACCTTCCATTGGTCTCATCCGCTCAATCCGCTGGAGTCTGTAAATCTATCCTACAAAATGCACGCAATATCATAAATAAACTATTTTTAAGAAAACAGTTAAAACAAACACTTGGTGGCCACTTTATTAGGTACCTCCTGGTTGTTTTCTTGGGTGATGGTATCTGGGGTGGGGGTGGGTAGTGAGGGGGTCAGAGCCGCAGAGTTATAGAAAAGTACAGCACAGAAACAGGCCCTTCGATCCATCCAATCCATGCTGAACCATTACAGAGGTCATGAGAAGCACTGATAAGGTGAGGCGGTCAGGACACGTGGTGGTAGAAATGGAGGCGAGGAATGCAGATGCAAGTTCAGTGGGGCAGGAGCGAGCAGAAACAATGGGCCTACCTGGACAACAGTCAGGCTTGTGGATCATGGGTAGGAGGTAGAAATGAGCAGTGCAGTGTAAGGGGGCCAGTAGCAGTGCATGGGTGGATAGAATCAATTTCCCAGGGGACAAATATCAAACATGGGACAATATAGCCTTGAAGTGAGAGGGGAAAATTTAAACGAGGTGTGCAGGAGAGATTTGTTTTTTTGCGTAGAGTTGTGGGTGCGTGAAATGGGCTGCTGGGTGTAGTAGTGGAAGCAGACATACCAGTGGCATTTCAGAGGTTGTTGGACAGATCACACGAATAAGCAGGAAATGCTGGGGTATCAATCATGTGCAGGCAGAAGAGATTTAGGGTAATTTCAAAATACTTCATGCTTCGAAGTAAAGTTATTGTCAAATTACATATATTTTACCATATATGTAAATAAGGTTGAAAGAGTACAGAGGAAATTTACAGGATGTTGGCAGGACTGGAGGATCTGAGTTATAAGAAAACATTGAATAGGTTAGAACTTTATTTCTTAGAATGTAGAAGATTGAGAGGAGGTTTCGTAGAGGTCTATGTTATGAGGGGTATAGATAGGGTAAACGCAAGTAGATTTCTTCCTCTGAAGTTGGGTGGGACTACAACCAGAGGTCATGGGTTAAGGGTGAAAGGTGCAAAGTTTAAGGGGAACATGAGGGAAACTTTTCACTCAGAGGCTCGTAACAGTGTGGAACGAGCTGCCAGCGCAAGTGGTGCATGCGAACGTGCTTTCAATGTTTAATAGATAGGTATATGGACAGTAGCGGTATGGAGGGCAATGGTCCCCATGCAGGCTGATGGGAGTAGGCAGTTTAAGTGTTTTGGCATGGACTAGATGGGCTGAAGGGCCTGTTACTGTGCTGTACTTTTCTATGACTCTATATACTACCGTGGGATTCATCTTCTTGCAGGCATTTAGAGGAACAATAAATACAAGAGAACGTTATGAAATATCTACATAAACAAAGAAAACAAATACCAAAGTGTAAAAGAAGACAGCCTGTGCAAATAAAAGTAACGCTGAGAACGCGAGTTGTAAAGAGTCCTTGAAAGTGAGTCTGTAGGTCAAAGAATCAGTTCAGAGTAATCCACGCTGATTAAGAAGCCTGATTTTTGTCGGGAGTAACTGCTCCTGAACCTGGTGGTGTGGGACTTAAAACTTCTGTACCTCCTGCTCGATGGAAGAAGTGAGAAGAGAGCATAGCCTGGATGGTGGGGTGTTTGATGATGGACGCTGCTTTCTTGTGGCAGCGCTCCATGTAAATGTACCCAGCGGTGGGGAGGGTTTTGCCTGTGATGGACTGGGCTGTATCTACCACTTTGTGTCCTCTGTTCTGTTCCTGGGCATTGGTGTTTCCATACCAGGCAGTGGTGCAACCAGTTAGGATACTCTGCACCACACATCTATAGAAGTTCTTCAAAGCTTTTGGTGACTCCCAAATCTATGCAAACCTCTAAGAAAGTAGAGGCACTATCGTTCCTTCTTAGCGACGACATTGTGATGACTGTGATTTGGCATTGTGCTTGGCACAGACGCAGTAATTTGAGAGGCTTGATCTTGAGCTGTGCTGTTGTATATTCTATTTATGGCATTAACGGGAAAGAGCAGGGATTAATTTTAAAGCATCTGGACTTCTTCAAGAAGCTGTCATAAGGAGAATGGAGGGAATATCTTGGTAGACCATGAGACAGAGCTTGATGTGCAAAGAGCTGAGACATTGGTCGGACAGCATCTGGAGTGTTGCGAGCAGTTTAGGACTCCTTATTTAAGTAAGGATGTGCTAGTACTGGAGAGAGTCCAGGAAAGGTTCATGCGAATGATCCTGGGAATGAAAGGGTTAAAGTACGAGGAGCATTTGATGGCTCAGGGTCTGTGCTCGCTGGAGTTTTGAAGAATGAGGGAGGGATCTCACAGAAACCTTTTGAATATTGAAAGGTTGAGACAGAGTGGACGTGGAGAAGATGTTTCCTGTAGTGGGAGAGTCTCGGACTCAATTGCACAGCCTCAGAATACAAGGACGTCCCTTTAGAACAGAAATGAGGAGGAATTTCTTTTGCCAGAGGGTGGTGATTCTGTGGAATTCGTTGTCCCTGATGGCTGTGGGAGCCAAGTCTTTGGGCATATTTAAAGTAGAGGTTGACAGGTTCTTATTAGAAAGAGTGTCAAAGGTCATGGCAGAAAGCGGGAAAGTGGGGTTGAGAGGGATAATAAATCAGCCATGATCAAATGGTGGAACAGACTCGAAGGGCCAAATGGCCTGATTCAGCTCCTAGATCTTATAGTCTTCTCGTCTTATATTACTGCTGCAACCATCCTGCCGATGGTATCACAGCATTATTCTGACTGATCCAGACTGGCTTGACTGCCCATTAATTAAAATCATATAAATGTTTACTTACCCAGAATTCTGCTTCAGTTTCAGCCGAGATGTTTTCACAGCAAAAATCACCAGCATTCAGAGTGTGTAGAACAATTTGTCTGCCATTGCCAAGTCCCCAAACTGTCTGTAACACATCTGCACACTTCCACTACACCAGAGCTCCCAACCTAACACTACGCCGGGTCCTCCACGGGACAGGTGAGGGACCAAGGTGATGCCAGCATTACTGCAAATTACACATAGAGAATGCAACACACACAAAATGAACTCAGCAGGCCTGGCAGCAGCTATGGAGGGGAATAAACAGACTCAAAGAGGATGGATAGTTACCTTATTTATTAATGTCATGGGATCCTTGCAGGTAGGTTTGCTGGCATGGTTCAGGAGGGTTTAAGCTAATTTGCAAGGGGGATGGGACCCGGAGCGATAGAGCAGTGAAAGAAGTGCATGGAGTAAAGCCAGATCTAACATACAGAGAGGCTTTGAGGAAAGAGAAGCAGAATAAACAGTGTAAAGGTAGGAAGGTAGAAGGGCTAAAGTGTGTGTATTTCAATGCAAGAAGAATCAGGAACAAAGGTGATGAACTGAGAGCATGGATACATGCATGGAATTATGATATAGTGGCCATTACAGAGACTTGGCTGGCACCAGGGCAGGAATGGATTCTCAATATTCCTGGATTTCAGTGCTTTAAAAGGGATAGAGAGGGGGGAAAAGGGGAGGAGGGGTGGCATTACTGGTCAGGGATACTATTACAGCTACAGAAAGGGTGGGTAATGTAGCAGGATCCTCTTTTGAGTCAGTATGGGTGGAAGTCAGGAACAGGAAGGAAGCAGTTACTCTATTGGTAGTATTCTATAGGCCCCCTGGCAGCAGCAGAGATACCAAGGAGCAGATTGGGAGGCAGATTTTGGAAAGGTGCAAAAATAACAGGGCTGTTATCATGGGTGACTTTAACTTCCCTAATATTGACTGGCACCTGATTAGTTCCAAGGTTTCGGACGGGGCAGAGTTTGTTAAGTGTGTCCAGGATGGATTCCTGTCACAGTATGTGGACAGGCTGACCAGGGGGAATGCCATACTAGATCTAGTACTAGGTAATGAACCGGGTCAGGTCACAGATCTCTCAGTGGGTGAGCATCTGGGGGACAGTGACCACCGTTCCCTGGTCTTCAGCATTATCATGGAAAAGGATAGAATCAGAGAGGACAGAAAAATTTTTAACTGGGGAAGGGCAAATTATGAGGCTATAAGGCTAGAACTTGCGGGTGTGAATTGGGATGATGTTTTTTGCAGGGAAATGTACCATGGACATGTGGTTGATGTTTAGAGATCTCTTGCGAGATGTAAGGGATAAATTTGTCCTGGTGAGGAAGATAAAGAATGGTAGGGTGAAGGAACCATGGGTGACAAGTGAGGTAGAAAATCTAGTCAGGTGGAAGAAGGCAGCATACATGAGGTTTAGGAAGCAAGGATCAGATGAGTCTATTGAGGAGTATAGGGTTGCAAGAAAGGAGCTTAAGAAGGGGCTGAGAAGAGCAAGAAGGGGGCATGAGAAGGCCTTGATGAGTAGGCAAAGGGAAAACCCCAAGGCATTCCTCAATTATGTGAAGAACAAAAGGATGACAGGAGTGAAGGTAGGATCGATTAGAGATAAAGGTGGGAAGATGTGCCTGGAGGCTGTGGAAGTGAGCGAGGTCCTCAATGAATACTCCTCTTCGGTATTCACTAATGAGAGGGAACTTGATGACAGTGAGGACAATATGAGTGAGGTTGATGTTCTGGAGCATGTTGATATTAAGGGAGAGGAGGTGTTGGAGTTGTTAAAATACATTAGGACAGATAAGTCCCCGGGGCCTGATGAAATATTCCCCAGGCTGCTCCACGAGGCGAGAGAAGAGATTGCTGAGCCTCTGGCTAGGATCTTTATGACCTCGTTGTCCACGGGAATGGTACTGGAGGATTGGAGGGAGGCGAATGTTGTTCCCTTGTTCAAAAAAAGTAGTAGGGATAGTCCGGGTAATTATCGACCAGTGAGCCTTACGTCTGTGGTGGGAAAGCTATTGGAAAAGATTCTTAGAGATAGGATCTATGGGCATTTAGAGAATCATGGTCTGATCAGGGACAGTCAGCGTGGCTTTGTGAAGGGTAGATCGTGTTTAACAAGCCTGATAGAGTTCTTTGAGGAGGTGACCAGGCATATAGATGAGGGTAGTGCAGTGGATGTGATCTATATGGATTTTAGTAAGGCATTTGACGAGGTTCCACACGGTAGGCTTATTCAGAAAGTCAGAAGGCATGGGATCCAGGGAAGTTTGGCCAGGTGGATTCAGAATTGGCTTGCCTGCAGAAGACAGAGGGTCGTGGTGGAGGGAGTACATTTGGATTGGAGGGTTGTGACTAGTGGTGTCCCACAAGGATCTGTTCCGGGACCTCTACTTTTCGTGTTTTTTATTAACAGATGTAGGGGTAGAAGGGTGGGTTGGCAAGGTTGCAGATGACACAAAGGTTGGTGGTGTTGTAGATAGTGTAAAGGATTGTTGAAGATTGCAGAGAGACATTGATAGGTTGCAGAAGTGGGCTGAGAAGTGGCAGATGGAGTTCAACCCGGAGAAGTGTGAGGTGGTACACTTTGGAAGGACAAACTCCAAGGCAGAGTACAAAGTAAATGGCAGGATACTTGGTAGTGTAGAGGAGCAGGGGGGTCTGGGGGTACATGTCCACAGATCCCTGAAAGTTGCCTCACAGGTAGATAGGATAGTTAAGAAAGCTTATGGGGTGTTTGCTTTCATAAGTCAAGGGAGAGAGTTTAAGAGTCGCGATGTAATGATGCAGCTCTATAAAACCCTGGTTAGGCCACACTTGGGGTACTCTGTCCAGTTCTGGTCGCCTCACTATAGGAAGGATGTGGAAGCATTGGAAAGGGTACAGAGGAGATTTACCAGGATGCTGCCTGGTTTAGAGAGTATGGATTATGATCAGAGATTAAGGGAGCTAGGGCTTTCCTCTTTGGAGAGAAGGAGCATGAGAGGAGACATGATAGAGGTGTACAAGATAATAAAAGGAATAGTTAGAGTGGATAGCCAGCGCCTCTTCCCCAGGGCACCACTGCTCAATACAAGAGGACATGGCTTTAAGGTAAGGGGTGGGAAGTTCAAGGGGGATATTAGAGGAAGGTTTTTTACTCAGAGAGTGGTTGGTGTGTGGAATACACTGCCTGAGTTAGTGGTGGAGGCAGATACACTAGTGAAGTTTAAGAGACTACTGGACAGGTATATGGAGGAATTTAAGGTGGTGGGTTATATGAGAGGCAGGGTTTGAGGGTCGGCACAACAATGTGGGCTGAAGGGCCTGTACTGTGCTGTACTATTCTGTGTTCTATGTTCTATCCCAAAGTGCTTTACAGGCAATCAGGTGGTCACAATTATCATGAGGCAAAATTCCACTCAGCAAGCTCACAGAGAGAGTGCAGGTGGGGAAGCGGATAGAGAGAGAGAGAGAGAGAGAGAGAGACAGAGAGAAAGAAAAATAAAGAAATAGATAGATTGATAGAAGCTGACTACTGACTTAACCATGTCCAAGAAGTTGAACCTCCAAAGGTGTAGATTTGGGTTAAAGTTGAGCTTCAGAACAGACACCAGAAGTGAACCCATCTGCTGAGAATTTCTTCATTGAGTTATATTCAAAGGGGCAGGCAGTGTTTCTGGTAACACCTGTGGTAAGGTACGCAGCTGCTGAAAGCCTAGTGAAATCTTTTTAAATCAGCAGGGGGTCTTTGAGAGGAGAGTCTGTGGCTATCTTGCACATAATGAGCACCTTCAGTGATGGTCCAGTTGCTGCCTGTCTTGGCTTTGGCTTTGGCTTGTAGGAAGTGATGTGATTTCACGTCTGGGATTGATTCCAACGAGTAAGCCGTGGATCACCATAACGCTGCACCCCACCTAGCAGTAGGAATGTACTGAAGGCTTGAGAAGGTCAGTCCCTGAAGGAAGTGCACTTTGCCCAGACACACTCTGCATGCTGTACATATTGCCAGCACAGTGCAGAGCCAAACTGCCCAACGCATCACTGGCACCAGCCTACCCACCTTCAAGCATATATGTACAGAAAGGTGCCAGAATACAGCCAGTAGCATCATGAAGGATCACACCCACCCTGCTCATGGACTGTTTGACCCACTCCCAATGGGAGAAGGCTACATAGCAACCCCACCGGGACCACCAGACTCAAAAACACTATCTTTCCCCAAGCAGTAAGGCTGATCAACACCTCCACCCACTAACCCAACCACCACTACTTTATCATTTCCTGTCACAGTCACCTTATGTACAGTTACTCCTGTGCCTAGCCTCACTTTATGGACATACAATTAAACTGAGTAGATAAGCTATCTTACATATTTATGTTTATTGTTTTTAATTATTGTGTTGTTCTTTATTTTATTGAGGGTTTTTTGTGCTGTATTGGATCTGGGGTAAGAATGATTTTGTTCTCCTTTACACTTGTGTACTGGAAATGGCATTAATCAATCTTGAGTATTAACGTTGCCAATTACTTAAAGTTCCCTCTTGCTGCCATCGGTTGTTTGTGCTTATTGATTGAGTTGAGTTTCAGTTCAAGTTTAATTGTCATTCGGCCATAAACATATATACAGCTAAATGGAACGTTGTTTCTCTGGGGCCAAGGCGTAAAACACAGTACATACAGTCAGACAGAGTACGTATAGTTACAATAGCAGTACAATGCAATGCATAATTTAGACCATAAGAGACAGGAGCAGAATTGGACCATTTGGCCCATCGAGTCTGTCCTGCCATTCAATCATGCCTGATCTATTTTTCCCTCCTCAGCCCCACTCCCCGGCCTTCTCCCTGTAACCTTTACGCCATGGCCTATCAATCTCTGCCTTAAATACACCCAATGACCTGACCTCCACAGCTGCCTGTGGTAACAAATTCCACTAATTCACCACCCTCTGGCTAAAGAAATTTCTCCACATCTCTATTTTAAATGGATGCCCCTCTATCCTGAGGCTGTGCCCTCTTGTTCTAGATTTCCCCACCATGGGAAACATCCTCTCCACATCTGCTCTGTCTAGGCCTTTCAACATCCGAAAGATTTCAAGGAGATGCCCCCTCATCCTTCTAAATTCCAATAAGTACAGGCCCAGAGCCATCAAGCATTCCTCATAAGACAACCCTTTCATTCCTGGAATCATCCTTGTGAACCTCCTCTGAACCCTCTCCAATGCCAGCACATCTTTTTAAGATAAGGAGCCTAAAACTGTTTATACTACTCAAGGTGAGGCCTCACCAGTGCCTTATAAAGCCTCTGCATCACATCCATGCTCTAACATTCTAGACCTCTTGAAATGCATTTTAACATTACATTTGCCTTCCTCACCACCGGCTCAACCTGCAAGTTAACCTTTAGAGTGTTCTTCACAAGGACTACCAAGTCCCTTTGCAACTCAAATTTTTGGATTTTCCCCCTGTTTAGATTTCTTCTACCAAAGTGCATGACCATGCATTTTTCCAACTTTGTATTTCATCTTCTTGCCCGTTCTCCTAATCTGTCTACGTCCTTCTGCAGCCTACCTGTTTCCTCAGCACTACCTACCCCTCCACCAATCTTCGTATCATCTGCAAACTTGGCAACAAAGCCATCTATTCCATCATCTAAATCATTGATATACAGCATAAAGAGAAGCAGTCCCAACAATTTAAAAACACTATATCCTACAATAAGTTATGTATAAAAAAAGAATCATGCAAAATGGCAGCAAAATAATCGATAGTGTTTTTGTGGGTTTATGGATGGTTCAGAAACCTGATGCTGGAGGAGAGGAGAAGAAGCCGTTCGTAGACTGCAGGTCTTCAGGCTCCTGTACCTCCTCTCTGATGGTATAGTGAGAAGAGGGCATGTCCTGCATGGGGATTGTCATTGATGGTGGATGCCACCTTCTGGAGGCATTACTCTTTGAAGGTGTCCTCGATGGTGGTGAGGCTAATGTCCCTGATGGAGCTGGCTGAGATTCCCACTTTCTGCAGCTTTTTCTGATCCTGTGCTTTGGCGCCTCCATACCGGACGGTGCTGCAACCAATTAGAATGCTCTCCACCGCAGATCTGTAGAAATTTGCAGAGTCCGGTGACAAACCAAATCTCCTCAAACTCCTAATGAAATATAGCCGCTGGACTGCCTTCTTTGTAACTGTATCAATATGTTGGGCCCAGGATAGATTTTCGGAGACGTTAATATCCTGAAGCTTAAAGCTGCTTACCCAAATCTACAATCTCTGCTCCAGGAAGGAGAGAATAAGAGTGACATGGGAACACCACTACCTGTAGTTCCCCCTTCAATCATCAGTGCTGAGTTCCTCCAGCATATTGTGTGTTGTATCCAGATTCCAGCATACGCAGCCTCTTGTGTCTATGAACCACAGTAGTGTAGCAGTTAGTGCGGCACTATTTCATCTCGGGGTGTCAGAGTTCAGAGTTCAGTTCTGGTGTCACCTGTAAGGAGTCTGTGGAATGTGTGGGTCTCCTCCGGGTGCTCCAGTTTCCGCCCACAGCTCAAAGACATACCAGTTAATTGGTCAATGTACATTGTCCTCTGATTAGGCTAGGGTTAAATCAAGGGTTGCGGGGGGCACCCAGAGCTTGAAGGGTCAGAAGAGCCTGTTCCATGCTTTATCTCAATAAATAAATCACTACAGATAAACTCCATAACCATGTTGCACTCAAGTGAACTTTTTTGTTCTCATTTTTGTTCTATTTTTGTTCAATTTTCTTTCAAGAGAATCTGTATAAAATTGATATATAATTTATGTTTTCTTGTGAATTCATGTGCCTGTGATGCTGCTGCAGGTAAGTTTTTCATCGCACCTGTACAGTCAAGTACTTGTTCATATGACAGTAAACTTCACTTTGACTTGGACTATTAAAGTTCAAAGTAAATTAATTATCAAAGTCGGTAATGCTGCATGTTACCATATATCAACGGGAATTCATGCTCTTACAGGCATAAAGAAATAAATTAGTGTTTATGAGCAGCAGAGACTGACAAACAACCAGTGTGCAAAAGGAGTGAAATTGTGAAAATAATAAAATAAGAGAACATGAGTTGTAAAGAATCCTTCAGAGAGAGTCTGTGGATCGTAGAATCAGTTCAGAGTTGTGGAGAGTTAAGTTATCAACACTGGTTCTCCTAAAGGGTGACTTATCTCACTAAAGAGAGGCTACAGAAGGACTTCAACAGATTAGAAAAATGGGCACAGAAGTGGCAGATGGAATACAGTGTCGGGAAGTGTATGGTCATGCACTTTGGTAGGAAAAGTAAAAGGACAGACTATTTTCTAAATGGAGAGAAAATTCAAAAATCTGAGGTGCAAAGGAACTTGGTAGTCCTTGTACAGGATTCCTTAAAGATTAATTTGCAGGAGGAGTCAGTGGTGAGGAAGGCAAGTGTGATGTTAGCATTGATTTCAAGAGGACTAGAATATAAAAGCAACCATGTAATGTTGAGGTTCTGTAAAGCACTGGTGAGGCCTCACTTGGAGTATTGTGAGAGGTTTTGAACCCCTCCTGACATTGGAGAGGGTTCAAAGGAGGTTCACAAAAACGATTCTGGGATTGAAGGGCTTGTCATATGAAAAGTGTTTGATGGTTCTGAGTCAATACTCACTAGAATTCAGAAGAATCAGGGGTGGCCTCATTGAAACCTATCGGATGTTGAAAGACCTTGATAGAGTGGATGTAGAGAGCACACTTCCTATGGTGGGAGAGTCTAAGACTAGAGGACACAGCCTTAGAATAGAGGCGTCTTTTTAGAATGAAGATGAGGAGGAATTTCTTTAGCCAGAGAGTGGTGAATCTGTGGAATTCTTTGGCCATAGGCATCTGTGGAAGCCAAGTCATTGGATATATTTAAAACAGAAGTTGGTATATTTTTGATTAGTTGGGGCATGAAGGGTTATGAGGAGAAGCCAGGAGATTGGGGCGGAGAGTGAAATAGATCAGCCATGATGAAATAGTGGAGCAGGCTCAATGGCCAACTGCTCCTATACCTTATGGTCTTATAGTCTTATTCTCTGCTAATTACAAGGCAAGGGAGTCATATGAATCTCCACTCAAGATACTTGATACCAACTATGGCACAATTGGTTTCCAGTTTACGACCTAAAATGTTAATTCTCACACCACTAGGTTCAAGAACTTCCCTTCAACCATTCAGTTCGTGCACCAACATGCAGAACCCACATCAATGCAATTTATCAACACCAAACTGGGTGGCACGGCAGCATAGTGGTTAACAAAATGCCTTACAGTACAGGCAACCCGGGTTCAATTCCTGCCACTGCCTGTAAGGAGTTTGTACATTCTGCCCGTGACCGCGTGGGTTTCTTCCAATTGCTCCGGTTTCCTCCCACAGTCCAAAAACATACTGGCTGGTAGGCTAATTGATCATTGTAAATTGTACTGTGACCAGGCTGAGGTCAAAACGGGGGATTGCTAGGCAGCGTGGTCCAAAAGGCTGGAAGGGCCTATTCTGCGCTGTACCGCAATAAATCATAAATAAATAAACTATAACAACTTTTCACTAAAATTGACTTTTTGTGTTGTAATTGTTTTCTTGTAAAAGTGGTGTATAAGTTATGTTTTTCTCATGAATACTGTTTATAAGAACCTATGTGCCTGTGATGGTGTTACAATTAAGTTTTTCATTGCACCTGTCCATACAATGTACGTATGCGTATCACAATAAAGTTGAATTTGACCTTGACTTTTAAGAGGAAATATTGGACAGGCTGGGGCCATTTTCTTTGTCACAGAGGAGGCAGAGTGGAGATAGAACAATGGTGCATAAAATTATGAGGAATATTGCTATAATCAACAGAAAGGACCCATTTCCCTTATTAGAGGGGGTCAAAATAAAGATTAGCTTTATTTGTCATATATAGAAGTCCCAACAAGAGAGTGTGAAATACTCGATCTGCTATTAGAGAATGAGGGCAGGCAGATGACAGAAGTTTCTGTCGAGGAACACTTTGCATCTGGTGATCACAATGCCATTAGTTTCAAAGTAAATATGCAAAAAGATGGGTCTGGTCCACGGGCTGAGATTCTGAATTGGAGAAAGGCCAATTTTGATGGTATCAGAAAGGATCTGCCAAGTCTGACAGGGTGTTTTCTGGCAAAGGTGTACTTGGTAAGTGGGAAACCTTCAAAAGTAAAATTTTGAGATCTCAAAGCTTGTATGTGCCTATCAGAATAAAAGGTAATGATAATGAGCTTAGGGAATCTTGGTTTTCAAGAGATACTGAGGCCCTAGTTAAGAAAAAAAATGAAGGTACAGATATAAGCAGGTAGGAACAAATGAAGATTTTACGGAGTATAAGAAATGCAAGAAAACACTTAAGAAATAAATCAGGAGGACTAAAAGAAGGGATGAGGTTGCCCTAGCAGACAAGGTGAAGGGACAAAATTGGTACCCTGGAAGATCAGATAAGGTTGATTGGTGTCAGGATAGATCTGATTTGGGTCGCCTCCAACCTGATGGCATGAATATAGATTTTTTCTTCCAATAAAAAAAAAATCCTCTCCCCCTCCTCTCTTCTCTTATTCCCGATTCGGGCCTCTTACTTCTTCTCCCTGTGACCGTGTGGATTTCTTCCGAGAGCTCCAGTTTCCTCCCACATTGCAAAGGCAGATGGTTTGGGTTATGGTTAGTGAGTTTTGAGCAAGCTATGTTGGTACTGGAGGCAAGGCAATACTTGCAAGCTACTCCCTGCATTACCTTTGCTGATTTGATTTGATGCAAATGATGCATTTGAAGTTCCCCTGGGCCAAAGTGCATCATACAGTACATATAACTCACATACAACACATAATGTCAAGATTCTTGTCAAGATGGTGATACCAGCCCATTCTAACTAATGGTTGTCCTTTACATCTTTCTTATTTCACTGATGTTTCAATGTACACGTGACAACTAACAGGTCTTCAAACTTTATATGTTCTCATGCTTTTGCATTTCCTGTATTTTGTTATTGCTTTTTTTCTTGTACAACTCTGATATACTCATATTCCATAATGATCTGTAGGAATGGCTTGCAAAACCAGACTTGTTACTGTATTTGCAACATATGACAGTAATGGGTGGTGAGGTGGAGATCTGTGTGTTCGTTCATCGTCGTCGATGAAGACCTTGACACCATTAGTCAAATGATAATGGTGTCGAGGCTAGCGCATGATTTGGATTTAAGTGAAGGAGAGTTGTGCAGCGTCAGCCTCACTCTCTCTTCCCAATTCCCATCTGGATCCAGTGGCAAGACAAGAGGCGAGACGGCTGGAGGTGGGACTAGGCGCAGTGAATGACCAGGACGTCTTCTGTGTCTAGTCCTGCTCTACACGCTCCACGATGCTTGCAGAGACCGCCTTCTTGACCGTTGGACTTTCCATTGGTCTCATCCGCTCAATCCGCCGGAGTCTGTCTTCACATGCTGGGATAGACAACTCCCTATCTCACCGAGGGTTTGAGACCCGTCGGCTACCCTCACCTGGTTTAGCCGGCTTGTCAAAGCCATTGCCCGGGGTTTGGCCGTTATCGCTGGTGGAGATACGTCTCTACTGAAGGAGGTGTAAGGCACTCCTTTCCTCCTGTAGCCTGTAGGTCACTCCTGGGCAAGGTGTAGCACCTGCTTAGCCCCCCGATCAGGGTCATGTGAAACCATGGGAGCAGGTTGGTGGATGGTCGTATGAGCAGCTGGTGCATATCACAAGCTCTGGTTATGCAACCACTGATGTCAGACAGACAATCTCTGAAGAGTATTGATAATGGCTGTGGTCACCTGTCTTGTAAAGACACTACCCAGAAGAAGGCAGTAGCAAAGCACTTCTGTCGAAAAATTTGCCAAGAACAATCATGGTCATGGAAAGATCATGATCACCCATGTCATATGACATGGTACATGATGATGATAATGATTTCAATAATAAACCAATTACCAATCGTATTATTAATGCACATCAGAAAAAAGCTTTTTAACATCCTGATTTTTTGTGTGAGGAAGAACATTTCACTTTGTTGGATATCCGAAAAGGCCCATGGACTTTTTGGTTGGCGTAAATTAATCATGGAATACATTCCTTTGGACTTTTTGACATGTATGGTACACTCAAAAACAAATAGTTTTCATAAAACATGGCAACCTTTTCTGTAGTACGTATATAAATGTAAACCTGTCTGCTATACTAATGAGGGCTTTTGTATAGGATGTTGTGGTGATGTCTATATTTTGATGGAAGTGTTCTGACACCTGATATCTGTGAGGGGAAGTAATGTAAATGTAAGTGTGTCTGGAAATTGAAAGTTTTGTTATGCTGAACAAACAAACAAACCAATTACCGTTCCACTTGACAGGAGGGAGAGATGACAAGGGATGGGGGGAGGTGTAAGAGGGGTGCTTGATTATGTTGGCCACTTTCCCAAAGCAGCAGGAAGTGTTGGCAAAGTCAGTGGTGGGGAGGCTTTAAAATTTAGAAATATAGCACAGAACAGGCCCTTCTGACCCAACAAACCACAACCCACTAGCCTAATCACAGGATAATTTACAATGACCAATTTTGCTACTCTTCCAAGAGGACCACAACTTTGTCGTAGGGTTTGGAAGCTTGTGTGCCTCAATGACCTGGAGAGTTATGTCGGCTGGAGTCAGGGTTTTATGCTTTGGCTCTTGGTGGGATCGTCCATGCCAAACAGGTCAAAGGGTAGAGGCCAAACTAAGAGTGGTCCACTGGTCCTCCAGGTTCAGGGGTTCAACACAGGGCTGACTAGTAAAAGAAAATGATTTCAGAAACAGCAATGAAGAATCCTTCTATATATACATACAACTGTATGGACAGACAGAGATGGAGGACATTTATTGCTCCCCTATATGCCAGCAGCATAACGGGCAGTAAGTTATTATCCGACTAACCCTGCCATGGATTGTCCCAAGCCTAGATTGTTGGGCATGGGGCTAGCAACCCCATCCTATAAAAACCTAGTGGTACAGAAGCTCCAAAGACTTCATCCCTAGCAAAGGGAAGTTCTTCACCTAGAATATGTAGAGATGAGCAGCACCAGGACTTGACAAGACTGGCCTGGGGCAGAGGACTCTGGCAAATTGCTTTTGGTGGCCTATACCCCAGTAGGGCTGATGATTTTAAGAAGAAGAATTAATCTACTAACCGGAAAGTCTTTGGACTGTGGGAGGAAACCAGAGCATCCGGAGGAAACCCGGAGAGATGTGTGATGGGCAATAAATACCAGTGAAGCCCACATCCAAAGTATGAATATAGAAAATGACAAACTCCATTGCAAAGCACTTGGACACATGATATGCCAAACAGAAAGTAACGTTAACTAAAATATCCTCTGACGGCAATAGCACAATCTTGTGCGGAGCGATCGCCTGCTGATCTCACCAACAGTGGATTAACCGTCAATAGTAACAAAAAAGGGTTCTCCTTTCACATTTATCAGGCAAAAAGAGATCAACCTACCACCCTTCAAGTCGCAAGATGTTCCTTGATTCTATTCCATTGGGAATTAACGGTTGCAGGCTGACCATTCAGGATCATAGCCTGAAAATAGTGAAGTGAAATAATAGTGAGCCAACACATTACTGTGTGGCTTTGACATATCTCTGGCTGTTCTTGTAACGCAGATGTTAAACTATTTTAGGCAGGTTAACCATTCACTGTCTCAGCAGAGTTGTACACACAGTGGCCGCTTTATTAGGTACATCTGCACACCTGCTCATTAATACCAGTATCTAATCAGCCAATCATGTGGCAGCAACTCAATGCAGACATGGTCAAGAGGTTTAGGTTTTGTTCAGACCATGTATCAGAATGGGGAAGAGATGTGATCTAAGCGATTTTGATCGTGGAATGACTGTTAGTGCCAGACAGGGCGGTTTGAGTATCTCAGAAATTGATGATCTCCTGGAGTTTTCACACACAACAATCTCTAGAGTTGGTGCAAAAAAAAATCCAGTGAGCGGCAGTTCTGTGGGTGAAAACACCTTGTTAATGAGAGAGGTCAGAGGAGAATGGCCAGACTGGTTCAAGCTGACAGGAAGGTGACAAAACTGAAATAACTACGCGTTAAAATAGTGGTGTGCAGAAGAACATCTCTGAACGTACAATATGTTGAACCTTGAAGTGTTTCCCAATGATCCTTTGGTCTCAGTGGGGGCTGCCTTCAAGAGAGTAAATCCAAGGAAAGCATCCGGTCTGTACCTGGCTGAATACTGAAGACTTGTGCCGACCAGCTGGCTGGTGTATTCAGGGATATCTTCAACCTCTCGCTCCAGCAGTATGTCGTACCCACCTGCTTCAAGCTGGCTTCAATCATACTGGTGCCCAAGAAGAGCGTGGTAACCTGTCTAAATGACTATAACCCAGTGGCACTTGCTTCCACAGTGATGAAGTGTTTTGAGAGGCTGGCGTTGAAGCATATCAGCTCCTTTCTGAGTGCCAACTTGGATCCGCTGCAGTTTGCCTATCGAAGCAACAAGTCTACAGCAGATACTCTCTTATTGGTTCTTCACACAACCCTGAAACATCTGCACAGCAAAAGATGCCTACATCAAGATGCTCTTTATCAGTAAACTCCAGGACCTGACCCTCAATTGTGCAATTGGATCCTGGATTTCCTCATGTGCAAACCCCAGTCAGCTCGGATTGGCAAAATACATCTCCACAACCTCCATCTGCACAGGAGCACCACGGGAATGTGTGCTTAGCCCCCGCTCTACTTGCCTTACACCTATGACTGTGTGGCTAAGTACAGCTCCAACACCATATACGTTTATTGATGACATCACTATCGTGGGCCGTATCAAAGTTGGTGATGAATCCCATACAGGAGGGAGACTGTAAATTTGGCTGAGTGGTGTAATAACAACTACCTCTCGCTCAATGTCAACAAGACCAAGGAATAGATATTAGACCAGGAGTGGGAATCCAAAGGTTCATGATCCAGTAGTCATTGGAGGATCAGAGGTGGAGGGGACCTGTCCTGGACCCATCATATTAATATAATCGTGAAGAAAGCATGACAGTGCCTCTCCTTCCTCAGGAATCTGTGCAGATTCGGCATGTCATCAAAAACCTTGGCAAACTTCTATAGATGTGTGGTGGAAAGTGTGCTGACTGGTTGCATTATGGCCTGGTATGGGAGCACCAATGACTTTGAGCAGAAAATCCTACAAAAGGTAGTGGTTTTAGCCCAGTACATCCACGGGTAAATCCCTCCGACCACTGAGCACATCTAAATGAAATGTTGCCATAGAAAAGCAGCAACTGGCATCAAAGATCCTCACCACCCAGGCCCATGCTCCTTTCTCGCTGCTGTCATCAGGTAGAGGGTACAAGAGCCTCAGGACTCGCACCACCAGGTTCAAGAACAGTTACTACCCCTCAACCATCAGGCTCTTGAACAACAGGGGATAACTAAACTCATTAAAGGACTCTGTGATCTTGTTATTTCATGCTCATTATTTATTGCTATTTATTTGTTATCTACATTTGCCCATTGTTTACGGTTTATAGTTTCTGAAGGTTACAGTTCACAGATCCTGTTTACGGTTACTGTTCTATAGATTTGCTAAGTATGCCCGCAGAAAAAGAATCTCAGAGTTGTGTGTGGTGACGTGTATGTATTCTGATAATTAATTTTACTTTGAACTTTGAACTTAGAACATGGATGGGCTACAGCAGTAGAAGACTGCAAACATACACTCATTGGCCACTTTATTAGTGTCAGGAAGTGCCAAATACAGTGGCCACTGGGTGTATATTCTGAGCATTTATTTTTCTTATGTAATGTTCTTTAGCATGAAAATTCAGAGCCCATTAAATTGTTTTCCTCAACCTCAGGGGAGAGAAATGATTCACTCTGTTCAAGACGCTGCCTTCATTGAGAAGCATGGGTGATAAAGTACTCACTAATTTTCCCTCGACCGTCTTGGCAGTGTGGGCTGGCTTGCGAGTTATTGGTTGATTATGGCAATTCATCTCAACTTGTTAGTCACAAAACAAACCCAGACATGATGCAAGGAAATACCAGAGATGAAAACTTTGGGTACTCTAGGTCCAATGTAGTCTGTTCTGTTTAAGTCTGTTAAATTTATCACATGGCGTGTCTCAAGTTACTCTTACGGTTGGGGGGGTGGCGGTGGGGAGGTTTGACTTTGGTAAATAGTGTCAATTGAGCAATACTGGTTCCTGTTCAAACTGTTGTTCTGATTGTTGTTAACATAAATTGTGGAAGAAAATAATTCCAGGAGACGTGTCAAAAGAGCCAGTTAGGCTGATTAACATTATCAGCCTGGTCAAAACTCGGCAGCTCGCAAATAACACTATCCTGTGTGAATACCTATACACTGTTTAACTTTAGCAACAAGTTTTACAGAGGTGACTACTTAGAGACACAGGAGACTGCACATGTCAGAACTCAGTTTGCTATTGTTTATGTATTTATTCATTTAGGTATTTATCTATTTGTGGGCACGTGGCCAAGTGGTTAAGGCGCTAAACTAGCGATCTGAAGGTCGTGAGTTCGAGCCCCAGCCAAGGCAGCGTGTTGTGTCCTTGAGCAAGGCACTTAATCACACATTGCTCTGCGATGACACTGTTGCCAAGCTGTATGGGTCCTAATGCCCTTCCCTTGGACTACATTGGTGTCGTGGAGAGGGGAGACTTGCAGCGTGGGCAACTGCCGGTCTTCCATACAACCTTGCCCAGGCCTGCGCCCTGGAGAGTGAAGACTTTCCAGGCGCAGATCCATGGTCTCACAAGACTAATGGATGCCTTTACTTTATTTATCTATTTATTTATTTGTTTTTTTTTATTTATCCATCTGTCTATCTATCCATCAATCCATCTGCCCATCCATTCATCCATCCATCTTTTGCTTGTGGGAGGAAACTGAATCATATGGAGGAAACCCACGTAGTCACGGGGAGGACGTACAAACTCCTTACAGGCAGCATCAAAATTGAACCCGGGTGACTGACACTGTAAAAGCGCTATGGTAACTGCTGTCCCACACTCCACCAAAACATTGGCTCTTCATTCATTTCCGTAGATGCTGCCTGACCTACTGATTTCCTCCAGCATCTTGTCTGTGTTGCTCTGGTCTTCCAGGATGTCTTGTAGTTTTAACTGAACGTCTTATTATGCCATTTTGCATATGTCCTTACGACTAAGAAAGAGACCTATCGGCCCATCAAATCTATCCTAGTCCACAGACCAATCCCAATTCCACACTAATTTTCCCCTGGGACCTATTCTCCCCACATTCTGATCACCTCTTCCCAAACTGCAATGCACTAATACACCCTAGGGGCAATTTACAAAGACCAATTTGCCTGCCAACCCACATGTCTTTGGATGTGGGAGGGAATCAGAGAATCTGGAGAATGGAATCTGACAAACTCTGCATGGATGACACCTCAAATGGACCAGGATCTCTGGAGGTGTCAGGCTGTGTCCTGTTCTGAAGAGCTGATTCCAGATCCTGGTCACCGCTCCTGTTTTTCATATGATGTTACCAAGTGAAAATGGATGTATCCTATTTTATAGCTGTGACTGGGTGTAGTAGACTGCTAGGAAGGCAACCAAAGCTTGCAGCATCATCTCCCTCAGATGGGAAAAGGGGCTGAAAAATGAGAGGTGGAATTTAGATTAGATTAGATTAGAATCAACTTTATTGTCATTGTGCTGAGTACAGATACAAAGCCAATGAAATGCAGTTAGTATCTGACCAGAAATGTAAAGAATAGTGTTATTTACAAAATAACTGCGAATAAAAAGTGCTACAGCACACAAATATAAAAGTACTGAGACAGTACAATATGGGTGCAATACTGCTTAACGCTGTGATGTGAGGTTCAGCAGTGTCACAGCCTCAGGGAGGAAGCTCTTCCTGTGCCTGCTGGTGCGAGAGTGGAGGCTCCTGTAGCGCCTACCGGATGGGAGGAGAGTAAAAAGTCTATGGTTAGGGTGAGATGCATCCTTGATAATGCTTTTCACCCTGCCCAGGCTGCGTTTATGGTAGATGTTCTCAATGGTGGGCAATTGGGTGCTGATAACGCAGCCAAGTGTGAGCAGTTTCCCTTTAGGAGGACAAACTAGGGTAGGATTTCCACGGTGAATGGCAGGGCACTGAAGAGTGAGGTAGAACAGAAGGATCTGGGAATACAGGTCCATAATTCCTTGAAGGTAGCATCAGAGGCAAAGGGAGTTTCTGGCACATTGACCTTCATAAATCTACAGCTACCTACAGGAAAGATATCAATAAACTTGAAAGGTACATTGGAAATTTACAAAGATATTGCTGGGACTTGAGGACCTGAGAAATAGGGAAGGGTTGAATAGGTTAGGACGTTATTCCCTGGAGTCAGGAAAATGATTGAGATCTTATAGAGGTGCGATGTGGGGCTTCGACAGGGTGACTCCATTCCGTCTTTTTCACCTCGGGTTGAGCAGGGTTACAGCTAGAGGGCACAGGTTAAAGATGAAAGGTGAAATATTTAAAGGAAACCTGAGGGAGAACTTCTTCACTCAGAGAGTGGTGCAGCCCGGAACCAGCTGCCAGCGGAAGTGGTAGATGTGGGTTCAATTGTAACATGTAAGAGAAAATTGGATAGGTGTATGGATGGGAGGGTTATGGGGGGCTACGGTCCGGGTGCAGGTCGGTGGGTCTTGGTAGAACAGGTTAGCACAGACTAGATGGGCTGAAAAGCCAGTTTCAGTACTGTGTAGATTCCATCAGTGCGTCTCCCGAGCTGACCACTGTACCATCCCTCCCGTGTCCGGGGTTGACCCACTGACAATCACGCCAGGGGAAGCATTTTCAGTAAAACTGACACGACGGGGGCCTGTGTTCCGCCGACAGCAGCGAGTGAGAAGGGGTTAAGGGAAGGGGGCAGGGACCCACGTGCTTTAAGTATATTATTAAAAGCTAACAGCTGAAGAAGCCGTGTCCCGGATCGCGTGGAATGCGGCAGACAGTGAGCGAACGGGACTTTTATGGAAACTTGCTACGGGGGAGACGTAATTTTACCCAAACGACATTGAGACTAATCGGTGGTGGTTGAAAACGGCTTAACAGCTCTCTCAGTCTAACCAACTCTCTGGATTACCGCAGGTCGCCAGAATTGAGAGAAACGGAACTCCTTTGGCATAAGGCAAGTTTAACTTTAAAAATCAATACTGTAACGGTAGGGACCTAAAGGAGATGGGGCGAATTCTGTTTCGAGGGGAAATTTGAAAAGGTTAAGAATTGAAACCACACACACAGGTACGTGTGAAAAAACAGAAAACGCAC
The DNA here is from genome assembly GCF_963921235.1 of Mobula hypostoma. NCBI lineage: Eukaryota > Metazoa > Chordata > Chondrichthyes > Myliobatiformes > Myliobatidae > Mobula > Mobula hypostoma. Next base: position 103,862,722 of record NC_086108.1, read on the forward strand.
GAAGTGCTGGAGGAACTCAGCAGGCCAGGCAGCATCCATGGAAAGGAATAAATAGTCGACGTTTGGGACAGATCTCGGCGCGACTCGTCGACTCTAGTCATTTTAATAGATGCTGCCTTCCTCCAGTATTGTGTGTGTATTGCCCTGGATTTCCAGCATCTGCAGTATCGCGTGTATGGAAAAAAAAAGTAACTTGATCTAGTTTTAAAGTCTTGGAAATGGTACGTGATTTAACATCCTTGGTGGTACACTTGTCCCTCATGGCCAATTGGACGGCGGTTGTTAATTGTCAAGCCCGGTGGGCGAGAGGTGACACTCGCCGTCTCCCCCTACAAGTGAAACATCCAACTTTAAAGGTTGTTCTGCCCAAAAAAAAATTCTTCTGATTTCCCCTCGCCACTTTGACAGGAGCGCACTGAATACCCGACCCTTATCCCGGAGCGGGGACGTTCACCTTCTCAGGAATTCTGAAGTGATTTTTTTTTAACGCCAGTAGGTTGTTACTCCAACGGAGCAATAAAATAATTACTTTAATGATTCTAACAGCTGTTTACAGGATTGGAAGCGCCTCTTTAAGGTTATTTCCTATTATACTGCTGGGAACTCCGCCGGCAAATTGTCAGCGCTCCCACTTACAGCAGCGAGATCCTTATTGTGTGTGTTAGGCGGCGGGGAAGTGGGTTAACGCTTGAGAAATTAATATTGGCCGGGATACCCGGCGTGAAGTCCAAAATAATCAAGATTGTTCAATGTAATTTCCAGTGCAAAGGAGAACGAAATCGTTGTCACTCCAGATCCGATTCAGCCCAAAAAGAAAACACATTTAGATACAGGACACAATAAAAATAAGTGCACAAGACAGTGTGTGTAAATAGTGATACTAGGCACAGGAATGTCTGTATACAGTGACTCTGACAAGAAATGATAAAGGAGTGGTGTTGGGGGTTGTGCTGGGTGGGTTAGTGGGTGGAGGTGTTGATCAGTCTTTCTGCTTAATAAACCCCTGGAACCTGGAGTGTGCGCAGAGGCATTCTAGATTAAATCTCCTTTAAACAGACGCGTGTTTTACATCAGCAATGTGAAGTGCAGTCTGCCCCTCCCTCCAGAAACCAGAATTCAATGTGATCTGTTTTATTTAGTGGGCAAACTGGCATCGGGAGCTGACAGTCTAATCTTGGTATTCATTATTGTTGCCAATAACATGTCCCCTGACCCTTTCAGCACGTAAGAGTTTTCTGTAAATTGGCTTTAACTGGTTCTGGAAGAGGTGTGGGTGTCCCTCCCCGCGCCCCGCCGTCTCGTGTGCGGAACCCCCGACACTGCAGACCGCAAACTGCTGGGATTTTAAACTCAAACCCAAACGCGTACCGAATGTAGAGCGGAGGGTCGCAATGGGCCGTGTACTGTCCATGAACACTACCTAGTTATTCCTCTTTGCACTAATTGTTTACCGCGGAGCTTCTGCTGCCGCCGCAAAACACGTTTCGCCATCTATACAACAACCTGATTCCGATTCTGGGATGAGGTAGCCACTTCCATTTTAATAGCTTTCTGGGATGTCGAGATTATTTTTGGCTCAAGGTTTGTCACCTGGGAGAGTCTTTGGATTAAAAAAAAACTTTTCCGTAATTTATTTCATTTAAAATACTTCTAGGTTTTGCCCACTTGAGAATACAGTAGATCAAATGTTCTGCATAAAATAGTTGTACAAAATGGAAACGGGCCCTTCGGCCCAACTCGTATATTTTAGTCAAGGTGCCCAGCTGGGCTAATCCCATCTGTCAGTGTTTTGCCAATATCCAATGTTCTCTAAGGTCAAACAAGGGAACACAAACCAATCCTCATGGATCAGAAGTGGAGAGAGTGAGAAACTTCAAGTTCCTGGGTGTTAATATCTCTGAGGACCTAACCTGGACGCAAATATGGAAGGAGAGTTTGGGGAGGTTTGCTTTGTCAGCTAAGACGCTTTGAAAACGTGTACAACTGTACCTGGAGAAGACTCTGACTGGCTACGTCATCGTTTGGTATGGGTGGGGGGGGGGCTACTGCATAGGATCGAAGTAAGTAGAAGAATCTTGTAAAATTAGTCAGCTCTATCATGGCCTCCGTAGTTATCCAAGATATCTTCAAGGATCGGTGCCTTAGGAACGCAGCGTCCAATATTAAGCATCCCCTCCACCCAGAGCATGCCCTCTTCTCATTGTTACCATTAGGAAGGTGGTACAGAAGCCTGAAGACACAAACTCAACGATTCAGGAACGACTTCTTCCCGTCTGCCAACGGATTTCAGAATGGGCATTGAACCTATGAATACATTACTACCTCACTTTTTAACTTAACTGATTAATATACATGCATATACTTAATATAATTCGTTTCTTCCCCGTATATTTATTTTATCATGAATTTCATTGTACCGCTGCCGTAAAGTTAATAAATTTCACAACAGATGCTGGTGATATTAAACCTGATTTTGATTCTGAAGTGCAGGCGTCTCTGATTTCCTGCATTCATTGTAGTCATATAGTTACCACATTTACTGTCCTCTAGGCTGATGTTCTAATGGGGCACCTAGAGGGTGCAGAACTATCAATACAGAAAGGTGCTGGGAAAGGGCATGATCATGAAGGATCCCACCCACCCTGCTCAAGGACTGTTCGTCCCACTCCCATCAGGGAGGAGACTATGTAGCATCCATGCCAGGAACACCAGACTCAAAAACAGTTTACTTTCCCCAAGCAGTAAGGCTGATCAACACCTCCACCACCCACAAACCCACTCCCAACCAACACTACTTTACCATTTCCTGTCAGTCACCTTATTTATAGACACTCCTGTGCCTAGCATCACTTCATGGAACACAATCAATCTACCTACATAAGCTAACTTGTGTTTTATATTTATTTTATTTTTATTATTATTGTCTTTATTGAGGTTTTTTGTGCTGCAATGGATCTGGAATAACAATTATTTTGTTCTCCTTTACACTGTACTGGAAATGGCATTAAACAGTGTTGAACATTAATATTGCCAGTTACTTAAAATTCCTTCTTGTTGCCATAATTTGCTTATGCTTATTGACTGAATTCAAGTTCAAGTTTTGTCATTCAACCATAACATGTAAACAGCTAAACGAAACAGCGTTCCTCTGGGGCCAAAGTCAAAGCACAGCACATATAGTTATGACCCAGCACATACAGTCACAAAATAATAATAGCACTAATCCCTGAGCAGCATTGGCATTGATGGGGCATGGATGTCGTCCTGGAATCCTGGAGCCACAATTAGACTCGAACGGTTACTTTCCCCAAAGCAGTGTGACTGATCAACACCCTCTCTCACCAACCCACCCCTCCACACCCCAACCACCACTACTGTGTTACTTCCTGTCAACCACCTTGTTTACACACACTCCTGTGTCTATTGTCACTTTATGGACATTCAATCAATCAATCTATGTATATAAGCTAAAGTATGCATTTATATTCATTGTGTATTTTATTATTGTGTAACTTCTATTGTATTTTTTTGTGTGTTGGATCAGATCCAGAGTAACAATTATTTTGTTCGTCTTTACACTTGTGTACAGGAAATGACATTATGCTATCTTGAATCTCTCTGAGGTGATGTTAGACCTAAACTCCCCCAACCCCTTCCCTCTGATGAGGACGTAAAAGATCCTTGTGACTATTTTGAGAAAGTCCCTATGTGTGCTGGAAAATATTTATCGCACAAAGCACATCATAAAAACCGGACTCTGGGACGGCTTCCATCTTGCAGTTATCAGGACCACTCATGATGCTAAAAGATGAACTCCAGATTGCCCAAATTACCTTGTTGTAGCCATTGCACTTTATCAGTCCATCTGAACTGCACTTTCTCTTTAACGCCATATTCTGCTTTCCGTCTTCCCTTTTTGCTGCCTCACTGTACTTGTGTGCAGCATGATCTGTCTGGATGGCCCACAGACACAAAGCTGTACAGGATGATAAGGAGCATAGATCGAAGGGACAGCCAGAGACTTCTCCCCTCTGACATGACCAATATGAGGGGGCAAAACGTTAAGGTGATTGGAGGAGTGTATAGGAGGGAATGTCTGAGGTAAGTTTGTTTCCAGAGACTGGTGGGTTTTGGAACGTATTGCCAGGGCTGGTGGTAGAGACAGATACTTTAGGGGCACTTAAGAGACTCTTAGATAGGCACGTGGATGTGGCTCATAGGTGTAGTGGCTAGTGCAACACTATTACAGCTCGAGGCGTTTGGAGTCCAGAGTTCAGTTCCGACGTGGTCTGTAAAGAATTTGTATGTTCTTCCCATGACCATGTGGGATTCCTCCGGGTGCTCTGGTTTCCTCCCACATTCCGAAGATGTACCAGTGAGTAGGTCAATTGGTCACTGTAAATTGTCCTGTGACTGGGGCAGGGTTAAATAGGTGGGTTACCGGACAGTACAGCTTGTTAGGCCAGAAGGGCCTCTTTCACGCTGACCTGTGGTTGGGCTATTTCAGTGCAGAGCTGTGCATCTCGTTATGAAATTTAATACAATACAAATTAAATACAAAACGTTGGAGAGCTCAGCTGGTCAGGCAGCACCTACAGAGAGAAATAACCAGTTGACATTAATGAAGGGTCTCAGCCCTAAATGTCGACTGTCTTATTCCTTTCCATAAGTCAACTGTTGGGGCCATTGGGTTCATCAACTCTAATGACCATGCTGGATTGGACTTAAGACCATTACAACACCCTTCAGCCTACTATGTTGTGCTGATCTTTTAACTTAAGGTCAATCTAATCCTTCCCTCCCACACATTCCATTTTTTTTTATCATCAATGTGACTATCTATGAGTTTCTTATGCCCCTTATATATCTGTTTCTACCACCACCCCTGGCAGGATGTTTTACACACACGCCACCCTCTCGGTAACGAATTTAACTTTGACATCCCCTTCCTCCCTATATTTTCCTTCTATCACCTTAGAAGTATATCCCCATTATTTTAGTCATTCCCGCCATGGGCAAAGTCTCTGGCTATCCACTCAATCTATGCCTCTTATCATCTTGTACACCTCTATCAAGTTACCCTCTTTAAATCTCTCTCCTCTTTTTAAATTTATGCCTTCTCTTGAAGATTCTGCATTTCTGTTCCACAGCAGCATCTGAAGTCCATCTCTAAACTGCCACTGAACTTGTGGGCATTTAGATGGGTGCATTACTGGAGTTCGCCAAGGATGCAGTGGGTTGACCCAGCGTGCTTTCATTTGCAGGGCGTGGGAGTGTATCAGTGTTCCCCACGATTGCCGGATTTTAATTGTGCCTCCACAGGATGAACTTGGTTGGCCAAGACACATCTGTCCACCTCTAAACTGTCTCTGAACTTAGCAGCAAATTAAAAACCATTGTAGTGGTCTGTTGGGGTAACCTGTTGTGTCTGCTGCTCCTAAAATGTCCTGCTCTACATTAGTGAAACCCAGTGCAGACCTCGAGACCGCTTTGTTTGCTCTGTCCACTACCAAAGGGAGGATTTCCTGGCAGCTACCCATTCCAATTTGACTACAAATTTCCATATCAATATGTCTGTCCATAGCCTCCTCTACTGCCTCAATGAGGCCAAAGTCAGGTTGGAAGAGAAATGCCTCATACTTCTTTTGGTTAGCCTCCAACCTGATGGCATGATCATCATTTACTCCAACTTCCAATAACTACTTCCACCTTTTTTCATTCCCCAATCTAGTTACCTGTCCACCAGGACCCTCTGGAGCCCCTCCTTCTTTCTTCCATAACCAATTGTCCTCTCCTTTCGGATTCCTCCTTCAGCCCTTTACCTCTTCCACCTATCACCTCCCAGTTTCTCACTTCATTCCCCCTCACCTGGCTTCACCTATCACCTGGCAGCCCGTACTCCTCCCTCTCCCCCCACCTTCTTTATTCCGGCTTCTGCCACCTTCATTTCCAGTCCTGACGAAGAGTCTCGAAAATGTCAACTGTTTATACCCCGCACAGATGCTGACTGACCTGCTGAGCTCCTCCAGCATTTTGTGTGCGTTAAAAGGAGTGCAACTGGGAAAATGTAAGAAGGGGGCCATAGCAAACAAATCCCGTAAACAATTTACACCTGGTTACGGTTGCCAGGGTCCCAGTTGCCTTATCCTTATTTTCAGATCATTGTTTCTAATGAACAAAAACTGAATAGACATTTAAGTTTTTAACCTCCATGAAGCAAGCCTGAAGTGTAGATCGAGGCGTCCATGCTATTAGTCTTTTTTTTTTACTTGGAGATATAGCCTGAGATATATTCTGGCCTAACTAACCCATGCTTCCCAATTACACCCATGTGACCAATCAACCCACTAACCCGAACATCTTTGGACTGTGGGAGGAAACCAGAGCACCTGGAGGAAACCCATGAGGACATGGGGAGAACGTATAAACTTTATAGACAGTGGCGGAAATGTACCTGGGTCACGGGTGCTGTAATAGTGTTTGGCTAACTGCTATGCTATTGTACTGCCCCAAATACAATGAAAGTGAATCTCAAGAAAATGAATCTGGAGGAAGTACACAGTGACAGATATGTACATTGATAATAAATCAACTTTCAAAATTCCTCTTACCGTTAGGAACACTTCGTCATCGCATTTCTTCCAATATTTCAATCATCATAAAGTGTCATTTAACAGTGTTAAATATTATTTCCACATGGTTATTCATACTCCTTGAATATGCATATTTCTTATACTGAAATGGTACATTTAGACCTTTGGTAATGCATGGACATGTCTTTATCTGGACACTGGTTTTCCCCTTGGAGTTTAAAGTAAATTTATGATCTACTCCTGATGTGTAACTACTCCCGATCCTGGTGCTGTGGGACTTCAGGCTCCTGTCCTGCCGTGGTGATAGCAGCAATGAGAAGACCCGATGTAGATTGGTTGCCGAGCACCTACGCTCCATTCGCCAGAAGAAGTGGGATCTCCCAGTGGCCACCCATTATAATTCAACTTCCCATTTCCGTTCTCATATTTCTCATAGCTCGGGTTGAAGGAGCAACACCTTATATTCCGTCTGGGTAGCCTCCAACCTGGTGGGATGAGCATCGATTTCTCAAACTTCTGGTAAAGCTCCCCCTCCCCCCTTCAGCATTCACCATCCCCTTTTCCCTCTCTCACCTTGTCTCCTTGCCCGCCCATCGCCTCCCTCTGGTGCTCCTCCCCTCTTTCTTTCTTCCATGGCCTTCTGTCCTCTCCTATCAGACTCCCCCTTCTCCAGCCCTGTATCTCCTTCACCAATCAACCTCCTAGCTTTTTATTTCACCCCCCCCCCACTTTCACCTATCACCTGATGTTTCTCTCTTCCCTCCCCCAACTTTTAAAACTACTCATCTTTTTTTTCTCCAGTCCTGCGGAAGGGTCTCGGCCCGAAGCGTCGAGTGTACTCTCTTTCCATAGATGCTGCCTGGTCTGTTAAGTTCCTCCATTTTGTGTGTGTTGCTTGGATTTCCAGCATCTGCAGGTTTTCTCTTGTTTGCAAGAGCACGGCCTGGATGGTGGGGGTCCTGCTTTCCTGTGGCAGTCCTCTGAGTAGGTGTGCTTAATGGTGGACTTTTCCTGCAATGGACTGGATTGTATCCTCCACTTGGGCTTGTGGTTTAAATATGAGAGTTTTTGTTTCCACTGAGGAATATCATCTCCAATATGAACATCATTGTTAGAACAGTAACAATTAAAGACAGAAATAACTATCATTTACCCCGGACAGGAAGATTCTAGGGGTAGTCAAAGCTGCCAAATGCATCATTGGCTCTAACCTACTCGCCGTCAAGGTGATGTATACAGAGAGGTGATGGAAATGGGGCCAGTAGCATAACAAAGGATCCCACCCACCCTGCTCATGGACTGTCTGTCCCTCTTTCATCAGGGAGGAGGCTGTGTAGCATCCATACCAGGACCACCAGGCTCAAAAAACAGTTACGTTCCCCATGCAGTGAGGTTGATCAACACTAACTCTGCCCACTGACCCACCCCTTCACACCCCCAACCACCACTACTTTATCATTCCCTGTCAGAGTCACCTTATGTACAGACACTCCTGTGTCTAGCCTCACTTTATGGACACACAATCACTGTATATATCAATGTACTTTTGTATTTATATTTGTGCTTTTTGTAATGATTGTGTTCTTTTTGTTGTGATTTTTTTGTGTGTGTGTGCTGCAATGGGTCAGGAGTAACAGTAATTTCATTCTCCTTTATATTTGTATACTGGAAATGACATTAAACAATTTAGAATCTTGAATCACATTCACTTGGATGTGCTCAAGTTTCTAAACCCTTGCACAACATTGGTATAGGTTCGTAGATAAATGTGGTATTCATTATGTGCAAACAGGTTGCACAATAGCCTTGGGATCAATGGCTAATTAACCATTTAAGATGTAACTGCTAACCAGATCATTATCAAAAAAAATCCTGGAAATACTCTACAAGTAGTCTGCATTTGTGAGACCTGGCTGCATATAACATGAGTACATAACGCAGTTTGTTCTGACGAAGTGTCTTGATGAGCTAGGGCTTTTCTCTTTGAAGTGAAGGGGGATGAGAGGTGACTTGATCGAGGTGTACAAGATGATAAGAGACATAGATAGAGTGGACAGCCAGAGACTTTTCCCCAGAGCATAACTGACTCATTCAAGGGGTTACCATTGTAAGGTGAATGGAAGAATGCACAGAGAAGATGTCAGAGATAGGGTTTTCTTACACAATTCAAGTTCATGTTAATTGTTATTCAACTGTACACATATATATGTCTAAATGAAACAAAGTTCTTCTGGGACCAAAGTGCAAAATACAGTATATCACATACAGCACAAAATTAATAATATTAACAGATAATCTGTAGATGTACAAGTTGACAAAGTATATGTATGACATAATTCAATATACAACTGTATTACTGTTACTGGTGCTGTCATAAGTAATGTGTACCGAGTGGTACAGGGTGTTCAGAAGCCTCACGGCCTGGGGGAAGAAGCTGTTACCCAGCTCAGCAGTTCTTGTACTTTGGTACTGTACTTTCTGCCTGATGGTAGGGGGTGAAAGAGATTCACACATCGTGGTGGATTCATCTAACAGCCTCCCAAGGATGGTGGTAGAAGCAGATACCTTGGGGGTATATAAGAAACATGGATAACAGGAAAATGGAGGGCTGTGTAAAACGGAAGGATTAGATTGACCTTAGAGTAGGTTCAAAGGTTAGCACAGGATGGTGGGCCGAAGGGCCTGTACTGTGCCGTAGTGTTCTGTGTTAAAATCGAAGATGTGGTCAGTTTTTGTAGCATTGCCGCTCTGGAGGAGATCATGAGGAAGTGAATGAACTTGGTCAAGAGAATAAGAGTTCTAAATTTGGCCATTGCCATGATGGAGTAAGAACAATACGATATGCTTCCAGAATGCAAGCATTGGTAAATAATTATTACATGCTGTCGCCATCCATTAATTGATGTTGGACCCTGATGTTTTTGGCCCAAGGTCCTTTGGCAGTCAAGAATGAGGCAGAAAACTTGTTGCTTACAATTGTTTATTAAACATTATAAGAGTGAAACAAGGGGGAAGCAAAGAGGGAAAGACAGAGCCTGGTGGCAAGGGGAAAGAACAAAGAAGAGGCAAAGAGACCGATCCAACGTGCTCTGGTCTCTTATACCAGATTGCTAATTCCATTGAATTTGTGTAGATGACAGTTAACCAATCGGATAGCCCCATTCAAGTAATGGAACTTGAACTAACTTCTAACTTCCACTGGAACTAAGAAGTTATGAAAGCAATCACAACCACTACAAAACACACTGAACAATCACACGTACATAGGTAATTATACAAAAACCATAAGAAAGTTGAACTACAAGGAAAATAATAATTCTGTAGTCCCATCCAGCACTGATTTGTTCCTGTGACAGAACTGAGCAACAGAGCCGTCAGTCACCAAACTGTACCGAGCGCAACATTCCTACTACACAAGTGTCACGGCTCTGTTCCATCAGCTTTCTAAAATAGCTTGAAGATAATTCCACTGGACATGTTCCGTGAGCTGACGTGTCAGGAAATGTCAACCTCCAGCTGTGCACGTTAGTCTGATACTTCACAGGTTTGAAACCCACGACCACTTCAAATTGAATTCATATTTGTGGCAGCCCTGGACTTTAAGGTAATTTCTCCCATAGGGCTAACAAAGGAGAACATCAGTTTATCCCAGACATTTTGGCATGGCTGACAATTCACACAAAAATAATTGCAGCTTCCACATGGGTGTACAACTGCTCCAGTTTATATTTAGCCATGGTGACAGTTCAAATTCTTCAGTCCTTTTTTTAACATGGGTCAGTCATTTAGTATCTTAAGCTTGTTGTACCATTCCATTTGCTTGATGTTTTAACTCTAATTACTCAACTTTGTGTTATGTGCCTTTAATATTGTTCTTATAAAATATTTTATAGAGCGTTCCAATTTCTGTTGCCCAAGCACCCTCAAACTTTTGGGGGTCGGGGCTGGGTTTTGGACTCCTGCTGTGATCACTCGGTCCTCACTGTGTCAACGTGGAACGTAGGCAGCACGGTAACATGGCGGTTAGCGCGGCGCTTTTCCGCACCAGCTGTAAGATTGGGATTTGCTTCCCGCCGCTGTCTCTAAGGAATCTGTATGTTCTTCCCATGATCACGTGGGTTTCCCCCAGGTGCTTGGGTTCCCTCCACATTCAGGCTAGGGTTATTGAGTTTTGGGCACACTATGTTGGCATGGTGACACTTGCGGCCAGCCCCCAGCACAGACTTCGTTGATTTGATGCAAAACAGTGCACTTCACTGTATGTGAGAACTAAAACTAATCATAGAGCATAGAGCAGCACAGTATGTCCTTTGACTCACAATGTTGTGCCGACCTTTTAACCTACTCCAAGATCAATCTAGCCCTTCCCTCACACATAGCCCTCCATTTTTCTGTCATCCCTGTGCCTACCTAGAAGAAGGTGACACAAAAGACTGCAAATTCTGGGACTCTGGAGCAATACACAAATTGCTGGAGGAGCAGGTGAGCAGAAAAGCCTGTTTTGGTGCATCAGTACTCTAACTCCAAGTGTTGACCTTGTCAGCCATGCCTTATCATCAGCAGGCCAGGCAGCGTCTGTGGAGGGACATGGACAGTTGGTCTTTTGTGTTGAGACCCTTCACCGTTCCGGAGTTGCTCCAGCATTTCATGTGTTGCTTCTTTGCACTAAGTTTGAACACCTTCATCTTGCTCCTAGTGTTTCCCCCACCACCACCATCCCCATGTTCTGCACTCCCACTTTGACCAATTCTCTTCCTGATTTGTAGCCATTCAATCAAATCCTTCAATCATTTTCTGAACACAGCACAGTACAGGCCCTTCAGCCCACAATATTGTGCTGACCTTTTAATCTACTCCAAGATCAATCTGACCCTTCCTTCACACATAGTCCTCCATTTTTTCTTTCATCCATGTGCCAATTTAAGAGTTTCTTAAATGTCCCTAACACATCTGTGTCTACTACCACCCTGGCAGTGTGTTCCACACACCCATCACTCTTTTTGTGAAAACAACTTGCCTCGACATCTCTCTATACTTTCCACCAATCATCTCAAAATTATGGCCTCTCATATTAGCCTTTTCTGCCCCGGGTAAAAGTCTCTGGCTATCCACTCGATTATATGCCTATTGTCATCTTGTACACCTCTATCAAGTCACCTCTCCTCTCCTTCACTCCAATTAGAAAATCCCTAGTTTGCTCAGCCTATCCTCAGTCCGGGCAGCTTACTGATAAATCTCCTCTGCACCCTCTCTAAAGCTTCCATATCCTTCCTGTAATGAGGTGACGAGAAATGAGCACAACACTCTGTGTGGCTTAACCCTCAGCCTCTACACTCGAGGGGATGGAGACTAGTCCTATCTGTATATTTGGACGGATGCACTGGTTATGGTGACCTGCAGGTTCAGGTTAAGTTTAACTTGCAGTGTTGCTGCGTCGTGGTTTGTATGCAGATGCATTCCCTAATTCTGAAGATGACAGATTGGTACACGGCTATTAAAATAACATACTTATTTGAATTAGTGATACAGCATACTAACAACGTGCTTCCGGCCCAACGAGCCCGTACTGCCAAATTTCATCCATGTGACAAATTATCTTATACTTGTTTGGAACGTCTGAGGAAATCTGAGCACCCAAAGGAAACCCAAGTGTTCACAGGGAGAATGTGCAAACTCCTAATGTACAGTGGTGGGAAATGAACCCAGGTCACTGGCACTGTGGTAGTGCTATTCTGACTGTGGCACACCGTCAACATAAAATTGCGTTGAGATTAAAGTAACTCTTCCAGGTGATGCAAAGTATAAAATGGTGCACATAAAGCGCATCTTCACAACAGCCCAAACATTGAACTTGCCATCGCACAGAAATATCCACAGACCTCTTGGTTAATGGTAAGGATCCCTGGCATAAAAAAAAGTTGGGAACTCCTGTTCAAAAGTTGGTGTCTCAAGAAGGTGGCATATATCAGAAGGAGTCTCATCATCCAGGACATGCCCTCCCCTCTTCTCATCTTTACCATCAGAGAGGAGCTGAAAGACCAACACTCAATATTTTGGGGACAGTTTCTTCCCTTTTGCCACCAGATTTCTGAATGGTCCATGAACACTACCTCACTATTTTGCCCTCTTAATGTACTAATTTTAAAATATTTCTTATTGTAATTTAAGGTTTTTATGTATTGTGTTGTACTGCTGTTGCAAACCAACAAATTTCATAACGTATGTCAGTGATAACAAATTGGATTCAGATTCTGATATTCATACATTACCTACTGATATCATTCCATTTCCACAACACAAGGAAGAGCTTCTTTACCATGACATTTCAAGTGCTTGATGCAGGTAGAAAGCCAGGCTATTAGCCTCTATACTTAAGCTAGAGGGAAAACTGAAGACCCTTATCTCTATCCAGCAATCTCAGCTGGAACAGCAAAGTGCTGAAGGAACTCAGCAAGTCAGGCAGGATCTTTGGAGAAGAATAAACAGTTGACATTACAGGTCAACACCCTACTTCAGAACCTGATATTCCTGTCCATAGATGCTGCCTGACTTGCTGAGTTCCTCCAGCATTTTGTGAATGTTGCTCTGGATTTCCAGCATCTGCAGAATCTCTTGTGTTTATGATCTCAACTGGAAAGCTTTCTGTGAGGATTGCTACCTTGTCATGGTGGAGAGGTTTGTGAGTTCCTGCGAGCAATGCTGCCTGGAGATAGGGTCACCCATGGCGGTAAGGTCAAGGGGGAAGATTCCAGACAAAGAACGATCCAACCTAGACCTCAACAGTGGAGCTGGCAGAAGATGATGACACATCACAACGGCAGTTAACGTGGAAGAAGGCTGCAGGAGTGAAGGGTTCCCAGTCGTCATGGACCCTGACCCTGGTCTGTCAAGAACTGTGTGATGGCTGCCTGTGTATCAGTCTCCCCACTTTGAATGGTCATGCTCAGCCATTCTCCGTTAAGGGAATCCACCATAACATCTTGGATTAAATCCTGTGGTGATCCTGGATCAGCCTCAACTGCCACCTGAAGACCTACTAATAGACAACCACTTAGGGAAGCATCAAACTCGACTCGAGTGATTGCATTACTAATATGACTAGGAAGTGCCTGGTCTGGTTGAGCACAGTGCTGATTGTAATTCCACTGATCAAATAGCCTAACCCATTGGATTTGAAGATGAGATATTTCATTTTGATTTTATTTGCTTAAAGGTACAGCACAGTAACAGGCCCTTCTGGACCAACGAGCTTGTGCTATCCAATAACACCCACATGACCAATGACTCTAACATACACGTCTTTGGACCGTGAGAGAAAACCTGCATGGACACGGGGAGAACATAGACGATCTCCTTACAGACCGTGGTGGGAATTGAACCGGAGTCGTTGGGGCACAAACTGCTATACCACCATGTGGTTCACCACGGTAAGTATGGCACATAGTCTTTGGAGACCTGGGAAGAATTCTCAGAATTGGGTTCAATATCACGGGCATATGTTGTGAAATTTGTTGTTTTTCGGCAACAGTACATTGCAATACATAATAATAAAAAAACACAAATTACAACATGAAGATGTATATAAATTAATGAAATGACAACAAAGAGAAAATGTACAGATGTTGGAAATCTGAGCAAAACACAAAATTCTGGAGAAGTCACCTCGGACTTCAACTACTGCACAGAGTCTTGTCATCTTCAGAAGTTTTCTGACGACTCTGCCATAGTTGGATGCATCAGCAAGGGAGATGAGGCTGAGAACAGGGTGACGGTAGGAAACTTTGTCACATGGTGTGAGCAGAATTATCTGCATCTTAATGTGAAACGGACTAAGGAGTTGGTGGTAGACTTGAGGAGAGCTAAGGTACTGGTGACCCCTGTTTCCATCCAGGGGGTCAGTGTGGACATGGTGGAGGATTACAAATACCTCGGGATACGAATTAACAATAAACTGGACTGGTCAAAGAACACTGAGGCTGTCTACAAGAAGGGTCAGAACCGTCTCTATTTCCTGAGGAGACTGAGGTCCTTTAACATCTGCCGGACGATGCTGAGGATGTTCTACGAGTCTGTGGTGGTCAGTGCTATCATGTTTGCTGTTGTGTGCTGGGGCAGCAGGCTGAGGGTAGCAGACACCAACAGAATCAACAAACTCATTTGTAAGGCCAGTGATGTTGTGGGGATGGAACTGGACTCTCTCACGGTGGTGTCTGAAAAGAGGATGCTGTCTAAGTTGCATGCCATCTTGGACAATGTCTCCCATCCACTACATAATGTACTGGTTGGGCACAGGAGTACATTCAGCCAGAGACTCATTCCACCGAGATGCAACACAGAGTGTCATAGGAAGTCATTCCTGCCTGTGGCCATCAAACTTTACAACTCCTCCCTTGGAGGGTCAGACACCCTGGTGCAACTGTAACGAAAACCAATTTCCCCTGGGATCAATAAAGTATGACTATGAGAAGTTCAGCGGGCAAGGCAGCATCGATGGAAAAGAGTGAAGAGTCCACGTTTGGGGCCAAGACCCTTCATCAGGACTGAAATTAGTTGGGTAATGCAAAATGAGAGCCAAAAAAAAAGAAAAATGTATAATGAGGTTGCGTACATGGACCGTGGATTCATTGTCCATTCAGAAATCTGATGGTGGAAACATAGAAACATAGAAAATAGGAGCAGGAGTAGGCCATTCGGCCCTTTGAGCCTGCACCGCCATTCAGTATGATCATGGCTGATCATCCAACTCAGAACCCTGTACCTGCCTTCTCTCCATATCCCCTGATCCCTTTAGCCACAAGGGCCATATCTAACTCCTTCTTAAATATAGCCAATGAACTGGCCTCAACTGTTTCCTGTGGCAGAGAATTCCATAGATTCACCACTCTCTGTGTGAAGAAGTTTTTCCTCATCTCGGTCCTAAAAGGCTTCCCCTTTATCCTCAAACTGTGACCCCTCGTTCTGGACTTCCCCAACATCGGGAACAATCTTCCTACATCTACCCTGTCCAATCCCTTTATACGTTTCAATAAGATCCTCCCTCAATCTTCTAAATTCCAGAGAGTATAAGCCAAGTCGATCCTTCCAGAGAGTGGAGAGGAAGGAGCAATTCCTCTGCCTCATGGCAAGAATTTTGGGCGTACTTGGCCTTTTCAGCCACAGCTTCCAATGGTGCAAGTACCGATTTTTGGGGCTGGAACTCGGGTCTGTAAAGTCTCAGAATGGGCACGTTTGGTAGGTTCCCAGGTCTGTGAAGCAATTCTGTATATCAGGGGCCCCTACAGCACAGGATAGTGATATTCAGTGGGTACACTTCTACATAAATACTTTAGAAAACGTACAGCACAATACAGGCCCTTCGGTCCACAAAGCTGTCCCTAACTTAGAACTACCTAGGCTTAACCGTAGCCCTCTATTTTTCTGAGCTCCATGTAGCCCATCCAGAAGTCTCTAAAAAGACCCCATCGTTTCCGCCTCCACCACCGCCGCCGGCAGCCCATTCCACACACTCACCACTCTCTGCGTAGGAAACTTACCCCTGACATCTCCTCTGTACCTCCTTCCAAGTACCTTAAAACTATGCCCTCTCGTGCTAGCCATTTCAGCCCTGGGAAAAAGCCTCTGACTATCCACACGATCAATGTCTCTCATTATCTTGTACACCTCTATCAGGTCACCTCTCACCCTCCGTTGCTCCAAGGAGAAAAGGCCGAGTTCACTCAACCTGTTTTCATAAGGCATGCTCCCCAATCCAGGCAACATCCTTGTAAATCTCCTCTGCACCATTTCTATGGTTTCCACGTCCTTCCTATAGTGAGGCGACCAGAATTGAGCACAGTACTCCAAGTGAGGTCTGACCAGGGTCCTATATAGCTGCAACATTACCTCTCAGCTCTTAAACGCAATCCCATAGTTGATGAAGGCCAATGCACCGTATGCCTTCTTAACCACACATTCAACCTGCGTAGCAGCTTTAAGTGGCCTGTGGGCTTGGACCCCAAGATCCCTCTGATCCTCCACGCTGCCAAGAGTCTTACCATTAATGCTATATTCTGCCATCATATTTGACCTACCAAAATGAACCACCTCTGGGTTGAACTCCATCTGCCACTTCTCAGCCCAGTTTTGCAACCTCTGTATTGTTGTAACCTCTGACAGCCCTCCACACTATCCACAACACCCCCAACCTTTGTGTCATCAACAAATTTACTAACCCATCCCTCCACTTCCTCATCCAGGTTATTTATAAAAATCACAAAGAGTAGGGGCCCCAGAACAGATCCCTAAGGCACACCATTGGTCACCAGCCTCCATGCAGAACATGAATGGCAAGCATTTAAAGATTGCATGGATGAACTACAACAATTGTTCATCCCAGTTTGGCAAAAGAATAAATCAAGGAAGGTAGTGCACCCGTGGCTGACAAGAGAAATTAGGGATAGTATCAATTCCAAAGAAGAAGCATACAAATTAGCCAGAAAAAGTGGCTCACCTGAGGACTGGGAGAAATTCAGAGTTCAGCAGAGGAGGACAAAGGGCTTAATTAGGAAGGGGAAAAAAGATTATGAGAGAAAACTGGCAGGGAACATTAAAAACGGACTGTAAAAGCTTTTATAGATATGTAAAAAGGAAAAGACTGGTAAAGACAAATGTAGGTCCCCTACAGACAGAAACAGGTGAATTGATTATGGGGAGCAAGGACATGGCAGACCAATTGAATAATTACTTTGGTCCTGTCTTCACTAAGGAGGACATAAATAATCTTCCAGAAATAGTAGGGGACAGAGGGTCCAGTGAGATGGAGGAACTGAGCGAAATACCTGTTAGTCGGGAAGTGGTGTTAGGTAAATTGAAGGGATTAAAGGCAGATAAATCCCCAGGGCCAGATGGTCTGCATCCCAGAGTGCTTAAGGAAGTGGCCCAAGAAATAGTGGATGCATTAGTGATAATTTTTCAAAACTCGTTAGATTCTGGACTAGTTCCTGAGGATTGGAGGGTGGTTAATGTAACCCCACTTTTTAAAAAAGGAGGGAGAGAGAAACCGGGGAATTATAGACCGGTTAGCCTAACATCGGTGGTGGGGAAACTGCTGGAGTCAATTATCAAAGATGTGATAACAGCACATTTGGAAAGCGGTGAAATCATCGGACAAAGTTAGCATGGATTTGTGAAAGGAAAATCATGTCTGAAGAATCTCATAGAATTTTTTGAGGATGTAACTAGTAGAGTGGATAGGGGAGAACCAGTGGATGTGGTATATTTGGATTTTCAAAAGGCTTTTGACAAGGTCCCACACAGGAGATTAGTGTGCAAACTTAAAGCACACGGTATTGGGGGTAAGGTATTGATGTGGATGGAGAATTGGTTAGCAGACAGGAAGCAAAGAGTGGGAATAAACGGGACCTTTTCAGAATGGCAGGCAGTGACTAGTGGGGTACCGCAAGGCTCAGTGCTGGGACCCCAGTTGTTTACAATATATATTAATGACTTGGATGAGGGAATTAAATGCAGCATCTCCAAGTTTGCGGATGACACGAAGCTGGGTGGCAGTGTTAGCTGTGAGGGGGATGCTAAGAGGATGCAGGGTGACTTGGATAGGTTGGGTGAGTGGGCAAATTCATGGCAGATGCAATTTAATGTGGATAAATGTGAAGTTATCCACTTTGGCAAAAATAGGAAAACAGATTATTATCTGAATGGTGGCCGATTAGGAAAAGGGAAGTTGCAACGAGACCT
Organism: Mobula hypostoma; assembly: GCF_963921235.1. Lineage (NCBI taxonomy): Eukaryota > Metazoa > Chordata > Chondrichthyes > Myliobatiformes > Myliobatidae > Mobula > Mobula hypostoma. Next base: position 103,881,048 of record NC_086108.1, read on the forward strand.
GGGTGTCATTATACACCAGTCATTGAAAGTGGGCATGCAGGTACAGCAAGCGGTGAAAAAGGCGAATGGTATGCTGGCATTTATAGCGAGGGGATTCGAGTACAGGAGCAGGGAGGTACTACTGCAGTTGTACAAGGCCTTGGTGAGACCACACCTGGAGTATTGTGTGCAGTTTTGGTCCCCTAATCTGAGGAAAGACATCCTTGCCATAGAGGGAGTACAAAGAAGGTTCACCAGATTGATTCCTGGGATGGCAGGACTTTCATATGAAGAAAGACTGAATGAACTGGGCTTGTACTCGTTGGAATTTAGAAGATTGAGGGGGGATCTGATTGAAACGTATAAAATCCTAAAGGGATTGGACAGGCTAGATGCAGGAAGATTGTTCCCGATGTTGGGGAAGTCCAGAATGAGGGGTCACAGTTTGAGGATAAAGGGGAAGCCTTTTAGGACCGAGATTAGGAAAAACTTCTTCACACAGCGAGTGGTGAATCTGTGGAATTCTCTGCCACAGGAAACTGTTGAGGCCAGTTCATTGGTTATATTTAAGAGGGAGTTAGATATGGCCCTTGTGGCTACGGGGATCAGGGGGTATGGAGGGAAGGCTGGGGCAGGGTTCTGAGTTGGATGATCAGCTATGATCATAATAAATGGCGATGCAGGCTTGAAGGGCCGAATGGCCTACTCCTGCACCTATTTTCTATGTTTCTATGATCCGTCTACAACCACTCTTTGCCTTCTGTGGGCAAGCCAGTTCTGGGTCCACAAAGCAATGTCCCCTTGGATCCCATGCCTCCTTACTTTCTCAATAAGCCTTGCATGGAGTACCTTATCAAATGCCTTGCTAAAATCCATATACACTACATTTACGGTTCTACCTTCATCAATGTGTTTAGTCACATCCTCAAAAAAATTCAATTAGGTTCGTAAGACATGTCCTGCCTTTGACAAAACCATGCTGACTATTCCTAATCATATTATGCCTCTCCAAATGTTCATAAATCCTGCCTCTCAGGATCTTCTCCGTCAACTTACCAACTTCTGAAGTCAAACTCACTGGCCTATAATTTCCTGGGCTATCCCTACTCCCTTTCTTGAATAAGGGAACAACATCCACAATGCTCCAATCCTCTAGAACCCCTCCCGTCCTCATTGATGATGCAAAGATCATTGCCAGAGGCTCAGCAATCTATCCCTCACTTCCCACAGTAGCTTGGGGTACATCCTGTCTGGTCCTGGTGACTTATCCAACTTGAAGCTATCCAAAAACTCCAGCGCATCCCCTTACTTAATATCTACATTCTCAAGCTTTTCAGTCCACTGCAAGTCATCCCTATAATCGCCAGGATCCTTTTCCATAGTGAATACTGAAGCAAAGTATTTATTAAGTACCTCTGCTATTTCCTCTGATTCCATACACACTTTTTCAACGTCACACTAGATTGGTCCTATTCTCTCATGTCTTATCCTCTTGCTCTTCACATACTTGTAGAATGCCTTGGGTTTTCCTTAATCCTGTCCACCAAGGCCTTCTCATGGCCCCTTCTGGCTCTCCTAATTTCATTCTTAAGCTCCTTCCTGCTAGCCTTATGATCTTCTAGATATCTATCATTACCTAGTGTTTTTGAACCTTTTGTAAGCTCTTCTTTTCTTGACTAGATTTACAATAGCCTTTGTACACCACGAATCTTGTACCCTACCTTCCTTTCCATGTCTCATTGGAATGTACCTACCCAGAACCCTATGCAAATATCCCCTGAACATTTGTCACACTTCTTCTTTACGTTTCCCTGAGAATATCTGTTTCCAATTTATACTTCTAAGTTCCTGCCTGATAACCTCGTATTTCGCCTCACTCCAATTAAACATTTCCCTAACTTGTCTGTTCCTATCCCTCTCCAATGCTATGGTAAAGCAGATAGAATTGTGATCACTATCTCCAAAATGCTCTCCCACTGCGAGACCTGACACCTGACCAGGTTCATTTCCCAATACCAGATCAAATATAGCCTCTCCTCTTGCAGGCTTATCTACACATTGTGTCAAGAAACCTTCCTGAACACACCTAACAAACTCCACCCCATCTAAACCCTTCACTCTAGGGACATGCCAATCGATATTTGGGAAGTTAAAATCTCCCACCACGACAACCCTGTTATTATTACTCCTTTCCAGAATTTGTCCTATTTGTTCCTTGATGTCCCTGTTACTATTGGGTGGGCTATAAAAAGCACGCAGTAGAGTTATTGACCCCTTCCTATTCCTAACTTCCACTCACAGAAACTCAGTAGACAATCCCTCCATGACTTTCTCCTTTTCTGCAGCTGTGACACTATCTCTGACCAACAGTGCCACGCCCCCACCTCTTTTGCCTCCCTCCCTGTCCTTTTTGAAACATCTAAAGCCTGGGACTTGAAGTAACCATTCCTGCCCCTGCACCATCCAAGTTTTAAATGGCCTTGCTCCCACTCCGGGATTCTGGTTGATAATGTTAATTACTAATAGTTTACAAAGTACTTTATTCGCAAGGGTGCTTTTAGAGCAGGGCTTCCCAACCTGGGGTCCACAGACCTCTCTGTTCATGGTAGGGGTCCATGGTATAAAGGCTGGGAACCCCGCTTTAGAGACAAACAGCAGTTTTCTTGTTGCTTCTTTCTAAATAACTTTTTTTTTACTCCCCTGAGTATTTCCTCCCCAAACCCAAACAGTAGTTAGCCACAGGAAATTGTCCTTTTTAAAAAAAAAAAAAATTGGAATCGTGTTTAATACCTCTGACACATGTGAAATGTGTTGCTCTGCAGCAGTGCAATAGTAGAGAAACTACAAATTACAGAGTGAACTCGTGCTGGTCTTCATCAGTCAGGGCATTCAACGTTGAACATAGACCATTACAGCACAGTACAGGCCCTTTGGCCCACAATGATCAATCTAACCCTTTCCCTCCAACATATCTATACACCCTTCTGTCATTCATGTAATATTTGACACCTGACTAACCAAGAAACTATCAACCTGGGCTTTAAATACTCAGTGACTTGGCCTCTACAACCATCTGCGGCAACGGATTTCACAGATTCACCATCCTCTGGCTAAAGAAATTCCTCCTTCTCTCTGTTCTATGTGGACATCCCTCTATTCTGAGGCTGTGCCCTCTGGTCCTAGACTCAGCCGCTGTAGAAAACATCCTCTCCATTTCCACTCTGTCTAGGCTTTTCAATATTCGATCGGTTTCAATGAGATTTCCCCCCCCCTCCCCACATTCTATTAAACTCCAATGAGTACAGGCCCAGAGCTGTCAAACGCTCTTCATACATTAACCCTTTCATTCCCAGAATCATTCTCATGTACCACTTCTGGAGCCTCTTCAATACCAGCACATCTTTTCTTGGATAAGGAGCCCAAAACTGCTCACAATACACCAATTGCGGTCTGATCAATGACTTATAAAGCCTCAGCATTACATCCTTACTCTCATGTTCCTGACCTTTCGAAATGAATGCTAACATTGCATTTGCGTTCCTTTTTGCTGGCTCAACCTGCAAGCTAACCTTTAGGAAATCCTGCACAATGACTCCCAAGTCCCTTCGCACCTTTGATTTTTGAATTTTCTCCCTGTTTAGAAAACAATCTACACCTTTATTCCTTCTGCCAAAGTGGATGACCATACACTTCCTTACACTATATTCCATCCGGCACTTCTTTGCCCATTTTCCCAATCTAAGTCCTTCTGCAGACTCCCTTGCTTTTCTTTTGTAGGTATTTTATAGGTGGAGGGGAGCCCCCTCCCCATCTGTGTATTGTCTGCAAAGATGGCCGCAAAGCCATCAATTCCTTCATTCAAATTATTGACACATAACGTGAAAAGCAGCAGTCCCAATACCAACCCTTGCAGAACACCACTTGTCACTGGGAGTCAACCAGAATAGGCCTCTTTTAGAAACATAGAAAACCTACAACACAATACAGGCCCTTCAGCCCACAAAGCTGTGCTGAACATGCCCCTACCTTAGAACTATCTCGGCTTTACCCAAAGCCCTCTATTTTTCTAAGCTCCGTGTAGCCATCCAGGAGTCTCTTAAAAGACCCTATCGTATCCGCCTCCACCACTGCCGCCGGCAGCCCATTCCATGTACTCACCACTGTCTGCGTAAAACAAAACTTACCCCTGACATCTCCTCGGTACCAACTTTCAAGCACCTTAAAACTATGCCCTCTTGCACTAGCCATTTCAGCCCTGGGGAAAAAGCCTCTGACTATCCACACAATCAATGCCTCTCATTATCTTAAACACCTCTATCAGGTCACCTCTCAACCCTGTAGGTTTAGTGTCCTCTGTTTGGGGACACCCCTCATCTACATCGGGCGTATCTTGCCCTAGGTACTGAGACTGTCACCCCAGATTCCAGAATCTCCCAGCAGAGTGAAATACCATCCCCGAATCTGCTCCCTCTGGCTCTGTTGGCACTTTGTTTCAGTGAGATCTCCTCACTAATCAAAAAGGCACAGCCGCATTGACTCTCTCCGTGGAATTGAGGCAAGTTTGGCTCCCTGGTCCCATTCCAGCAACTTTCTACAGGAGCACCATTGAGTGTCCTGTCGGGCTGCGTCATTGCGTGGTGCAGAGACTGGGGAGCATTGCACCACAACACCGATTAGAGGATAGTTAAAAACCACCGAGAGGATTATCGGGGTCTCCCTTTCCCCTGTTTGTGACATTCACTGGGAGCATTACAGATGAAGGGCCCAAAGCATTGTTGAGGATCCCTGCCACCTTTACCACAATCTCTTTGACCCACTGGCATCAGGAAGGAGGTACAGGAGCATCAGGACTAGAACTGTCAAACTGGGTAACAGCTTCTTCCCTCAGTCTGTGAGGCTAATACATACCATGCCACCACTGAGGTCTCATCACCAGGATATTGAGGTGTTTACTGTTTTGAATTATATTTTAGTACTTAATTACAGTATAATATTCTGGTTTGTGTTGTGTGTGATGCACTGTGGGCAAACTGTGGTCTGGAGGAACATTATTTTGTTGGGTACAGTCAGAAGATAATGAACTTGAACTTGAACCCATTCTTCTAAACTCCAGAGAGCCGAAGAAGAGCAAGTTTTCTGTCCACTTTCAGGACTTTATCTACTGGAGTCTAGAAGAATGAGGGGAGATTGGATAGAGATAGGCTAAATGGAAGCAGCTTTGGTCATGGGTTAAGGGGGAAAGGGTGAAATATTTAAGAGGACCACGAAGGGGAACTTCTTTACTCAAGGAATAGTGAGTGTGTGAAGTGAGCTGCCAGTGAAGGTGGTGAATGAAGATTGGTTTTCAACATTGAAGAGAAAATTGGATAAGTACATGGGTGGAAGACTATAGTCCAGGTGTGGGTTGATGGAACAAGGCAGAGTAATTATCTGGCATGGACTAGATGGGCTGAAGGGCCTATTTCTTTTTCGATCTTTTTATTAATTTCAACATCATACACATTACAAAAAATAAGTACAGAGCGATTGGGATTGCATTAATTAATAATTATGTTATAAAAGTATACAATCAAGTAACACATGGTTAGTAAACCTCCAAAAAACTCACAAATTAGCAATAGAACATATAAAAAGTATACATAAAATACAAAAATATAAAAAAAAAGAAAAAGAAAAAAAAATATCCCATTAGAAAAAAAAATGAATCTACCCAAACTAAAAGAAAACTAAGGAAAAGAAAAAAAAAGAAAGGGCTATTATGATACCTCAGATAGAAGCAGTAGTGTCGCCACTTCCGCTCCTCTCCCCATATATTGAAATCACAAAATAGATTTGGAAAGGGTCAAATTACATCATGTGGAAATATTGAATAAATGGTCTCCAAGTCTCATCAAATTTAATAGATGGGTCATAAATGACACTTTTAATTTTTTTCTAGATTTAAACAAGACATAGTTTGAGAAAACCAGTGAAATGTAGTAGGAGGATTAATCTCTTTCCAATTCAATAGTATAGATCTTCTAGCCATTAGAGTAACAAAAGCTATCACCTGACAAGCTGAAGAGGGCAAATGATGTTTTTCTATCATTGGTAAACCAAAGATGGCAGTAATAGGATGAGGTTGTAAATCAATATTCAAGACAGTTGAAATAATATCAAAAATATCGTCCCAATATTTCTTCAATAAAGGGCAAGACCAAAACATACGAGTTAATGAGGCTATCTCAGAATGACTTCTATCACATACAGGGTTTATGAGAGTAATAACGAATTAATTTATCCTTAGACATATGAGCTGAAGGGCCTATTTCTGTGCTGTGGTGTTCTGTGTGGTGGCACTATAGCGTAGAGGTTAGAGTAACACTGTAACAGTACCAGCCACTCAAGTTCAACTCTGCCACCATCTCCTCCCACATTCCAAAGACGTATGCGTTACTCAGTTAACTCACACAAAATGCCAGAAGAACTCAGCAGGTCAGGCAGCATCTTTGGTAATGAACAAACAGTCAATGTTTCAAACAGAGATCCCTCAGAGAGACCTTTTCAGAATGGCAGGCAGTGACTAGTGGGGTACCACAAGGCTCAGTGCTGGGACCCCAGTTGTTTACGATATATATTAATGACTTAGATGAGGGAATTAAATGCAGCATCTCCAAGTTTGTGGATGACATAAAACTGGGCGGTAGTGTTAGCTGTGAGGAGGATGCAGGGTGACTTGGATAGGTTAGGTGAGTGGGCAAATTCATGGCAGATGCAATTTAATGTGGATAAATGTGAGGTTATCCACTTTGCTGGCAATAACAGGAAAACAGATTATTATCTGAATGGTGGCCGATTAGGAAAAGGGGAGGTGCAACGAGACCTGGGTGTCATTATACACCAGTCATTGAAAGTGGGCATGCAGGTACAGCAGGCGGTGAAAAAGGCGAATGGTATGCTGGCATTTATAGCAAGAGGATTCGAGAACAGGAGCAGGGAGGTACTACTGCAGTTGTACAAGGTCTTGGTGAGACCACACCTGGTGTATTGTGTGCAGTTTTGGTCCCCTAATCTGAGGAAAGACGTCCTTGCCATAGAGGGAGTACAAAGGAAGTTCACCAGATTGATTCCTGGGATGGCAGGACTTTCATATGATGAAAGACTGGATGAACTAGGCTTATACTCGTTGGAATTTAGAAGATTGAGGGGGGATCTGATTGAAACATATAAAATCCTAAAGGGATTGGACAGGCTAGTTGCAGGAAGATTGTTCCCGATGTTGGGGAAGTCCAGAACAAGGGGTCACAGTTTGAGGATAAAGGGGAAGCCTTTTAGGACCGAGATTAGGAAAAACTTCTTCACACAGAGAGTGGTGAATCTGTGGAATTCTCTGCCACAGGAAACAGTTGAGGCCAGTTCATTGGCTATATTTAAGAGGGAGTTAGATATGGCCCTTGTGGCTAAAGGGATCGGTGGTATGGGGGGAAGGCTGGTACAGGGTTCTGAGTTGGATGATCAGCCATGATCATACTGAATGGCGGTGCAGGCTTGAAGGGCCGAATGGCCTACTCCTGCACCTATTTTCTATGTTTCTATGTTTCTCATCAGGACTGGAAAGGAAGGGGGAAGATGCCAGAAAAGGAAGATGGGGGGAAGGGGGGGGGAAGGAGGACAAGCTACAAGGTCATAGGTGAAACCAGGTGGGTGGGGAAGAGGGGGAGGATGAAGTAAGAACTGGGAGGTGATAGGTAGAGAAGGCAAATGGCTGGAGGAGAAGAAATCTGGTAAGAGAGGTGAGTGGACCGTGGGAGAAAGGAAAGGAGGAGAGGCACTGGGAGGTGATAGGCAGGTGAGGAGAAGAGGCAAGAACCCAGAGTGGAGAATAGAAGAAGAGAGAATGGGAGGGGATAAATTACCAGAAGCTGGAGAAATGGATGTTCATGCCATCAGGTTGGAGGCTACCCAGATGGAATATGAAGTGTTGCTCCTCCACCCTGAGAATGACTTCATCGTGGCCAAAGCGAAGGCTATGGGCCGACAGGTTGGAAAGGGAATGGGGAAAAGAATAAAATTTGTTAGTCATAAAGAAATTACACTTTTGGCAGATAGAGCAGAGGCGCTTGACAAAGCAGTCTCCCAGTCTTCATTGGGTCTCCCCAGTGTAGAGGAAGCCGCATCGGGAGTACTGGATAGAGTAGAAGAACCCAGCAGATCCACAGGTGAAGCATTGCCTCACCTGGAAGGACTGTTTGTGGCTCGGAATGGAAGTGAGGGAAGATGTGAATAGGCAAGCATCGCATTCTGCTGCTTGCAGGGATAAGTGCCAAGAGGGAGATTAGTAAGAAGGGATGAATGGACAAGGGAACTACGGATGAAGTGATACCTATGGAAAGTGGAGAGTGTGGGGGGAGGGGATGTAATGATATGTTTGGTGGTCGGATCCTGCTGAAGATGGTGGAAGTCGCAGAGAATAATGTTTTGGATCTCAAGCATCTGCAGAATCTCTTGTGTTTTTGGGTTCATTGGGTAATTGGTCACATGGGGGGTAATTGGGTGGCGTAGAGCCTGTTACTGTGCTGGATCTATAAATAAAATAAATAAATAGAACGCTGTGGAAATAATACTGAGGCATTTATGACTGTCCAGTAAAGCAAACCTCACTGCATCCAACCGAGAACAGTGAAACTGAATGAGGTATCAGTCATTTCCAAGATTGAAGATGTTTATTGTCATACACTTGTAAAGCAGAATAAAATGATTGTTACTCTGGATCTGATGCAGCATAAAAAAAACACTAAGCATGAAGAACATAATTTAAAAAATACAATAAATATAAATATAAAAGCAAACCTATAAAACACAATGTACAAGTAACTGTTATATATGTAGACTGATTGTATGTACCTAAAGTGACGCGAGGTGATGTGTATGTAGTGGGGGTGAGGTGGGTTAATGGGTGGAGGCGTTGATCAGCCTGATGGCTTGGGGAAAGTAACAGTTTTTGAGAATAAATCTACCTGAAGATCTAGTGCAGTATTTTCCAGCAACACTCGTTTTGGGACCTGGTATTAAATAAAGGCTTGTGCTAATATGTAGGTCAGTGCATAATATTAGACACCTTTGTTCATCTACTTTGCTCATCTAATTAGTAGAAATTAGCTAAGGATGTGGATAAGGATTCAGCTCTACTTGTGTCAGTCTAAAATTAATACTGCAGTGAAAAAATGAGTGAGAAGATTTATAGCAAAAGCCTGTAATCCAAAGGATGTGAAATCAAGTTGTAACTTGATAATATTAGTAGGTGCTTGTATAATCCATTAATAAACCTTAACACTTCTAAGTCAGCTGGTCATAGTTTTGATGGAGTGGCATGGTAGTGTAATGGTTAGCACATCGGTTTACAGTACAGGCAACCCAGGTTCAATTCCCACCACTGCCTATAAGGAGTTTGTACGTTCTCCCTGTGACTCTGTGTATTTCCTCAGGGTGCTGCAGTTTCCGCCCAGAATCCAAACGTGTGCCGGTTGGTAGGTTAATTGGTTGCGATAAATAGTTTCATGATTTGGTTAGGATTAAATCGGGTTGCTGGGCAGCACCGTTTGAAGGACTGGAAGGGCCTATTCTGCACTATATCTCAATCAATACAAGGGATGATTGACAAGTTCGTGGCCTAATGTAGAAGGAGATGAGTTATTAACTTCAAACTTTCTGCATAATCACTCGGAGTTGACCTGCGTGTGCATTTAACAAGAGCTGTATAACCCATCTCCTTCTACCTTAGGCCACGAACTTATCAATCACCCCTGCTGTGGACACTTTCTGGAGGTCCAAGATCCGTATGCTCCATGACCACTGGACTATGTGTGTAAATGTAAGAGGGGACTATGTTAAAAAATAAATGTGCTAGGTTTTCTAAAATTGACTCCTTCTACCTTGGGCCACGAACTTATCAAACACCCCTTGTAAATATGTCTGATACTGTTGTGCTCCTAATTTCCACTAATATTACAGTGTAGTATTGCAATAGCGCCTTTCAACATTAAACTGAGTCCTGGCTAACTTTTTCAAAAAAATTAGCTATTGAGACACAACACGGAATGGGTCCTTGTGGCCTTCCGAGCCACACTGTCCAGCAACTCCTTAATTAATCCCAGCCTATCACGGGACAGTTTACAATGGCCAATTCAGCTACAACTGGTAGGTTATTGGACAGTAGGAGGAAACCAGAACACCTGGAGAAAATCCACACATCAACTCTTCTGGTAGATGTGAAAGATTCTATGCCATTAATGGATGAATAGGGGATCTCCTCCAGTAATATGGCCAACATTCCAGATTTTGCTTGCTATTTATAGAGTCCTAGAGCAACACACTGGGGGAATGTGGAAAAGACTGTAAACACAAAATAATCTGCAGATGCTGGGGGCAAAGCAACAGTCACAACACGCTGGAGGAACTCAGTAGGTCGGGCAGCATCCGTGGAAAAAGATCAGTCGACGTTTCAGGCCGGAACCCTTCGTCAGGACTGTGGGGGAAGGGGCAGATGCCCTATAAAGAAGGTGGGGGTAGGGTGGGAAGGAGAAGGCTGGTAGGTTCCAGGTGAGTAACCAGTAAGGGGAAAGATAAAGGGGTGGGGGAGGGGAGGTGATAGGCAGGAAAGGTGAAGAAAGAATAGGGGAAAACACAATGGGTAGTAGAACCAAGAGGGAGGTGGTAGGCAGCTGGGGGAGGGGGCAGAGAGACATAGGGATAGGGGAAGGGAGGGGGAGGGACCTTCCAGAAGTTGGAGAATTCTATGTTCATACCAAGGGGCTGGAGACTACCTAGACAGTATTTGAGGTGTTGCTCCTCCAACATGAGTTTAGCCTCATCATGGCGGTAGAGGAGGCCATGTATGGACATATCTGAATGGGAATGGGAAGCAGAGTTGAAGTGGGTGGCTACTGGCACCCACTAAGGTAGCCTCCAGCCCCTTGGTATGATCATAGAATTCTCCAACTTCCGGTAATTCCCTCCCCTTCCCCTATCCCTATGTCACTCTGCCCCCTCCCCCAGCTCCCTACCACCTCCCTCTTGGTTCCGCCTCCTACATTGTGTTTTCCCCTATTCTTTCTTCACCTTTCCTGCCTATCACCTCCCTGCCTCCCCTCCCCCACCCCTTTATCTTTCCCCTTACTGGTTTTTCACCTGGAACCTCCCAGCCTTCTCCTTCCCACCCTCCCCCACCTTTATAGGGCCTCTGCCCCTCCACCCTACAGTCCTGACGAAGGGTTCCGGCCCGAAACGTCGACCGATCTTTTTCCACGGATGCTGCCCGACCTGCTGAGTTCCTCCAGCGTGTTGTGAGTGTGGAAAAGACTGTTACTGTCCACCTTGTATACGTGGAATCTTTGTGTTTAAACTGACTGGTATTTGCAGAACAATAATGACCATATTTGGAAACAATCTACTCAAAGTTTCAAACTGTTTCAAAGTGCATTTATTATCAAAGAATGTATAAATTATACAATCTTGAGATTTGTCTGCTTACAGGCTGCTATTGACCAGATCTGGGCATTCTTAGGATGTGATTATTTCTCCTTCTGGTTTAAAAAAAAATTCCCTTCCCCTCTCCTCCTCTTCTTTTCCCCACTCTGGCCTCTTGCCTCTTCTCAGCTGCCTATCACCTGGTACCCCACCTTCTTCCCTTTCTCCCACGGTCCACTTTCCCCTTCCTCTCCAGGCCTTTACCTTTCCCACCCACCTGACCTCAGCTATCACCTTTTAGCTTGTCCTCCTTCCACTCCCCCAAACCTTTTTATTCTTTGTCTTCCCCCTTCGTTTCCAGCCCCGAAGAAGGGTCCCGGCCCAAAACGTCGACTGTTTATTCACTTCCATAGCTGCTGCCTGATCTCCTGAGGTCCTCCAGCATTTTGTGGATGTTGCTATTGAAATGCAAACTTTGTCTATTCTAGCTTTTTATTGTTTGCTGATTTAGAGACTCTACCATCCACAAACACTACCTCACTCTTCCTCTTTGTCTCGATTTATTGGAATTTATGGTGATTTTTAGGGTCTCTGCCAGAAGCATCGAATTTACATCGAACAGTACAGCACAGGAACAGGCCCTTCAGCCTACTGTGGTGTGTTGATCCAATTAAATTAATAATCAGATGGGCCACCTAACTAATCCCCTCCGCCTACACAATGTTAGTATCCCTTCATTTCCCTCACATTTATCTAAACATCTCTTACAAGTCTCCAATGTACCTTTACTACCAACTCGGCCAGCACATCTCGGGCACCCACCGTGCTCTTTATTTTCTCCTCTAGATGCTGCCTGACCTGCTGCGTTCCACCAGCGTTTTGTGTGTGTTGCTCTGGACTTCCAGCATCTGAAGAATCTCTTGTGTTAGTGACTTTTATGTCTTGGACTGTACCGCAAACACAAAACAACAGATTTCATAACATACCTTAGTGATAATATGGTCTACTCTACTCTCCTCTCCTATCAGATTCTTTCTTCTCCAGACTTTTACTCTTCCTACCCACCTGGCTTCACCTATCACCTTCCAGCTAGCCTCCTTCCCCTACACCCCACCTTTTTATTTTGGCATCTTCCTCCTGCTCCCCAGCCCTGATGAACGGTCTTGGCCCAAAATGTCAACTGCTTATTCATTTCCATAGATGCTGCCTGACTTGCTGAGTTCCTCCAGCATTAAGTGTGTCTTGCTTAGTGATCATAATCCTGATTCTGACACTGACTCACCCACAGCTTACAAGTAGGATATGGCAACAATTAGAGAGCTCCAGCACCCTATATCATTGGACTACATGTAATCTGTTTTATTGCAAATGTTTTTTTTTGTCAAGCTTTCTGCAGTTTGAAAGTAACAGACTGTGTGATATGCAATGTGCATGTCACATAGCATAGCATGTGTGTAGTATGCGTTGGATGGTCTTTTGAAAGTAACACAGAGTAATGGTATACGTGCTCTACATGTTATTGTGTATTGTACAAGAGCATGATTGTTACATTAATATTCATATAGCATGTATGGTATAATCATTGTATGTGTGTGTGAAATAGTATTATATAGACTCGGTGGCCACTTTATTAGGAACTGATTAATGCAAATATCTAATCAGTCAATCATCTGGCTGCAACTCAGTGCATAAAAGCATGCAGGCATGGTCAAGAGGTTCAGTTGTTCAGACTGAACAGAATGGGGAAGAAATATGATCCAAGTGACTTTGACCATGGAATGATTGTTGGTGCGAGATGGGGTGGTTTCAATACCTCAGACACTGATGATCTCCTGGGATTTTCATGCACAATGGTCTCTTGAGTTTACAGACAATGGTGTGAGAAACAAAAAAAAAATGTTGGTGAAAACGCTTTGATAATGAGAGAAGTCTGGTGACCAAGAAAGATGCAAGAGGTCCAGTTACAATCTCCAGAAAGCCACCTCACAGATGAAGTGGCAATTCCAGACTAAACTTGTATCAATGAAGGATGCTCAACAGTTTTGGCAGGGCTTGAATGCTATCACCTCTTATAAAGTTATATCGAGGAAAACAGGCGACGAAAGAGCTTTGCTTCCAGATGAGCTCAATGCCTTCTACACTTGCACTGACCATCAAAACATGGAGGAACCATCACAAACTTCCACAGCCCCTGATGATCCAGTGATTTCAGTCTCTGAGGTGCAAGCAGCTTTCAGGAGGGCAAACCCACAGAAAGCATCCAGCCCAGCTAGGGTACCTTGCCAAGTACGAGAAAACCTGTCCACAGCTGATGCCATCTGATTGACTCCTCATTCAATCCTGGAACATCTGCACAGCAAAGATGCATACATCAGGGTGCTCGGCGTTCAATACCATCACTCCTCAAATCTAATCAATAAGCTTCAAGACTTTGGCCTCAATACCTCCTTGTGCAATTGGATCCTCGATTTCCTCACTTGCAGACCCCTGTGGATTTGGATTGGCAACAATGTCTCCTCCATAGTCTCCATCTGAATAGATGCAGCACAAAACTGTGTGCTTAGTCCCCCACTCTACTCACTTTACATTTATGGCTGTGTGACTAAGCACAGCTCCAATGCCATCTTCAAGTTTGCTGATGACACCACTGTCAATGGCTGAATCAAAGGTGGTTACGAATCAGCATATGAGAGGGGTATTGAAAATCTAGCTGACTGGTACCATGACGACAACCCCTTACTCAATGTCGGCAAGACCAAAGAGCTGATTATTGACTTTAGGAGAAGGAAACCAGAGGTCAATGAGCCAATCCTCATCAGGGGTCAGAGATGGAGAGGATCGGCAACTTTAAATTCCTCAGCGTTGTTACTTCTGAGGACCTGTCCTGGGCCCAGACTGTAAGGTCAATTAAGAAGGTGGTGTGGTAGCACCTCTACTTCCTTAGGAGTTTGCAAAGATTTGGCATCTAAAATTTGACAGACTTCTACAGATGTGCAGTGGTATTGACTGGCTGCATCACTGCCTGGTCTGGAAACACCAGTGCCCTTGAATAGAAAATCCTACAAACAGTAGTAGATACAACCCAGTCCATCTTGGGTAAAGCACTCCCCAAAATTGAGCACATCTACATGAAGCTTTGTTGCAGGAAAGTGGTATCCACCTCAGGGATATGTTGTCTTCTCACTGCAGCTATCAGGAAGAAGGTACAAGAGCCTCAGGACCTACACCACCAGAATCAGGAACAGTTCCCACCCTCAATCATCAGACTCTTGAAGCAAAGAAGATAACTTCACTCACTTCAGTTGCTCCATCTTTGAAATGTTCCCACAACCAATGGATTCACATTCAAGGACTTGTCATCTCATGCTCTTTATTGCTTACTTACTTATTATTATTATTTCTTTCTTTTTGTATTTGTGCAGTTTGTTGTCTTTTGCACACTGGTTGAATGCCCAAGTTGGTGCGGTCTTCCACTGATTCTATTATGCTTCTATTATTCTATTATGGATTTATTGAGTATGCCCGCAAGAAAATGAACCTCGGGGTTGTATATGTTAACATGTATGTACTTTGATCATAAATTTACTTTGAGCTTTGAAGTCAGAGGAGAAAGGCCAGGGTGCTTCCAGCTGACAGGAAGGTGACAGTAACTCACATGACCACACGTTACGTGACGTGCAGAAGACCATCTCTGAAAACACATGTTGAACCTTGAAGTGAATGGGCTTGAGCAGCATCTCAGTGGCCACTTTGTTAGATACAGGAGGTACCTATCAAAGTGGCTACTGAGTGTATTGTGCCTGGGGTGGTAATTTTGTAGTACATAAAAATAACTAGTATGAAAAGTTTACTATTTTAACTTGCATTTGTGACATTATTGTATCTTGTGTATAATGTTTGGATGTGTTGTCCAACAGCATTCTCCTTTTTCTTAAGTCCGTCACCCCTACTGGGGCACAGGCCACTGACAGCAGTTTGCCAGAATCCTCTGGCCTGGGTCAGTCCTTCATATTGTCCCCAGGTGTAGCCCACCTTCTAGATCTTTCCTCTCCCAGGGATGACTTTGGAGCTCCTGTTGGCATTTCAGCAGCTCTGGGTTTTTACAGGATGAGGTTGCGACGTTGCTGTCAGCTATGAAACTATGATCTAGCAAAAGGGACTTAATAACAAACACTCCGACATTAGCAAAGTTTAAGAACATGCACATCTATTGCATGTCAGTTCTGAACGCCTTCTGCAGCTATGAATTATTCTTGAAGTGTCATGATGTAGAAATATTCCTCATTTTGGGAAGGATGTGCAAGCTTTAGAAGGATGCAGAAGAGATTTACCAGGATGATGCCTGGGTTAGAGAAGTTTTCTTTTGAGGATAGGTGAATGAGCTAGGGCTTTTCTCTTTGGAGCGAAGGAGGATGAGAAGTGGCTTGACAGAGGTGTACAAAATAAGAGGCATTGATAGAGTGAACAGCCAGTGACTTCTCCCCAAGGCAGAAATGGCTAAAGCAAGCGGGCATAATTTTAAGGTGTCTGGAGGAACGTATTGAGGGAGCAGTGAGGGAGGTGTTTGTAAAGAGTGGTGGGTGTGTGGAACGTGCTGCCAGGGGTGGTGGTTGGGGCGGATACATTAGGAACTTTTAGGGGACTCTTTAATAGGAACATGGATGGACAAAAAAAAGGTCAATATGGGAGGGAAGAGTTATATTGATCGAGTAGGTAATGGTCAGCACATCATCTTGGGCAGAAGGGCTGGTACTGTTCTATATTCTACGTTTAATAATACATGCGCAGCAAGTTTCCACACATCAGCCCCTGCGAAATTGAGGGATCGGTACTGGATTGGAGAGTGTGAATAATTCATGTGTTTTTCAAAATGCGGCTGTGGGATTTCATTTTGACCGACTGAGAGAGCAACAAGGGGTAATGTCCCATCTGAAGTGCAGTCCCTCTGATGAGAAAGTTGCCCTTTGCCTTCTCTGATTCCGATGGATGCCAAGGCTCTACCAACAGGAGCTGTGGGTGAAGGCATCTCAGATCTCGGGTGGAAAAAACACACTCAACATGTTAGGAACAACTCGTTGCCCCTCTGCCATCAGGTCTCTGAATGGGCAATGCAGCCATGATCACTACTTCACTACTTTTCTGCTCTCTTTTTGCACTATTTAATTATTTTTAAATATTTTTACTATAATGGTACAGTATATTTTATGTAATACACTGTACTGCTGCTTCAAAATAACAAATTTCATGGCACATGTCAATGCTATTAAACCTGATTCTGAATCAGGGAAGGAAATGAGCTCCATCCGCCATTGTCTGTCTTGCTCCACATTCGAATATTTCTCTGCCACCATCCATTTCCCCACTATCCAAGCCATGCTCTCGCCTCACGGCTGCTTGCGTCCCTCACCACTAGCTTCAGGAACAGCTACTACCCCTCAACCATTAGACTCCTGAACCAGCGTGGGTAACTTCACTCACCTCAACTCAGAACTGACTCCACTACCAAAGGACACACTTTCAATGACTCTACAACTCGTGCTCTCAGAATTATTTATTATTTCGCAAACCCGAGGAATTCTGCAGATGCTGGAAATTCAAGCAACACACATCAAAGTTGCTGGTGAACGCAGCAGGCCAGGCAGCATCTCTAGGAAGAGGTACAGTCGACATTTCGGGCCGAGACCCTTCGTCAGGACTAATTGAAAGAAGAGATAGTAAGAGATTTGAGAGGGGGAGGGGGAGATCCGAAATGATAGGAGAAGACAGGAGGGGGAGGGATGGAGCCAAGAGCTGGACAGGTGATTGGCAAAAGGGATACGAGAGGATCATGGGACAGGAGGCCCAGGGAGAAGGAAAAGGGGGAGGGTGGGGAAAAACCCAGAGGATGGGTGTGGTAAACCATGTATATGTTGTAACTGGGTTAACTGTCTGGACACGCCCCTCTGCTGACTGCCCCTGTGGCTCCTCCCACAGACCCCTGAATAAAGGTGATTTTGCCTTGCCCCTCCCCCTCAGTCCAGGGGCAGACACTCAGCATGGAGGTCGTATTGTACAGCGAATAAAAGCCTTTCAGTATTTACCCTACTTCAGTCTTTTGGAGTTATTGAAGGAGTTTCAATGGGCAAGGGGTAAAGTGAGAGGGACAGAGGGAGAAAAAGGAGAGAGAGAGAAAGAATATGTGTGTATATAAATAAAGGATGGAGTACGAGGGGGAGGTGGGGCATTCGCGGAAGTTTGAGAAGTCAATGTTCATGCCACCAGGTTGGAGGCTACCCAGACGGAATATAAGGTGTTGTTCCTCCAACCTGAGTGTGGCTTCATCTTTACAGTAGAGGAGGCCGTGGATAGACATATCAGAATGGGAATCCCAGTGACCACCTATTTTAATTCCACATCCCATTCCCATTCTGATATGTCTATCCACGGCCTCCTCTACTGTAAAGATGAAGCCACACTCAGGTTGGAGGAACAACACCTTATATTCCGTCTGGGTAGCCTCCAACCTGGTGCCATGAACATTGACTTCTCTAACTTCCGCTAATGCCCCATCTCCCCCTCGTACCCCATCCGTTATTTATTTATATACACACATTCTTTCTCTCACTCTCCTTTTTCTCCCTCTGTCCCTCTCACTATACCCCTTGCCCATCCTCTGGGTTTTTCCCCCCTCCCCCTTTTATTTCTCCCTGGGCCTCCTGTCTCATGATCCTCTCATATCCCCTTTGCCAATCACCTGTCCAGCTCTTGGCTCCATCCCTCCCCCTCCTGTCTTCTCCTATCATTTTGGATCTCCCCCTCCCCCTCCCACTTTCAAATCTCTTACTAGCTCTTCCTTCAGTTAGTCCTGACGAAGGGTCTCGGCCTGAAACGTCGACTGCACCTCTTCCTAGAGATGCTGCCTGGCCTGCTGCATTCACCAGCAACTTTGATGTGCGTTGCTATTATTTATTACTTGTTTTATTTTGCATTTGTACAGTCTGCCTTTTGAACATGAGCTGCATGTCTGTCTTTGCTTTGTGTGTGGCTTTCATTCAAGTTTGTTGTCATCTGGCTGTACATAAACAGCCTAACGAATGACATTTCTCTGGACCACAGAGTACCCACAATGCGTATATCACACACAACACATAAAGCAAAATATTACCACAAATAAGTTAATAAACTATAATTCAAAGTGCATGTAGTGTGCACTACCAGTAAACAGTAAACGGCTTGCTGTCCTAATGGTGAGATCTCGGTGGTGGCAGGGTATTCATTAGTCTCACAGCCTGAGAGAGGAAGCTGTTACCCATTCTAGCAGTATTGATTAACTCTTCTGTACTTCTTTGTATCTTCTGTGAATGCCCGCAAGAAAATGAACCTCACAGTAGTATATGGTAACATGTACGTATGTTGATAATATCTTTACTTTGGATTTGAACATCCTGTGATTTTTTTTCTGCACAAGCATCTCTTCTGCCCTCTACTGTCACTTGTATACTTGGTTAGAGGCCGTGCAGCGGAGAGGGGAACTTGACAAGTCTCAGACCCAGCACTTTCAGGACAAGGGGAGAAAGTTGGAGAAAACATACTCTTACATCTCAGCAGGTTGAAAGATTGTGAAATGGTTCCAAATGCCTTTGTCTAACAGAGTTGGAACTAAGAACACTGTGAATCAAATGCTGTTTAAAATGCAGCCTCCAGTCTGGACTCAGCCTGTGATCAGTTCGAGGTCTAACATTCCTCAGTGTTGTGTTGCAAAGGAATCTGAATTGCCTTCTGGACACGAGCTTATCCTGGCTACGTCAATACAACACATTCCAGAGTTCCAGGCATCTGGTGGATATGTGAAACGGGATGAAACGAGAGAGGGAGAGGGAGAAAGAAAATAAAGCAGGAAAACCAAGCAAGAGAAATAGAACTTTGGTTGGGCTCCCATATCAAATGTAAAGGCCAAAGACTTGACGTGGAGAAACCTCCTCCTTGTTATGTCCATTAGTTATTGCTTTACTTTAAATGGCTTTCCTCCCAATAAGTCTGATGTGGGTGTTAAACATAGTATTCAGAGCTCAGTCTACGATTATCATAGGCACCCGGCATGGCTACAGCCTGTCCTGTCTAAGCCAATCTCTGGCCTTTTCCCACTGGCTTTACACATTTTTCTCCACCACGTATTGGAACCAAAGTTATTATTGTCACATGTACTGAGGTACAGTGGAAGAGCTTGTTTTGCATATTGTTCTACAGATCAAATCATTAGGCAGTGTATTAAGCTAAAACAATAGCAGTACAGAATAAAGTGTAACAGCTGCGGAGAAAGTGCAGTGCAGGTGAAGAGTAGGATGTAAGATCATAATGAGTAGGTTGTGAGGTCAAACGTCCATCTTTTCATACCAGGGAATTATTCAATAGTCTTATAACAGTGTTGGTAACAGGAGATGGGATGTTATGTTGAAGTTGTATGACACATTGGTGAGGGCTAATTTGGAGTATTGTCTGCAGTTCTGATCGCCCACCTACAGGAAAGATATAAACAAGGTTGAAAGAGTTACAGAGAAAATTTACAAGGATGTTGCCACATCTGGAGCACCTGAGTTATAAGGAAAGGATGAATAGGTTAGCAGTTTATTCCTTGGAACGTAGAAGATTGAGAGGAGATTTGACAGAGGTATACAAAATTGAGGCACATAAATTGGATAAATACAAGGAGGCCTTTTCCACTGAGGCTGAGTGGGACTACAACCAGAGATCATGGGTTAAGGGTGAAAGGTGAAAAACTGAAGGGGGACATGAGGGGAAACATAGAAGCATAGAAACATAGAAAATAGGTGCAGGAGTAGGCCATTCGGCCCTTCGAGCCTGCACCGCCATTTATTATGATCATGGCTGATCATCCAACTCAGAACCCCGCCCCAGCCTTCCCTCCATACACCTTGACCCCCGTAGCCACAAGGGCCATATCTAACTCCCTCTTAAATATAGCCAATGAACTGGCCTCAACAGTTTCCTGTGGCAGAGAATTCCACAGATTCACCACTCTCTGTGTGAAGAAGTTTTTCCTAATCTCGGTCCTAAAAGGCTTCCCCTCTATCCTCAAACTGTGACCCCTCGTTCTGGACTTCCCCAACATCGGGAACAATCTTCCTGCATCTAGCCTGTCCAATCCCTTTAGGATCTTATACGTTTCAATCAGATCCCCCCTCAATCTTCTAAATTCCAACGAGTACAAGCCCAATTCATCCAGTCTTTCTTCATATGAAAGTCCTGCCATCCCAGGAATCAATCTGGTGAACCTTCTTTGTACTCCCTCTATGGCAAAGATGTCTTTCCTCAGATTAGGGGACCAAAACTGCACACAATACTCCAGGTGTGGTCTCACCAAGGCCTTGTACAACTGCAGTAGTACCTCCCTGCTCCTGTACTCGAATCCTCTCGCTATAAATGCCAGCATACCATTCGCCTTTTTCACCGCCTGCTGTACCTGCATGCCCACTTTCAATGACTGGTGTATAAAGACACCCAGGTCTCATTGCACCTCCCCTTTTCCTAATCGGCCACCATTCAGATAATAATCTGTTTTCCTATTTTTGCCACCAAAGTGGATAACTTCACATTTATCCACATTAAATTGCATCTGCCATGAATTTGCCCACTCACCCAACCTATCCAAGTCACCCTGCATTCTCTTAGCACCCTCCTCACTGCTAACACTGCCACCCAGCTTCGTGTCATCCGCAAACTTGGAGATGCTGCATTTAATTCCCTCATCCAAGTCATTAATATATATTGTAAACAACTGGGGTCCCAGCACTGAGCCTTGCGGTACCCCACTAGTCACCGCCTGCCATTCTGAAAAGGTCCCGTTTATTCCCACTCTTTGCTTCCTGTCTGCTAACCAATTCTTCACCCACACCAATACCTTACCCCCAATACTGTGTGCTTTAAGTTTGCACACTAATCTCCTGTGTGGGACCTTGTCAAAAGCCTTTTGAAAATCCAAATATACCACATCCACTGGTTCTCCCCTATCCACTCTACTAGTTACATCCTCAAAAAATTCTATGAGATTCGTCAGACATGGTTTTCCTTTCACAAATCCATGCTGACTTTGTCCGATCATTTCACCGCTTTCCAAATGTGCTGTTATCACATCCTTGATAACTGACTCCAGCAGTTTCCCCACCACCGACATTAGGCTAACCGGTCTATAATTCCCTGGTTTCTCTCTCCCTCCTTTTTTAAAAAGTGGGGTTACATTAGCCACCCTCCAATCCTCAGGAACTAGTCCAGAATCTAACGAGTTTTGAAAAATTATCACTAATGCATCCACTATTTCTTGGGCTACTTCTTTAAGCACTCTAGGATGCAGACCATCTGGCCCTGGGGATTTATCTGCCTTCAATCCCTTCAATTTACCTAACACCACTTCCCTACTAAGATGTATTTCGCTCAGTTCCTCCATCTCACTGGACCCTCTGTCCCTTACTATTTCTGGAAGATTATTTATGTCCTCCTTAGTGAAGACAGAACCAAAGTAATTATTCAATTGGTCTGCCATGTCCTTGCTCCCCATAATCAATTCACCTGTTTCTGTCTGCAGGGGACCTACATTTGTCTTTACCAGTCTTTTCCTTTCTACATATCTATAAAAGCTTTTACAGTCTGTTTTTATGTTCCCTGCCAGTTTTCTCTCATAATCTTTTTTCCCCTTCCTAATTAAGCCCTTTGTCCTCCTCTGCTGAACTCTGAATTTCTCCCAGTCCTCAGGTGAGCCACTTTCTCTGGCTAAACGTCATCACTCTGAGGATTGTGAGAACGTGTAATAAGCTGCCAGCACAAGTGACGCATGCAAACTCGATTTCAATGTTTAAGAGAAATTTGGATAGGTACATGGATGGTAGGAGTATGGAGGAGTGTGGTCCCAGTGCAGGTCGATGGGACTAGGCAGTTTAAATAGCTCAGCACAAATGAGATGGGATGAAGGGCCTGTTTCTGTGCCGTACTTTTCTATGACTATGATTAACAGTAGCATAGAAGATGTCCTTCAGCCTGGTGGTACATGCTTTCAGGCTTTTGTACCTTGTATCAGATGTGAGAGGGGGGAAGAGAGCATGTCTGGGGTGGGTGAGGTCTTTGGTTATACTAGCTACTATACTGAGGCAGCAAGAAGTATAGACAGACTCTACGGAGGGGAGCCTGGTTTCTGTGATGTGCTGAGCTGTGTCCACAACACAGGTTATCCAGTCCCCTCTTTGCCCTCAATGGAATCTATCTCTGTGATTTCCTGGCAGTGCATTCCAGATTCCAACAACACTGATTTAAAAAAAAATTTATATAAGTTTTCCCTCTTCTTGATTCTTTTCACTTTTCATTTTATATCTGTGACCCCCTGGTACTGCGTGCAGGCAGATATTAGAGCAACAGAGGTGGTTGTGAGAAGCAGAAGGGTGGCTATGGGATTGCTTTGAGTCAGTGGACTGGACTGTGACTATGGTTGTCACGGACTTTATCAAAACAGTTGTAGGTGAGTGCGCCCCACAAAATATTTCAGTCTTCCTCAACCAGAAGCCCTGGATGAACCATGAGGTCAGGAATCTGCTGAGGGTCAGATCAGAGGCATTTAAGTCTGATGACCAAGAAAGTTACAAGAGATCCAGGTAGGATCTCCAGAAAGCGCTCTCTTGGGTGAAGTAGCAATTCCAGACTAACCTTGAATCAACGAAGGATGCTCGACAATTGTGGCAGGGCTTGAATGCTATTAGCACTGGTTAAATCACGTGCTAGGTGACAATTGAGCTTCCAGATGAGCTCAATGCCTTCACTTTGACCATCAAAACATAGAGGAACAATCGCAAACTCCCACAGTCCCTGATGATCCTGCGATTTCAGTCTTTGAGGCCGATGTCTGTGTGATCCAGAATCTCGGGAGGAGAAGGCCCCGAGTCCTTGACTTTGCCTGTTGCTTGGCGGCCGGGGACAGGGTCGAAGCCCTCGGCCGAGATGGTGCTCCGTATCGGAGGACTGGTCGGAGGCTCGAAGTTTTCGGACGGTCTCAGAGTTGGCTGTGGTCGGGTGCTTCCAGGGTGCTGCATTGGCAAGTTTGCGGTGCTGGAGGTTCATGGCATCTGTCATTTAGAGGTGATGGGCTATTGGGACTTTGAGACTTCTTTTTTACCGTGCCTATCAAATTACGGTATTGCTTCGCACTGTTGTAACTACATGTTATAATTATGTGGTTTTTGTCAGTTTTAGTCTTGGTCTGTCCTGTGTTTCTGTGATATCATACTGGAGGAACATTGTATCATTTCTTAATGCATGCATTTCTAAATGACAATAAACGAGGACTGAGTGTCCTCACAATCTAATCTAATCTAATGTGTGAGCAGCCTTCAGGAGGGTGAACCCACAAAAAGCATGTGGCCCAAATGGGGTACCTGGCCAAGCACTAAAAAACGGTGCTGATCAGCTGCTGGAGTGTCCCCTCAGATCTTTAACCTCTCGCTACAGCAGTCTGAAGTACCCATCTAATTCAAGCAGGTTTCATTTGTACTGTGCCTAAGAAGAGTGTGGTAACCTGCCTCAGTGATTATCATCCAGTAGCACTTACGTCCACAGTGATGAAGTATTTTGAGAGGTTGTTGCCTGAGAAGTGACTTGGATCCACTCCAATTTGCCTACTGGAGCAACAGGTCCACAGCAGATGTCATCTCTTTGGTTCTTCACTAAACCCTGGAACATCTGGACAGCATCAGGATGTTCTTTATTGACTACAGCTCGGTATTCAATACCATCATCCCCTCAAAACTAATGAATAAGCTCCTTGACCTTGGACTCAATACCTCCTTGGGCAATTGGATCCCGGAGTTCCTCACTTGCAAACCTCAGTTGGTTCAGATCGGTGACATCTCCTCCACAATCTCCATTAGCAAAGGTACACCATAAGGCTGTGTGCTTAGCCCCCACTCTACTCATTTTACACTTGTGACTGTGTGGTGAAACACCACTACAATGCCATAATCAAGTCTGCTGATGACACCACTGTCACAGGCCGAATCAAAGATGGTGATGAGTCAGCATACAGGAGGGAGATTGAAAATCTGGCTGAGTGGTGCCATAACAACAGCCTCTTACTCAATGTCAGCAAGACCAAAGAGCTGATTATTGACTTCAAGAGAAAGAAACCAGAGGTCCATGAGCTAGTAACAGACATCGAAGTTGCTGGTGAGCGCAGCAGGCCAGGCAGCATCCCTAGGAAGAGGTACAGAAGACGAAGGGTCTCAGCCTGAAACGTCGACTGTACCTCTTCCTAGAGATGCTGCCTGGCCTGCTGCGTTCACCAGCAACTTTGATGTGTGTTGCTTGAATTTCCAGCATCTGCAGAATTCCTCGTGTTTGTGTCCATGAGCTAGTGTTCATCAGAGGATCAGAGGTGGGAGAGGGTCAGCAACTTTAAATTCCTTAGTGTTATTATCTCAGAGGCTCTGTCCTGGGCCCAGCACATAAATGCAATTATGAAGAAAGCACTGTAGCACCTCTACTTCCCCAGGAGTTTATAAAGATTCGGCATGACATCTAAAACTTAAGAGTAATTTCTGTAGAAGTGTAGTGGAGAATATATTGACTGGCTGTATCACAGCCTGGAATGGAAACACCAATGCCCTTGAATAGAAAATCCTGCAAAAAATAGTGGATACAGCCCAGTCCATCACGGGTAAAGCCCTCCCCACTGTTGAACACCTCTGCATGGAGTGTTGACACAGAAAAGCAGCATCCATCATTAGGGACCCCCACCAACCAGATCATGCTCTCTTCTCACTGCTGCCACCAGGAAGGAGGTACAGGAGCTTCAGGACTCACACCACCACGTTCAGTAACAGTTATTACCCTCAACCATCAGGCTCTTAAACCAAAGGGGATAACTTTACCTGCCCCATCATTGAAATGTTCCCAGAGTCAATGGGCTCACTTTCAAGGAGTCTTCATCTCGTGCTCTGTATTTGTTGCTTATTTATTATTATTTTTTTCTTTTTGTATTTGCACAGTTTGTTGTTTTTTGTATATCGATTGAATACCCAAGTTGGTGTGGTCTTTCAATGATTTGTTATGGTTATTATTCCATTATGGATTTTTGAGTATGCCTGCAAGAAAATGGTTCTAAGTTTTTCATGGTGAGATGTATGTGCTTTGATAATAAATTTACTTTGAACTTTGAATTTTGACAAGCACATCAAAGGGAACAGCCTCCCGGTATAGACTCTGCCCAGACATGGCATGATTTATATCTTTCTTCCAAATCTGTGATCAATTTTCTCCTCTTCAAAGAAAATCGTTCTGGCCTCTAATCTGTCCTTGTGACTGCAGTTTCTCATCCCAACAATAATTCTTGGAAATCTTTCGTGGACCCCCTTATGCCCACTTCCTTTCTATAATGAAGCACTGAGAATTAATTTCTTCTTGTTTTTTTTTCTTATTGTGTTCTTTGTTTACTGTGTGTGTGTGTTTTTTAAATCTGCATCAGATCTGGAGCAACAATCATTTTGTCCTCCTTTCACTCCTGTATTGAAGAATGACAATAAACACTCAAGACCATTAGACATGGGAGCAGAACCACACTCTTCAGCCCATCGAGTCTGCCACCATGGCTGATTTATTATCCCTCTCAACCACATTCCCCATAACCTTTGATGGTCTGACTAATCAAGAACCTATCAATCTCTGTGTTAAGTCTACATCTGTGGCAATGAATACCGCAGATTCACCACTCACTGGCAAAAGAAATTCCTCCTCATCTCTGTTCTAAATGGATGCTCCTCTAATCTGAGGCTGAGCCCTCTGGTCCTAGACTCCCCCACTATAGAAACCACCTCTCCACACGAACTCTATCTAGGCCTTTCAACATTCGATAGGTTTCAATGGGATTCATTTCCACCTTCCCAACGCCCCCCCCCCCGCCACCCCAACATCTAAACTCCAGAAAGTACATGGCCAGAACCATCAAACACTCTATTATTAACCCTTTCATTTATGGAATCCATTTTGAACCTAGCTGAGGCCAGATTGTACTTCACGAAGGTTCAATATAATTTCTTTGCCATTCTGATAGTGCCTGCGGGATCTGGTCTCCCTTGTAGACCCATTCACTGAACCTTTCTTCTTGTGCGCTGGGTCAGGTTTGGGTTTTTGTTTAAGTTATTGGTCCTTGAGCTGTTAATACCCTGGGCTGGTAGGAGAGAAGCCCTCTCAAACTCCCCATGGTAACCAAGCAATAGTAGAATCCTCTCTCGTGGTTTTTTTTTAGATACCAGGGGTTTGTTCAGGAGTTTCATCCCGATGGAGTCACCTAAACCGGGTAAGGGAACAGTAGGGAGGGTTTTTTCCAGTTGTAAGCCAATGGTGGGGGTGTATGCACAGTACTAGAATATAACACAGTACAGCACAGGGGCAGGGACAGGGACCTTTGCTCCACAAAGTTGTGTCCAGCTCACTTCATTAGGAAGCAAATGCCCAACTAAGCTCATCCCTTCTGTCCATATCCTTCCATTTTCTGTCTTAAGTGCCCTCGAACATCTGTATCATGTACAATATTGGTCTTTCTTTTTAAGGCATTAATTTGTTGGAATCAGTCCAGGTCTTCACCAGATATCTGGAAGGGGTGTGTTGTCTTTTGGGGCAAAATAAGATTGGGCAGGCTAGGCTCGTATCAGCTGGCATTTAGAAAAGTGATGGGCACTTTTAACACGCAAGTTCCTTGGGAGTTGTGACAACGCGGATATGCAGAGGATCTTTTGTCTTGTGGTAGGATCAAGATTTACGAGGCAGTTTGGTCAATAGACTCATGCTGATCTCATCAGTGAGGTTCAAGTTTAATTGTCATTCAACTATACACGTGAATACAGCCAAACGGATCAGCATTCCTGGTGTTTCTGGTGTACAACACAGAATCACAGTCGCACACAGCATGTAATTATGATAGCAAAAAAATAGTTAGGAAAATTATATAAAAATATAGTATAGCTCAAGACCCTGAGTTTTGGGTACAGAGGCAAGGGTCGGGCTGATTTTGCTTGTTCCCCCGTGAATGTTTATTCCTTTCTCCATGGTGACGTGGCTGTGAACTGATCGGGCTGCTAAGTGTTTCTGCCCCACTGGAGTGAAAACTGGGGACTGAGGCTTGGCTTTGGACTCGGATTCCCCAGGAGTGGATCTGGGACTCATTCTCGTACAGAATACTGTGTCTTGCTTCTAGTGTTTGCACAGTGTTTTTATTTTCTCTCTCTTTCTCATCGCAGTGTTTTCGTTTTCTTTGGTTTTTTGATTTTTTTTTGAAGTTTTTAAAATTTGGGTTATTTTCAGTTTCTTGCTTTGATAATAAACATGTGTTGAATCTTTGGTGCATGGATGTTGTCCTGGAGCCATGTTTCTGCAAGAGCAGCCCACAGCAATTCCTCATATCATGCAGTGCAGCCTCAGTTGAATGTAATCCAGCTTGTCTCTCACCGAGCAAACACTGGAGAGCAGCACCGATGGGGAGGGCCTGCTTCAAACCCAGCATGGAATCCAGTAGCACACGGCCAGTTCCGGCATTTCCCCCCTTGGCGGCTGGAACAGACAGTCCCAGTCTCTGCTTCCCTGTATTCCAACAACTCTGCAGGTCTCTGTCTTGTGTCCATTAACTCCTCTTTGATTCCTTTATTATTTGTCTACACCAAGGGACAGTTTACAACAATCAATTAAACTTAGGAAGTGGCAGGAAAAGCTCTTGTCACAGTGAGAATATAGAGTCTCTACATGGATAACACCCAAGGTCAGGATTGAACCTGTATCTCTGGGCCTCTGAGGCAGCAATACTAACTGCTGCACCATAGTGTTGCCATGGCAACTATTAATATAGAACAGTGCAGCACTGGAACAAGCCCTTCGACCCACAATGTTGTGTCAAATTAATAAAATTAGTAATTAAATCTCTAACTGAGATAATACCTTCTGCCTGCACAATATCCATATCCCTCACATTAATGTACCTATCTAAGAGGTGCCTGAAGAAGGCCCCTATTGTTTTTGCCTCTACTACCACCCCAGGCACCATCGCTCTCTGTGCTTGAAACCAAAACTAGCTCTGCACATTTCCTTCGAACTTAACTCCCACCTACCTTAAATGCAAGCCCTCTGGTATTAGATATTTCCACACTGTGGAAAAGGTGTCTACACGCATTCATCATCGTTACGTATTGTGTTGTACGACGTGGGCGATCATAGTCTCATGACCATGAGTGATCTTGGCAAATTTTTCTACAGAAGTGGTTTGCCATCGCTGCCTTCTGGGCAGTTTTTTTTACAAGACAGGTGACCCCAGCTGTTATCAATAATCTTCAGAGATTGTCTGCCTGGCGTCAGTGGTCCTATAACCAGGACTTGAGATATGCAGCAGCTGCACATATGACCATAACCACCCTGTTCCCATGGCTTCACGAGACCCTGATCGGGGGGCTAAGTAGGTGTTACACCTTGCCGAAGGGTGACCTACAGGCTAGAGGAGGGAAGGAGATCCTTACACCTTCTTTGGTAGAGACATATCTCCACCTTGCTACCCTACTCTATGCCTCTCATAATCTTATAAACCTTTATCAGATCTTCCCTCAGCCTCTGCCACTCCAGAGAAAACAACACATTTGTCCAACCTCTCATTATAGCACATGCCCCCTAATCCGGGCAGTATCCTGGTAAACCCCTTCTGCACATTGTCCAAAGCCTTGACATCCTTCCTATGATAGGGTGCCAAAACTGAAAGCAATACTGCAGATGCAGCCTAACTAGAGTTTGGTAAGGCTGCAATATACTTTCCCAA
Organism: Mobula hypostoma; assembly: GCF_963921235.1. Lineage (NCBI taxonomy): Eukaryota > Metazoa > Chordata > Chondrichthyes > Myliobatiformes > Myliobatidae > Mobula > Mobula hypostoma. The sequence goes on from NC_086108.1 coordinate 103,910,296, forward strand.
CTCTTGAACTCAGTTTCTCAACTAATAAAGGCAAATAGACTATTTGCCGCCTTAACCACCCTATAACATGTGTAGCCATTCAGTGTGCAGTCACTGTGACAATGCTTTATAGTCACTACTTAAAATAAGGGGTTACACATTTAAGATTGGGAGGGGAATGGATTGCTTTTTCATAGAAACGTAGAAAACCTACAGCACAATACAGGCCCTTCGGCCCACAAAGCTGTGCCGAACATGTCCTTACCTTAGAAATTACCTAGGGTTACCCATAGCCCTCTATTTCTCTAAACTCCATGTACTTATCCAAGAGTCTCTTAAAAGACCCTATTGTATCCGCCTGTCGTCAGCAGCCCATTCCATGCACTCACCACTCTCTGCATAAAAGAAACTTACCCCTGACAGCTCCTCTGTACCTCATTCCAAGCACCTTAAAACTCTGCCCTCTCATGCTAGCCATTTCAGCACTGAGAAAAAGCCTCCGACTATCCACACAATCAATGCCTCTCAGCATCTTATACACCTCTATCAGGTCACCTCTCATCCTCCGTTGCTCCAAGGAGAAAAGGCTGAGTTCACTCAACCTATTCTCAAGAGGCATGCTCCCCAATCCAGCCAACTTACTTGTAAATCTCCTCTGCACCCTTTCTATGGTTTCCACATCCTTCCTGTAGTGCAGCGGTCCCCAGCCACCGGGCCGCAGAGCATGTGCTCCCGGGCCGTGAGGAAACGATATGAGTCAGCTGCACCTTTCCTCATTCCCTGTCATGCACTGTTGAACTTGAACATAGGGTTGCAACTGTCCCGTATTAGCCAGGACATCCTGTATATTGGACTAAATTGGCTTGTCCCATATTTCCCCCGCTAAGGTGGAGCGTTCCTATAAAACCTTTCGTGCCGAAGTGGCGTGAAGCGAAGAAGCAATTATCATTAATTTATATGGGAAAAATTTTTGAGTATTCCCAGACCCAAAAAATAACCTACCAAATCATACCAAATAACACATAAAACCGAAAATAACACTAACATATAGTAAAAGCAGGAGTGATATGATAAATACACAGCCTATATAAAGTAGAAATAATGTATGTACAGTATAGTCGGGAAGATGAAGCAGATTTGTGGGAGGGGAAAAAAAATCGGCACTTACGCGCATACACACATCACATGCGCACAAAGGTGCCCGCGCAAGGCTTCATGGTCATGTGGTCATGGTAGTCTTTCCTGGGGTAAAGTCTCCCGGGATTTGACTGCTACTTTTGTCCCTTACTTGGGAGTGAGAAAGTTGGCAACCCTAACTGTAAAAGACATGTTGAGGTGAGTTTAACCCTACTTGAACACAACTCCCCCCCCCCCGCCCCCGCTCAGCTGGTCTACAAGAATATTGTCAATATTAAACCGGTCTGCGATGCAGAAAAGGGTGGGGACCCCTGCTGTAGTGAGTTGACAAGTACTGAGCATAGCACTCCAAGTGGGGTCTGACCAGGGTCCCATATAGCTGTAACATTACCTCTCGGCTCTTGAGCTCAGTCCTACAGTTCATGAAGGCCAATGGACCGTATGCCTTCTTAACCACACAGTCAACCTGCCCATAGACTTGGACCCCGAGATCCCTCTGACCCTTCACACTGCCAAGAGTCTTATCATTAATACTATATTCTGCCATTATATTTGACCTACCAAAATGAAGCACCTCACACTTACCTGGGTTGAACTCCATCTGCCACTTCTCAGCCCAGTTTTGCACCCTATTAATGTCCTGCTGTAACTTCTGACAGCCCTCCACACTATCCACAACACCCCCAACCTTTGTGTCATCAGCAAATTTACTAACCCATCACTCCACTTCCTCATCCAGGTCATTTATAAACATTACGAAGAGAAGGAGTCCCAGAACAGATCCGTGAGGCACATCACTGGTCACTGACCTCCATGCAGAATATGAGCCGTCTACGACCACTGCCTGCCTTCTGTGGGCAAGCTGGTTCTGGATCCACAAAGCAAGGTCCCCTTAGATCCCATGCTTCCTTACTTTCTCAATAAGCCTTGCATGAGGTACCTTATCAAATGCCTTGCTGAAATCCACATACACTACATCTACTGCTCTACTTTCATCAATGTGTTTAGTCACATCCTCAAAAAATTCAATCAGGCTTGTAAGGCACGACTTGCCCTTGAGAAAGCCATGCTGACTATTCCTAATCATATTATACCTCTCCAAATGTTCATAAATCCTGCCTCTCAGGATCTTCTCCATCAACTTACCAACCACTGAAGTAAGACTCACTGGTCTATAATTTCCTGAGATATCTCAACTCTCTTTCTTGAATAAAGGAACAACTTCTGCAATCCTCCAATCCTCCAGAACCTCTTGATGATGCAAAGATCATTGCCAGAGGCTCAGCAATCTCCTCCCGTGCCTCCCATGTTAACCTGGGGTATATCTCATCTGGTCCCGGTGACTTATCCAACTCTCTCAGATAGCTATGAGACTTTGGAGTTCTCTTTCTCAGATGGTGGTGAACACACTTCTTCTAATTCTTTTTTCCACCTTGATAAACAGAGTGAAAAGCCAGTGCGGCTAGGTGGGATGCAAAAAGTCGATCTGATCATCTGCGAAGTTGAGTTCTGGAGAGGACTCAGGACCCGTGATGTATAAAAAGTCAAGCAGCGTCTGTGGAAAGAGACATAGAATTCTGCTGAAGGGGTTTCAACTTGAAACAGTGAATTGGTTGTTCTTCCACAGATGCTGCCTGACTGGTTGAGTATCTTGGGCATTTTCTGTTTTTATTGTAAAGTTATATGATCTTTCCTGAAGCCTATTTAAGTTTTTATAACGATTTAACAGCTTTTCCGACCTCTTCCCCATAGCATAGTAGATCCAGTCTGGGTTTGAAAAAGTAAACCCTGGGATTGCTAATTGATCTGTGTAGCCTCATGATTCATTGCCTCATGGACAAACAGCTGAACCTGTGGATGAGTTCATGTTGATCAGGTTGGAAGTGTGATCACAGCAACATCTCATTTCTCTGCAGGTCTGAGGTGAAGGTGCGTCCAATTTAACTGCAACGAGCCTGTCAAGAGCACAAAGCAGCCATGACTGATGTGTCCAAGAAAACCGAGGTGAGTCTGTGCCTGACCAGTACTCATTTCTGGAGACTGTATCTTGTACTCTAATGTTTAGGAAGAATTCAGACCAAAAGGGCTTTTCTATTTTTGGAGCAAAGGAGGATGAGAGGTGACTTGATAGAGGTGTACAAGATAAAAGGTATAGATCAAGTGGACAACCAGAGACTTTTTTCCTGGGCAGAAATGGCTAATATGGGGGGACATAATTTTAAGGTGACTGGAGGAAAGTATAGGAGGGGACGTCAGAGGTAAGTTTTTCTTACACAGAAAGTGGAGGATACATGGAATGCACTGCCGAGGTAGTGGTCGAGTCAAGTACATTAGGGACATTCAAGAGACTCTAAGATGGGTATGTGTAAGATAGAAAATTGGAGAGCTACGTAGGAGGGAAGGATTAGATTGACCTTGGAGTTGGTTGAAAGCTTTGTCACAACATTGTTGGCTGAAGGGCCTATAGTGTTCTATGTCCTAATTTCCCTTAATAATATTTAAAAACTTTTGTACTTAAGTGTGAGCTTTGCATGCTGAAATTCAAAATTCTCTTTTTGTAATGCTACCTTGTAATCTAAAGCTGTCTACTAATTGTGTTGGCACTCTTGTTGGTACTGACAATGACAGGATGATGAAAAACAGTAGATTACCAGGGCGACGATGATGGAACATTCTAGGTTACTGGGGCGATGATGGAATGTTGTGGGTTACTGGGGCAACGATGATGGAATGTTGTGGGTTACTGGGGCGATGATGATGGAACGTGGGTTACTGGGGCGATGATGATGAACCATTGTGGGTTACTGGGGCGATGATGAAACGTTGTGGGTTACCGGGGCAGTGATGATGGAATGTTGTGGGTTACTGGGGCAACGATGTTGGAATGTTGTGGGTTACTGGGGCAACGATGATGAAATAATGTGGGTTACTGGGGTGACAATGATGGAACGTGGGTTACTGGGGCGATGATGATGAAACGTTGTGGGTTACTGGGGCAATGATGATGGAACGTTGTAGGTTTTAAGCATTTGCTTCTTTTGAGTGATAGACAAGAGGGAGTACAGTGAATCATCTCAGTGACATCCAGAAGAACTTCAGATGGGGGTGGGGGGGTCCTGAGGAAAAAAGAGGCTTCCACTCAAGTATTGGTGGGAGCTGGAACCCGCTGTCTGAAAGGGTATTGGAGGAAGTACTCTCAGCATATTAAAAAGTTGGCTTCATAAGCACTTGTTGTTACATAATAAGGAGAGGGTGGAATGAGATTGCTGCTAATCTCTTTTGACTGATGCAGACACTGAGAGACAAATAGTCTCCATCTGTGCAGAAAACAATCCATTCATCAAGTCTGATACCACAATCCATTTATCAAGTCCAATATTACCTGCCAGATTGAGGTGACTTTTTTTGGCAATTGATGAAAAATGTAACTGGACTTCATTCAGACTCCAGTCCAAAATTAATGTGATCGCAGTCCTTCGAGAACATGTCTGATTCTTGATCATGCTCTCTCATAGTCCAACGAACCTCCTCTGTGTTCTTGCAGTTCTTGGAACAGTTACAGAAAACCCCTAAATAGTAGATATAGTGCAGAATGAATGTTTGTTTAAAATCTGGATCAAATGCAGAAATTTAAGGCATTTATTGTTCCGATGCCAATCCTCTGAACCTGATCACCTGCAATCTGGGGTCTTAGATGCTGGCTGCATCAATGGGGAATGTCTTGGCCTTCATCAATCAGGAAATTGTGTACAGGTGTTGGAACGTTAAAGTTGTACAAACCATTGGTGGGGCCAAATTTAGAGTTTTATCTGGAGTTCTGGTCTTCAATATTGTCTGTAAACTTGAAAGAGTATAGGGAAAATTTAGGGAATAGGTTCAGACTTTATTCCTTGGAGTACAAGAGAACGAGAGGACATCTTAGCTATCAGGAGTTGGGATGTTATATTGAAGTTGTATAAGGCTTTGGTGAGGCCTAACTTCTAAGTTCTAAGTTCAAAGTGCATTTACTATCAAAGTCCGAACAGGCAGCCATAAAACAAAGAAACATGAAAAAACTCATATAAAAGACTGTCAATCATGTACGGGGGGAAAAACAGATTATGCGAACAATGAATGCAAGCAAATAAGGTTTTAAACTGAAGTCCACATTTGGAGTACTGTGAGCAGTTTTGGTCACTTACTTACAGGAAAGATATCAATCAGTTTGAAAGAGTAGAGAGAAAATTTTCGAGGATGTTTGCAGGACTTGAGGACCTGAGTTAAAGGAAAAAGTTAGGACTTTATTCCATGGACATAGGAGAATGAGGGGAAATTTGATAGAGGTATACAAAATTATGTGGTATAGATAAGGTAAATGCATATAGGCTTTTTCCACTAAGATTGGGTGAGACAAAAACTAGAGGTCATAGGTTTAGGGTGAAAGGTGAAGCATTTAAGGTGTATCAGAGGGAAATCACTCTGATTGCTGAATGAGCAACCAATGGAAGTGGTAGATGTGGGTTCATTTGTATTATTTAAAAGAAGTTTGGATAGGTACACAGATGAAAGGGATCTGGAGGGATATATTCCTGGTGTAGCTAGATGGTAATAGGCAGAAGGCCAGGTTGTCACGGACTAGATGGGCTGAAGAGTCTGACCCTATGACTGTATGAACAGACAAGTCATCAGGCCCTGCTCAGGTGTTTAAAGGAAATGGCTGCACAGATGGTGCAGCCATTCATAGTTCACTAAACTGCAGGAGGGTCCCAGGAGATTGTAAAATGGCCAATGTGACCGCTTTGTTGAAAATAGGAAAAAAGGCATGGAGGTGGGAGGGGGGAGAGTGGTGGTGGAGAAACTCTAGGTTTATCAGCTATCATTGGCAAAATGCTGGAGTCAATTCACAAAGAGGAAATGGCTGACTATTTAGAAAAGCTGAATGTGATTTTATCTTGAGATTATGGTGTTATGAAAACAAGAGATTCTGCAGATGCTGGAAATTCAGTGCAACACACACAATGCTGGAGGCAGCATCTATGGAAATGAATAAGCAGTTGACGTTTTGGGAACAAGATTGTTCATCAGGACTGGAAAGGAATGGGGAAAGATGACAGAATAAAAAGATGGGGGGGGAGGAGGAGGAGGGGGAGGAAGGGTGATGGGTGAAGCCAGGTGGGTGGGAAAGGTAAAGGGCTGGAGAAGAAGGAACTTGATAGGAGAGGAGAGTGGACCATGGAGAAAGGGAAGGAGGAGGGGACCCAGCAGGATGTGATAGGCAGGTGAAGAAAAGTAGGTAGAGGTTAGACTGGGAAATAGCAGAGGGAAGGGGGAGAGGAAAAAATCACCACAAGTTGGAGAAATTGGAAAAAATTGCCCACAGGTTGGAGGCTATGCAGACAGAATATGAAATATTGCTCCTCCACCCTGAGGGTGGCCTCATCATGGCAGGCAAGGAGGCCGATGGACCGACATGTCGGAACGGGAATGGGGATAGGAAATAAAATGGGCAGCCACCGGGAAATTCTGCTTTTGGTGGATGGAATGGAGGCGCTCAACAAAGCGGTCCCCAATTTTTGTCGAGTCTCACCAATGTCAAGGAGGCCACACTGGGAGCACCACATACAATGGATGACCCAAACAGGTGAAGTGTGCCTCACGTGAAAGGACAGTTTGGGACCTTGAATGATGGTGAGGGAGAAGGTGGATGGGCAAGTGTGGTGTTTCTGTGGCTTGCAGGGATATGCGACAGGAGGGGGATTGGTGGGAAAGAATGAATGGACAAAAGAATCACAAAGGGAGCAATGCCTATGGAAAGCAGAGAGTGAGGGGAGGGAGGTAAGGATGTGTTTGGCAGTAGGATCCTGGTGAAGGTAGTGGAAGTTGCAGAGAACGTGTAGGATGCAGAGGTTCGTGGGGTGTAGTTGAGAATGACCCGGAAGGGAAAGCTTCATCTTGGGAATGGACAGATGTGGCAGGAAGGAAGGAACTAAGAAAACGAAATGGCATTTTTACAGAAGATAGGGTAGGAAGAGGTATAGTCAAGATAGCTGTGAAAAGCGGTAGGTTTTGGTAGACATCTTGTCTCCTGGGATGGAGACAGAGGGATTGCGAAAGGGGAAAGTGGTGTCAAGAAATGGACCATGTGAATCTAAGGGCAGGATAAAAATTGGAGGCAAAGTTGATGAAATTGACGAGCTCAGCATTGGAGCATGGGTGCATGAAGTGGCGTCAATGCAGTGTGGGAAGCGTTCAGGAGCATTACCAGGGAAGGCTTGGAACATGGAATGTTCTATGTAGCCAGTGAAAAGGTAAGCATAGCAGGTGCCCATAGCTACCCTTTGAGTTTGTAGAAAGTGGGAAGAGCCAAAGGAAAATCTGTTGAGGGTGAAGATGAGTTCTGCCAGACAGGAGGGTGGTGGTGGAGGGGAACTGCCCCTGAGAAAGAAGTGGAGAGCTTTAAGGCCTTCTTGATGGACGATAGAAGTGTATGAAGACTAGATATTCATGATATTACTGAGGTAGTTAGGATGGGGGAATTTAAAGTTAGCGAGGAGATTGAGAACATGTGAAGTGTCACGGATGTAGGTGGGAAGCAACTGAACCAAGGGGGATGATGAAAACTAAACTGTGTTTGACAGATTTGCTGAAAGTATTTGACAATGTGACAGGGAGATTTGATAGACGGGAATCTGTGGTCATGCATTTAGATATTCAAAAGGCACTGGTACATGTTAAAATCCCACAGGATTCAAGATTCAAGATTGTTATGTGTCATTTCCAGTACACAAGTGTAAAGGAGAACAAAATAATTGTTTTTCTGGATCTGATACAAAAAAATGCACACTAAGCTGAAGAACATAATAATAATAATAAAAAGCACACAATAAGTATAAATGTAAGTACATAAGATAGTTTATATACATTGCATGTCCATAAAGTGATACAAAGCACAGGAGTGTCTGTACAAAGGGTGAGTGACAGGAAATAATAAAGTAATGGTGGTTGGATGTGTGGAGGGGTGGGTTAGTGGGTGGAGGTGTTGATCAGCCTTGTTGCTTGGGGAAAGTAACTGTTTTTGAGTCTGGTGGTCCTGGCATGGATGCTACGTAGCCTCCTCCCTGATGGGAGTGGGACAAACAGTCCATGAGCAGGATGGGTGGGATCCTTCATGATGTTACTGGCCCTTTTCTGGCACCTTTCTGTATACATGTCCTTGATGGCAGGTAAGCTGGTGCCAGTCATGTGTTGGATAGTTTTGACTAGCCCTTGGAAAGCTTTCCTGTCTGTGTATTGAAGGATGCATGTTAGAATGGATTGAAAACTGTCTGTCTGAGAAAGCAGACTTACAAACTAGTAACTTCCTTCTAGTCCTTTTTAGACTAGAAGGTAGTAACTAGTGGTGTATCACAAGGATCAGATCTTGGTCCACAAGTGTACACTATTTATTCAATTCAAGTTTAATTGTCGTTCAAGCATACATGAACACCCATGAATCTAGCCAAACGAGACAGTATTACTCCAGGGCCAAGGTGCAAAAGACAGTATAAAGCACACATGCCACGTACAATATAGAAAGCATATAAAATCCAGACTCGAGCCACAATAAAGCTTGTCTTCTACCAGGTGAACAATGGGGGTAGCACTGACTCCAGCCTTGGACGCCCCTGGTGGAGTTCACTGGATCCAACGCCTCTCTGCTGGTGGCCGTAAACAGGCTGATCATCAATGACCTAGAGGAAGGAACAGAGCGTAACATTTCCAAAATTACTGATGGATACAAGCATAGGCGGAAGGCCACACTGCGCTAAGGATATTGTGATTCTGCAAGGGGATATGGATAGATTTAGTAAGAGGGCAAGAGGGCGGAAAACGGAGTTTAGTGTGGGGATGTTGGGGAATGAAGAAATCCAGAGTATGGGTTTAAGGTGAGAGGAGAGAGATTTAATAGGAATTTAAGAGGCGACTTATTCAGCCAGTAGATGGTGAGTCTTGAGCAACACACAAAATGCCAGAGGAACTCAACAAGTCTGAAAATGTCCGTGGAGGGAATGAATAGTCAATAACTTGGGCTGAGATTCTGGAGAGGAGTGGGGCGGAAGCCAGAACAAATTAGGGGGAGGAGTACAAACTGGCAAGACCTGGTGAGGGGAAATGTAGGCGGGAAGTGGAGGGCATGGGTTTAAGGTGAGAGGGGAGAGATTTAATTGGAGTCAGAAGGGAAACATTTTCACCCAGATGATGCCCAGTATATGGAATGAGTTGCCAGGGGAAGTAGTTGAGGCAGGTATATTAACAACATTTAAAGGGTATTTGGGCAGGTACATGGATACGAAAGGTTTAAAGGGATATGGGCCAAACAGGGACAAATGGGACTAGCTTAATTGGGAATCTTGGTCAGCATGGACCTGATGGGTCAAAGAGCCCATTCCCAGGCTGTATGACTCTTCGTGTGAAGCTGTACACTTTGGTAAGATAAATCAAAAGGCAGCTGATTATCCAACGAGGAGTAGAATATAAAAACAAGCTGAGCTGACTTACAGACTTCCTCCAGCATTTTGTGGGGCTTTGTTCATTTCTGACACCTCTCTCCCTTTTCTCGATCTGTCTCCATTTCTGGAGACAAACCGTCGACCAACATCTTTCAAAAACCTACTGATTCCCATGGCTATCTTGACTATATCTCTTCCTACCCCTGCCTCCTGTAAAAACGCCCTTCCCTTTTTAAAGTTCCTTCTTCTCCTTCCCAGGATGAGGTTTTCCTCTCCAGGACATCAGAGATGTTCATCTTCTTCAAAGAAAGGGGTTTCCCTTCCACCACCATTGATACTACCCTCACGCACATCTCCATTTCCCGGACATCTACCTCACCCCATCATCCCGCTGCCTTAACAGGGATAGAGTTCCCATTGATAGACCACCCCATGAGCCTCCACATCCAGCACCTGATTCTCTACAGCTTCCGCCATCTTCAACAAGATCTTACCATCAAACACATCTTTGCCTATCTGCTTCCTTGCTCTGTGATTCCCTTGTCCATTTGCCCCTCCCCACAAGTGGAGCATAGACGGTCTAGCCTCTCCACAGCACGTATGAATCTCCAGGCAGTAGGGGAGACGTTATTTGTTGCAACAGCTGCCAGTTTCGATGCAGCTTATTTTTCTCCGTGAGGGACAGACAGCCATATAGCACAGAAACAGTCCCTTCAGCCCATCTGATCCATGCTAACCAAGATCCCCATTCATTGGCCAATATCCTCCTCATCCTTTTTCTACTGCACAGTCAAACGAAAAATTTGTATCATTTTTTTTTAAAAAAGGTTACACATTCTGAACAGGTTACTAAAGAGCCAAAAACAATACCATAAAATTTAGTGCAAATGAAAATGGCCTTGAGGGTAACTATTCCTGCATTGTTCCTATCTGGCAGAACTGGTGTGTTTCCAGAAACCACTGTAAATATCGGCTTGCACCCAGGAGGCCCCCTCCTTACATAAGACACTTTCAGGAACCCCTGGTACAAAAATATTTGACCCTGGTCTCCAGACTTAACTGCTGACTGGAGTCATCTCCTCAAATAGACCTCACTGAAGTCAGCTAAACTGTACTGGTGGCAGGAAAAGCAACACAACAGCTAGGTTTCTGGCTTGTATTCAAGAAAGTGGTTGAGTCCTGGCTAGGAGTTTCATTCTGTGTTCTGGCCCTTTGATCTAGAATTGAGTTCAAATTCTACTTTGGCAGCCAGGAATTTTAAATGTAATTAAATATTTGGTCAATTGGTTTATTAAAGATGAGTTTATTTGCCATGTGTAGATCAAAACATGGGTTGAGATGTGTGTGTTTGCATTGAGAATGTGCCTGCAAGTGCTGCCATCCTTCTGGCCCCAAAATAGCATGCCCATAACTTACTAAGCCTTGCATGTACATCTTTGGAATGTGGGAGGAAACCCATGTAGTCATGGGGAGACCACTGTTACAGACCGTGGCAGGAATTGAACCCCAATCCCACAGCTGGCACTGTAAAGCATTACGTAACAGTGCATCGCTTACGTTACTGTGCAGCCCCTCAGTTTCTGGTGACATGTGATGTATAGTTTCATATGCCTTCCATGACCACTTGATCACGTCAGTACTTCAAGGTACCACAACAGAAAAGCAATGACAATGCAGAATAAATTGTTACGGTTACAGAGAAAGTGCAGTACAGACAGGCAATAAGGTACAAGGCTATGACTAGGTAGACTGAGAGCTTAGAAGCCTACCTTATCATACTAGGGACTGTTCAATAGTCTGCTAACAGTGGGGTAAAAGTAGGGTTGCCAACTGTCCCGTATTAGCCGGGACATCCCGTATATTGGGCTAAATTGGTTTGTCCCATACGGGACCACCTTGTCCCGTATTTCCCCCTCTAAGGTAGAGTGTTCCTATGAAACCATTCGTAAACCAAAATGGTGTAAAGCGAAAAAGCGATTACTATTAACTTATATGGGAAAAATTGTTGCGCGTTCCCAGACCCAAAAAATAACCTACCAAATCATACCAAATAACACATAAAACCTAAAATAACACTAACATATAGTAAAAGCAGGAATTATGTGATACATAAAGGCATCCGTTAGTCTTGCGAGACCATGGATCTGCGCCTCGAAAGTCCTCACTCTCCAGGGCACAGGCCTGGGCAAGGTTGTATGGAAGACCAGCAGTTGCCCATGCTGTAAGTCTCCCCTCTCCACGACACGGATACAGCATTAGGACCCATACAGCTTGGCACCAGTGTCGTCGCAGAGCAGGGTGTGATTAAGTGCCTTGCTCAAGGACACAACACGTTGCCTTGGCTGGGGCTCGAACTCATGACCTTCAGATCGCTAGTCGAATGCCTTAACCACTTGATCACGTGCCCACAAATAGATAAATACACAGCCTATATAAAGTAGAAATAATGTATGTACAGTGTAGGTTCACTTAACAGAATTGGGAAGATTAAGCCAAAACAGATTTGTAGAGAAAAAAATTGGCACATACACGTATATGCATGTCACACATGCGCACACAGCTGCCTGTGCAAGGCTTCATGGTCATGGTAGTCTTTCTCGGGGTAAACACATGTGTCCCATATTTGACTGCTACTTTTGTCCCTTATTTGGGAGTGAGAAAGTTGGCATTCCTAGGCAGAAGTTGTCCTGCAGCTGGTGGTACGTACATTCAGGCTTTTGTATCTTCTACCTGATGGTTGGGGGTGAAGGGAGAATGTCGGGGGTGGAACATGCACAAAACACATGCACACAAAATACTGGAGGAACGCAGCATACTAGGCAGCAACTGTGGAGGGAGATGAACAGCAGACATTTTGGGCTGAGATCCTTTATCAAGAGTGGAAAGGAAGAGGGCAGGAGCCAGTTAAAAGGGGGGGGGGGAGAGGAGTTTCCACACCCTATAAATGAAGTCATGTTGAGTCCATCCCACTACGTACTTGGCAGACTCCAGTAATGCACCCTTGTAAGTGTTGGCACCATATCCACACAGGGGCAGTGTAGTCTTGATCTAGAAGGTGAGAAGTTTTTACACAGAGACATATAGGAGGAAGATGTTATTACAACATTTAACAGACTTTTAGCAACCCCCATTCTCCTGCCTTAGCCCCGTAACTTTTGGTGACCTTACTAATCAAGAACCTATCAGCTTCTGCTTTAAATATACTTAATGACTTGGCCTACACAGCTGTCTGTGGCAATGAATTCCACAGGTTCACTACCCTTCTAGCTCAGGAGCCCATCTGTGTTGTTTTGATCTATGACGCTATGAGGTCCAGTAGCAAGCTGAGCAATGGTTGGAGAATGCTTCAGGATCAGGAACAGGACCTCTTTGGAAGTATTGACAGCTTGCTGTCAGATTTATATTGGAGAATTTATAGGCTGGACGAATAACGATGCATTAATTGTGAAACGTGCTAGTGACCAGAGCATTTTCCAAACAATCACACCTAGCACTGTGTGACTAATTTGCTTGAAAATTCCTCTTTCCTCTTGGAGTACCGCATGCATTCATTAAATCAGTCTTGGGTTTATTTGCACTGACTTGCATGAATTTAGATATTCTCAAACAGCAGAACTGTCAGAGAGTAGAATCAGGTTTAATGTAACCACCGGCATATGTTGTGAAACTTATTAACTTTGCGGCAGCGGTACATTGCAATACATAATAATAGAGAAAAATGTGAATTACAGTTATATATGTATAATAGTTAAATAAATAGTGCAAAAATAGAAATAAAAAGTAGTGAAGTTTATGTGTTCAATGTCCATTTAGAAATCAGAGGGGAAGAAGCTGTTCCTGAATCATTGAGTGTGTGCCTTCAGGCTTCTGTACCTCCTCCCTGATGGTAGCAATGAGAAGAAGGCATGTCTCAGGTGATGGAGGTCCTTAATGATGGATATGCCTTTTTTAGGCATTGCTCCATGAAGACGCCCTGGAAGATGTGCAGTAATTTCTGGAAGAAATGGGTGGTGTTAACCAAAGGTGGAGTGGTGGGAGGTCAAAAGAGGCATCAGGACTGTAGTTGTTGGTAACGTGCATCCTTGGGTCTGTCTATTAATCAAAATATTATTTAGCAGAACAATTATGCCAAATGAGGCTGTTGAGATATCAGGTACATGACTATGGAAGAAAATTTAGAGATAACTTCAAAGCATCAATAGAAAAAGACTTAATAATTCAGGTCAAAAACAATACTGCTTCATTTTTTATGTTCTCTATGATCAATTCCACATGTTTTTCCTTGGTTTGTTTCCTTCATTTATCTGTTTTTCTTTTCTTTTTCTTTCTCTGTCCATCTGTCTCTCTGCTTCGCCCTCCATAGAGACTTCTATCTGCATCTAAAACTGTTCATAAGTCATATGTGCCTAAGGTGGGCAAGGGTGATGTTAAGACTAAGTTCGAAGCCATGCAGAAAGCACGGGAGGAAAGAAGCCAGAGGAGAACCGGAGAAGAAAGGAGGAGAAGGAACGAACAGTATAAGAAGGAGAAGGAATGGACAAAGATAAAACAGGAGGTCACCCAGCCTTTCATTTGTATTTGCTTTACCATTGCCTGCATCCTAATGGACTATATAGAGCATAGAACAGTACAGACTCTTTAGCCCATAATGTTGTGCTAACCTTCTAACCCTCTCTGGAATAGATCTAGCCCTTCCCTGCCATGTAGCCTGCTATTTTCCTTTCATCCACAAGCCTGTCTAAGAGTCTCCTAACACTCCTAATGTATCTATCTCTACCACCACCCTTGCAGGACATTCCATGTGCCTACCACTCTCAGTGTATTTTTTTAAAAACTTACTTCTGGCATTCACCCCCTCAATTAATTTCCTTCAGTCACATTAAAATTATGCCCTCTCACAGTAGCCCTTTCCGCACAGGAAAAAGGTGCTGGCTGACCACTCTATCAATCCCTCTTATCACCTTGCACACCTCTATCAAGTCAGCTCTCATCCTCCTTTGCTCCAAAGACGGAAGTCCTAGCTCACTCGACCTATCCTCATAAGGCATCCTCTCCAATCCAGGAAGCATCTGATAAATCTCCTTTGCACTCTCTCTAAAGCTTCCACATCCTTCCAATAGAGAGATGACTAGAACTGAACACATTATTCCAAGTAAGGTCTAACCAGGGTTTTATAGAGCTGCAACATTAGCTCATGGCTGTTGAACTCAATCCCCTAACTAATGAAGGCCAACACGTCATATGCCCTCTATGCCACCCTGTCAACCTGCTTTGAGGGATCTATGGGCATGGACCTGAAGATCCCTCTGTTCCTCTATACTGGTAAGAATCCTGCCATTAACCCTCTACCAACTGGGGGACCACTTCGTCGGGCACCTCTGCTCCACCTGCCAAAAGCAGAATCTCCCAGTGGCCAAACATTTTAATTCCAATTCCCATTTCCATTCTGACATGTCGATCTTTTCTCTCCTTTTGTGCCAAGATGGGTCACCCTCAGGGTGGAGGAGAAACACTTCATATTCCATCTGGGTAATCACCAACCTGATGGCATGAATATCAATTTCTTCTTCCAGTTTAAAATAAATATCCCCCCAACTTCTATTCCCCAGTCTAGACCCTTACCTCTTCTCACCTGCCTATCACCACCCCTGGGGCCCCTCTTCCTTCCCTTTCTCTCATGGTACACTCCCCTCTCCTCTCAGATTCCTTTCTCTCCTGTCCTTTACCTTTTCCACCCACCTGGCTTCCCCTATCACCTCCCAGCTATCCTTGTTCCCCTTCCATCACCTTTTCATTCTGGCATCTTCCCCCTTCCTTTCCAGTCCTGAAGAAAGATCTCAGCCCAAAACGTCGACTGTTTATTCATTTCCACAGATGCTGCTTGACCTGCTGAGCTCCACCAAAGTTTTGCATGTGTGCGTGTGTGTGTTGCTTTGTATTTCCAGCATCTGCAGACTTTCTTGTGTTTATAATTAACCCTGTACTCTGCCTTCAAGTTCAAACTTCAAAGTGTATCACTTCAGGCTTTTTGTAAATCTTATCTCAGTGAATTTTCTCCAATAGTTTGCTCACCCAATGATGCAAGACTCATGGTCTATAATCCCCAGGATTATCCGTTACTTTTCTTGACCAAAGGAATAATATTTGCCACCCTCCCAGAAGATTAGCCGGAAGCCCTATGACTTAGACTGCCATTTCACTCCTTTCAGTCGATCGGAGGGATCCGGCCACTGTTTGCAAGGCCAACATTTACAACCCCTACTTAATGGGCCTTGGAACATGATGGTGAGATGTCTTCTTGAACCTGTTGTTGTCCCTGCTGGGCACTCTCTTTGTGTTGTGAGGTTAAGGTGTACAGTACCAGGATTTAAACCCACTGGTGAAAACAATATGATTCCAAGTTAGGACGCTTTGTGTCTTCATGGAAACACTAGTGGTACTCTCATGTTTGCTGCTCCTGTAGATAGCAGTGATGGGGGATTTCCGAGGTGTGGTTATAGAAGCTTTGATGAGCTGTTTCAGGAGTACATCCTCTACACTCCCCAAATGTGTTTGTCCACACGGGACGTTTAAACTTCACGTTGCATCAGCAACAAGCGGCCTCATGTTGGTTTCAGCCTGATAAAAGAAAGATGAAAGCTCTCAAGCTCTTTTCAAACTTTGCGCTGTGTCACCAACAACTGAGCTTTCGTGCTGCTTTCAGCCTGACGAAACTGGATGGCTCCAGTTTCCGTTTTTTCAACCAGTTTAGCTCTTTATTGTGCACACAAGATAATGGAGCAGAATTAGGCCATTTGACCCATCGATTCTGCTCTGCCATTGCATAATGGCTGATTCATCTCCCTCACAGTTCCAATTTCATGTCTACTCCCCGTATCCCTTCATACCATGACTAATCAAGAATCTATCAACCTCTGCCTTAAATATACCCAATGACTTAGCCTCCACAACCATCTGTGGCAACGAATTCCACAGATTCACCACCCCTCTGGCTA
Source organism: Mobula hypostoma (assembly GCF_963921235.1). NCBI lineage: Eukaryota > Metazoa > Chordata > Chondrichthyes > Myliobatiformes > Myliobatidae > Mobula > Mobula hypostoma. The sequence continues at coordinate 103,926,875 of NC_086108.1, forward strand.
AAGAAATTCCTTCTCATCTCTGTCTTAAATGGACGTCCCTCTATTCTGAGGCTGCATCTCCCCACTATAGGAAACATCCTCTCCACATCCACTCTATTGAACCCTTTCACCATTCGATACGTTACAATGAGATACCCCCTCATTCTTCTGAATTCCAGTGAACACAGGCCCTGAGCCATCAAGTGCTGTTCATATGATAAGCCCTTCAATCCCAGACTCAAATACTGCCACTACTACATTTCTTACTGTTGCATTTCCAAAACCCCCGCGGCTAAAACACAAAAATGACAAGTTCTGATATTGTCCGTTTTTCCAGTCCCCTGTCCTGTCAATGACAGTCTATGGAGCATTGCCAAGGCCACCCTTGTTATAAGGTCAATGTGACATCATTGTTTCCAGCTACATCATTGTTTAACGCTGGGACGACTGATTCTGAACGTCATCTCACTCGATTCATTTCAGTATCGGCAGCTCCTCGCTTCAGACGATGAAGAAGAAAATAAATTGGACGAACTGAAGAAAGCGTACGTCCCCAAGCTGACAGGTAACAAAGAATTGAGTCCTTCTAATAATACCAAACATTAGTCATCAGAATCAGTCAGGTTTAATATTACTGACGTATGTCATAAAATTGTTGTTTTGTGCAATCCATAAAAAAATTGTGAATTTATTAAGAATTATGTATAAAATAATTAAATAAGTAGTGCCGAAAGAGAGGTAATATTCATGGGGTGGTTCATTGTCCATTCAGAAATCTGATGGTGGAGGGGAAGAAGCTGTTCCTAAAACACTGAGTGTGAGTCTTCAGGCTCCTGTACCTCCTCCCTAATGGTTGCTGTGAGACGAGGGCTCGAACTGGGCGATGGGGGTCCTTAATGATGGACGCCACCTTTTTGAGGCATTGGTCCTTGAAGATGTCCTGGATGCTAGTGCCCACGGTGGAGCTGGCTGGTGCTTTGATCCTGTGCTGTGTCCCTACCCCCTGATGCTACCAGTCAGAATGCTCTCCATGGTACACTTGTAGAAACTTTGCTAGAGTCTTCGGTGACATACCAGACCTTGTAAACCTCATAGAGTAGCACAACAGAGAGCCAGGCCCTTGACCCAACTTGCCCAGGCCAACCAAGATTTCAGAATGGTCTACGAACACAACCACGCTGCTTTGCTCTCTTTTTGCACTATTTGTTTGTTTTTATTCCTTATTGTAACCTCTATAATTTTTTAAATTGTATATTGTACTCTACCGCTGCCACAAAACAACACTTTTCATGGCATACGTGGCGCAGCAGTTAACCCTACGCCTCCACAGCCTGGAGCGTCGGAGTTTGGAATTCAGCACTGGCATCCTCTGTAGGTGAGATTGTACCTTCCTGTGCGTGTGTGGGTTTCCCCTGGTTTCCTCCCACACTCCAAAGGCATTCTGGTTATAGGTTCATTATTCATTGTAAATTGTCCTGCGATTAGGCTAGGGGTTAAATTGGTTGCCGGGCAGTGTGGCTCATTGACCAGGAAGGGCCTGGTCTGTGCTGTGTCTCTAGATAAAATTATAAAAATAATAAACCCACTTCTGATTCTAATGCCCATCTAAGCTAATCGCGTTTTCCTGTGTTTAACCCATATCTCCCCAAACATTTCCTATCTATCTACAGGTCCAAGTATCTTTTAAACATTATTATAAGACCTGCCTCAACTACTTCCTCTGGCAGCTCAGTCCATAAACACACCACCCTCTGTGTGAAGAAGTTGCCCCTCAAGTCCCTATTAAATCTTTCCCCTCTCACCTAAAACCCCAGCCTCTTAGCTCTTATTCCCCAACCCTGGGAGAAAGACTGCGTGCATTCACCTTCTCTCTGTCCCCTCGTGATTATATACGCCTCTGCTCTCCAAAGAATAAAATCTATGCCTGCCGAACATCTCTCCATAACCAGACCTTTGAGTTCTACCAACATTCTTCTAAGTCTTAAAAGATTTTAAAGATGAGGTTTATTTGTCATGTGTATATCGAAACATTGTATGTGCTGGGGACTGTCTTGCAAGTCTGGCACCAATGTAGCAAGCCCACACCTGACTAACTCTCACTGACCCATACGTCTTTGAAATGAGGGAGGAAGGCGGAGCACCTGGAGAAAACTTGTGTGGTCACAGGAGAGTGGACAATCTCCTTACAGACAGTGGCAGAAACTAAAACCTGATTGGTGCTGCTGTAACAGCGTTATGCCAATGGCTACGCCACTGTGCCGCCTTTCTGCACTCTTTCCAGCTTATTGGCACGTTTCCTATAGCAGGGTGACCAAAACACGAGTCGATGGGGGGGGTGGGATAATAAAGAGTGCATTCTTCTGTCCACAGGGACGGTTAAGGGCAAGTTTGCGGAAATGGAAAAGATAAGGCAAGAGGAGGAGAAGAAGAGAATGGAAGAAGAGCGGAAGAGAAGAATTCAGCAGGACATCCTGGAGAAAAGGAAGCTACAACGTGAACTTGCAAAGAAGGGTGCAGAGGTACTGAGATGGTTCTCTATTGGTGCGTTTGGAAACCGAGGAATCCTGGCCTGGAGATTAGACCATAAAACATAGGAGCAAAATTAGGCTATTTGGCCAATTAAATCTACTCCATGTTTGATTATGGCTGATTTATTATCCCCCTCAACCCCATTTTCCTGCTTTCTCCCCATTACTTGCAAATCATGTCAAGTTTATTTATCTCAAATATAATGAGATCAAGGTACAATTAGAAATTTGTTTGCAACAGTAACACAGTTGCAAGGGTTCAAACAATACACAAAATGTAAATATACATGAATTATAGCAACGAAAGTCTGTCTCAAACAAGATATTAGTGCAGAAACACAACCATGGCCCACGGTCAGGCAACAGGTAGTTCACAGTGTTCCATTAGGGTTGTATAGGTCAGTTCAGGAACCCGATGGTTGTAAGGAAGTAGCTGTTCCTGAACTTGGTGGTGTGAGACTTCAGTATCCCCTGTAGATGCAGCCACTGGTGCGGAGGACTGTTCCTGTGTTGAACTGCGTTGTGTCCACTACTCTCTGCAGCCTTGGTATTTTCTGTTCAAGATGTTAGAAAATATAAAATATTTGCCTCGATTTGAAGAATGAAGGCTGGGACCAGGAGGAGGCTCCCTAACCCTTCACAAGACCATCCCGCCATTCCATGGGATCACAATCTTCCTCCATTTTCCCCAAATCCCTCATTGTATTTTGATCCACAGAAGCAAATGTATTGGGGAGATTTAAGAGATTCTTAGACACATGGATGAGAAAAATGAAGGGCTATGCAGGAGGAAAGGGTTAGGTTAATCTGGGAGTAGGTTGAAAGGTCAGCACAACAGAATGGGCTGTACTGTTCTATAAACAGTGAGAATGGTTCCTATGGAGGCAAAGAAAAGAAATAGTGACTGAGCTTTTAGAAGAGAGGCATTTCTATTGTAGAAATGTACTCTCAGTGGCCACTTTATTAGGTATAGAAATTACCCAATAAAGTGACAAATGAGTATGTGTTCATGGTCTACTGCTGTAGCTGATCCACTTCAAGGTTCAATGTGTTGTGCATTCAGGGATGCCTTTCTGCACACCACAGTTGTAATGTGTGGTTATTTGAGTTACTGTCACCTCCCTGTCAGCTTGAACCAGTCTGGCCTTTCTTTTCTTTCTTTCTCTGTCTCTCTGTCTCTCCGTCTCTCTGTCTAATGTGGCATTTTTTTCCTAAAGAACTGCCACTGACTGGATGTTTTATGTTTTTTTGCACCATTCTCTGTAAACCCTAGAGACTGTTGTGCATTCCAGAAGATCAGTAGTCTCGGAGATGCTCAAACCACCCCATCTAGCACCAGCAACCATTCCACTGTCAGTCACATTTCTTTCAAAGTCAAAGTTTGATCAGAACAACAACTGAACCTCTTGACCATGTCTGCATGCTTTTATGTATTGAGTTGCTGCCAAATGATCGACCCATTCTTTCTCTCTCTTGTTTCTCCCTCCGTCCCTCTCACTATAACTCCTTGCCCATCCTCTGGGCTCACCTCCCCCTTTCTTTCTCCCTAGGTCTCCCGTCCCACAATGATCCTTTCCCTTCTCCAGCCTTGTATCCCTTTTGCCAATCACCTGTCCAGCTCTTGGCTCCATCCCTCCCCCTCCTGTCTTCTATCATTTCGGATCTCCCCCTCCCTCCCCCACTTTCAAATCTCTTACTATCTCTTCTTTCAGTTAGTCCTGACGAAGGGTCTCAGCCCGAAACGTCGACTGTACCTCTTCCTATAGATGCTGCCTGGCCTGCTGCGTTCCACCAGCATTTTGTGTGTGTTGCTTGACCCATTAGATATGCACATTATCGAGCAGGTGTACCTAATAAAGTGGCCAATGAGTGTATGTTAGTGATAATCCTGATTCTGAGGATGTTTTAAAGTGCTTTTCAGCCATTGGCTGCTGTATTCCTCACACTGAATGAAGGGTGTGTGAGACAAGCTTTTCAATGTATCTCCGTTTTCACTTGTGGTCACTGTTGTAGTGTATGGTATACCACAGCAAGAACAAGCTCCCGCAAGTAGCAATGTGCTTTGAGAAGGCAGATGTGGATTATGTTGCTCTCCCAGTGTGACCGTTGTATTTTTGTTTGGTAATGTTGATTGAGATACCTTAGTATTTGCCAGGACCCATTCCTATACAGAGTGTTAGGAAGATTCGGCTTTCAAGAAAGGTTTATTAAAGTAATTCAGACTCTGTATGACAGCACAACAGCCCGAATTAAGATAAATGGGGACCTCTCTGACTCCTTCATTTTAGAGAGAGGCACTAGACAGGGATGCCCAATTTCTCCTCTCCTTTTTGTGCTATCTATTGAACCACTTGCCCAACTAATAAGACAGAGCGAAATCGTAAAAGGTATCAAGGTGGCAGGGATTGAACAGAAAGTGGCGTTATTCGCAGATGATGTTTTGGTCTATCTGAGTGAACCAGAAAAATCATTTATAGGATTGTTTACACTGTTGGATGACTTTGGGAAAATATCAGGTTATAAAATAAATGTAAAGAAAACACAGGTTATGTCCCTAAATTATACACCATCCAAAAAATTGCAGGATACGTACGATCTTAAGTGGGAAGCTAAATCATTAAAATATTTAGGAATAACCCTGCCGAAGGATCTTTCAACACTGTCACAGGTAAATTATGGGCCATTAATCTCAGAGATAAAAGCAGATATGCATAGATGGAATCTTATCCCCTTTTTAAGTTTAAATTCAAGGATAAATACTATAAAAATGAATATTCTTCCTCGGTTATTATATCTTTTCCATACTTTACCAGTGGAGGTGGATGATAATCAATTCAGGGAATGGGACAAATGGATTTCCCGCTTCATTTGGCAAGGAAGGAAACCTAGAATTCGATATAACACCTTACAGTTAGGGAAGGAAAGAGGAGGTATGGTTCTTCCTTGCCTGAGAAATTATTTTTATGCCTCACAGATAACCCCTCTGTTATATTGGTGTAATAGGGAATATAAGGCTAGATGGAAGGAAATATAATTTGGATTAGTTGACAGTTTTCCTCTTCAGGCCTCAATAGCTGACAAAGGATTGATGGCCCAGTTGGAAAAATTTAATAATGCTTGGATAAATCTTACATTAAAAGTATGGCAGAAGGTGGTTAATTCATGTGAAATTAATAACATGCTAAAACTCTTTAGATGGTGTGCATATGATACCGAATTCCTTCCCAACAGAGGAGATAAAAGATTTGAGCTATGGATAAAGAAAGGTCTTACAACCTACCTCTCATTTATAGATAAAAGAGTATTACAAAGTTTCCAAATCCTGCAGGACAAACATGGCCTAGAACATAATGACTTTTTTAGGTACCTTCAAATACGAAACTATGTTAACCAGAGTTGTAGATATACAGACCTATCAACAGTAGAATTAGAATTTTTCAAGATTCTGAATTCGGCTTGCAGTTCAATACCTAGTAAATCAGTTTCTCGCCTATATAATGCACTCTCCCATGCTAAAAATGTAAATACACTGTATATTAAAGAGAAGTGGGAGAAAGAAGCGGGGTTGGTACTTTCAGAGGAGGCTTGGGGGAAAATCTGCAGCTTTCAATGGTCCTCGACTAATTCTTTGACTTGGAGAGAACATTGTTGGAAAAACATAAGATACTTCAAGACCCCATATCAGGAAAAATATAAAGATACAAATATGATGTGTTGGAGAAGGTGCGGCTCCAAGGAGGCAAATCATTTTCATATTTTCTGGGATTGCCCTAAATTAAGTCTATTTTGGGAAGGTATTCATAGAACATTAGTTAAGGTACTTAGGTCCCAGATACCTCTGAACTTTGAGACGCTCTATTTGGGGCATGTATTGTTCCTTGAACAGAAGGAAGATATAAAGTTGCTGCAGGCCCTCTTAGCGGCAAGTAAGAAATCAATCACTAGAAAATGGCTAAATCCAATACCACCTACATTAGAAGATTGGTACGAAATTATCTTGGAAATATTTAAAATGGAAAAGTTGACCTACTCCCTGAGAACTCAAAAAGAAACATTTTATCAAATCTGGAATAAATGGATTGAATATATAACCCCAATGCGAGCAGACTTTAGATGACTCTCCTAATGATTTATATTGCTCTTCTCATCAACACAGTAATATTGCTAACGTAAGCACCCCTAGTCTAAATGTTTGTTGTTTTTTTTTGGAAAATAGAGAATTATCACAAGTAAAGGGAAAGATTTGGGAAAGGGATAAAAAAAAATGAAAAAATTAAGTAAATAAGTACATAGGGATTGGATAATTATGTCTGCGGGCAGGAACAAGCACGAACAAATTGGGATATAAACACCTACAATGGTTGGTATATAGGCTTGTATGCAACATTTTGGACCAGTGGAAATGGTCCAGAAGGGTTGTATGGAAACTATTATTACCATTTTTCTTAACAACTAATTTCATTACTTAGCCTAATAGGTTAGATTTACCACAGTACATAATTATCTATTTAAATGTTTATTTTGCTTTTATATCATCTCAATGTGTACTTAAGAATGTATAAATAATTGTAGTTTTATACATATAAAAAAATGGAAAAGGTTATATGTGTGAAAAAAGTGCATGATAATTGTGAACTCCTTATCCAAATAAAAATAAAATTTAAAAAAAAAGTATCTGCCAGGACCCTGTGAGAATGTTCCTGTGCTCCTCCATCATAGTGCCAATGGATAGGTGGAGGGGTAGGTAGTGCTAAGGAAGCAATGCAATTGCAGCAGAACTTAGACAAATTGGAAGACTGGGCAAAAAATTGGCAGATGGAATACAGTGTTGAGAAATGTACGATACAGCATTTTGGTAAAAAGAACAATAGTGTGGACTATTATTTGAATGGGGAGAAGGCTCAAACCTCAGAGGTGCTGAGGGACTTGGGAGTCCTTGTGCAAGACTCCCAGAAGGTTGATTTACAGGTTGAGTCTGTGGTATAGAAGGCAAATGCAATGTTGGCATTTATTTCAAGGGGAATAGAATATAAAAACAAGGAGGCTTTATAAGACACTAGTCAGGCCACACTTGGAGTATTGTCAACAGTTTTCAGAATCAGGTTTATTATCACCGGCATGTGTCGTGAAATTTGTTAACTTAGCAGCAGCAGTTCAATGCAATACATAATATAGAAGAAAATAATAATAGTAAGTAAATCAATTACAGTATACATATATTGAATAGATTAAAAATTGTGCAAAAAAACAAATAATATATATTTAAAAAGTGAAGTAGTGTTCAAGGGTTCAATGTCAATTTAGGAATTGGATGGCAGAGGGGAAGAAGCTGTTCCTGAATAGCTGAGTGTGTGCCTTCAGGCTTCTCTATCTCCTACCTGATGGTAACAGTGAGAAAAGGGCATGCCCTGGGTGCTGGAGGTCCTTAATAATGGACACTGCCTTTCTGAGACACTGCTCTCTGAAGATGTCCTGGGTACTTTGTAGGCTAGTGCCCAAGATGGAGCTGACCAAATTTACAACCCCCTGCAGCTTCTTTCGGTCCTGTGCAGTAGCTTCTCCATACCAGACAGTGATGCAGCCTGTCAGAAAGCTCCCCACGGTACGTTTTGGGCCCCTTCTCTCAAAGGATGTGTTGTCATTGGAGAGAATCCAGAAGAGGTTCATGAGGATGATTTCAGGAATGAAGTGGTTAACATATGAGGGGCGTTTGGCAGCTTTGGGCCTGTATGCATTGGAATTTAGAAGAATGCAGGGGGATCTCATTGAAACCTACCAAATGTTGAAAGAAGATAGGGTGGATGGGGAGAGGATGTTTCCTTTGGTGGGGGTATCAGAACTAGAGGGCACAGCCTCAAAATTGAGGGGCAACCTTTTAGATCAGAGATAAGGAAGAATTTTTTCAGTCATAGAATAGTGAATCTGTGGAATGCTCTCTCACAGTCTGGTGGAGGCCAAGTCCATGAATATATTTAAGGTGGAAGTTGATTGTTTCCTGATCGGTCAGAGCATCAAAGGATATGGCAAAAATGCAGGTGTAAGGTGTTGAATGGGATGCGGGATCAGCCATGATGGAATGGCAGAGCAGACTCGATGGGCTGAATGGCCTAATTCTGCTCCTATGTCTTATGGATCATTTTTAAAGTTGGCTTGAGAGAGCAAATGAGCTTTGGTTTCATGTCACCCCTAACATTCTCTATTTATCTCAGGAGGATGTCAGTCACAATTTCTATCAGATTTCAAGTTCAAAAAAGTCCAGAGTAAATTTATCATCAAAGTACATATATGTCACCATATACAATCCTGAGATTTATTTTCTTGCAGGCATTCACGATAAATACAAAGAAACACAATAGAACCAATAAAAACCATACACAAGACAGACAGACAGATGATGTGCAAAAGGCAACAAATAGTGCAAAATAAAAAAAGAAACAAAATAATAATAATATATAAATAAGCAATAAATGTAAAGAACATGGATGAAGAGTCCTTGAAATGGAGTCTATAGTTTGTGGAAACAGTTCAGTGCTGGAGTGAGTGAAGATGGGTGAAGTTATTTTCTCTGATTCGAGAGCCTGATGGTTGAAGGGTAATGACTGTTACTGAACCTGGTGCTGAGGCTTCTGAGGCTCCTGTACCACCTTCCTGATGGCAGCAGTAAGAAGAGAGCAAGGCTTAGATGGTGGGGGTCCTTGATGATGGATGCTGCTTTCCTGTTCAAAAGCAAAGAGCCTACCAGTCAAGCCATAGATGCTATTTGAAGTGAAAGACCTCCATTTTACAAAAGGATAGACCTTCCTATTTTGAAAACTAACTCTTGACTTCCAGCAAGCCTGGCTGGTATTTGTGTCAACATCGCTCACCTGGTCCAGTCTCATTTGCTTCCAATAATCTTTATTTTTGAGCAACAACCCAACGTTTCTTTTAGTGGAATCTGCAATATTTATAATGCTTTGATGAATTTTGTTTCTTGGTCATTATCCCAAGTGAAGCGGTCACTATTTACCTCACTGACCTCTATCCTCTTTCCCAATGGTCTTCTGATGACAGGAACCCCAGTTCTGACACTGTTTTTCACAATTGTAATTGGTATTACTTTAATATTGTAACATGTACCGAACAGCAGTGAAACACTTGCCTTGCATACTGTTCATGCAGATCAGATCATTCCACAGTGCATTGAGGCAGAACAAGGTAAAAGAAGAACAATGCAGAATAAAGTGTAAAAGCTACTGGGAAAAAATGTCCGTAAGCAATAAAGTGCAAGGTCATAATGGGGTAGATTGTGAGGTTGAGTCCATCTTATTGTACAACAGGACTTTCCAAGAATCTGATAACAGTGGGGATAGAAGCTATCCTTTGAGCCTGGTGGTATGTACTTTTAGGCTTTTGTATCTTCTGCCTGATGGGAGAGTGAAGAAGGGAGAATGTCTGGAGATGGTGGGGTCTTTACCTATGCTGGCTGCTTTACTAAGGTAGCAAGAAGTGTAGACATAGAGAGGGAGGTTGGTTTCTGTCATGTGCTGAGCTGTCTCCAACAACTCACTGCAGTTTCTTGTGGTCCCATGCAGAGCAGTTGCCATACCAAGCTGTTGAACATCCAGACAGAATGGTGCATAGATAAAAATTGGTGAGAGTTGATGGGAAGTGCCAAATTTCTGTAGCTTTCTGAGGAAGCAGAGGCATTGGTGAGCTTTCTTGGTGAACCCATGGAATATCTAGAGTGTGCATTTACTTCTCCTTCTCCATCCATATTTCAGTAAAGCATCTGAAACTATGCACAACTTTCCACTTGTATAAATTCTGAGTAGGTTTCAGTGCAGTGAAATGGAGTGAATCCCTTTGTACAAGTAGAAGCGTTGGCCACTTTGGCAAAATTCCAAGAAATAGACGAAAGATCATCTGCTATATATATTTTTTAAAAATAGTTGTTGCTGTCAAGACCATAAGACATCTGACAAAGACCTACATGTTCTGCGTAAGATCATAAGACATGGGAGCAGAACTAGGCCTGAAGCATGGCCTTGTGTGCAGAGCCAAGGTGGCACTTGTCTTCCTCATAAAGGAACAGTATTTTACATGAAGTAGGAAATGTTTATTAAAAGAAAGGGTTTCTGTTTTGAAACAGGAAGATGAAGCTTTTTCCTCAACCATAAATATTTCTGAAGGTGTTAACACAACACCAGGCAAAACCACAATGAACTTTGAGGATCTGGAGAAGACGGGGGAAGATGATGACCACCAAAACACTGAAGAAGACATGCGAAGATATGAAGAAAACGGACGTTCCTTTCGGCAAGCAAAGCGCCACTCAGCAGCGCTGTCAGTAAGTCCACATCTCCATCCCACTCTCAGAATGGCCCAACTTTGTGCACCTTAAATTGTCTCGTCGTGGAACATCGCGATATAATCTAATCCAAGGTGGTGTAATAAGTCTTTTGGCTACAGAAGAGAGACTTGACAGGATTTCTACCATTGACTGTGTGTACAAAGTAGCCTGTGTGTCTGTGTTGTTTCTTGTGAATCATTGTGTGTTGAATATCTTGGAACGCACCTCATCAAGACACCATTCAGAATTTTCTCCCAAGAATAATTCCCAGACAATGGATCGATATTCGGAGTGCAGTGCATTGACAGCCAATTTCTGTATAGCAAGTAACAGTGAGGTTTTGTCTCCATGCCAGGGATTGGACACTTAGTCAATATTCCTATTCCTACTGTCTTTGTGTGTATTTACATCTGTGTTTGCCTGTTGGGGATCAATGTAATATTGAAAGTGCTATTTGTCCATTCCCAGTACCTGGAAAGGAGATAAATAGGATGCTCTGTGAAACTCACATCATTTACCTACAGGAGGCAAAGATGCAGGCATTTTTCACTAAGATTGGGTGAGACTAGAACTGGAGGTCATGGGTTTAGGGTAAAAGGTGAAATATTTAAGGGGAATATGAGGGGGAACTTCTTCAATCAGAGGGTGGTGAGAGTGTGGAATGAGCTGCCAGCAAAAGTGGTGGATGTGGGTTTGATTTCAACATTTAAGAGAAATTTAGATAGGCTCATAGGTGGAAGGGCTGGTTGATGAGACGAGACAGAATAACAGTTCAGCGTAGACTAGGTGAGCCAACAGGCCTGATTCTGTGCTGTAGTGCTCTGACTCCATGAAAAAGAGAAGAGTTTAGAACAGGAGTTTCCAACTATTCTTTATGCCAGGGGTCCCTTCTGTTATCTGAGAGGTCTGTGGTCGCCAGGTTGGGAACCCCTGGTTCAGAAGGGTTTGAAGGGGGAAGCAAGGTAAAAGATGCACATGACTGCAAAATATGGACCTTTGGAGACCTCGTGAGAGTTGGCTGGAGGCATTTGGCAGGAAGGAGGGGTGTTGAGTGCAAAGGACGCTGGAGTCTGGAGAGTGAATGGCATTGCTGGTAAAGTTGGGGTTGAAGGAGGTTGTCCAGGTGAGGGCAATGAAGCCAAGAAGAGACCTATTTCAAAGATGCGATAAGGCAGCTTCTGCAACCCTGTCTGGAAATCAGCCATCTTATTTTAGCAGACCATCCACCCCATCTCCAATACGGCACCTCCTCAAATCAAAACCTGAGTGGGAAATGTGCTTCCTCAAAAAAAAAGATACAGGCCATCTTTTTTTTTTAAGTCTGTTTAAGGGTCGGATTGACAATCCGATCACTTTTTGGGTGGGAAAGTCCCCGAGCCACTGAGAGGTTCCAGCCATTTTTGTTGTGACGGTGTTTCCTATCAGACTCTAGTGCTCCCACGCCTCGCACTTCCCATTTCTACCTCCTACCCAAGATCCACAGTTCCCACACCTCGCACTTCCCGTTTCTACCTCCTACCCAAGATCCACAAACCTGCCTGTCCTGGTAGACCTATTGTCTCAGCTTACTCCTGCCCCACCGAACTCGTTTCTGCATACCTCGACACGCTTTTATCTCCCCTTGTTCAATCCCTTCCGACCTATGTTCGTGACACTTCTCACGCTCTTAAACTTTTCGATGATTTTCCCTGTTCCCTGGCCCCCACCGCTTTATTTTCACCATGGATGTCCAGTCCCTATATACTTGCATCCCCCATCAGGAAGGTCTCAAAGCTCTATGCTTCTTTTTGGATTCCAGACCTAATCAGTTCCCCTCTACCACCACTCTGCTCCGTCTAGCAGAATTAGTCCTTACTCTTAATAATTTCTCCTTTGGCTCCTCCCACTTCCTCCAAACTAAAGGTGTAGCTATGGGCACCCGTATGGGTCCTAGCTATACCTGCCTTTTTGTTGGCTTTGTGGAACAATCTATGTTCCGTGCCTATTCTGGTATCTGTCCCCCACTTTTCCTTTGCTACATCGACGACTGCATTGGTGCTGCTTCCTGCACGCATGCAGAACTCGTTGACTTTATTAACTTTGCCTCCAACTTTCACCCTGCCCTCAAGTTTACCTGGTCCATTTCCGAGACCTCCCTCCCCTTTCTAGATCTTTCTGTCTCTGTCTCTGGAGACAGCTTATCCACTGATGTCTACTATAAGCCTACTGACTCTCACAGCTATCTGGACTATTCCTCTTCTCACCCTGTCTCTTGCAAAAACGCCATCCCCTTCTCGCAATTCCTCCGTCTCCGCCGCATCTGCTCTCAGGATGAGGCTTTTCATTCTAGGATGAGGGAGATGTCTTCCTTTTTTAAAGAAAGGGGCTTCCCTTCCTCCACTATCAACTCTGCTCTTAAACGCATCTCCCCCATTTCACGTACATCTGCTCTCACTCCATCCTCCCACCACCCCACTAGGAATAGGGTTCCCCTGGTCCTCACCTACCACCCCACCAGCCTCCGGGTCCAACATATTATTCTCCGTAACTTCTGCCACCTCCAACGGGATCCCACCACTAAGCACATTTTTCCCTCCCCCCCCCCCGCATTCCGCAGGGATTGCTCCCTACGCAAGTCCCTTGTCCATTCGTTTCCCCCCCCATCCCTCCCCACTGATCTCCCTCCTGGCACTTATCCGTGTAAGCGGAACAAGTGCTACACATGCCCTTACACTTCCTCCCTTACCACCATTCAGGGCCCCAAACAGTCCTTCCAGGTGAGGCGACACTTCACCTGTGAGTCGGCTGGGGTGATATACTGCGTCCGGTGCTCCCGATGTGGCCTTTTATATATTGGCGAGACCCGACGCAGACTGGGAGACCGCTTTGCTGAACATCTACGCTCTGTCCGCCAGAAAAGCAGGATCTCCCAGTGGCCACACATTTTAATTCCACACCCCATTCCCATTCTGACATGTCTATCCACGGCCTCCTCTACTGTAAAGATGAAGCCACACTCAGGTTGGAGGAACAACACCTTATATTCCGTCTGGGTAGCCTCCAACCTGATGGCATGAACATCGACTTCTCTAACTTCCGCTAATGCCCCACCTCCCCCTCGTACCCCATCTGTTACTTATTTTTATTCACACATTCTTTCTCTCACTCTCCTTTTTCTCCCTCTGTCCCTCTGAATATACCTCTTGCCCATCCTCTGGCCCCCCCCCCCCCCGTCTTTCTTCCCGGACCTCCTGTCCCATGATCCTCTCGTATCCCTTTTGCCTATCACCTGTCCAGCTCTTGGCTCCATCCCTCCCCCTCCTGTCTTCTCCTATCATTTTGGATCTCCCCCTCCCCCTCCAACTTTCAAATCCCTTACTCCACTCTTCCTTCAGTTAGTCCTGACGAAGGGTCTCGGCCTGAAACGTCGACTGCACCTCTTCTTAGAGATGCTGCCTGACCTGCTGTGTTCACTAGCAACTTTTATGTGTGTTGCTTGAATTTCCAGTATCTGCAGAATTCCTGTTGTTAGACTCTAGTGCTCACCCAGTTGCTAGTGTCGGTTGTCCATTATATCCGATGACGACAGGAAACCTGTGCGGGAGAGTTTTTAAGGTGGAAAAGCCATTGCATTGGGGCAGTTCCACTCTCTCAACCTCCAGTGGTACAAGTAGTCGTCACAAACGGGGGTCTTGGTTGGAGCGGATGACTATGATTTCCTCTGTGCCTTGCTATGTCCTTTGGTCTTCACAAAGTGTTACAGAACCGCCTTCCTGGCCATTGTGTCTCACTGTTGATCTCACCCGCCCAGTCTGCCAGAGCTAATTTTGCATGCTTGGACAGGCGTGCCCCTGCCTCACCAGGGTATGAGCCCACCGGCTGCCCTCACCTGGTTTAGCTTCCCTGCTGAAGTGGTGTGGTCGCTGTCACATGCCAACAGCTACTTGGAGCCACAGGTGAGAGCTGAGTGTGCGGTGGGACCAAAGGTGAGTGAGCTGCCCCAGAATAGGCACAACAAGCCCTTTCACCAGAGGTGCTACCCCATACACCCCATACACCACCCCCCCCAGGTCCCAGCAGAGGCTTTCCAGCAGCCCTGCTGGGAAAACGGGGGGTTTATCTGACAGCAGCACGGATTCTGACACAGGTTCAGTAACTACACTCCTCTCAATGGAGAGGAAACGATCTGGGAGTATGCTATGTTGGCACCAGAAATGTGGCAACACTTGTGGGCTGTCTCCAGAACAATCCTCAGACTGTGTTGGTCATTGATGCAAAATGAAGCATTTCAATCTGTTTCCATGTACCTGTGACAAATATGGCTCATCTTTCTCTTTTTCTTGGGCTGAAGGGCCTGTTTCTGCACAGTTTGACTCAGTGACTTTCTCTCTCTCTCTCTCTGCCTCTGTCTCTGTGTCTCCTGCTTTCATTCCTGAATAAACGGTAAAAGAAAGTTGAGTGGGAATTGAGATGTTTTCTCTCACATTCTTTGAACATTTCAACCCAGTAACTGTAAGAAATTGGAGATGTGCCAGCTGACCGATAATGTGATCCCATGCTCTTTACCCATATTTTATAATCACAGAGTTTAAAAAGAAAATTTGTACTTTTGTACCAGGAAAAAGACGATGACAAGGAGAGCAAGGCTGAGATTAAGAGCACAATACGCCCCGGGAAATTAAAACTCAGCTTTGAAGAACTAGAGAGGCAGAGACAAGACCAGGAAAAGAGAAGAGCAGAGGAGGAGTCGCGACGGCGCATTGAGGAGGAGAAGGCAGCCTTCGCCGAAGCCAGGAAGGTGGGAACTAAGTGATCTGTGTACCTGTCCAACTATCTTTTAAAAGTGATTATTGTACCTGCCTCAACCACTTCCTCTGGCAGCTCGTTCCACGTACATACCTGTGCCCATTATCTCTGTATAGTGGGTTCTTAGCTCAGGTGAAGCATTAAACTGGGTGGCACTGTAGTGTAATGCGATAATAGTGCAAATGACCTGAGTTCTCTTCAGAGAGGGAAAGGGCTGTTGCTAAAAACATTGAGTGTATGTCTTGTGTCTTGTCCATGCCTGAGATGTTTTTACCCACATTTCCTCATTAGTTCTGATGAAGGGTGTCAGCCCGAAACATTGACTGTACTCTTTTCCATAGGTGCTGCCTGGCCTGCAGAGTTCCTCCAGCATTTTAGAAACATAGAAACATGGAAAACCTACAGCACAATACAGGCCCTTCGGTCTACAAAGCTGTGCCGAAAATGTCCCTACCTTAGAAATTACCTAGGGTTACCCATAGCCCTCTATTTTTCTAAGCTCCATGTACCTATCCAGGGGTCTCTTAAAAGACCCTATCGTTTCCGCCTCCACCATCGCCGCCGGCAGCTCATTCCATGCACTCACCACTCTCTGCGTAAAACAAAACTTACCCCTGACATCTCCTCTGTACCTACTTCCAAGCACCTTAAATCTATGCCCTCTTGTGCTAGCCATTTCAAACTTGAGAAAAAGCCTCTGACTATCCACACAATCAATGCCTCTCAGCATCTTGTACACCTCCATCAGGTCAACTCTCATCCTCCATCGCTCCAAGGAGAAAAGGCTGAGTTCACTCAACCTATTCTCATGAGGCATGCTCCCCAATCCAGGCAACATCCTTGTAAAGCTCCTCTGCACCCTTTCTATAGTCTCCAACATCCTTCCTGTAGTGAGGCGACCAGAACTGAGCACAGTACTCCATTTTGTGTGTGTTGCTTGGATTTCTAGCATCTGCAGATTTTCTCTTGTTTCTCCTCGTAATTATTTCTTTTATCCATCCATCCAGTACAGAACAGACCCTTCTGGTCCAACGAGCTGCACCCCCCGCCCCCCTGCGCCAGCAACCTACCTATTTTACATTAGCCTAATCCCAGGACAATTTACAATGACAAATCAGAATCAGGTTTAATATCACTGACATATATCGTGAAATTTGTTTTGCAGCAGCAGGACAATGTCATACATAAAAACCCTATAAATTACAATAAGAAACAAAATATATACAAGTTAAAATTTCTTAAATCTAGTGTAAATAGAGAGTAAAAACAGTGAGGTAGTGTTCATGGGTTCATTATCCATTCAGAAATCTGATGGCAGAGGGGAAGAAGCTGTTCCTGAATCATTGAGTGTGTCTTAAGGTTTCTGTCCCTCCTCCCTGATGATAGCAATGAGAAGAGGGCATGTCTTCGGGTGACAGCAGTCCCTAATGATGGATGTGGCCGCCTTGAGGCATTGCTTTTGGACGATGTCCTCAATCCTGGGGAGACTGGTGCCCATGATGGAGCTGGTTGATTCTCATTGCTGTCTGTAAGGAGTTTGTGTGTTCTTCCTGTGACTGTGTGGGTTTCCTCCCATCATTCCAAAGACGTACGGGTTAGTAACCGGTCACGTGGTGTAATTGGGTGGTGTGGGTTCAAAGGGCCGGTTACTCTGCTGAATCTCCAAATAACGTGAAATAAATCTGCCCAAAATTAAGGCCAAATGATATTTAACTTTATTTAAAAGAATGAATTACATTTATAACCATGCTTTGAGCTGTGAAATGATTTTAGAGTGCTACTGAAGTAAAGTTCAAAGTAAATTTATTATTGAAGTGCTTAAATGTCACCATGTGATATACCCTAAGATTCATTCTCTTGCAGGTGTTCACAGTAGAACAAAGAAATACAATATCTATTTTGATAGACGGCTGGAGTCCTTATGAAATGAGGACTGTGATACAAGAAATGTAACAAACTACCTTGGCCTCACAAACAATGCATATTGTCCTGATCGATTTGCTTAATTAAATTAATTTATTTATTTCGAGATTCAGCACAGTAAAGTCCCTTCCGCCCAATGATCTCACGCTGCCAAATTACACGCTTGTGACCAATTAACCTGCTAACTGGTACATCTTTGGACTGTGGGAGGAAACCAGAGCACCTGGAGGAAACCCATGCAGTCATGGGGAGAAGGTACAGACAGCTGTGGGAATTGAATCTGGGTTGCTGGTGCTCTAAGAGCATAGTAGCTAACCACTACACCACTGTGATGTCCCACGGATAAACTCTGTCTATAAAACGGTTCTATAAAACTCTGGTTGGATCACAATTGGTGATTTGTGTTCATTTCTGGTCGACTTATTATAGGAAGGATGTGGAAGTTTTAAAGAGGTTGCAGAGGAGATTTACCAGGATACTGCCTGGATTAGAGCGCATGAATTATGAGGATAGGTTGAGGGAGTTCAGGCTTTTCGCTTTGGCGTGAAGGAGGATGAGGGGCAGCTTGGTACTTTCTACCTATTACATCACTGGCGTTTAGAGCAACGATGAGGTCCTCCATCTCCAGCAGTATTCAGGGTTTCCTTCATCGTGTCCGTAGCTTGGGTTTCACTACTTTAAGTCATGCAAGTTCTGGGTAGAGACTCGGAATACTGTTGCACTCAGATATAGAAGGATTCTTCTTTTTTGTTTCTGTAACAATTTTGTTTTACCAGTCAGGGTTGTTAGCCCTGAGCTGAACCCCCAAACCTGGAGGACTACACAAAGCCCTAACTCCAACCAACGTAGCTCTCCAGATCATTGAGGAATGCAGGCCTCCAAATGACAAACTTGTGGTCCTCTTGGAGGAGACAACTTGTTAGAATTGTACAAGATGATGAGAGGCATAGGTCGAGTAGATCGCCAGAGACTTTTTCCCCAGGGCAGAAAGGCTAATACAAGGGGGTGTGATTTTGAGTTGATTGGAGGAAAGTATTGGGGGAATTTATATACAGTGAGTGGTGTGTGGAATGCCAAGCCAAGGGCGGTTGTAGATTTAGACACATTAGGGATATTTGAGAGACTCTTGGTTGGCACGTGGATGATAGAAAGATGGAGAGTTATGCAGGAGGGATGGGTTAGATTGATCTTAGCCAAAAGGCCTGTTCTATGATGGTTCCTGACCTGAAACGTCAACTCTTCATTTTCCCTCCCACAGATGCCACTCAATCTGCTGAGCTCCTCAGGATAGTAATAACTGAGCACAGAACGTTGAACAGTTTTGTATTGCTCCTGATTACAGCATCTGCAGTCTCCGATACCTCCATAATGCCATCATAACCCTATTTTGGAAGGTTTCATTCACGGAGGAGAAACATGGATGCTAAATTAGAGAATTAAATAGAGAGTGTTTTGTGTAGCTTGGTGAATGTTCTAATCCATGGACTATTGTACTCAGTCTCTAGCCGAAGATGAAGATGATCAGCCCGATCCCAGTGTGGCTCTGAAGGACCCTGCCCGGCCGGGGAAGCTGAAGCTAAGTTTTGAGGAGCTGGAGCGCCAGCGGCGCAAGGAGGAGCAGCGCAGGGCGGAGGAGGAGGCTCGCAGGCGCTTGGAGGAAGAGCGGAAACAGTTTGCCGAAGCTCGCAGAAGCATGGTGGGTGTCCCACGTCACAGAGCCTTCCCCTTTTCTGCTGAGGTCTACAGAATTGTTACTTAGTCCTACCGCATTGACACAGGCCCTTCGGCCCATCTGGTCCATGCTGACCAAGATTTCCATTTGGCTCATATTCATCTAAATCATTCCAAACCATTTACTGTACCTGTACAAGTATCTTCTAAATATTGTTAATGTTCCTGTCTCAACCACTTCCTCTGGCATCTCATTCCATATACTGACCACTCCCTGAGTGAAAATGTTTTCCCTCATACTCCAATTAAATCTCTCCCCTCCCGCCTTAAACCTATGCCTCTCCACTTCACCCCTCCCCCACCCTCTCACCTTCCCCCTCACCTGCTCCTGCCTATCGCCTGCTAGCTTTGTACTCCTCCCCCTCCCCATAACTTATTCTGGCTTTTGTCCCCTTTCGGGATATCAGCCCAAAACGTTGATTGTTTATTCCTCTCCATAGATGCCGTCTGATCTGCTGAGTTCCTCCAGCATTTTGTGTGTGTTGCTCTGGATTTCCAGCTTCTGCAGAATCTGTTGCATCTGTGCATTCATGTTAACTGTTGCTGCTCGTGATTTTATACACCTGTATAAAATCACCTCTCCATCTCCTATGCTCTGGTGAATAAAGTCCAAGCCTGCTTAACCTCTCCTTATAACCCTGACTTTTGTATATCTTTTCTACCCTCTTTCCAGTGGACATAATCCTATTTGGTGTTCTATGCTGATCCACTCATTGCATCCATATCAATGAAAGCACTGATAGTGATTATAGAGTCTCGGAGTCCTAGAGCAATACAGCACGGAAACAGGCCCTTCAGCCCACGTGGTCTTCTGCCTAGCCCCATCAACCTGCACTCGGACCATAGCCCTCCATATCCCTCCCATCCATGTACCTATCCAAGCTTCTCTTAAACATTCCAATTGAGCCTGCATCCACCACTTCTCACTCCCTCTGAGTGGAGGATTTCCCCTCGTGTTTCCCTTAAACCAGGGATTGCCTACCTTTGTCATGCCATTGACCCCTACCATTAACCGAGGACTCCTCGTTGGGACCCCCTACCTTAAACATTTCACCTTGCATCCTTAAACCATGACCTCTGTGGAAAAGTCCTGCTTGTATTTACCCTATCTATATCCTTCATAATTTTATGTACCTCTTTCAAATCTCTCCGCTTTCTACTATGCTCCAGGGAGTAAAGTCCTAGCCTATTCAACTTTTCCCTAAAACTCAGGTCCTCAGGTCCTGGCAATTTCCTTGTAAATTTTTCTCTGCTCTTTTTCAATCTTATTGATATCTTTCATAAGAACATAACATAAATAGGAGCAGGAGTAGGCCATCTGGCCCGTCGAGCCTGCTCTGCCATTCAATAAGATGGTGGCTAATCTGGCCACCTACCTGCCTTTTCCCCATAACCCTTAAGTCCTCTACTATGCAAAAATCTATCCAACCTTGTCTTAAATATATTTACTAAGGTAGCCTCCACTGCTTCACTGGGCAGAGAAATCCACAGATTCACCACCCTCTGGGAAAAGTAGTTCTCCTCAACTCTGTCCTAAATCTATTCCCCCAAATCTTGAGGCTATGTCCTCTAGTTCTAGTCTCACCTATCAGTGGAAACAACTTTCTTGCCTCTACCTTATCTATCCCACTTTCCTGCCTCTATCTTATCTATCCTGTAGGTAGATGACTAGAAATGCATGCAATACTCCAAATTAGGCCTCACCAACATCTTATTAAATTTCACCGTAACATCACATCTCCTGTACTTGGTGCCCTGAATTATGAAGGCCAATATGCCAAAATCTCTCTTTACAACCCTATCTATCTGTGATGCCACTTTTAAGGAATTATGGATCTGTATTCGCAGATTCCTCTGTTCTACCACACTCGCCATTGCCCTACCACTCACAGTGTAAGTCCTGGTGCATAATAAAGGAGAAAATGCTTAACATGAGCCTGGTGTTATGAAACGTTCCTGCATGCATATGTGGGGAGTGGGAATCTAAACACGTATGACTCCTTTCAGCAAAATCAAAAGGTTGAAATGCATGCATTTCCTTGTTAGGTAAAATATATGCAGAAGGCAAGATACAGAAAGGCATTAACTAATTGAATGGTATAACTGCTGAGACTTTGGTAAAGCATTGGACAGACCAGGAGTATTGTGAGCAGTTTTGGGCCCCTTGTCCAAGAAAGGGTATGCTGGTATTGGAGTGGTTTCAGAGGAGGTTCACGAGAGTCATCCTGGGAATGAAAGGTTTAACACGTGAGAGTTTGATGGCTCTGGGCCTGTATTCACTGGAGTTTAGAAGAATGGGGGAGGAAGGATCTCATTGAAACGTATTAAATCTTGAAAAGCTTAGATAGAGTGGATGTGGAGAAGGTGTTTTCTATAAGTTGGAGAGTCTAGGGCCAAAGGGTACAGCTTCAGAATTACAGGGATGTCCTTTTCAAACAGAGAAGAGGAGGAATTTCTTAAGCCAGCAGGTTAATTGTCACATAACGATAACTGGGCACTACAGGCTCATTGGGCCGAAGGACCTGTTATCATGCTGCATCTCTAAAGTAAACAGGAGAAAGTCTGCAGATGCTGGAAATCCAAAGCCACACACACAAAATGCTGGAGAAATTCAGCAGGTCAGGCAGCATCTATGGAAATGAATAAGCAGTTGGTGTTCTGGGCCAAGACCCTTCTTTGCGATGGGAAAGGAAAGGGGAAGATGCCGGAATAAGAAGGTGGGGGGAGTGGAAGGAGGCTAGCCAAAAGGTGACAAGTGAAACCAGTTGGGTGGGAAGGGTAAAGGGCCGGAGAAGAAGGGATCTGATGGGAGAGGGGAGTGGACCGTAGGAGGAGGGGCACCAGCGGCAGGTGAGAAGAGGTAAGAGGCCAGAGTGGGGAATAGAAGAGGGAAGGGGGAGGGAAAAAGTAATGCTAGGGCTTTTCAGGTTGATAAATTGGTATATTATTGTCACAGGTAGAGTGAAAACTTGCATACTGATCAAGTCAGTACCACAATATATTGAGGTAGTACAAGGGTAAAGAGAATAAGCTCAATGCCGAATAAAGTGTTGCAGTTACAGAGAAAGTGCAGTGCAGGCAAACAGTAAGGCACAAGGTCGTGATCAGGTAGACTGTGAGGTCAAGAATCTATTTCATCATTGGTTGAAGAACCTGATGGCAGTGGGGAAGGAACTGTTGTCAAATGTTGAGGTTTGGGTCTTCATGCTTTCTCTTCAGTGACTATCTTTATTTCGACCACAAATTGTAACTCCTTTGACATTGGTGGCTCCTTTACTGAAGTGATTTTTTTTTTAACTGTTGAAGTTATCCAATGTCCCAATTATTTTTTAAGAGTCCAGACCAGGATAGCACTCTGAAGGAGCTTTCAAGTTCAGACAAGGAGGATTATGGACCTAACGAAGTAAGGCATAATTCATTAAAAAGTACAAATATTGTGTAACCAAATATGTTTAATGGCAAAACACTCACCACGTTTCTTTTAGCCTACCTCACTTCTACACAAGGTAAATGCCACTATCTTTTTGATTAATACAGTTTGAGCTTCAACTAACTGCAAAGTCTGTTCTGTCTGTGCTTTGGACCTATTGGAAATCCACAGGTGGAGGACCCAAAGGCAAACTGTTGTAATCATCATGCCTATACATGGGCTTGTGGAATGCATGGTGACGATGGGCAGCAAACCTGCTCCTTAAGCATGATGAAAACATTGTGACCAGATGCTTTTGAATCCTGCTTCCTCAGCACCCTCTCCCCACAGCCACAGTATCTCCAGAGATACATACATCAGTGTAAAAGGTGGAATCTGAATCAGGTTTAGTATCGCTGACATACACACTCTGGCCACTTTATTAGGTACACCTGTACACCTGCTTATTAATGCAAATATCTCATCAACCAACCATGTGTCAGCAGCTCAATGCATAAAAGCATGCATACATGGTCAAGAGGTTCAGTTGCTGTTCAGACTAAATAGCAGAATGGGGAAGAAATGCAACCTAAGCGACTTTGACCATGAAATGATTGTTGGTGCCAGACGGGGTGGTTTGAGTAACTCAGAAACTGCTGATCTCCTGGGATTTTCATGCACAACAGTCTTTAGCGTTTACAGAGAACGGTGCGAAGAGCAAAAAAGAACATCCAGTGAGTGGCAGTTCTGAGGGCAAAAACACCTTGTTAATGAGAGAGGTCAGAGGAGAATGGCTACACTGGTTCAAGCTGACAAGAAGGTGACAAAAACTCAAAAAAAACCATGCATTGCAATAGTGGTGTGCAGCAGAGCATCTCTGAACGCACAACACGTTGAACTTTGAAATGAATGGGCTACCGCAGCAGAAGATCATGAATGTACACTCAGAGATCACTTTATTAGGGACAGGAGGTACCTAATAAAGTGACTACTGGGCGTACATTGTGAAATTTGTTGTTTGTGGCAGCATCACAGTGCAAGACATAAAAATGACTATAAGTTAAAATAAATATATAAAAAAATAGTGCAGAAAGATAGCAAAATAGTGGGGTAGTGTTCATGGGTAAGTAGATCATTCAGAAATCTTGTGAGGTCCGGACAAGAGTAAAAAGAATTCTAGAGAGTTTCTCTCCAGTCACTCCCACAAACCCTGTCCCATGGACTATCCTGGAAACTCCTGCATTATTCCTAGAGAATGACCTATATCAACACTTTCTATAACACAAACCCATGTCATCTACAAAAGCCAAGAAACATGAGTTATAAGAAAATTAATTTACTTTCTTTTCCACACCAATTTGGCAAGTGCGGATTTTATTTGGTACTGTCTAGTGATATTGTGAATCCTGTAAGGGTGGATTTCCATATTGTGGAAATATCCAAACACTTTTACGGATCTCAGCAGTGCTGCTGGAACAGTGAAATCAACATGATTCTGCAGAATTGCTGGTAAATTATTGGACTACAGATTAGAATTCAGAGGTTCAAGCAAAGATCTGGAATTCAGATCTGGTAAATTCAAATCTAAATCATCAAATTAGGATTACAAAATAAAGTGGCCCGGTAGCATAGCATTTAACATAAGGCTTTAATTGTCAGCGACACAGGTTCAATTCCCACCAATGCCTGTACGGAGTTTGTATGTTCTGCCAGTGACCACATGGGTTTCCTCTGGGTGCTCCGGTTTCCTCCCACAGTCCGAAGGTGTACGGGAAGGAAACCGGAGTATCCGGAACATGGGTGTAATTGGGCAGCACAGGCTTATTAGGCTAGAAGGACCTGTTACCGCACTGTATCAATAAATAAATAAAATGCTAATTAAGTTATCAAAATGTATTGCAGTAAACAATTGGTATCATTAGTCATGAGCAAAAACAGTGTTAAAAATTACTCAGACTTTAATACCTTCCATGGTGCAGAAGCTGTCATCTAGGTTCAGTTTGAACAATTCAGTAGCATAGCAGTTAACGTAACGCTTTACAGTACCAGCGACTGCAATCGGGGTTCAATTCCTGCCACTCTCTGTGAGGCGTTTGTACGTTCTGCTGTGACCATGTGTGTTTCCTCCGGATGCTCTGGTATCCTCATGTGTTCCAAAGACATTCAGTACGGGTTGGCATTAGTAAGTTCTGGGCATGCTATGGTGGCAGCAGAAACGTGGCAACCCTGGGTGGGCTGCCCCAAACCCATTCTCAGATTGTGTTGGTCGTTGATGCAGACAACTCATTTCACTGCATGGTTCCTAAAGCCAATCTCTATATCCAGTCCGACATAAGACCATAAAGAGACAAGGGCAAAATTTGACAATTCAGCCTTCTCCGCCATTTCATCATGGCTGATTTATTAACCCTCTCAACCCTATTCTCCTGCCTTCTCCCCATGACCTTTGATGTCCTTACTGATGAAGGACCTATCAACCTCCGCTTTAAATATACTGAATGACTTGGCCTCCACAGCTGTCTGTAGCAATAAATTCCACAGATTCACTACCGGCTGGCTAAAGAAATTCCTCCTCATCACTGTTCTAAAGGGATGTCCTATTCTGAGGCTGTGGCCTCTGGTCCTAGCCTACACCACGATAGAAAATGTCCTCTCCACGTCTACTTTATCTAGGCCTTTTAATATTCAATCATTTTCAATGAGATCCCCCTCTCATTCTTCTAAACTCCAGCGAGTACAGACCCAGAGCTATCAATCGCTTTGTGTGTTAACCCTTTCATTCCCAGAATCATTCTCCTAGAATTGAACTTGTACTCTCTCCAATGCCAGCACATTAGTTCTGCTATAAGAACTATAAAATGCTCCCAATACTGCAAGCAAAGTCTGTCCAATGTCTGATAAAGCCTCACATTGGTGGGTGACCGTTATACATGTATAACAATCGTACAAGTTATAAAACATGTGCAACTGCAGACCCTCCAAACTGATTGACCCTTAATTACCCTCTGAAATGGCCATTCAAGCCACCTGGAGCAGAAGACAATTTGCATTGCATATTAATGGTCCTACCTGTGATGGCCACAAACCATGAACAAATAAATGATTTGGTAGGTTCACACTGGAAATGCATGTTTGGCACAAATAATAATGGATGCCCAATGGCAGTTGAATAAACTCCAGGTATTTGACCATGAATGGATATGTGGGTGGAGAGTGTCGCTAACTTTAAACTCCTTGGCATTATCATTTCAGAGGATCTAGGACCAGCATGTATTACAAAGAAGGCATGACAGAGCCTCTATTTTCTTAGAAGTTTGCGTAGATTTATCTAAAACTTTGACAAACTTCTATGGATGCCCAGTGGAGAGTATTCTGACTGGTTGCATCACAGGCTCGTATGGAGACAGCAATGCCCTAGAATAGAAAAGCCTGCAAAAATGGTGGATGCAGCGCAGTCGATCCCAGTCAAACCATTGAGCACATCTATAAGGAATGCTGACACAAGAAAGCAGCATCAATTATCAAAAACCCCACCATCCAGGCCAAGCTATTTTCACACTGCTACTTCAGGAAGGAGGCACAGGAACTTGACCTCCTTCCTGAAGCCACCACCAGGTTCAGGAACAGTTATTATCCCTCAACCATCAGGTTCCTGAATCAGTGTGGATGACTTCACTCACCTCAACACTGAACTGATTCCACAACCTATGAACTCACTTTGATGATCTCAGCATTATTTTTTTTAATTATTTGTTTTTAAATGCACAGTTTGTATTTGTCTGCAGTCTTTGTTTTGTGTAGTTTTTCATTGATTCAATTGTACTTCTTTGTTCTGCTGTGAATGCCTGAAAGAAAATGAATCTCAGGGTTGTATATGGTGACGTACATGTATTTTGATCATAAATTTACTTTGAACTTGGAGAGTGTACAGAAGAGTGCCTGGTGTCCATGAGGCTATACATCAATGCAACTGGTTCCATTCATGTAAAGGGTGGTGATGGGAAATATTTCATCTTTACATAGAAGTCATCTGGTCACTCTGTGTACTACTTGAGCAACTGCCCTCACTAGATGTCAAACAAAAGTTTGCCTTGGGGTTGACAGGGTAAAATGCTTTCTCCTGGAGAATAAATATTTGACGTGTGGTCAAGGGATGAAATTTTAACGTAGACTGTCTTTACCCCACTGCCTACCCTCCTCTCCCAAAATAGTTACTCGATGATGAACCAACCAACTCTGCGAAAGCAGCCTCTGGTTCTGATGATGTGCATTGTCCGCGCAAACTGGAAATCAACTTTGAGGAGCTTTTGAAGCAGAGGATGGAGGAGGAGAAACGGCGATCTGAAGAGGAGCGACGGCAGAAGCTAGAACAGGAGAAACAGGAATTTGAGCAGCTGCGGCAGGAGATGGGAGAGGTGGGTAAAGTCTTAGCCTTCTGCCCTTTACGCCATTGGCATTTGGGGCAGTAGTGAAAGTACTCCATCTTTGGCAGTGTTCAGGGCTTCCTTCATTGTGTCAGTGGCTCCCTCTTGGTTTTCACCACTGTAAACCATGCAAATCCTGGGTGGAGACTCAGGAATACCGTTTTATTCAGAAGTAGAAGGATTCTTCATTGCTGTTTCTGTAACTTTTTTTTTGATCAGTCAGGATTGTTAGCCCTGAGCAGTAGTCCACTCTTGGTCTTGCCTTGTCTTTAACCTTTGACCTGTTTGTCATAGGTGACCCTACCAAGAGCCAAAGCATAAAGCCCTGACTCCAGCCAACATAGCTCCCCGGGTCATTGAGGCACACAGGCCTCCAAACCACGACAGGGGTTTTGGATAAAGTTTGCACTTGCATAAATGGATCAAAGATGCACTTTGTTTGGCATATGCACTCTCCCCATGACTGCATGGGTTTCCTCTGGGTGCTCTGATTTTATTTCCCACATTCCAAAGAATTATGGGTTAGTAGGCTAATTAGTCACATGGGTGTAATCAGGTGGTGCTGGTTCACTGAGCCAGAGGGGCCTCTACAATGCTGTATATGTAATAGTTACATATTACTATTTAACTATTTATGGTTTTCTTACTATTTAATTATTTATGGTGCAACTGTAACGAAAAACAATTTCCCCCGAGATCAATAAAGTATGACTACGACTATGATCTCTAAAACTAAATGTACTAGGAATTTGCTGTGGTTC
The DNA here is from genome assembly GCF_963921235.1 of Mobula hypostoma. Lineage (NCBI taxonomy): Eukaryota > Metazoa > Chordata > Chondrichthyes > Myliobatiformes > Myliobatidae > Mobula > Mobula hypostoma. The sequence continues at coordinate 103,954,747 of NC_086108.1, forward strand.
ATTGATGCAACTAAAACAACACTGAATAATTATAAAAATTAAAACACATAAAATAAACTTGTATTTTATAAAAACTAATTCAAGTTTATTGTTAACTTCCTGCTGTGCCCAGGGAATGGTATTCAGAGAATGGTGCCCAGGTTTTTTTGCATTTTGGATGTGGACTTGGACTATAGACTTTTATTGGTCTTGTAGTTTCTTTTCTATTCTCTGTTTTTTGCCTGATCTTTCTCATTTTTCTGTGCAGGTGGAGGGGGTTTGGGGGTTGATGATGGTGCTGCCTTTTTTGGTTTCATGGTTACCTGGAGAAGAAAGATTTCAGAGTTGTATACTTTGATAATAAATTAACCTATGAACTAATAGAGGTTAAAGTACAGATATGGAATAAAATGCACATAACTACATAAATACCAGCATGTATTTACAATACAAACAGTGGATTAAAGTGTTTACAGTGCAGTTCAGTGCATAATAGACAAAGGGTGCAGGAGCAGGCCATTCGGCCCTTCGAGCCAGCACCTCCATTCACTGTGATCATGGCTGATCATCCACAATCAGTACCCCGTTCCTGCCTTCTCCCCATACCCCTTGACTCCGCTATCATTAAGAGCTCTATCTAACTCTTTCTTGAAAGCATCCAGAGAATTGACCTCCACTGCCTTCTGAGGCAGAGCATTCCAAAGATCCACAACTCTCTGGGTGAAAAAGTTTTTCCTCAACTCCGTTCTAAATGGCCTACCCCTTATTCTCAAATTGTGGCCTCTGGTTCTGGACTCCCCCAACATGGGGAACATGTTTCCTGCCTCTAATGTGTCCAATCCTTTAATAATCTTGTATGTTTCAATCAGATCCCCTCTCATCCTTCTAAATTCCAGTGTATACAAGCCCAGTCGCTCCAACCTTTCAACATATGACAGTCCCACCATCCTGGGAATTAACCTTGTGAACCTACGCTGCACTCCCTCAATGGCTAGAATGTCCTTCCTCAAATTTGGAGACCAAAACTGTACACAGTACTCCAGGTGTGGTCTCACCAGGGCCCTGTACAACTGCAGAAGGACCTCTTTGCTCCTATACTCAACTCCCCTTGTTATGAAGGCCAACATGCCATTAGCTTTCTTCCTGCCTGCTGTACCTGCATGCTTACTTTCAGTGACTGATGAACAAGGACATCAAGATCTCGTTGTACTTCCCCTTTTCCTAACTTGACACCATTTTTTAAAATCGCCCGATAACGGTTTCCAGAAGGGAGCTTTTGGAAAAGACGGTTTGGTTTGCAGGGTCGGTAGTATCTGCAACAATTTTTCCTGCTTCTTTGTCTTGCTGCCTCTTCCCCAGGGCACCACTGCTCAATACAAGGGGACATGGCTTTAAGGTAAGGGGTGGGAAGTTCAAGGGGGATATTAGAGGAAGGTTTTTTACTCAGAGAGGGGTTGGTGCATGGGATGCACTGCCTGAGTCAATGGTAGAGGCAGATACACTAGTGAAATTTAAGAGACTACTAGACAGGTATATGGAGGAATTTAAAGTGGGGGTTATATGGGAGGCAGGGTTTGAGGGTCGGCACAACATTGTGGGCTGAAGGGCCTATACGGCGCTGTACTGTTCTATGGACACATACAAGCTGTGCAGTGATGGTAGACTGCAGCCATTTGCTTTTATTTATTGAGATACAGCATGGAATAGGAACATACAGACATGGATTAGAGAACATACAAACTCCTTACAGGCAGTGGCGAGAATTGAACCCAAGATGCCTGTGATGTAAAGCATTGTGCTAACCAATATGCTAGCGTCCCACCCTCAAAGTTTTCATTATTCTTACACTACTTATCCACCCCCGCCCCCCCACCACTATCTTTACCCCACTTGCGCTGTGTATACAGAGGGTGAGGTAAGTCTTTTGCAGCGTCGAGCTTCAGCACCCATGTTCTATGTGAACTGTGTGCAATTCTGATTTTAGTTTGAGACCATAAGACACAGGAGCAGAATTTGGCCATTCAACCCACTGAGTTTGCTCTGCCATTCCATTATGACTAATTATTATTCCTCTCATCCCCATTGCCCTGCCTTCTCCCCGTAACCTTTGATGCCTCGACTTATTAAGAACCTATTAACTTCCACCTTAATTATACCTAATGACTTGGGCTCCACAGTTGTCTGTGGCAATGAATTCCACAGATTCACCACCTGACCTTTCATCATAGCTGACACCTAAAGAATGATTAAAGATGAAATGTTATAGTGAAGGTCAGGGCTGAGGAATCAAGAAATTGAGGACAGGTTTAGAGTCCAAAGGGAGAGGCCCAAGAAGAACCTGAGGGGCAATGTTTTCTACCCAGTGGATGGTCCATATCAGGAATGAGCTTTTGGAGGAAGTGGACGTGCGAGATACATTCATCATCATCTATGTGCCATGCTGTATGAGATGGGCGAACATGGTCTTTCCAGGAGCATGATTGTTCCTGGCAAATTTTTCCTGCAGAAGTGGCTTGCCATAGCCACCTTCTGGGCAGTATCTTTACAAGAGGGTGACCCCAGCCATTATCAATACTCTTCGGAGACTGACCGCCTGGCATCAGTGGCTGCATTACCAGGATTTGTGACGTGCACCAGAGCTCATGCGACCATCCACCACCTGCTCCCAAGGCTTCATGTGACCCTGATTAGGGGGCGCTAAACAGGTGCTACACCTTTCCCAAGGGTGACCTACAGGCTAGTGGAGGTAAGGAGTGCCTTACACCTCCTTTGGTAGAGCTGTATCTCCACCCCACAACCCAGCAGGTACATTAACAACATTTAAGGTGCTTAGACAGGTACATGGATAGGAAAGGTGTAGAGAGATGTGGGCCAAATGGGATTAGCTTAGATGGGCACCATAGATGAGCACCATAGATGAGCTGAAGGGCCTATTTCTGTGCTCTATGCAATCAGACATAGCAATCACAACTCATAAATTCATCCTTCTGATTTTTTTTCCCCTCAGGATGAAATCAATGAAACAACTGAGATTATCAGTACAGAGTATGAAGAGCTGAAAAATCTGAAAAGAACGGGCTCTATTCAGGCCAAGAATTTGAAGTCCAAATTTGAAAAGATTGGCAAGTTGTCAGAAGAAGAAATACAGAAGAAAGTGGAAGATGAGAGGGCCAGAAGGAGAGCAGAAGATCTAGAAATAAAGGAAAGGGAGTCGGAGCGATTCAGAGAGGTAACCTTCACTCTCTGGGGCAAACTGATTTCACGATAAGAACCTTTGCATTTAGAAATATTTTTAATTCTGTTCACTGTCAGGAGGGAAGCGGGAGATCAGCTGAATATTTCATTTATTTCCTGTGTAAATTTTACTGCTGAATTTAAAAACGGTTTATGTAATAACACCCGATCTATTCAAAACTGACCTCGCACAAATGTTATAGGTCTACAGAATAAGCCCCCACTGTTTTGGGAATTAGAATTGGTTTATTATTGTCACGTGTACCACAATACAGTGAAAAGCTTGTCTTGCATACTCTTCATACAGATGAAATCATTACCCAGTGCATTGAGGTAGAACAAGATACAACAATGCAGATTAAAGTGTAAAAACTACTGGAAAAAGTGCAGGTAAATGATAAAATGCAAGATCATAACAAGATAGATTGTGAGGTCAGTAGTCCATCTCATCATACAAGAGGTCCATTCAAAAGTCTGATAACAGTGGGATAGAAGCTACTCTTGAGCCTGGTGGTAAGTGCTTTCTGGCTTTTGTATTTTCTGCCTGATGGAAGAGGGAAGAAGGTGGGTGGGGTCTTTGATTCTGCTGGCTGCTTTACTGAGGCCACCAGAATTATAAACTGAGTCTCGGGGGGAGTACAGGTTCCTGTGATGTGCTGAGCAGTGTCCACAGCTCTCTACAGTTTCTTGCAGTCACATGCAGAGCTGATCTGGCTGTGGACTCAGCTCCACCTACCTGCCTTTTCCCCATAACCCTTGATCCTCTGACTATACAGAACTCAATCTGACCGTGAACTTGCACTTGTACTCCATAAGAATGGACAAATTAGGAACAAGTTCACATCCCATTTGGCAGGTGGGGAATTATCATTCAATTCAAGTTGTGGAGTTGAACAGTACAGAAATGGGCCATTCAGCCCACTACATCATGCTAACCCTTTTGTCCATTTACATTAATATCATTTCCCTGCATTGGGTCTATATCCTTTGCCTTGTCTATTTAGATGACTCTCTAAATGCTTTCTAACCATAGTAACTGCATCTGATTCCACATCCTCTGGCAGTACATTCCAGATACAGTACCACCCAAAGAGCAAATTTATACTTGCATACGGTGGAAAGCATGCTGACTGTGTTAATGTCTGATGTGGAGGTGCCAACGCACAGGATCAGAGGATTGTTGACTCAGCCAGCTCCATCGTGGGCATTAACCACCATCAAGGACATCTTCAATAGGTGATGACCCAGGAAGGTGGCATCCATCATTAAGGACCCTCACCACCCAGAGCACGTTCTCTTCTCATTGTTACCATCAGGGTGATGGTACAGGAGGCTGAAGGCACACACTCAACATTTTAGGATGTACCATGGAAAGCATTCTAGCTGGCTGCATTGCCATCTAGTATGGGGGTTGGGGGGCACTGCCCGGGATCGAAGTAAGCTGCAGAAAGTTGAAAGCTCAGTTAGCTCCATCGAGAGCACTAGCCTCCCCAGCATTAAGGACATCTTCAAGGAGCAATGCCTCAAAAATGCAGCATCCATCTTCAAGGACCACCATCACACGGGACATGTCCTCTTCTCATTGCTGTCATCAGGGAGGAAGTACAGGAGCCTAAAGACACACACTCAATGATTCAGGAACAGCTTCTTCCCCTCTGCCATCTGATTTCTGAATGGACCACGAACCCATGAACACTACCTCACTACTTTTTTTTAGCACTAATATATGTTAAAAGTTAAATTAAATATATAATATACTGTAATTCACAATAACATATTACAATATGCTGCTGCCACACCTGATTCTGTTTGCTTAATATTCCAGCTGCAACTCCCATCTGAAGACAGTTTAAAGTAGATAATGCACTGGGAATGTACTATGATATCAAAAAACAAATTGCACAAGCTGAAATTTAGTTCTCTTGCTGTTCCTCACCAATTGCCTAATTGATTTCTTCACTGCCTATCCATGGGCAGCTGCTTCTCAGCTTAATTCTTCAAAAAGAAAATGCTCCCAGCAAGTTCAGAATAGTGGATTTTCCAGATTTCCAGACAAAACTAATCCAGGATGATGATTTGAGTATATTGAACAGGTGGCATGGTGGAGCGATGTACAGTGCCAGTGACCGGGGTTCAATTCCCACCACTGTCTGTAAAGAGTTTGTAAGTTCTTCTCTGTGACCACGTGGATTTCCTCCAGGTTCCAAAGACACTGGAGTTAGGAACAGGAGAAGGGGCAAAGGTGGTTACTGGTGCCTTAAAACCAGTCATTTCAGGCAGATGGGGCTCATCAGCCATGGTTAGCAGCTCATCTAGGAGAAGGAAAACTCTGATCTCAAATCTTCTCTGCCTTCTGGTTAGACACACTCATGGGGAAGGCTTTGGGAGTAAACCTCAAAGGAAAAATCTGGAGCTGGAGTCCTTCGGACAGTTCTACATTGAGTTTAACGCTGACTGGCAACCCTGTGACACTGCTGGTGCCAGACTGTATCGGTCTCTTATGTTTCTTTGGGCTCATCAGATGGGTGGAAAAGTGGAGCTTGCTACATGTGCAACAGGTTGCTCTCCATATTGTATTGCCCTTGCTTGCGTACCTAGATGGCCAGGACTCAACGTCCATGGTTGACCCTGACCGACAGAGGCCTCACAGTGGGTTGGTAAGTTGAGGGCATGCCACGTTGATACTGGAATCATGGTGACACATACAGACTGCCCCACCATATATTCAGACTGTGTTGGCCATTGATGCAAGCAAGACATTTCACTGTGTTTTGACATACATTTGACAAATAAAGCTGATCTTAAGATAACATTTTCTTCATGCTCGCAGGGCAATATAGAAAATCAAAAGGAACTCAAGATAATTGTTTTTAGTTGGAACATAGAACTAGTTCGACCCATGATGTTGTGCCGACCTTTTAACCTACTCTAAGATCAATCTAACTCTTCCCTCCTACACAGCCATTTTCTACTGTCTGATAGAAAAATGCTATATTAACGGTAAGGAGCTTTGGACATGAATCTCGTGAAAAGCCTTGTGTCAATTTCATATACTGAAAGTGATAGTTCTTCAGCATGATTCCCGATACCTAATTATAAATGAACAGAAGATTGAACTGCCATCTCCAGGTTGGCCCAGAGCAGACTCTGTGTTTTTAGTTATCTTTCACGTCTTCATCTTCCCTGACATTTACTGTAAAAGGTTCACTAGTCCCACACTGAATTCTATTATGTTTCTGTTTCCCAAGAAATATGATTATATATCCTGCTAAACACCTTTTTCTCAGTTCATTACATTGAGTAACGTTAATACTATATAACACACACGAAATGCTGGAGGAACTCAGCACGTCAGGCAGTGTCTATGGAACACAGAACATTCAATGTTATGGCACAGTCCAGGTCCTTTGATCTACAATGTTGTGCTGACTTTTTAACCCACTCGAAGATCAATCTACCCCTTCCCTCCTACATAGCCGTCCATTTCTCCATCATCCATGTGCCTGTCTCTGAGGGTTGAAATGCAGGTTCACTTTGGACAAATAGTTCAAGCAAAAGTTTGAGTCCTTTGCAGCACAAAATACTGATTCAATAATATTTCATACTTTGCAGGATGAAACAGAGGAAGTAAAGGAGCCCAAGCGAAACAATCCTCCATTTACTCACAAGGTGGACATGCGAGCACGCTTTGAGCAAATGGCTAAAGCCAGAGAGGACGAGGAAAGGAGAAGAATCGAAGAACAGAAACGTCAACGGATGCAATTTGAGCAGAAGGAAATAGATGCAGCCTTGCAAAAGGTATATCGCATGTAATTTCCAAAAGAAATAATTCAGATTTAACATCCTGCAGAATGAAAGATAAAACCTTTTGGCTGCCCTCCGTAACAGAATAGTTCAAGTTCTTGCAAGATTCTTGATAGGATGGTGTGATTTGAAATGTTTCTGTTTATTGGGAAAGCCAAAACACAACTGAATCACGAATAAATCAAGCTGAAATAAGTAGACAGAGTGGACATGGAGAAGAGGCCTAATCATTGGGTTTATTTAAACTGGAGATTGATAGATTTCAGATTAGTAAGGGTGTCAAAGGTTACGGGGAGATGGCAGGAGAATGGGGTTGAGAGGAATAATACATCAACCATGATGGAATGGCAGAGCAGACTTGATGGGCTGAATGGCCTAATTCTGGTCCTATGTCTTATGGTCTTACAGAAATTCAGAATAAAACTTTTATCCAGAATAGTCACAATAGAAAACTTGTTATCACAAAAACTATGAGTCCAATAGTTCAGTTGCATTATAGGGTAAGATAGATAAACATAGAACATAGAAATCTACAGCACGATACAGGCCCTATGGCCCACAACATTCTGCTGGACATGTAACCTACTCTACAGACTGCCTAGAATTTCCCTAGCGCATAGTCCTCTATTTTTCTAAGTTCCATGTACCTAAGAGGCTCTTAAAAGACCCTATTGTATCCGCTTCCACCACCGCCGGCAGTGCATTCCACGCACCCACCACTCTGTGGAAAAACTTACCCCTGACATCCCCTCGGTACCTATTTCCAAGAACCTTAAAACTATGCCTCTTCGTGTTGGCCATTTCAGCCCTGGGAAAAAGCCTCTGGCTATCCACACGATCAATGCCCCTCATCATTTTATACACCTTTATCAGGTCACCTCTCACCGTCTGTCACTCCAAGGAGAAAAGGCTCAACCTATTCTCATAAGGTATGCCCTCCATTCCAGGCAACATCCTTGTAAATCTCCTCTGCATTCTCTCTATAGTATCCACATCCTTCCTGGAGTGAGGTGACCAGAATTGAACACAGTACTCCAACTGGGATCTGGCCAAGATCTTGTATAGCTAGCTTATAAACTCAAATAGAAATTTTTCATGGATCAAATTCAGTTGAATGCACAAACAATTATGGTTTTATGTGCAAAGCACAGAATGAACAATCCATTTTGTTCCTCAGCTACCTTCATTGTAATCAAGAAAAATTAATGATTTGATATATTTCAGAACACCTCAAGATTAAGGGAGGCTTAATTTTTAACACTGGGTTTAAAAACTCAAACAATAAATTTGTGCAGGACGACCCAAAACATTAAATTAAAGAAGTTATCTCCTAATGTGTTTGTAGAAAGGAGATGAAGAGGAGGAGGAAGAGGAAGGAAGTATCGTCAATGGATCAACCTGTGAAGATGATGTGGATGAACTCATTCGATCTGGAGCTCCGTGGTTCAAGAAACCTCTCAAGAACACATCGGTTGTGGACGGTGAGCCAGTAAGGTTCACTGTGAAAATATTGGGCGAACCCGCACCGGAGATCACGTGGTGGTTCGAGGGAGAAATGCTACAGGACTGCGAGGATTATCAATACATTGAGAGGGGAGAAACGTATTGCCTTTACCTGCCCGAGACCTTTCCTGAAGATGAAGGAGAATACATGTGTAAGGCTGTCAACACCAGAGGAACAGCTGCAAGCACCTGTATTCTCACCATTGAAAGTAAGAGTTAAACTTGCGCACTACTTCTCTGAAAGTAAATTTGCAAACTCATCCACACACACAAAATTCTACACTTACCTTCTGCTACTATTTTTCAATATCAACTAATTCCCTTCCTTGATTCTTTTCTAGCTGATGACTTCTAAATCTCCTGGGATTTCCTTCCTGTCCTCAACCTTTACTACATCCATCTTTTCCTACTGAATGGGGCCAAAAATAAGTCAAATCCTATTGCCCTTGGAAAAATTACTGTTGTGTTGATCGTCATTCCTTTAACGGTTACGTATAGACTACGGAAAATGCATGATGTTTACCTTCTGGTTTTATTTGGTCAATTTTAATCTTTTAAAAATTTCTTGTGATATTCTTATTTACCAGATGCATTATATCTGTAATGTTGTTAAGTGGCACCCACTTATCAGTCTTGAGTCTATAAACTTTTTAAAGAACTGTAATCCATTGTTATCCTATTTACCAAAACTCTTAGTTGGGCCAACTGATTTACGAACCCAGCCGGAACTATCCATTGTGAAAGCCAACTTACAAATGGCATGAAATAATATTTTTAGTTAAATACAGCATTGAAAGAACTCACTGGTATATTCAATTGTGGACATTGGTTTCTCCATATACAGAAAAAAGGATTTTTTGTAAAATTACTGTTTAAAAAAAAAATTACCACAAAGCCTTATGGACAGATGTTCCCTCTTGCAATAAAGGGACAGGGGAGGCGATACCTACCGAATGTCAGACAATTTGTGACTCTCAAATATCCTTCATGCAGATGTACTCTTTTGTAAACGGTTTAACTTCTGCTCAAATGTATGGAATTTTCTGATACTATTTAAAAAATTAACTTTCAAACAAAATGCTGTGTTTATTTTCCTTCCTTGGCTTCAGAAATGAGCGATTTTGTAGAAATGGTATTTCCTAATGTGGTGCATTTCATCATGAATCGAATAAGTACTGACTTGTCTTCTAACAGGATCAACAGAATAAGCACTAACCCAAAACCATAAGTGACCCGTTTCCAGATCATAAAGTATAGGAGCAGAACTGGGCCATTTGGCCCATTGAGTCTGCTCCACCATTTCATCATGGCTGATCCATTTTCCTCTCAGCCCTAATCTCCTATCTTCTCCTCATATCCCTTCATGCCCAGACTAATCAAGAACCTATCAACCTCTACCTTAAATATACCTAAGGACATGGCCTCCACAGCTGCCTGTGGCAGAGAATTCCACAGATTCACCACCATTTGGTTAAGAAATTTCTCCTCCTCTCCATTCTAATAGGACATCCTCGATTCTGAGACTATGTCCTCCGGTTCTAGGCTTCCCCACCATAAGAAACATCCTCTTCACATCCACTCCATCGAGGAAACCTTTCACCATTTGGTAGGTTTCAATTGGATCACCCCTCGTTCTTCTGAATTCCTGTGAGTGGAGGCCCAGAGCCATCAAACACTCTTCATATGACAAGCCTTTCAATCCTGGAATCATTTCCGTGAATCTCCCTTAAAGCCTCTCCAATTTCAGCACATCCTTACTTGGATAAGGGGCCCAAAACTGCTCACAATGCTCCAAATGAGGCCTCACCAATGCTTTATTATGATGTAGTGGCCATTACAGAGACTTGGCTGGCACCAGGGCAGGAATGGATTCTCAATATTCCTGGATTTCAGTGCTTTAAAAGGGATAGAGAGGGGGGAAAAGGGGTGGAGAGGTGGCATTACTGGTAAGGGACACTATTACAGCTACAGAATGGGTGGGTAATGTAGTAGGATCCTCTTTTGAGTCAGTATGGGTAGAAGTCAGGAACAGGAAGGGAGCAGTTACTCTATTGGGAGTATTCTATAGGCCCCCTGGTAGCAGCAGAGATACCAAGGAGCAGATTGGGAGGCAGATTTTGGTAAGGTGCAAAAATAACAGGGTTGTTATCATGGGTGACTTAAACTTCCCTAATTTTGATTGGCACCTGATTAGTTCCAAGGGTTTAGATGGGGCAGAGTTCGTCAAGTGTGTCCAGCATGAATTCCTGTCACAGTATGTGGACAGGCCGACCGGGGGAATGCCATACTAGATCTAGTACCAGGTAATGAACCGAGTCAGGTCACAGATCTCTCAGTGGGTGAGCATCTGGGGGACAGCGACCACCGTTCCTTGGTCTTTAGCATTATCATGGAAAAGAATAGAATCAGAGAGGACAGGAAAATTTTTAATTGGGGAAGGGCAAATTATGAGGCTATAAGGCTAGAGCTTGCGGGTGTGAATTGGGATGATGTTTTTGCAGGGAAATGTACTATGGACATGTGGTCGATGTTTAGCGATCTCTTGCAGGATGTTAGGGATAACTTTGTCCTGGTGAGGAAAATAAAGAATGGTAGGGTGAAGGAACCATGGGTGACAAGTGAGGTGGAAAATCTAGTCAGGTGGAAGATGGCAGCATACATGAGGTTTAGGAAGCAAAGATCAGATGGGTCTATTGAGGAATATAGGATAGCAAGAAAGGAGCTTAATAAGGGGCTGAGAAGAGCAAGAAGGAGGCATGAGAAGGCCTTGGTGAGTAGGGTAAAGGAAAACCCCAAGGTATTCTTCAATTATGTGAAAAACAAAAGGATGACAGGAGTGAAGGTAGGATTGATTAGAGATAAAGGTGGGAAGATATGCCTGGAGGCTGTGGAAGTGAGCGAGGTCCTCAATGAATACTTCTCTTTGGTATTCACCAATGAGAGGGAACTTGATGGCAGTGAGGACAATATGAATGAGGTTGATGTTCTGGAGCATGTTGATATTAAGGGAGAAGAGGTGTTGGAGTTATTAAAATACATTAGGACAGATAAGTCCCTGGGGCCTGATGGAATATTCCCCCGGCTGCTCCACGAGGCGAGAGAAGAGATTGCTGAGCCTCTGGCTAGGATCTTTATGTCTTCGTTGTCCACGGGAATGTTACCGGCCGATTGGAGGGAGGCAAATGTTGTCCCCTTGTTCAAAAAAGGTAGTAGGGATAGTCCAGGTAATTATAGACCAGTGAGCCTTACGTCTGTGGTGGGAAAGCTGTTGGAAAAGATTCTTAGAGATAGGATCTATAGGCATTTAGAGAATCATGGTCTGATCAGGGACAGTCAGCATGGCTTTGTGAAGGGCAGATCGTGTCTAACAAGCCTGGTAGAGTTCTTTGAGGAGGTGACCAGGCATTTAGATGAGGGGTAGTGCAGTGGATGTGATCTACATGGGTTTTGGTAAGGCATTTGACAAGGTTCCACACGGTAGGCTTATTCAGAAAGTCAGAAGGCACGGGATCCAGGGAAGTCTGGCCAGGTGGATTCAGGATTAGCTTGCCTGCAGAAAGCAGAGGGTCGTGGTGGAGGGAGTACATTCAGATTGGAGGGTTGTGACTCGTGGTGCCCCACAAGGATCGGTTCTGGGACCTCTACCTTTTGTGATTTTTATTAATGACCTGGATGTGGGGGTAGAAGGGTGGGTTGGCAAGTTTGCAGACAACACAAAGGTTGGTGGTGTTGTAGATAGTATAGAGCATTGTTGAAGATTGCAGAGAGACATTGATAGGTTGTAGAAGTGGGCTGAGAAGTGGCAGATGGAGTTCAACCCAGAGAAGTGTGAGGTGGTACACTTTGGAAGGACAAAATCCAAGGCAGAGTACAAAGTAAATGGCAGGATATTTGGTAGTTTGGAGGAGCAGAGGGATCTGGGGGTACAAGAAGATTGAGGGGGGATCTTATTGAAACGTATAAAATTTTAAAGGGATTGGACAGGCTAGATGTAGGAAGATTGTTCCTGATGTTGGGGAAGTCCAGAACGAAGGTCCACAGTTTGATGATAAAGGGGAAGCCTTTTAGGACCGAGATGAGGAAAAACTTCTTCACACAGAGAGTGGTGAATCTGTGGAATTCTCTGCCACGGGAAACAGTTGAGGCCAGTTCATTGGCTATATTTAAGAGGGAGTTAGATAAGGCCCTTGTGGCTAAAGGGATCAGGGGGTATGGAGAGAAGGCAGGTACAGGGTTCAGAGTTGGATGATCAGCCATGATCGTACTGAATGGCGCTGCAGGCTCGAAGGGCAGAATGGCCTACTCCTGCAGCTATTTTCTATGTTTCTATGTCCACAGATCCCTGAAAGTTGCCTCGCAGGTAGATAGGGCAGTTAAGAAAGCTTATGGAGTGTTAGCTTTCATAAGTCGAGGGATAGAGTTTAAGAATTGCGGGTAATGATGCAGCTCTATAAAACTCTGGTTAGGCCACACTTGGAGTACTGTGTCCAGTTCTGGTCGCCTCACTATAGGAAGGATGTGGAAGCATTGGAAAGGGTACAGAGGAGATTTACCAGGATGCTGCCTGGTTTAGAGAGTATAGATTATGGTCGGAGATTAAGGGAGCTAGGGCTTTACTCTTTGGAGAGAAGGAGGATGAGAGGAGACATGATAGAGATATACAAGATAATAAGAGGAATAGATATAGATAGCCAGTGCCTCTTCCCCAGGGCACCACTGCTCAATACAAGGGGACATAGCTTTAAGGTAAGGGGTGGGAAGTTCAAGGGGGATATTAGAGGAAGGTTTTTCACTCAGAGAGTGGTTGGTGCATGGAATACACTGCCTGAGTTAGTAGTGGAGGCAGATACACTAGTGAAATTTAAGAGACTGCTAGACAGGTATATGGAGGAATTTAAGGTGGGGGCTTATATGGGAGGCAGGGTTTGAGGGTCGGCACAACAACGTGGGCCGAAGGACCTGTACTGTGCTGTACTTTTCTATGTTCTATGTTTATAAAGGCTCAACATTACATGCTTGCTCGGATTAATTCATGTAGCACCCAGCCACTGCATAGCAAAAGGACTTGAAGGAAAATATTTTCAAAAAACTGCTGCCAAGCAAGTAGATATACAAGCAGATGACCAAGCATTTGGTCAAACTGTAAAGTAAGTTCTCAGAAGAGTCTTAGAGAAGGAGTAATATATAGCAATGTGGGTGGACTTTGGGAAGAAATTCCAGAGCTTAAGACCTTAGTCACGAGTGGATGAGCAAAATGCTGAAGCAGGTCCAGCAATATGGTTGTGAAGCAGAAAAGTAAGGGATGGGCAAGGTAATGGATGGAGTTGAAAATTAAAACTTCTGAAATTCAGGAACTACTTAACTGGAGCCAGTGTAAGTCAACAAGCACAGATTCGTGAATGAGACTTGGTACATGAAACCGTGAACTTTTGGGTGCCTTCACTCTGTCTACTACACCAGGTGGGAATTTTGATTTTAATTCCACGTCCCATTCCCAATCTGACATGGCCTCTACTGCCACAATGAGGCCACTTTGAAAACTGTTGCAGTGCTGTGCATTGAGGACCAACGATGATCAAAAATGACATTTATAACTGCTACTATTTCATTCAGCAGATCAGACACTGAACTAACAAATAAAGAAAAACCCTGTGTGGTTAGAAAAAGACAAAACTATTGCATTGTATAAGTCATTGAAGAACATGAGAAGTAGGAGTTGGCCATCTGGTCCATTAAACCTGCTCTGCCATTCAATAAGCTCACGGCTGATCGAGTCATGGACTTGGCTCCATCTGCCTTTTCCCCACAAACCCTCAATTCCCCTGCTATGCAAAAATCTGTGTCTAACTCATCGTTGTCCAAAACTAATTCCTCTGAATCCTGAGGCTACATCCCCTCATAGTGGTTTCACTTACCAGAGGAAACACCTGAATCTGTCTTGTGCATCCCTTTAATAATTATATACATTTCTATAGGCTCCTCTCTCATGTTTCTGCATTCTAATGGTTATGGTCCTCTGCAACTAAATGTTTCCACATAACACCCCCCACACCCCACCTCCTCTGCAAAGCAAATACACCTTCCTCAAATGAAGAGACCAGAACTGCAAGCATGACTTCACCAGTACTCTGCACAGCTGTAGCATAACCTCGCTGCCCTTAAACTCAAACCCTCTAGAAATGAAGGACAGCATTCCATTTTCCTGCTTGATAACCTGTTGCACCTGCAAACCAATCTTATGATTTATGTACCAGCACACCCAAGTCCCTCTACACAACAGCATGCAGCGATTTTTCACTATTTACATAATAATCTGGTGTTTTAATTTTCCTTCCAAAGTGGATGGCCTTGCAAGGACCATGTTCTACTCCATTTGCCAAACCGTTGTCCGCTCACTTAACCCATCTATTGTTTGTATCCACTGCACAATTTGCTTTTGCGCTGAATTTGGTGTTATCAGCAAATTTGAAGATTTAAAGATTAGTATTATTTGTCACATGTACATCAAAACACGTGTCATTTGCATTTACAATCAACACAGTCCGAGGATGGCCCGGGGCAAGCCTGCAATTAGCGCCATGATTCCAGTGCCAGCATAGCAAACCCCCAACTTAATCCTAACCCGCATGTTTTTGGCGTGTGGCTGCAAACTGGAGCACCTGCAGGAAACTCTCTCAGTCACGGGTAGAAAGTACAAAACTTTTTACAGAGAGTAGTGGGAACTGAACCGTCATCTGATAGCAGGTTCCCTCTTCCAGTTCATTGCTGTATATCATGAACAGTTGTAGGCCCACCACTGATCCTTTGGCTTTATATTCATTACTGCCAATCAGAGAAACACCCATTTATTCCAACTCACAAGCACCAGAGATGCTGGAAAACCAGAGCAGCACACAAAATACTGGAGGAACTCAGCAGGCCAGGCAGCAGCTGTGGAAATGAATAAACAGTCGACATTTTGGGTTGAGACCCTTGTTCAGGATTGGAAAGGAAGACTGCAGAAGCCAGAATAAGAAGATGGTGGGCGGGGAAGGGGGACAAGCTGGAAGGTGATGGGTGAAGCCAAGTGGGTGGGGGATGAAGTAAGAAGCTGGGAGTTGAGGAGTGGAAAATGCAAAGGGCTGAAGAAGAAGGAATCTGATCAGAGAGGAGAGTGAACCATAGGAGAAAGGAAAGGAGGATGGGCATCAGGGAGAGATGATAGGTGGCTGAGGAGAAGAGATAAGAGCCCAGTGTGGGGAAATGAAGTAGTGAGAATGGGGAGGAGCAAAAATTATTGGAAATTAGAGAAATCGATGTTCATGCCATCAGATTAGAGGCTACCTAGATGGAATCAGGTATTACTCCTCCAACCTTAGAGTGGCTTCATCAATGGCAGAAGAGGACTAACATGTTGGAACTGGAATAGGCATAGGAATTTCCACTTTTTGCTGCTGGACTGAGCTGCTTGACAAAGCAGTCCCCAATCTATGTTGGGTCTCACCAATGTATAGCAGGGCACATCGTGAGCACTGGATGCAGTAGATGACTCCAACAGATTGCAGGTGAAGTGTTGCCTCATCTGGAAGGACTTTTTGGGGCCCTGAATGGAGGTGAGGGAGGAGGGAAATGGTCAGGTGTGGTACTTTTGCCACTTGCAGGGATAAGTGCCTGGAGGGAGATTCCTGGGGTGGGATGGATGGACAAGGGAATCACAGAGGGATACCTGCAGAAAGGGTAGAGTGGGAAGAGGTAAAGATGTGTTTGATGACAGGGTCCCATTAAAAATGGCAGAATTTGGGGAGAATAGTGGTTGAAGTCTCATGGGGTGGTATATGAGGATAAGAAGAACTCTATCACTGTTAAGACAGAGGGAAGATAGAGTGAGCACAGATGCTTGGTAAATAGAGGAGATGCAGGTAAGGGCAAGATCAATGGTGCAGGAAGGGAAACCTCGTTCTTTGAAGGAAGAGGACATCTCTGATGTCCTGGAAAAGAAAGCCTCATCCGTGGAACAGATGGGGCTGAGACAAAGGAACTGAGAAAAAGAATAGCATTTTTACAGGAAATAGATTGGGAAGAGGAATAATCAAGATATCTGTTGGAATTGGTTGGTTTATAAACGATATTGGTAGATGATTTGTCTCCAGTGGTGGAGACCGTGAGATTAAGAAAGGGAAGAAATGTGTCAGAAATGAACCGAGTGAATCCCAAGTCTGGAAGTTGAAGGCAAAGTTGATGCAATTAACAAGCTCAGCATGGGTGCACGAAGCAGCACGGATGCAGTCATCAATGTAGCGCAGAAAGAGTTGGGGAGCATTACCAGAGAAGACTTGTAACTTGGACTGTTCCACGTTGCCAATGAAAAGGCAGGCAAAGCTGGGGCCGATGCAGGTACATGTGGCTACACCTTGAGTCTGGAGAAAGTAGGAGGAAATGAAAGAGAAATTGTTGAGAGTGAGGACCAGTTCTGCCAGGATTGTGGTGGAGGGAATCTGGTTGGATCTGTTGTCAAGAAAGAAGTGGAAAGCTTCAAGATCACACCCACAAGCTCAGCAGGTCAGACAGCATCTTTGGAAATAAATAAACAAGCGATGCTTCAGGCCGAGACCCTTCTTCAGGACTGGATAGGAAGGGGGAAGATGCCAGAATAAAAAGGTGGGAGAGGGGAAGGAGGACGATAGGAGAAGCCAGGTGGGTGGGAAAGGTAAAGGGGTGGAGAGGAAAGAATCTGATAGGAGAGTAGAGTGGACCATAGGAGAAAGGGAAGAAGAAGGGGCACCATGGGAGGTGATAGGCAAGAGGCCAGAGTGGGAATAGAATAGGGAAGGAAAAAAAATACTGGAAGGTGAAATCAATGTTCATGCCATCAGTTTAGGGGCTACACTAGAGGGAATAGGAGGTGCTGCTCCTCCACTCTAAGAGTGGCCTCAGTGTGGTAAAACTGCTTTAAAGGTCTTCTTGATGGGAGATAATAGTCCATAGGGACTGGACATCCATAATGAAAATGAGACAATAAGGCCCAGGGAATTGGAAGTTGTTGAGGAGATTGAGAACACATGAAGTATCTTCGATGTACAGTAGGTGGGAAGGGACTGAACCGAGAGATAAAATGGAGTCAAGCTATGTAGACACAATTGAGTGGGCCGGGAGTAGGCAGAGACAATAGGCCTACCTGGACAGTTAGGTTTGTAGGTCTTGGGTAGGAAGTAGAAATGAGCAGTGTCGGGTAAGGGAACTATGAGGTTGGTGGCTGTGGATGGAAGATCTCCAGAGTTGATGAGGTTGGTGATGGTGTCAGAGACAATGTCCTGATAGTTCTGGTAGAGGTCAGTCCACCACATTACAACAACACCCCCTTGGCGGGTTTGATGGTAAGGTTGGGATTGGAGCGGAGAGAGTGGAGGGCAGTGCATCCTGAGGGGGTAAGGTTCGGAGAGGAGAGAGGAATGCTGAAGTCGAGCCAGTTGATGTATTATTGGCAATTAGAGATGAAAAACTCCAGAGCAGGCAGAGGACAAGAAAGGGCTGTCCAAGAGAGGAGGAGGGTTGGAGTTGGAAGAAGGGGCCATCAGTGTGGGGTGGGGAATTCTTGCCAAAGAAGTGGGCTCTGAGATGGAGGCGATGGAAGAAGTGCTTGGTGTTTTGTGTGCGTGTTGTTTATCCCATGCATCTGCCTTTGATTCGTTACCCATTCCTCTATCCATGCTAATATATTATTCTGAACTCTGTGCATCCTTATAGATAAATCTTTTATGCAGAAAGTTAACGAATGCCATCTGGAAATGCATGCACACAACATCCATCTGTTTCCCTCTATCCACTCTACTCATTATATCCTCAAAGAACTTCAGTAGGTTTGTCAAACAGGATCTGCCTATGTTGTGTATGCCTGATGGAACCACTTCTATCCAGATGTCTCACTATTTCTTCCTTACAACAACTTCGAGCATTTTCCTGACTATTGAAGCTACAGCTAACTAGCCTATAGTTAACCACCTTATGCCTACATGCAGTTTTCTTTAAACAGCAGTGTGACTGTCTTCCAATCTGCCCCAGGACCTACTCAGATAACTTTGGTAACTTAGCACAACTGCATGTACTGGAACTCCCGCCATTTCTTTCAGTACCCTGGGATGAGACATCATACAACAGAGTCTTTTATTAATGGTTATGGAGGATAAATATTAGCTCCAACTCCAGGAGAAATACCAATTCTTAAGATAATGTCTTAAGACGTACTGTAGGAGCAGATTTAGGCCATTTGACCCATCAAGACTACTCCACCATTCCATTGTGGCTGATTTATCTCTCTCAACCTTATTGTCCTACCTTCTCCTTGTAACCTGATACCATGATTAATCAAGAAGCTAACAATCTGCTTTAAATGTACCCAATGACTTGGCCTCTACAGCCCTTTGTGGCAATTAATTCTGCCCTCTGGCTAAAGGACTTCCTCATCTCTCTTCTAAATGGACATCCCTCTATTCTGAGGCTGTGCATTATAAGAAACATCCTCTCCACATCCACTCTCTCTAGGTCTTTCAATATTTGATAGGTTTCAATGAGATTTCCCCTCATTCTTTTAAACTCCAGCGAGTACAGGTCCAGAGATTCCTTATACATTAACCTTTTATTCCTGGGATCATTCTCGTGAACCCCCTCTGGACTCTCTCCAATGTTACCACATCTTTTCTTAGATGGAGGGTCAAAACTGCTCACAATACTCCGAGTGCAGTCTGACCAATGCCTTATAAAGACTCAGCATTACATTGTTGCTTTTATATTCTAGTCCTCTCGAAATAAATGCTAACATTGCATTTGCTTTCCATACCAATGACTCAACGTGCAAGTTCACCTTTAGGGAATCTTGCAAAAGGACTCCTAAGTCACTTTGAGAGGTGAGATGAAATGTTAGCTTAGAATCTGCATTCAAATCTCTGGAGGGATTGTACTTATGACTATCTTTATTGGTGAATACTGAGTAGATGCATTTGATATTGAGCAACTATGAAAATTACAACAGGCAACCTTGAACAGAATTTCAGATGTGATAGCCTCAAAAGGAGTCAGCAGCTGGGCAGCAGAACTAGACATAGTTATCTTGGGTAAGGTGGTGGAAGATTGTTACCCAGCTGAAAGCTGTTGACACAATCAAAATGCATCAAAAATTAGCTGCAGTGATACCATCAGACTCTTGCACAAGGAATTGTGCAGTATGGAGTGTGATCAGGAAAATAGCACTATTTAAATGGAAAAGTGAATTTAAAATATAATGCAATATGGGTTACAATAACTACCCTAGAGTTTAAGCAAATTCTTCTCTTAGCTAGTTGAAAGAGTAGACCAGGGTTAGAGTGGTCTGGCTTTGGCTCAACTCACGAGAACACACTTGGGCAAGGCTCTGAAGAGTCGAGTAAGCTTTCGCCCCCCCTTCTGTTAACCATATAACAATTACAGCATGGCAACTGGCCATCTCGGCCCTACTAGTCCGTGCCGAACTCTTACTCTCACCTAGTCCCACTGACCTGCACTCAGCCCATAACCCTCCATTCCTTTCCTGTCCATATATCTATCCAATTTAACTTTAAATGACAACATCGAACCTGCCTCAACCACTCCTGCTGGAAGCTCATTCCACACAGCTACCACTCTCTGAGTAAAGAAGTTCCCCCTCATGTTACCCCTAAACTTTTGCCCTTTAACTCTCAACTCATGTCCTCTTGTTTGAATCTCCCCCACTCTCAATGGAAAAAGCCTATCCACATCAACTCTATATATCCCCCTCATAATTTTAAATACCTCTATCAAGTCCCCCCTCAACCTTCTACGCTCCAAAGAATAGAGACCTAACTTGTTCAACCTTTCTCTGTAACTTAGGAGATGAAACCCAGGCAACATTTTAGCAAATCTCCTCTGTACTCTCTCAATTTTATTGACATCTTTCCTATAATTCGGTGACCAGAACTGTACACAATACTCCAAATTTGGCCTCACCAATGCCTTATACAATTTCAACATTACATCCGAACTCCTATACTCAATGCTGTGATTTATAAAGGCCAGCATACCAAAAGCTCTCTTCACCACCCTATCCACATGAGATTCCACCTTCAGGGAACTATGCACCATTATTCCCAGATCCCTCTGTTCTACTGCATTCTTCAATGCCCTACCATTTACCATGTATGTCCTATTTCGATTAGTCCTACAAAAATGTAGCACCTCACATTTATCAGCATTAAATTCCATTTGCCATCTTTCAGCCCACTCTTCTAAGTGGTCTAAATCTCTCTGCAGGCTTTGAAAACCTACTTCATTATCCACAACTCCACTTATCTTCGTATCATCTGCATACTTACTAATCCAATTTACCACCTCATCATCCAGATCATTAATATATATGACAAACAACATTGGACCCAGTACAGATCCCTGAGGCACACCACTAGACACCGTCCTCCAATCTGACACACAGTTATCCACCACTATACTCTGGCGTCTCCCATCCAGCCACTGCTGAATCCATTTACAACTTCGATATTAATGCCTAATGATTGAAACTTTCGAACTAACTTTCCGTGTGGAACCTTGTCAAAGGCCTTACTGAAGTCCATATAGACAACATCCACCACTTTACCCTCGTCAACTTTCCTAGTAACCTCTTCAAAAAATTCAATAAGATTTGTTAAAGATGACCTTCCACGCACAAATCCATGTTGACTGTTCCTAATCAGACCCTGTCTATCCAGATGGTTATATATACCATCTCTAAGAATACTTTCTAGCAATTTACCCACCACTGACGTCAAACTCACAGGTCGATAATTGCTAGGTTTACTCTTAGAACCCTTTTGAAACAATGGAACAACATGGAGCAATACGCCAACCCTCTGGCACCATCCCCGTTTCTAATGACATTTGAAATATTTCTGTCAGAGCCCCTGCTATTTCCACACTAACTTCTCTCAAGGTCCTAGGGAATATCTTGTCTGGACCTAGAGACTTATCCACTTTTATATTCCTTAAAAGCGCCAGTACTTCCTCTTCTTTAATCATGATACTTTCCATAACTACCCTTCTTGTTTCCTTTACCTTACACAATTCAATATCCTTCTCCTTAGTGAATACCAAAGAAAAGAAATTGTTCAAAATCTCCCCCATCACTTTTGGCTCCGCACATAGTTGTCCACTCTGACTCTCTAAGGGACCAATTTTATCCCTCACTATCCTTTTGCTATTAATATAACTGTAGAAACCCTCTGGATTTTATTTTTACCTTACTTGCCAAAGCAGCCTCGTATCTTCTTTTAGCTTTTCTAATTTCTTTCTTAAGATTCTTTTTAGATTCTTTATATTCCTTGAGCACCTCATTTACTCCAAGCTGCCTACATTTATTGTAGATCCCTCTCTTTTTCTGAACCAAGTTTCCAATATCCCTTGAAAACCATGGCTCTCTCAAACTTTTAACCTTACCTTTCAACCGAACAGGAACATAAAGATCCCGTACCCTCAAAATTTCACCTTTAAATGACCTCCATTTCTCTATTACATCCTTCCCATAAAACAAATTGTCCTAATTCACTCCTTCTAAATCCATTCGCATCTCCTCAAAGTTAGCCTTTCTCCAATCAAAAATCTCAACCCTGGGTCTAGTCCTATCCTTCTCCATAATTATATTGAAACTAATGGTATTGTGATCACTGGACCCGAAGTGCTCCCCAACACATACCTCCATCACCTGCCCTGTCTCATTCCCTAACAGGAGATCCAACACTGCCCCTTCTCTAGTTGGTAACCCTATGTATTGCTGCAAAAAACTATCTTGCACACATTCGACAAAATCCAAACCATCCAGTCCTTTTACAGAATGGGCTTCCCAGTCAATGGGTGGAAAATTAAAACCTCCCACAATCACAACCTTGTGCTTACTACAAATATCTGCTATCTCCTTACAAATTCGCTCCTCCAATTCTCACTCCCCATTAGGTGGTCCCCTATACACCCCTATAAGCATCACTACACCTTTCCCATCCCTCATTTCCACCCAAATAGCCTCCCCTAGATGAGTCCACTAATCTATCCTGCCAGAGCACCGCTGTTACATTTTCTGACAAGCAATGCAACACCTCCCCCTCTTGCCCCTCCTATTCTATCACACCTGAAGCAACAAAATCTAGGAATATTTAGTTGCCAATCACACCCCTCCTGCAACCATGCTTCACTAACAACTACAACGTCATATTTCCAGGTATCAATCCATGCTCTAAGCTCATCCATCTTTCTTACAATGCTCCTAGCATTAAAATAGATGCATTTAAGAAACTCTCCACTTCTTACTGTTTATCCTTAATGGAGCAAACAACTTTGTTATCTTTTTCTTCCTTCTCCCCTACATCTTCCGTCTGAGTACTCCTCATCTGTCCCCTGCCTATGCTCCCTCACACAGTCTACTAACTTTCTCTATTTGTGAACTAACCTCCTCTCTTAGTCTCTTCAATTTGATTCCCACCCCCCAACCATTCTAGTTTAAAGTCACCTCAGTAACCTTCGCAAATCTCCCCGCCAGGATATTGGTCCCCCTAGGATTCAAGTGCAATCCATCCTTTTTGTACAGGTCACACCTGCGCCAAAAGAAGTCCCAATGATCCAAAACCTTGAATCCCCGCCCCCTGCTCCAATCCCTCAGCCACGCACTTATCCTCCACCTCATTGCATTCCTACTCTGTCGCGTGGCACAGGCAGTAATCCCGAGATTACTACCTTTGCCATCCTTCTTCTCAACTCCCTATATTCTCCTTTCAGGACCTCTTCCCTTTTCTTACCTATGTCATTGGTACCTATATGTACCACGACCTCTGGCTCCTTTCCCTCCCACTTCAGGATATCTTGGACGTGATCAGTAGCATCCTGGACCCTGGCACCAGGGAGGCAAACTACCATCCGAGTCTCCTGACTGCGTCCACAGAATCGCCTATCTGACCACCTAACTATCGAGTCCCCTATTACTACTGCCCTCCTCTTCCTTTCCTTACCCTTCTGAGCTAGAGGGCCGGACGCTGTGCCAGAGGCACGGCCACTGTTGCTTCCCCCAGGTAAGTTGTCCCCCCCCCCCCAACAGTACTCAAACAGGAGTACTTATTGTCAAGGGGTACAGCCACTGGGGTAATCTCTAGTACCTGACCCCTTCCCCTTCCCCACCGTGACCCATTTGTCTGCCTCCCGTGGCCCCGGTGTGACCACCTGCCTGTAATTCCTCTCTATCAACTCCTCACTCTCCCTGACCAGATGAAGGTCATCAAGCTGCAGCTCCAATTCCCTAACACGGTCCCTTAGGAGCTGCATCTCAGCGCAGGTGTGGACGTTCGGGAGGCTAGGAGACTCCAGGACCTCCCACATCCGACACCAAGAACAACAGACTGCCCTCACACTCATATTTTCCCCTCTCCTTAAAAACAGGAAAAAATGAAAACCAAACCTTCACCTCGTCCGTTTCCACCTAAGCCCGTTGAGCCAAACCCCTTAAGCCCTTACTTTGCTCCCGGCTCACTCCGCCACCCGCAAACGATGCTGCCCGCTGTATAAGGCTGTACATACTGTAGCTAGTTCAGCAAGAATGAGTTCAGTTAGTGGTATGTTCTTTGTGTGAGGAGTGGGAATTCTAGTTCTCGTCTCCCTGATAACTACATATGCATGAAGTGCATTGAGCCGCAGCTGGATGACCTCAGGCTCATACAGGAAAATGAGGTGGTTATAGATAGGGGCGATTACCTCCCTGTAGCTCCTAAATGATTGTTAGGAGAGGTAAAGGGAATAGGCAGCCAGTGTGGTATAACCCTGTAGCCATTCCTCTCAATAAGTATACTGCTTTCAGTGGAGGGGGCAAACAGCCCAACAGGGGAAAGCTGCAGTGACCAGGTCTCCAGCACTGAGGCTTGAAAAAAGGGTGGGGGAGAAAGGAGCAAAGGGGGGAGGGGAGAGCAGTAGAGTAAGGGGATTCCATAATTAGAGGAGCAGAAAGCAGATTCTGTGCATGTGATATTACCTCCCAGGTGCCTGGGTCAGGGATGTCTTGGATTGGATCTATGGTATTTGAAGGCGGGGGGGGGGAGGGAATGTGAACAGCCAGAAGTCATGGCATATATTGGTGCCAACTAAATCGGCAGGAAAAGGAAGGAGGTCCTGAAGAGTATATAGGGGGAAAGAGTTAGGCAGAAAGCAGAAAAACGGGACTTTCAGGGTATCATAAACAAAAAATTCTCTGCAGATGCTGGGGTCAAAGCAACACATACAACACGCTGGAGAAACTCAGCAGGTCGGGCAGCATCCATGGAAATAACCAGTGAATGTTTCGGGCCGAGGTTGTGCATGTTACCTTCAGGGTATAATCTCTGGATTGTTGCTTGTGCCACGTGCCAGTAGAGCAAGATCAAGATGATCTGGCAAATGACTGCGTGACTGAAGAACTGGTGCAGGGGACAGGGTTAATGGAATTCTAGATCATGGGATCTCTTCTGGAGAAGGTACCACCTGTTCAAAAAGGGTGGGTTACACCTTAACCTGAAGGGGGCCAATATCCTTGTGGGCAGTTTCGCTAGAGCTATTGGAGAGGGTTTAAACTAATTTGGCAGGGGATTGGGAACCGAAGTGATAGGGCTGAGGATGAGGCAATTGGTATACGACTAGATCTAGTGGGTAGTAAGACTGAGAAGGACAGGCAGATGATAGGGCAAATTTGCAGTGTGATGGGTTAAAGTGTAACAGGAGGCTAAAATCAAAAAGGTGATGGCTACAAGACTGAAGGTGTTATACTTGAATTCATGCAGTATACAGAATAAGGTAGACCTTGGAGTGCATTTGAGATGGCAGGTATGTCGTGGGTATCACTGAGACGTGGCTGAACGAAAATCATGGTTGGGTGCTTATCATCAAAGGATACACGTTGTATTGAAAGGACAAGCAGTGTAGGTAGAAGGGTCTGTTGGTAAAGATAAATCAAATCCTTAGAGGTGACATAGGACCAGATGATGTAGGTTACTGTGGGTAGAGTTAAAGAAACTGCAAGGGTAAAAAGACCTTGCTGGGAGTTATAGACAGGCCTCCAAACAGTAGCCAGGTTGTGGGCTACAAATTACAATGGGAAATAAAAATGGCATGTCAAAAAGTCAAGTCACTTTTTATTGTCATTTCGACCATAACTGCTGGTACAGAACACAGTAAAAACGAGAACTTTTTAAAAAAAAAGTCTGTGCCGGTGACTAGTGGTGTGCAGCAGGGGTTGGTTTTGGGACCAATTCTTTGCACATTATGTCAATTATTTGGATGAAAGACTTGAGGTCTGGAATACAAAAGGGTGTAATGCTGGGGCTTTAGAAGACATTGGCCAGACCAGATCATTAAGTATTGTTAAGTTACGGGTCCCTTCTCCAAGAGACATGCGGGTATTTAGAGAGGGTACAGAGGACGATCACAAGAATGATCCCAGGAATGAAAGGGTCAATACATGAACAGTATTTGCTGGCTCTGAGCCTGTACGCAGTGGAGCTCAGAATGGGGGTGGGGGGGGGGCTCATCCAGAAGATTAAAATGCATGAGATCCATGGTGAATTGGCCATTTAGATTCATAACTGGCTTGCCCATAGGAAACAGAAGGTAATGGTTGATGGGACTTATCCAGCTGGAGCTCTGTGATTTGTGCTGTTCAGCAGAGATCTGTACTGGGGCATCTGCTGTTTGTGATGTATATAAATGACCTAGATGAAAATGTAGATGGGTGGGGTTAGTAAGTTTGCAGATGGTATCTTTGGGTGTGTTGTGGATAGTGGCAAAAACGGATATAGATCAGTTGCAAATACGGGTGGAGAAATGGCAGATGGAGTTTAACCCGGCCAAATGTTGGGTGAAGTGAAGTGTTGCACCGTGGTAAGTCAAATGTAGATAGTACACCATTAAGGGCAAGATACTTGACAGTGCTGATGAGCAGAGGGATCCAAGTTTATAGCTTCCTTTAAGTGGCTACACAGGTTGAGGGAGTGGTTAAGAAGGCCTTTATTAGTAAAGGTATTGATTTCAAAATTCAGGAAGTTATGTTGCAGCTTTATAAAACTCCAGCTGGACTGCATCTGGAATATTGTATTTAGTTCTAGTCTTCCTACTGTAGGATCTCCATCTGAGGTTTATTAGAGGGTGCAGACCTTTACTAGAATGCAGTCCTGATCAGATTGCATGTGCTATAATGCGAGATTGGACAAGATGGTGTTTTCTCTGGAGCAGTGGAAATTGAAGGGAGATCCAATATAAGTGTACATTATGAGGGACAGTGTACAGACATTATCCCCCCCCCCCCCAAGAGTTGAAACGTCTGATAGCAGAGGGCACGCATTTAAAGTGAGAGCGGTTAAGTCCAAAGGAGATGTGAAGGGAATTTATTTATTCAATATTTTTTTTTAAAAGAGTGGCAGGTGCCCAGGTTGTGCCGCCCAAGGTGGTGGTAGCGAAAGATACATTAGGGACTTTAATGAGACATTTAGATAGGCACATGAATACAAGGAAAATGGAAACACATGAACTTTGTAGAGGCAGAAGGAATTGGGTTAGTTGGCCATATTATTACTAATTTAATTGGTTTTGCGCAACATTGTGGACTGGAGGGCCTGATCCTGACCTGTACCGTTTTAATTACTGCTGAAAATATAATATTTTCTGTGTATTATTTACCTTTTTAAAAATTGTTTGCACAATTTTCTCTTTTGTTCCCATAATGGATGCATGACTGGGGTTTTTCATCAATTACATTGTATTTCTTTGTTTTATGGCTGCCTGCAAGAAGATGGATCTCAATGTTGTATATGGTATACATACTTCGAAAATAAATGTATTTTGAACTGACAAAGGACACAGGCTATAATTATTTGAGCAACTTAAGACTTTATTTATAAATCAAATCCTTTACAATTTAATTCACACTAAAGTCAGTTACACATCAGTAAGTAAAGCAAAACCTTTAATGTCAATATATCTGTATCATTCTCAAACAGCTTTGTCAGATGAGAAGTTACCTTACTGTTCAGCTCCAAATCTGTATATCCCTTCCTCCAACCACAGCAAGCCCTTTATTTGCTTAGTAGTCTTCTCCAGCAATGCACATTTTCTGAAGATTTTTTCTTCGAGATAGTATCTAATCCATCTCAAAAGTCATGTTTTAAAAAAATGCAAAAGAAATATGCAGGAAACCTATCTAACAGTGTACCAATAATAAAGTACAATCAGGAATAATAGCAAATATCTGCAGTGAAATCCAGATACATCATTCCTCTAAATTCTCTTACAGTTGCTGCCTAATATAAAACACTATTGGGTTAAATGACAATTCACTATAGAATCTAACAAACTGTGTACAGTAATAAA
Organism: Mobula hypostoma; assembly: GCF_963921235.1. Lineage (NCBI taxonomy): Eukaryota > Metazoa > Chordata > Chondrichthyes > Myliobatiformes > Myliobatidae > Mobula > Mobula hypostoma. Next base: position 103,982,653 of record NC_086108.1, read on the forward strand.
AGCAGAAGATCTCTTCTGCAGATTTTCTTAGAATCCAGACTTCTAAACATTTTTGAGACAAACAAAAATGTGTAAGTTGTTCAAGCAAGCCCTCAAATGTAAAAAGTTCAATGTGCTCATTTATACAAGCTGCATCCATTTTTCCTAACTTACTGCAGATTCCTATATTTACATTGCATCATTAAGTAAACTGCCAAGATAACAGACAAATAAACTGTTATATCTCTGTATTTCTTCTCTATTCAACTTAAAACCTACTTTCAAAATTATAATGCATATAATTTGATATGTTCATTTTAATTCAGTAATTTAAATTTATACTTTGAACTCTGTAGAAGCATCAAAGAAAGACCAAAGTAAAAACAAAATAACCAGAGGAAAAACAAGCCAAAAAAAAGCATACATAAAAAGTCTTGCAATTCTAAACTGGTCTTGTCCTGATGACTTAAAATTTGTACAACTCTAGATGTATTAAATTTGACTGGACTATGTAATTTAAAATAGTTTCAGCCTGCAGGAAAAAGTGGATTTAGTTTAACATGTGCCTATGACTGAAACACGGGAGCAGAAACAAGTTCATAAGCCAAAATCAGAGAACATGTCCGATCAGAATATCACAGTTTGTGCATAATAAACCTGCACACAAATGACGTTTCCCTCAAAATAAACATTACCTTATACAGAGAGCCCTTGTATGTTTTTATGTTCATCAGTTCAAAAGGATGAACTCAAAGGAATCCTCCATAAGGGTAGAAACTATCTCAAGGCCTGCTGCTATGACCTATGAATCGGGTGCTGCCAGCTAGCTCTTCAGCGCTGTGCAAGAACGAAGGCACCGTCTATGTGTACTTTGAGGGGAAAAGAATTGCCAAGAGATAAGCAGACTGGCTTTTAGACAATATCACGAAGACTTTTTGATTAAAATACAAAGGTAATAACATCTGGCATATTTAATCCCCTAAAATAAATTGCACTCAAGTGGATTCACCCATTTGATCACATGATTTCTAAGCGGGTCACCAACTAAAATACTGTAAACTCACAAACCTGCAGTAAATGGTGAATCACCATTAAAAACATTGCAAAATAACAGCATACCTGACCTTAACATACAATTATGTGCCTGAGATTAGTGCAGTGTAAACTGCTGATATTTTAACCTAATCTCCAGGCTATTTCTCAAAAGGCTTCAATGCGGAAACAGCAAGTCTCACTCTGCAGACCTCTTATGCAATACCGAAAGGGTTGATATTTGGGAAATGTACGCTAGCTTCATGGGGGTGAAATAACCAAAGGCATTTTTCATCCAGAGTGGGAGAGGGATAAAATAAGACAATATGGAATAACCATAGCAAAGCATACAGCTTTTCCTACAAAAACATACAAACTGAATAGGTTTATATAAACTCCTCTTAACTCCCCCAATCCCTCTTGCCAATATATGTATTATTAAACAAATACAACAAGGTCTTCGCAGCTGATTCACATTCTAATTATAGATTTAGAATGAAAGCATAGCAACGGTAGTGATGCAGACACCTAATATATAATGAAATCTGAACAAACAGCCCTTCAGAATGGACAGTAGTTTTATGACTTAAGTTCCTATCAAAAGTTATGTTAGTAATTTCTAAATACTCTCATAAAAACTGGAGCTGCTAATCGCACACTGAACACTTTATCCATGTACAAATTCCTACTTCTTCCAAAATCAAAAACTTAAAACAGCAAGGCAAACGTGATGGCATTGCAAAGACAGATAAAATGCTTCAGCTACAGGCCCAAAACCCGAACGAGTCTCTTTCAGATGCTGACATTTCTAGTCTTGTACATTATTGCATATTCATAGCCTTTTATGCTTTTAACCCACATAAATTTATATATTAGAATTATATCACATTTGGCTAATCAGACTAACGTAATTGCATTCTTGTACTGTAAAGGAATGAGGAGTTTCATCACAATAGTGCAACAACAGAGGGCCAACAACTGGTTAAAATCTTTCCAACCCTGTAAGAATGTGCCTTTGGTCTCGCTTACCTTTCAGTGTACTGCAGCAGAACTTAAGGTTCAAGGTCTGGGTGACACTGTGAAGTATAAAAATTGCACTTCATTTGCAATGAGTTGCGACTTCACATGGTACAAGAAAACTATACCAAAAGCCTCCATTTGAAACACTTTCTTATAAAGTGAGCATTACAATAACTTTGGCATTCAGTTGCAATGCGAGATGTATGGAACTGGTTTATGGAGTTCTGCTTTAAAGGAAAGGGTGCTTTACTCATTCAGCTAAGTATATTCAAAGTTTATTGCTGCTGTCTAAATACCTAAAACATTGCATGCATAGTTATATATGGCAAAAAGCTATGAAAGATCCACACTATATTCAAGTGACTGCTTCATTACTATCAAAACGACCATATCAATTGATACAGGCTAGGCTTCATTACATGCTCTACAGAAAGATTAAACTCCAATGACAAATTTATCCCAAAAGTGTTTACCATGAACAAGATAAATACACCGCAACCCAAAAAAACTCGGAGATTCATGTTCTCACCATGTTTTATGGCTATATCAATACTCAATACGTGCACTAACTTTGCCCAATAACCGTCCCACTTTTCATGAAACAGTAAGGATACTAAAACCTCAAATTGTTTCATCTAATTAAAAACTCATTTAATGAGCTTACATTCTCACCAATCCCTTGACTAGGTTCTCAAAACAGCTTTACAAATTTATGAAAAATTGGAAGGGGCTAATTTGATCCATCAAAAATAAAAGGCAGGCCAATTTAACAATTGAGGTTGTTTCCCCCAGGCACAAATCTCAGAATTTAAGAGGGAGAAATTAGCATACTATGGGAGGGGAAGGGGAAGCTGAAACAGGGGCAATATTTGCCTCCCATTATAAGTGTGATAACTTCCTTGATACTTTGTCCTAACATGCAGTTGCCAAAGGAAGAGGGAGTAGTCAGTCCAGAATTTAAACTGTTCCTCACAGGTACAATAACATTAGATGCACTTTTCTTGTGTATTCAAGTTCAATGAATATTTATTATGATTGGTAGATATACTAACATCACTGTCTTTTGCAATAAAAACACCCACAGAAGACCAAATATTCCCTTCACAGAAATATACATAGGGTATAGCAGGCTTTTTCCACTGAGATTGGGCGAGACTAAAACCAGATGTCATGGCTTAAGGGTGAAAGATGAACTATTTAAGGGGAAAATGAGGGGGAACTTCTTCATGCTGATGATGGCAAGTGTGGAACAAGTTGCCAGTGGAAGTGGTGGATGTGGGTTCAATTTCAAGACTTAGAAATTTGGATAGGCACATGGATAGGAGGAGCATGGAGGGCTATGGTCTAGTTGCAGGTTGAGGGACTAGATGGGCAGAATGGCCTGTTCCTATGCTATAGTGTTCTATGACTCGGACTATTACTCTACTGGCATTGTTCAAAAAATATAGCATCAATTTTTTTTAATGAGATCACAGCCAGCTGGAAAATGTACAAAAAATTATATATTTCGTACAGAATCACAAACTACATGCAATTGGAAATAAAATCAGATCACTGGCAGTCAATGGTAGATATCCAGAGCTACCAAAATAAATGTTACAATTCTGATAGACTGTGGGAGGAGATGGTCATCCTCACCTTGGGATCCGGGACTGTTGCTGACCAATGTTAAGGAGTCTGGATCATCCAAACTTTTGAACAGGCACGTGTAATCCCGGTGAAGATTTTGTCATGACTAATTCAATTTGGCCTGGATTTTGTCTGCAAGGTCACACTGTCAGAAGTGCTTAGGTCTATAATCTGACAAAGAATAAAAGCCTAAATTTAAAAATGAACAGAAAGAAATCCTATACGGTACCAACTGTGACTGCTACCCTAAAGAACAGCAATCAAGATAAATATCCCTGCTCAAACATAACTCACATTTATCAGCTTTGAGATATAATTCCGCATAATGGGATGGATGGGTAGAGTGGCAATTGCTCAGAAATCAATTGGTCAAAAATATTTAGCTATATATTGCCTTTTAAAGATGAGCTCCACCATCAAGCAATAATCAAATGCATTCATTTCAAACATTACAATCTACAACAAACCAAAATACAGAATCATGAACAAAGGTGACTTTTCCTCTGGAAGGCAAAACAAGGAGGTCAATTTAATCTGTTCCACATTTGATTCTTAATGCAATGGAGAACAGAACATTTGGTTGTCTTTCAATTTGTTGCGAACGCATTTACAAAAACAAGCTTTTGTTTTACTAAGCGTTTTACACATTTTTCTTATTTGAATGCCAAATATATTGCAAACCATTTATGGTCAAAATATTTGCATTGAATTAAAGATAAATTTTGGAATTCCAAATCACCTTTTCCTACAATTAAGCCAAGATGAATCGGCTTTAATTTATCAGCAAAATCATTCATTCAATGGATAGCTGCATAGCTACCATTCAAAACTTTCAACCTAGGCAATGTAAAATTAAGTTATCAAATTCAGAAGCAGGTAGCAAGACACATTAATTTTCTCCACAGCCAAATACAAAGTTTTAAGGTCCCACATCAGGGCTTCCATAACAATGTGAATTTGGTAGGGTTGTTCTGACTGAAAAGAATGTTTGGGAGATGGGGCTGGCAAGAGGAAGAAATGCAAACCTATTACGAACCAATATCTTGTTAGGCTAGTCCAGTATCTCGGTAACTTGAAAATAAATGTTATAAACAAAGAAAAGCAAAACAAATGCGTAACATCAAGTTCTAAGCTCTAATTTATTAAAATCTTCTTAAAAATCAAATGAATACATCCTTCAGCAATCACAATCCTATTCAAGCTCCTCACCTCTTTGCCCAGCTTTAGATAATTCTGCAAAGATATATTCTAGTGAAATAGTGCTGGCTTATTTCCAAAGTCACTCCAGCTACCTATGCAAAACATCTTTGGCTGTTTACAATGTTAAGGGTGCTATACAGACATAATATTTCAGAGAAAATGCTGAGCATTACTTAACAATGCTAATTGCATATTTAATTTGTGAAATTAAACTATAATAAGATGACAGCAGCAAGATTTGGCAAATGGTGAACTACACACATAGCTTGGTACCAGAGGAGATAAAAAGATCAAGCAGAAGGAAGCTTATTTAATTATTAGCAAAAGCTCAAGGTAGAGTATTTGGAGAAATATTTGGAGCCTAGAGAATTCAAAGTGACAGTGCCTTACAAAGGAGAAATACAACAAAATTTCAAAGAGAAGAGAATTTGAGTTAAAAGTTACCAATTTAAAAAAATATGAAAGTTGCATGAGCATTTAGGTGCCTCAGATGAAAAATTTAATCACAATTGGCACTTAGCTACACAAATCAGTAAATCAACAATTAATCTCACCTGAGTTTGCTGATCACAAACGAAGATGGAAATAAGTAATGCTACAAATGGCACAGTCCTGGTTTATGCAAACAGTGGACAAAAGAAAAGACTACCAGGTATTGCTACTGCTCTCCAGCACTTAGTATGCATGGCCTGGTGGCTGCAGCACAAAGAAAAGTGCAGCTTCAATGCAATCCACTGCTAAAGTAGCTTGCTGATGCCTAATGCCACAGCTAACACAAAGAATGGATGATTAGAGAGCAACTCACATCTGAAGAGTGCTTTTGCAGAGTAAGGAGAAAAAAAAACACAGAACTAAAATATCCTGAACAGGAAGCTGCTTTGCAAACAAACCTATCTTCTGTAATTCAAGATTTCATTATTGAACAAACCATTTTCTTGAATATTTGCCCTGACTGGTTTATTTGATATCCAAAGAAGCAGAGTCAAATGTTAAATTTTGAAAAGATATATAGCAGTTGCAAAACTACAACAATGTATATCAGTATAGAGACATTGCTGTTCAGTAAACACCTCATGCTCTTATAGTGCAAGATGACCTAACTGTGGAAAAACAAAGTACATTATGCCGGCATTTAAAAAGCCTGAGCAAAATGTTCATGCAACTAGGCAACTTAAATGAAGGCCTGAACCATCAGGTCAGCTAGATAAATGATGGGACACTAACATTTATCCCAAGTTTATCAATAGAATTTCATCTTCATATCATTTTGTTGTTCATTACTGTTAGCCCCAAATCCTACCACCTGCCAGTCTTGACTAGAATTTAATACACCTCAGATTAATTTAGGAAGACTAACATTGTACCCATTTCCTTGAAACCTGCTCTAGCAATCTCAAGCATTCACAATCAGCAAGCTGCACTGAATGCTAAGCAATTACGTATTATCACTAACTTTACATTTCAGGATTACAACTCTGCTCATAATGTCTTACATAAATTGTGTGGTTTATTCTAAGCCTATTCAAGTACAAATTCTTAAAAATTTCAATAATTAAGAAACGTCATTCTGTTACCACAAAAAAAAAGGAATAACACAATGATTAAAATCTTTTAAGCTGTTAATCTATATGTTCAATACTTCATATAATTACAAGCTCAAGTAAGTAGCTACTAACAAATTTAGTTTGAATTTGACCCCATTACCAATCGTAAAATAATCACTTGCTAAAGAACTAATAAAATCACCATACATAAAGGGCAATTCAACATAATCAAATAAAAATGTTGAGATCTGGTGATAAAATTATTTCTACTTCCAATCTAATTAACAACTTTACTATCTTTCCCCATTGAATGAAAATGCAATTTCATATGTAATTACTGAAATTCTCATGGGTATTGAGAATGGTTTGTATCATGGCCAAATCATCAAATTCACCCGAAAGTCACCATCTATGGAGTGATTATTTTTCATAGTTTCTCATTTAGGACTCCCAGTCAGTCTATGCCAATACTTCGACCTGCCACCCCCATCTGTACTCATTTCTTAAATTCTTCCCATTAATTCAGATTTTCAAATTATAACAATTAGAACATCAGCTTGTATTGAGTAACAAAATCTAATCTAAAGCCATTCTTAATAAACATTATGTAACTTTGGACAAGTCTACTGGCATTCATATTTTGAGCTTATATACAGACATCTAAACCATTCTCTTCTGCAAGGCAAACAAAGCGTTGTGGCAAACTGCACCAAACAATGGCAAAAAGAGAACATTAAACAGAACAGTACTAATAAATTCTCCACTAGATCAGTTTCAATTATTACTCCAGTTATATTATTTTAAGTCACTCCATTAAATAATTTGCTATTCTTTAACATTTTTACTTTTCTTGGGTTTCTACTCAACTGATCTCAATGACATTTTAATTGTATTAAAACTAAACTGAAAATTAGTGATGCAGTGAAGTTGTCCTCAAATCACACGAAAACTTAATAAAGATCAAATGGTTTTATTGGGCTCATGGTTCAGAGTATCTTAATTTTAGTAAAATATGACACTTACAGGGAATTCCACTATAAGGAAAGCAGAGGCACTTTGCTGATTCCTCCCTAGAATCTACAGCCTGCACTTGCAGTATATGTATGGTAACACAGTTGCAATGTGTACCATTCCAAATGTGGACCACAGTTGTAATGTGTACCATTCCAAATCACTGACAAATGCTGTCTGTAATTATTATTTTATTTGGCACAATGTCAGTTGGTACCAAAACACGTAGCACATATTTCTTATCTTTAACTAAAAGTAGAGTGAGAATTAGAAATACTGATTTCCCTGTTTCCTTCCTTGCATTGCATCTAGTGACTGATTGGTTTTTCTGACAAGTTTTCTACAACGATTATTAAGAATCCATTTTTATCTTGAAGGCAAGAAGATTACATCAGTGATTGGGCACATGGATTCATTCAGGTCTGATTTCTGACCAGGAGTTTGTCAAGACTAATCTCTTCAGATTGCACAGACCCTCAGCTTAAGAGTTCTTCTAAACTAATAAAAGTTCCTTTGGGCACTCACTAAAATCCATGAGACAAAGTAATCTGCCCATTGTCAACAGTATATTTGGGACACTTTCTAAAATTAAGCAAAACTAAGATAATCCAATGACAAAGGACCTGAAGTGGATAAAGATATCAATGAAAAAAGGGATAAGACTGTTGTATTCATTTCTGTTACAGCAGAAAATAGTTACATCTCCATGCAGAGTCAGAATGCCATAATAAATTGAAAAAGGTAAAGGGGAGAACAGCTACTGTTAACTCTTGTGCTTATGCAGAGACATCGCTATGCAGGTGATTATAAATGAGTAATGGAGAATAATCTCTCCAATTAAAAAACCACCAGATAAAATCTGTAGCTGAAGATACACATGGACGATGGATTTTCATATAAATTTACACCAATAAATTTGCAATGATTTTCCCCAAGTTTTTCATGAGAAAGAAAATTCAAAAATTCTCATCTCTGAATTCATAATATCAACTTCAATAAAGTTTCTTACGTGAACAAAACTCACATTCAGGATAAACCTGCAGATGTCTTGTGGTTCTTGGTCATAGTACTCATTCGATTCTCCATACCTAAAATGAGCAGTCCCCAACAGCTGGGCTACTGAACGTTCTTTGTGGCTCAAGAAGGGGTTTGATTAATGCCTGCAAAATTAGATTCTGTGAATGTGGGCCCAGCTGTGAAACTAAGTTACAGTAACCTCTGAACTTACAGTGCAGATAGTACAATTCACCTCCATCATTTATCAACAGCATTTTGTTCCCACTTGAATCAAATAGCATTCAAAACATGAAGTGAAGAGCAAAACTAAATTTAAGTTAAAATGCCTGCTCAGAACAATGTTATCCACAGCAAAAACTGCAACACTTCATTCTCACGTCCAAAATAAGCACAATCCAAATCAGAACATTTATTCAACGTTTACCACTTCAGTTAGCAATTTACAGCAAAAAGACAACTTTGCTCTGGAAAATATTATGCGCTCATTTAAAAAAAAGAAATAACTTTGTTCTACCCATCAACATCAAAAGCAAATATTCTTGACCATTTAATAGGATGAATATCAAGACAGTTGAAATGCAGCACACTCCTGACCTACCTACCTTTATCAACAAAATATATTTGCATACAATCCAAGTAAGCTAAGAAAAGGCTAGCACAATATCACCCAAAATACATTTCTACTCAGCAGCATCTCAATCATCAGTTAACACAATTTAGGAAATACTTACCCATAAGAGACTTTTTTTAAATCAACAATACTAGCAGGGAAAATACCTATTAGTTCAATTCCTACAAGGTTTACATGCCAAGTATGTGATCAGGGCACATTAATCTCTACATAAAATTTAGGTATAATAAGAGGACATGGGCAAAAACAATTTCAAGTGTTACTGCACAGTAAGTCAGTTCTACTTCAGTCAAGATTTATTCTAATGTACTTACAGTGCAAAGCTCCTTGAAGGAATAGAATCAAGGATGGTGCACAGCATACGCCAGGTTACCCTTACAGAGCTAGTGCTAGATTGGCTGGAACACACCTGTACTTCAATAGATACAGTGGCAAACAGACTGCAATTGCATTCATCGTTTCAATAAATTAAAACGAACAACTATAATATGCAGGTGCAAACACAACAAAAAAAGAGTGCAATTTGCACAGAAACAAATGATTTTCAAATAGCTGGAATAATATGCAGAGTAAATTCAAATCTTTTCAGATTTTAAAATAGCAAATTCCAACCAAATAATGTGGAGAAGGTCATAATGCAACTGAAAACAAATCCATTGTCAGTTTAAGCTGCTTAAGTCATTGGTCAATACTTTGACTGGTACCTTACCATCAGTTTTTCTAAACTCCTTCTGTCAGAAAAAAAAGTTATGGGGCACTATTTTACATGGCAGTAATTATAGACTGCAAACAAATAGACAAGTATTTCCTAAGTAGTTTGCCATAGAGGTAATTAGAAAGAAACTGCAAAGAAAAGCCAAGAATGCCATCCATAAGATTAAATAGCATTTTACCATCATACATTCTGCTATAGAAAAATTATGCAAAATTCAAACTGCTTGCAACTTGGCATAATGCATTATTACTGAATAACTAAATTGTAATAATTATCAACTCAAGAACTTGGCTACGTTAGATCTGAATTGAAATCTTCCAAGTCTCAGTCCCAGATTGCCTCAAGAGAGAAAGCCACAAGGCAGAGAATGTGTTGTACTACTAGGTTACAATCCCAATAGCGCAACACAACTCTAGTATCTTTACCCATAGATCCAACTTACCCACAAACAAAGGTTTTCATATCATTTATTGTCAAGCACAAAACAAGCATTTTAAAAGTGAACAGGTATACAATGAAATTAATACATTTTACAACAAAAGCACATGTCACTTTAATGACCGAATAAAAATAGAAAATACATATGCTGGAATGTTCAAACTATTGATTCTCTAAAAGCAAACCAAATTTGCAATTCTACACAAAATAATTGTTGTCAAGTTCACTACCTCTTAGCTATGACAATAGGAACAAACACTATGTTTCTTAACCAAAAACAAAATTAAGATCTTCATCAAGACGTCTGCATCCATAAATTTTACAAAGGCTTTTCCCACAATGACGCAAATATCTCCACTTCACATTACTGGCCCTGCACAGAAGAAATACATAAGAAATACACAAGTGGTTACCAACGTGAAACATTTCAAGCGCATCGAGTGTGGACAGGATCCTCTTTCTGTGAAAAGAAGAATTAAATATATCCGGATAGCTTCTCTTGTTTTTCCACATTGCCTGCTTTGTGGAGAGACTTGCAATATGAAGAGCCTTTGAAATAACATAACCTTCTCAAGGGTAATTCAACAGCATTAAATTTGAGAAAATGTGTTGAAATACAGTATATCCCACACAACACACTACCTTAATTTCACCATTCTCGGCCACATCGATGAGCTCACAGGAGGATTTCTACGCACCAAAAAGAAAACTCAAGGCCCTTATACTATGTTTCTTTCTTTCAATGGTATTTACCTGTGGGGGTTGCTGTGCTGGTGGGTGCTGGGGCATCGGCTGGGAGTTTGTCTGACTGTAATAAGCTGCTTGCTGTCTGTAGTACTCAGCCCATGCAGCGCTGTAGTCAGGCTGTCCGCTTGGTTGCGCTGCTGTACTCGAGGCTTGGGCTGCCTGACCTGGAACAATAACCAGCAATGTATCACTGACCAAATTCAGATGATTCACTTACTCAAATCATGTCCCATAAAATCAATGACATACTTTGCTTCTTGTAGTATTCCTCCCAAGCTTTGGTGTAATCTTGCTGGGGGCCTTGTGGTTGTCCCTGTTGACCTACACAGAACATCGTATGAATTTAAGTTAAAAAATGTAAAACAAAATTGTATCTTTGAAATAATAAATTCCAAGATAGCATAATGTACTAGCTCCAGCTGAATTTGAAATTTTTGACACTAAAAGTTTTGTATTTTCAGTTGCTATTGGTTGAAGGTAAGAAATAGAGCAACAGTTTTGGCCTGAGAAACAAATGAAAATACAAAGACTTGTAACAAATCCTAGTTATTGACTAAGTGCATCAATATCAAAGCCAACATACAGTACTTAATAGCCTCATACAATTTTACACCAAGTTTAGCTGGAAACCAAAACTCTAATCTATCAATAAATTCACAGTATATCACTGTAGAGATTTAAAAACAAGGCACATGATAGAATTCTAAATTAAACATTTTTGGAGGATTCCTACTTTTTCTTTTGTGCATCTCCATTCATCAATCTTAATTACAATTACCTAATTTCTTGTAATATTCTTCCCAGGCCTTGGTATAATCGGTCTGAGGATTTGGAGGAGCAGTTGGCTGGTTTGGATCACCTGCTGCCAAAAGTACACCAAAATTAGCACATTAACCCAATAACCAAGAATTCCCATGGAGGACAGAAGAGAGAAAGTGCAAAAAAAAAAGTAAAACCAAAAGCTGCTAGGACTAATCAATGAGAGGCTTTCTCATTCTGTGCAGAGTGATTTGGGTATATTGATTAAGAAATGAGAATAACATAAATACTAATACAGTTTTCCAAAGTAAACTAGACAGGATAAATCTTGATGCAAACTTAAGTTATCAAGTTATTTAAACTGCACCAATTAATTTGTCAGAGCAGCCAGAAGACTTATATAAAAATATCTGATGATTTACCAGGTGCAGAATTTGGGGTATTGCTCGGACCAGTGCTTGGAGCGGCAGGAGGCTGTTGTGCTTGCTGCTGATAATACTGAGCGTAATACGCTGCCCACGCAGCAGTATTTGCATCTCCAGCTTTACCTACAATAAACAATATTTTATTACTGATGGTAATTAAACACTAAATAAAAATGTTCAAGATACTTAATATACATTCAGTGGCCACTTTATTAAAACTACCTCCTGGAACAAATAAAGTAGCCACTATGTTTGTGCTCTTCTGCTGCTGCAGCCCATTCACTTCAAGGTTCAACGTGTTGTGCATTCTACGTTTGTACACACCACTATAGTAATGTGTGATCATCTGAGTCACTGTCACTTTCTGTCAACTTGAACCAGGCTGGCCAATCTCCCGTGACCTCTCTTATTAACAAAGAGGTTCTTGACACAAATGCCGCTCACTGGATGCCTTGTTTTTCACATCATTCTCTATAAGCTCGACAGAGAAGTGTGTGAAAATGCCAGATCAATAGTTTCTGAGAGAACAACTCTGTCTGGCACGAGCAATTATTTCTTACCCATTCTGATGTTTTGTCTGAACAACTTGACCATATCTGTATATTTTTATGCAGAGTTACTGCTGCCACATGATTGGCTGATTAAATATTTGCATTAATGAGGTGTACAGATGTAAGGGGCCATTAAGTGCATTACAGCATTTTAGCAAGTAGATCTTCTTATCCTCTTCCTTTACTGTAGACTGTGGCTCTTGCAAGGAAACGATTCCACAAGCATAGGCTACTGTCCAGTATCTTCTCCAAGAGGTTATTTACCAATGCCTGACTTTTTGATGGTGCAAGTCCAAGGACAAAGCCATTGTTTTCAACGATGCTGGAATGCACATACTTCTGGAATGGGTTAAAACTAGAAAGCAGTAAAGAGTGGGCATTCTGGTCCCATTTCTTGCTGTCTAGAGCCAAACATGGCTTCACCACAGCCCAAGACAGTAATCAAACCTGGACCCCCGAGGCCTATATGGCCCAAATACATCATAATTTGAGCTCAGCGAAAGAGCTTGCATTGTTTAAAATAAAGCCAAAATGTGGGATATCAAGCACGAAACTGTGTCTTACTTGGATCTGGTGGACCCTGCTGTTGCCAGGGTTGATAGGCATTCCCCCATCCTTGTGGAGCATAAGGTGCTGGTGGTCCACTGCAGAGGTTAAGAGATTAAGTAATGATAACATATAACATACTTTATTCAGCAATCATGAGAAAGGCATTGTGCTATTTAAGACATATTACTTACTGTTGAGGTGGGCCAGGAGGGCCTGGATTATAGGGTCCTGGGTTATAGGGTCCCATAGGAGCTCCAGGACCTGGGGGACCGGGGGGCCCATGAGGGGCAGGTGGGCCATGGGGTCCATGGGGACCATGAGGACCAGGTGGCCCAGGAGGACCAGTAGGAGCCTAAATACACAAACATAAATAGTAGTAAGACACAATCAGACTAGCAAATAGGTAAATTCCTGCAAAAGGAACAGATTGTCAATTTAAATTAAGATTGATCTTTTCAGTTACTTCCTTAGATCACATAGAATGGCTAAGGACTAATTTTAATGGAAAATGAAGTTTTTATTCTGAAACAATCAAAGAGAGAAATAGCAAACATATTTACATAGATTTCTTAAGAGTGAAATTGCAATCCTGTTTTTAAAACACATTCTTGTTTGTATTGAGATGATTAGAGAGTACAAATTCCTTTCATTTTTGATGAATTATTGATTTTCACAACATGGCCCTGATTAGCAAAACTTAGTGATTTATACACATCATACTGGTGGCTGACAACTCTATTCAACATTTGTAAAGTGGACTCATTCTTAAACCAAGTGCAAAAAACAGTGAGTCCATTGTTCTAATAGATGGCACCATCCTCGCAATAAATAACCTACAGAAGCAAATTTAAGAAGAATTTCTGATAACTACCCCTAATAATCTATGATAATCAAACAGCTCCAACTATCAGTAAAGTTTTATCAGCAGACATTATTACATGTGACATTGTTCAAACTGCTCAGCATATGCATGACTTTTTTTTAAATGTTTGGGTATTTTGTTTGCAAAACTGCTTTGCCAATAATCAAAGACCACACAGTTTTGTCAAGACATACTTTGCTGGTGCTTGTGTGCAAAAGGGATGGAACTCTGGATTTGATGCTATGCCTTACTGGGTAACTGAAAACTGCACACTAAATTAAATGTGATGCAGATTAGAGAAGGCTGGCAATTGAGCTATACCAGACAACAATTTTCCACAGACCTCACTTCCCCAACTACTACAACATGGCATTGCCTTCAGAACCCTCCTGAGAATTTCACAGTAAGTGTGCCTTCAATGACTTTTCTCCTCTCACAATACGTCACTGTTAAGCCCATAGACATTATTTCATACACAAGCAAAATAATGTTATTTAAAAGCCAGATGAGGTAACTGATCCAATAACCAATGGATTCAAAGCAAATATCGACTGTCCTATCACTAACTTTCTACCAACCACTCTACTTTAAAAAAAATTGAAGTCACACCACACGTCTCCCTCAACGTTTCAAGATCTAGACGTCCTGGATACTGCAGATGAGCTTTGAGAACCCTAATGCAGCGGTCCCCAACCACCGGGCCGCAGACCTGTACCGGGCTGCGAGGAAACGATATGACTTGGCAATATAAGTCAGCTGCACCTTTCCTCATTCCCTGTCACGCGCGAGGTCATTACCCGCACGTCGTCCATGTCAGCGCGGGAAGGAGATCAACTCCTTGAGCTTGCAAATGACAGCGGGCTGAAAATTATGTTTGCCATAACATCTCTGTCGGCATTCTGGATCAAAGTCAAGGGCGAATATCCTGAGATAGCCACGGAAGCACTGAAAACGTTGCTTCCATTTCCAATTTATCTCTGCGATGAATGCAACAAAAACTAAATTGCGGAATAGACTGGACATTAGGAACCCCATTCGAGTATCGCTGTCTCCCATCACCCCTCGATGGGACTGTCTTGTTGCAGGTAATCAAGCCCAGGCTCCCACTGATTCAGCGATATTGGTGCGTTGCAATGATTTTATATGTTCATACGGGGAAAATATGCGCTGTGTGTTTAATATCCAAACGTTACTTAAAATGTTATGATGCTATTGACTTACTTATATAACCATATAACAATTACAGCACGGAAACAGGCCATCTCTGCCCTTCTAGTCCGTGCCGAACGCTACTCTCACCAAGTCCCACCAACCTGCACTCACCCCATAACCCCCCATTCCTTTTCTGTCTATATACCTATCCAATTTAACTTTAAATGATAATATCGAATCTGCTTCTGCCACTTCTACTGGGAGTTCGTTCATCACATTTTTCAAGCCCCCCTGCCCTCCCCTGATAATTGACTTATCGCTATATTCATGCGAGGAAAATACGCGCTGTGTGTTTAATATTAAATTCATTAGATAAACCCTTTTAGAAACAAAATTGAGTGTATTAGCCACTTATCACCGATATTGCGGTTGTGATTTAACAGCACCCCGCTCCTGAACAGAATCGCCAAAAACGATTTGTAGCAAAAAAACGGCACGTGCACGCGTACACAAGTTACACATGCGCACTAGTGCCCGCGCAAGGCTTCATGGTCATTGTAGTCTTTTCAGGGCAAACACAACGTATTTGACTGCTACTGTACTCTTGTCCGTTGGCAATCATCCCCCCCCCCCACCCCCCGGTCGGCCGGTCCGCAAGAATATTGTCAAAATGAAACCGGTCCGCACTGCAAAAAAGGTTGGGGACTCCTGCCCTAACGTAACATCCTATGGTCCATTACCAATAAACTGCAAAACTAAGACAGCACAATCTGCTTATATAATTGGGAAATGTGTAAGCCATTCAAATGTAACATCAAGGAGAATCACTTTAAAATGTGATTTGTCTTTGAAAAATTATATTGACTGCTGTATTAAAAACTTACCCCAATCTTCTCTTCAATAAGTTGCCTGGCATAGTCAATCTGCTGAGTTGATCCACGAATAATAAACATTTTGAAGTTGGGATCAGCATTTGGAGGTGGGTTTCTCTGGAGCTCTATTCGTGCTCCTGATTGCTGACTAATGGATTTAACAGTCTCCCCTCCTGAATTAGAACAGCAGGGAAAAGAATGTTCACTAAACCTTCACCATGAGAATTATTCAATTAAATCACAAGCAGTAATCTTAGCTAAAAGCTTACAAAAGCTATGCTTGGGTAAATTGATGTGTCAACAGTAACTTAGATCATAAGACATGGGTGCAGCATCAAAGCATTTGACCCATTGAGTCTATGCACTTGAAGAAATAATAGTGGATACAAAATCCTCAACGCTAATAGCTTTCACAACTTATAATCAACTCAAGGAAATGACAAGATCACTAAAATACACACCTGACAAGCATATCATTGGCAGTTTATGGAATTGTCTATTAGGCACCAACTTCTGTCAACAACATACTACTCCACCCACTCAGTGGCATTCCAAGCAAGATTGAAATACTTTTGCAGCCAAGCATTAAATCTTTGAAACCTCTGCATATGGGAGACCATTATCGCCCTTTCATCAATAGAATTGAAAGTCATGGAAGAATAGTATTCACAGATCTTTCACTGCCAATACCACCTCAGCATTACTTCCTTGCCTCAACCAGATCAGTCAGCCATTGATGGTTTCTTAGTTTTAAGTTGCAAAGTAATCGTTACAAAATTTAGACAATTATTCACAATAGAGTCACATTTATAGTCTTGTCATAATAGAGGCTAATTCCCTTCTCTCCGTAGTGACTGGAAAAATAAACCATGAGACCCAGTTGAGCCAGGGGCTATGACTGTAAGCACAAACTTGTTAGGTTAGATGACCTAGGTAAGTTGCAGCTAGTATTTAAGATAATTAGAAAAAAGTTCAAACAGTTTTGTAAAAATGACAACGGCTATTTTAAAATTTGATTTTGTTCCTTGGCAGACTGATGAGAAAATTTGAAACCTTCAAAATCCAAGAGAAGGCACTCAGATCTGGCTTTTCAGAAGGTAAGGAGTTATGACTGGCTGAAATTTAATTTAAAAAAGGCTCTAAGCATTTGTATACCACAGGATTTAGTTTCTTCTTCTTGTGTTATAATATTCTGGAGTAAAATGAGATTTGTAGATAATATCAAAATTGACAGCATAAGAACAAAGAAAAAAATTGAGTACATGAAGAAATAAAGATACAAGTAAGGTGGACACTAAAATAGCAAATCAAATTTAACCCGGAGGAGTGAGCCATTGGACCTGGGAAAGCAAATGAAGTAAGAGAACAAAGGATATTGAGAATTGTAGCACCAAGAAATCCTGGAGTATTTGTTGACAAACTCCTAGGCAGGTTGATATGATGGTTAAGATGATTAATTCTATTTAATGATAGGATTGAAGAATAAAATAGGAGCAAAGTCATGGTAGATCTGTATCAACCAGTGGTTAACCCACAGCTAAGAGTATTGTGTTCAGAGGTCATCACTATTGGAATAGTGTGATATCACTACAGGGGATTCGAATCTGGCCGGCTCCCTTGCATGCTCTCCAACCATGCCTGGGTTGAGCGTCAAGCTAACAACTTTACCTTGTTAACAAAAAACCTAGAGAGGGATAGGCTCTGCCAGGTTTCAGGTGCCCAAGCAATGAGCATACAAAAGCTTGTCGTGACGGCACCTCGACGACTCCACCAGGAGTTAAGGGCGTACACAAACACTACAGGGGATGCAGAAGACATAACAATTTATTTTGGTTGGCAAATGAATTGTGACCAGAGATTGGGTAACATTAAATGGTCTCCTTCATTTCCAAGAAAATAGGGAGATTTAATTGTTACATAAAATTAACAGGTCTGGACACCATGAACTAAGAATTTTCCTTTGCAGAGACTGACTAAGCAACACATATTTAAATTGACAGAATGACTAGAGCAGAGCTTTTATTTTCCAGTCAAGAACAATGGATGCCAAAGGCTATTTTCTCCAAAAGGGCAAAGGAGGCAGATATCTCACTGTAGATAAAGGCCATTGGTCTCTTATAAAGCTACATATCAGGGCTGGGAAATGGAATTAGCTTGGTTTCTTTCTTTGCTGGATTGGACACAATAAAGTCATTCTGGCCTTACAAGTTTGTAGTTAATTTGTTTACAGTTCAACTGTTTATTGCAAATGCTTACCTTTGCCAATAATTATGCCAGTCTTACTGCTTGGTACTGTGAAAGTAAACTCCTGTAGACCACCTGGTGGGGGCATATTCCAGTTCCCTTGTCCTCTGCCTCTTCCTCTGCCAGGACCAGGACCACTACCACCAGGAGGCATGCCAGCCTGCAAGCAAGATAAAAAATACTTGTAAACAACCATTTATACTGCCCACTAAAGGTATGAGGAAAACATTCCCGAGTTTAAAAAAAAATCAACACAAAATACATAGTATTATTCCAGCCAAAAACTCATACTTAATTGGCATGGTTAAAGAGCAAACAGTTGTCAGCTAACCTCCACACTTCGTAGGAGGTCTCTTAGTATCTCTGCAGCATGCTGACATCTGTCTGGAGGGCCCAGGATCTGAGCTATTCTTTCTGGAGTCGTCCCATCATCTTGAGATTCAAAAAAAAGTGATAGTTTTTTTTATTGACAGATTAACAAGGTATGAATCCTTTATTCAATTTGAGAAGAGGTTATATATTAAATTCACCTGGCTTGAACTGAATCCTCACCCCTGCATCATTCTGTATTTTCTTTATCATTTCTCCACTTCTCCCTATTACAATACCAACAGCAAATCGAGGCACAGGGACCTAAAAGAAAATGTAATTACTATACACAACAAACACACCCCAAAGACAAGACTGGTTACAGCTGTAAATTAACTGGCAAAATTATTTGTGAAAGCAATACATTAACTTGCTAGTACAGAAAATTTTGAATGCAAGCCAAATTAATGCAGACATCAACACTCAAGAATTTTATATTCTTTGCTAAATTTTTGACACAACACACACACTTTAGACATTGTATTTCACACTTACATCCAATGTTTCATTAGCCCCTCCCACACGAGATCCATATTCGTTACGCTGCTCTCTAAAACCTTGGTCTCTGTCACGAATTAAATCCATCACCATATCCTTAGCTTGCTGCAAAGGAAATAAAAACATGCTCATACTTCGCACTCACCAATAACACTAATACTCATTAAAAAGGAAGCAATGCTGTACCTACCTGTACTTTGTATGGATCTCCTGTAATTCGAAGAGGTTTATCTGATCCTGTTGGCTGAGGTCCATCTTGAATCATCACCATCTTCACTCCAGCACGTTCCTATTTTGCAATAGAATAACTCCATGTACCCACCTTTGCAAATATATTTAATTACAGTGGTTAGGAAGCAAAGGAAGACAAACATTAATCTTACCTGTAACTGCTTGATTGTTTCTCCGCCTTTTCCAATAACAAGCCCAGCCTTGCTTGCAGGAATCATGATCTCCTGCACAGAAGTACCTGCTCCATCACCGTGGTGTGTACCAGGACCAATTCGGCCCCTTTCAACTATCTGATCAAGCAGTCTCTTTGCAGCTCTAGAACACCCAAGGGCGAGAACGGTGGATGGAATGGGAGAAAAATAAATCTTCATACAGTTCTTAATGCAACAATAATTAGTTAGGAAGATAACTGAAGTTTAGTTAAGTTAGATTTGACTGCATAAACCTTGAAGACACAGAAGTAGTAGCTTGACAGTTCAAATTAACCTTTGGATTAACACAATACTTATCAAAATCAAAAAGTATTTTTAATTACACTTACACAATAGAATCAGGGCTGCCTGTCAACATGCAAGACCTTTCTGGTAAACCACCACTGTCTGAAAATGAAATTCACATAATATTAATTTATGTGAAGCAAAATCATTGGGGAAACAAAGTAGTGGACTAAACGTAATTATTGAAACTGGCTATGGATGACGTAAAGCATGTCAATAAAATTTACAAAGAAAGCAAAATTTATTTGCAGAGTTAATCCTGAACAATACTGACAAAACACAAAAAGGCATCGACCACCCTGCAGAAAGCAATTCCAATTCTGATTAAGTGTGAGGTGTTTCATTTGGGTACAAGGAATGAGAGGTCTTAATGCAATAGAGGAGCAATGGAACTCCGGGGCAATGATTCATGAAGCACCAAAAGCAAGTGAACTGAAAGCAGATGAATTCATTTTTAGATACATAACATTAAAAAGTAGAGAACTTCTATCACAAATTGTATATAGAGCACATTAAGCACAGAAAGTATTGAAATGCAAAAAGTACTACAATTGAAGTGCATAGGGAATGTTGAGCCATTTTTGGCTTTGAGTAGACAGGACAAAGAGGATCAAAAAAATCTCTTAAATGGCATAAAAAGTTATTTAAACAAAAATGTTAATGTAATTCTAATTGTTCAAAATTAAAGACCATAAATATGAGTCACTGAAAGCATTCAATTGTTAGTGGGGAATTTATGGGATTATCCACTAGTTGGGATGATTAAGGCATCAGCGTTACAGCATTGAAGGGGAAGCAAGTAAAGCAGAGAAAGGAAGGTGTGCTGATATGGAGATGAGAAAGGAGAAATTAATTGGGCTAATGTGGAACAAAGCATTCATATAAATACGGTCTAAAAGCCTTGAAAATCTACATAGCACTTAGCTTGTTAACCATAATATCAAACATTGTCAACAAGGAAGATAGCGACTTTAAGCACAAAATGAATGCTGTAAATCTAAACTCAGCTGAAAGACAATTGGCCTGAAGTACGAACTGCTTTTCTCTGCACAGATGCTGCCTGATCAGCTGCAAAGCCCTCAGACTTCCAGTTTTTAATATGGTAGCTGTGCGTAAATTAAGCTGAACCAAATCCACAAGTTTAGTTCATCTGTGCAAAATTAAAAGAATTCAGTAAAGAGTGACATACTATAAATCCTGTTTCTTAACCAAAAAAATTCTTACTGAATTTCTTTAAAATGTCCTGGGTCATTGATTTTCTCTGGTTACACATCACAACAGGTTCTTACACGCCAAATTAACTGCATTAACTGCAGTTAACAAATTAACTGCAATGTAAAACACAAAGCTAAATGAGCTAACTCAACTGACAAGCAAAAATATAAATAAAAATCTTACCAGGCGCAATCTGTACTTTGCACCCAGACTCTTGTTGTATGCGCGAAATCTGCTCTCCTCCTCTACCAATAACTAAAATGAAAAAAGGCAATAATTTTAACATTATGCTCACGACAACCAAAATCAATCTGTACAATAAACTATACTTTTTCCACAAACTGCATTGTGAGAATCTTACCACCACTCTCATGGTTTTTATCTATGTAAATAGAGGCAGTGATATTTACTTCTTCCTACACACCCCTGAACTCAACAAGAGCTTACTTCTCTGAAACTGAATTTTGGCATGTGGGGTCAAGGAAAGATTAGGAAGGGACAATGAACAATTGGAAACAGAGAGAAAGTAAAAACTACTGAATTTAGAACTGAAGAGGGAGGAAGAAAGATGCAGATGAAGAGCAAAGAATGGCAAGAAATGAAGAATGAAAGCAAAAAACTCATTCCAATACAAAATGTGGAGAGGAATGAATTAAGGCCTCGAGCACAGGCTTATTTACTACTAATTTTCATTTTGAAAAGCAGACACAAAGCAGGGCATGATGATAAATATTCATCATTTATTGATCCATGAAATATGGCAGCCAACAATAACTCAAGGATATAGTGGAATTCCCTCAGTCAATGCTTCAATGTACTGCTGGATGGTGGAACCTCAGTAATAAGTCCAGATTTCCCTCGAAGTTAAAAAAGTGAGACGAGGAAGCGGAAAAGCTTCAACATGATTCACCAGCCTGGGGTCCCAAAATGATCTGGATTAAACAAGATGGCAGGAAGGCAGCAACCTCTGACCATAAAATTGCACATCACCTGCAGGTGATGCCATCAATTACCGAGGCAGAAAAATAAAATTGTGGTGGTGTGTAGACAAAAATACCATGTTACTTGGAGCAGCAAACTTTCTCCATAGCTAAAAAAAAACTATTTAAAACAAAACACCATTTAAAAATCTAAAACTTGTATATAGTCAAAAAATCTACAAGTTGCATATATTCAATATAGAAGCGCAATAAGCGATTTCAGAGGCACATTTAAAAATACACCTCTAAACTCACGGCAGATGGCAAAAAATGTTTCAAAAAGGTCCTTCTTAACCAAGGTGCTTGTGGATATTCAGAGAGACTATGGCTGGGGAATTATCTTCAGCATAGCATGTCTGAATGTTCAATTAATAATAATGAAAGCATAGTGGAGATTTGGGAGGAATTGTCAATATAGCAACTTGGGGCCATGTAAAGATTTGGTTGTAGTGAAAGGGGATGAAGTACGAGAAGCTAAAAGGAAAAGAATGTGAACACCCAAGCTTGGAAAAGACAAAGCCTATAGATCTCAGCAGCAGATAGCGGAAGCAGGTGACAACACACAATCAAAATATATTTTGATTTACTTACTAAATCCAACCATGCTGTCAGGAACCTTGTATTCCTCTGTTGCAATTGACCTTTGTTTTTAAAAAGAAAGTTTGGAAGTTAGCCAGCATTTCCCAATACAATTCTGTTGTTCTCCATCTTCATTCGTAATCACAAACACTAGAATATACAATGGTGCTCAAAACTTTAGTGAACCCTGTAGAATTTTCTGTTTCCGCATAAATATGACCAAAAATGAGATCAGATCTTCATGCAAGTCCTAAAACTAGATAAAGAGAATCCAGTTAAACAAACAGTACAAAAAACATTACATTTGTCCATTTATTTATTTATGAGAAAAATTATTCAATATTACACACACTTGTTGGAAAAAGTATGTGAACCTTTGTTTCCAGTAACTGCTGTGACCCCCCCTTGTACAGCAATAACTTCAACCAGAAGTTTCCGGTAACTGTTGGTTGATCAATCCTGCACATTAGCTTGGAGGAATTTTAGGCCATTCTTCCTTACAAAACGGCCATTTCAAAATGTAAAATTTCTTCTGCTTTAACCATTCTTTGGGAGATTGGCTTGTGTGTTTAGCGTCATTGTCTTTCTTGCTGCATGACCCACTTTCTCTTGAGCTTCAGTTCACGACTGGTACACTGACACATTTTCTGTAGAATTTGCTGGTACAATTCAGAATTCATAGTTCCATCATTGATGGCAAGCCATCCTGGTCCCAAGGCAGCAAAGCAGGCCCACACCATGACACTGCTACCACCATGTTTCATAGGTGGGATGAGGTTCTTAGGCTAGAATGCAGTGCTTGCTTTTTGTCAAACACAGCGCTTCTCACTTAAGCCAGAAAGTTCTATTTTGGACTTATCCATCCACAGAACATTCTTCCAATAGCCTTCTAGCTTATCCATGTGGTCCTTAGCAATGTTCTTCTTGGAAAGCAGTAACTTACTCATTTCAATCCCACCATGCACACTATTGTTCAGTGATTGCCCGATTGTAGACTCAGGAACGCTGACATAATCAAATGCAAGAGAGGCCTGTAGCTCCTTAGATGTTACCCTGGAGTTCTCTGTGACCTCCTGGAATATTATATGCCTTGCTCTTGGGAGTGATTTTTGTTGGTCAACCATTCCTGGGGAGAGTAACAACAGTGTTGAATTTTCTCCATTTATACACCATCTGCCTGACTGGACTGTGGAGCCCAAACTCTTTAGAAATGGTTTTGTATCCTTTTGTAACAACTTTTTTCCCCGAGGTCCTCAGAAATCTCCTTTGACCGAGACAGGGTACACTTCCAAAAACCTGTGTGGTAAAGATCAGACCCAGGTTTATGTTCTTTAAATAAAGCAGGGCCTCCCATACTCACACCTGATTGTCATCTCACTGGTTGGAACACCTAATTTACCCTGTAAATGAACTGATAATCCTAGAGGTTCACATACTTTTCCCAACAAATACATACAATATTGGATCACTTTTCTCAATAAATAAATGAACATATATGTTTTTGCGTTATTTATTCAAATGTGTTCTTTATCTAGTTTTAGAATTTGTGTAAAGATCTGATCACATTTTAGGTCATATTTATGCAGAAATAGAGAATTCTAAAGGGTTCACAAATGTTCTAACACGCGATAGGTAGAGTAGACAGCCAGCGCCTCGTCCCCAGGGTACCACTGCTCAATACAAGAGGACATGGGTTTAAGGCGAGAGGTGGGAAGTTCAAGGGGGATATTAGAAGAAGGTTTTTTACTCAGAGAGTGGTTGGAGTGTGGAATGCACTGCCTGAGTCAGTAGTGGAGGCAGATAGCACTAGTGAAATTTAAGAGACCACTAGACAGGTATATGGAAGAACTTAAGGTGGGGTTATATGGGAGGCAGGGTTTAAGGGTTGGCACAACATTGTGGGCCGAAGGGCCTGTCCTGCACTGTACTGTTCTATGTTTTATGTTCTAATGACTGTATTTGGTTCTGTACTGTTAACACCAAAACTTTGGAGTTCAAAGACTGGCTACCTTAATCCTGAGTACACAGCAGGTTCAAACATCGAGCTGAAGAAATCAGGATGCTATCACAGGTCAGAGTAATGCAACTATATCGAATTAAAGTCAATTAGGATGGCTGATGCCAGAGCAAAAAATTACTGAGAATCTTAAAAACCACAAAATGCTTGAAGAAACCATGGAGAGAGTAAGAATGAAAGGCAGTGGTTACCTGAAATTATTCAAATGTTACTTCCTTAAAGGTGTCAACCTACTCAGATAGAAAGGCCTGTCCTTAAACATATTTTGAGTATCACGGGGCCATGCAGAAGACAAAAAGCAGAGTGAGTGGGGCAGAGAATTAAAGTGTCAGGTGACTAAGTTCCAGGGATATCCTTGCAGACTGAACTGGGGAGCTGTGAAAAACTGTCTCCCCATTCAGGTTTGGGGTTTTCCAGTGCAGAGACCACACCTTGATCATTTAAAGCACAGGAAAGAGCAAAAAAAAGTGTCACACTAGAAAAAAAACTGTGAAAGCAGACTGATTGGTGGAGATGTTCTGATAGCACTGTTCCACCTATGACTATCCAGGACTCATCACAACCACTCTCCTTTTCTGTGTTCTCTCATGCAAAAAGCCGGGCCTTTTCTTTTCCTGCCATACTTCTGGAGACCCAGGCAGTCTTTCTAAGTGAAGCAGTAATTCATCTGCAATTTTTTCAGATAAGTATGCAGAACTTGGTACTCACAATGTGGTCTCCTCTACATAGAAGAAACCAAAAGCAGACAGGCCACCTATCTGGCAGAATGCCATGATTTACTCTGCAGGAATGACTTTATATCTGCAATTGTCTGTCACTTTTACTCTTATCCCATTCCCACTCTGGACTTCTGTCTTCCATCTTCTGAATTGCTCCAACCCCCTGGGTGCACTGAAACCTTCAGGATCTAACAATAAATTAAGGTAAGAACTCAGTTCTATTTTCCTTCCTCTCACCCTTGTGGCTGTACTTTGTTGCTTCAATGTGGTTCAGGTTCCCTGTTTTTTTTAAATACAATTAACTGCTAACTTTGTTCCCATCTGATCAGATATTCCTTCCAGTCTCTTCACTCCACCTACCACATCATCTCACTATTCCAGTCCAATGAATGGCCTTTGACCCAAATTTCAACTTTCGCTACTCTCGCCTGCTGAGTGGTCCCAGAATTTTATTGCTTTTGTAGCTGGTATCAGCATGTGCAGAGTTTTACTGGCCTTTGTTAATTACCATCATTCAGAGCACACGAAGGTCAGTCATTTGGTCAACTTACCTGTAGAATTGTCATTTTGCAGCCAATAGAAAGGAGAAACATAATCCCACAGCAGCACTTTAATGCTCTGTTCAGGTACTTTGTAAAACTCCTAGCTAAGGTCAATTAAGCAAAATTACGACAATGACACAACTGAACTATTGCTCCAGAAATGCAGAAATCGTGGGCTGATGTCAGTTCTACGTTCTAAATACTTGCTATTAACTTGAGTACTAGATTTTTAAGTTAATTGCATATTTCCTATTGAAACAAAGAACAGTTACACCTTCACTCTAATGAATATGGCCCTTCTTCAATAATGAAAGAACAAATCAATTAAAATCCAACTACATTAATTGATTCATACACCAAGTATAAAACATGACCGTATGAGCCACCACCTACCGCTGTTGATGCATTGCAGCTAGCTGTGCTCCAAATGCTTGAAGAAAGAAAGAAACATGTTACCTTGATAAATTGCAAAAAACACAAGAATGCAATAAAATTGCAATAAAGGGTTAGACAGCACAACTTACATTTATTAGTTGCAAAGAGAAATTTACATAAAAATTATGCTACAGAAACAAGTTATTTTAGAACTATTACTTTGCTTTGTGCGCAATATAAGCCTCCTTCCACGTTAAACTTAGTTGCACATCGCTTCATTTATTCCTCTCTTGTATTTAGAGCTCTATCTTCAATGTGTGCATGTAAGGGAACCAGATTCCAGATTCTACTCACTGCCAGTTTGCCTGAAATCTTTAAACACTCCACCTTACAAGACACCATTCTAAACAATTAAATTCCATTCATTTATTTTGTTGCTGACAAGGCCCTCATTTGCATCTATTGGAGACAATCTGGGCATTTAAACATCAACTGTTCAAATTTGCTACATCTCAGTGCCACAAACTCGTAGTATAATTCTGCACAAAAAACAAATAAACAGGCGCTGAAGCCCTACATTGCTGGCCTTCAAGTCACTGGATGACAACAGTAAGGATGATGATTAATTTGTGCTTCATACACATTTAGGATTCAAGGATATTTGCTAGCTCTATGTTGGAAGTATGTTCATGACCACAAGCCAAACAGATGAAAATTAGGGAGGATATTCCAAAATTTAGCTATTAGACAATCTGACTACAAATTGTGAGGCAGTGAAAATCAGGGGAGTTGTGAGTTAGAAGCCACAATTGGCAGGGCAGAACATTGGAAATTTTAACAATTGGAAGGCTGGAGTGAGATGAGGCAAGAACAGGGTGATTTGAAAGCAAAGATTTTTATTCTGGTTTGTTTCCCCCCCTTCTTTCCAGTGTTGATGAAGGGTCTCAGCGTGGTGGGGGGAGAGCAGGCGGGGGAGAGGAAGAGGGGGCGAGAGAGAGAGCGAGAGATAGTGTGGGTGTGTGTGTGTTAGTTACAATAGTTACTTAAATTTGCAGAAGATACAAGTGACAAAAAAGAAAGGGACTGGAATGCATCATGGTGCATATGTCATCAGTCCTGGCAAAGATCAGTTTAAGCAACACATATAAAAGTTGCTGGTGAACGCAGCAGAAAGATCAGGTTTTTTTCCCCCCCAAAGGTGTTCCTTTGACTTCTCTTATTTAAATGTTATCGATTTAATAGAACAGCTTTGCACTGCTATTTCAGAGAAAGGGTGACCTGATTTTCTGCCTTTAACATAATCTGTAACATCTGTTCCTATGCCCTTCATCACAAGCATTCATCAATTGCCCTGTGTCAATTTTGGCTTGACAATGGTTCAAGTCATGCTCAGCTACCTTCAGGGAGCAATTTAATTTTGTCTATACAAGGTGTGGAGAGAAATCTATTTCTAATGTGTGAAAAATGCCATTCTGGAGATTCAGTACTTACGGTCGTTCTGGGCAACTTTCTTAGTATCTGGTTGATCTGCAAAACAAAATATTTTCTTAACTGATACAAGTATCTGCTTTACTACACCAAAAACCGAAAAAAAAAAATTAGTGCTCATTTTCAAATCAATATACAGCTCTCCCTCAGTTATTCAAGTGTTCAGCTCCTAAAGAACCCCTCAGTATGTAAATATTTGTACAGCAAAAGTACAATAAGCTCTTTCACAGTGAGATAAGGAATTAACTGTGAGGATGCAGTAGTGAAAAGTAAACAGCACTAGTTAATAACAAGCTGAAACATAAAAGCCATTCATCAAATGGCTTTTATTTCCAGAAAAAAGAGAACCCATTTTCTGGAGGCTTCCTGTACCAATTTAAATTACTTGGTCACTTATGCCTTCCAGATCAAAGTCTAAATATCACTTTTCCCTGAGAGCTCTATTTGTAATATGGTTTCATGTTGTAGCAATTGAAATCAATGTGAAAACTAATTAAATAAAGAAGCCCCAAGTTGAGCAAAGATGAATTACACGAATGTTTATTAGAAATCCATATTAACAAACAAATTCGTTTCAGGGAGAAAATTAGCTCGACAGTTGGGAAGTACCATAATGTTATAGTTCATAAAGAAATATATAAGTAGATGGGACTTCTTCAGAAACTTAAAATAACTTTTAAATAGCCTGACAACATTTAACATCAGCAAGTTTTTAAATGCTAAATGATATGGAACCAAATACACAGGAAACTCTCAAGCACTATGAATGTCAGGAACTGATTTAAATGAGATTCTGGTACAACTATCTTAAACACTGATTGGGCTACAGCTTAAGAGCTGTTTTGTGTGCAATTTTGGTCACTATGCTAAAGGAACACATAATTGCTCTGCAGAGCTTCACCAGAACGTTGCTTGAGATGAAACATTTCAGTTAATTGGAGGCTGCTTTACATTCGAAAGGGAAAATACCTAATAGAGGAATGTATTATTAGGGACTTAAGTAAATACGATAGTAAGAAACCTTTTCTCATAGCCGAAGTGTCTACATCAAAAAAGGGCCCAAGTTTAGGGCAGGTGTTCGGAGACTTAGGTCTTTTCCTCCACCCAGAGCTGTTGGAATCTGGAACACACTTTCTGAATGGGTGATCAAGGCAGGTACACTCACATTTTGATATCTAGATAACCCACTTGAATCACCAAGACAGGATATGGACGAAACACTGAAATGGGAATAGTATAGATGGGTTGATGGTTAATATAATTATAACTCAATGAATCTATTTCTAATCTATCTTAGGAATAGATTCAATAGGATATAATTAGCAGAATTGGACTGGTCCTGCTCTTCGTCAATTGAACCAACAGAGCAAATTTTCATATCATCAGATAGATGAGTTTTGGAACAAGCTGGGAGGAGGCACAAGTCTTCAGTACTACAGTGAGATTTCTGGATCCTTTGCAGCATCCAATACCCTCCCCAGATTCTTTTCTGCTTTCTAATCAATTGAAGATAGGATTATGATAATGAGGAACACAGGAGCTTATCCACTTGGTAACCCACACCAAGAGCACAATGTGCAATGCTGAAGGAGATGAAAAGGAACCCGAAGGTAACAACCGAAAACCGGCAGAAATCCCTAGAACTTGCTAGTCTCTGGTCATGTGTCCACTATATTAAAAAAAACACTGAACAAGAATGGTGCTCTTGGAAGGGCACCATGGAGGAAACCACTGTTCCCCCCCCAAAAAAAAATTGCTGCAAAAGACCTCCTGGATGTTCTACAATGCTTCTGGGACAATGTTCTATGGACAGATGAGAGAAAAGTTGAACTTTCTGGCAGAAATGCACATTGCTATGTTTGGAGGGAAAAGGGCACTGCACACCAACACAAAAACCTCATCCCAACTGTACAGCATGGTGGAAGGAGCTTCATGGTTTGAGGCAGCTTTGCCTGGACAGTATGCCATCGTTGAGGAAACAATGAATTCAAAATTGTATCAAGACATTTTACAGCAGAACATCAGGGTAGCAGTTCATCGCCTCCAGCTTAATAAAGGTTGGTTAACGCAACGAGACAATGAAAGTCAACAGGAGATCAACAACAGAACTGCTTAAAAAGAAGAAAATTTGGATTTTGAAATGGCTAAAAGTCCTGACATTAATCCTAAAGAAGTGTTGTGGAAGGACCTGAAGCAAGCAGTTCATGCAAGAAAGCCCAGCAACATCCCAGAGCTGAAGCAGTTTTGTACAGAGGAATGCCCTAAAATTCCTCCAAGCCAATGTGTGGGACTGATCAACAGTTACTGGAAGCATTTGGTTGAAGTCACTGCTGTACAAGGGGATCACACCAGTTACTGCAGAAGTTCACATACTTTTTCCAACAAATACATGTAATATTGTATCATATTTCTCAATAAACAAGTATAATATTTTTGTGTAATTTATTTAATTGGTTCTCTTTTTCTAGTTTTAGGACTTGCATGAAGATGTGATCAATTTTAGGTCATACAAACCCCATTTCCAGAAAAGTTGGGATATTTTCCAAAATGCAATAAAAACAAAAATCTGTGATATGTTAATTCACGTGAACCGTTATTTAACTGACAAAAGTACAAATAAAAGATTTTCAATAGTTTTACTGACCAACTCAATTGTATTTTGTAAACATACACAAATTTAGAATTTGATGGCTGCAACACACTCAACAAAAGTTGGGACAGAGGTATGTTTACCATTGTGTTACATCACCTTTCCTTTTAATAACACTTTTTAATCGTTTTGGAACTGAGGATACTAATTGTAGTAGATTTGCAATTGGAAATTTTGTCCATTCTTGCTTGATATAAGACTTCAGCTGCTCAACAGTCCGTGGTCTCCGTTGTCTGATTCTCCTCTTCATGATGCGCCATACATTTTCAATAGGAGATAGATCTGGACTGGCAGCAGGCCAGTCAAGCACATGCACTCTGTGTCTACAAAGCCACGCTGTTGTAGCCCGTGCAGAATGTGGTCTGGCATTGTCCTGTTGAAACAAGCATGGACGTCCCAGGAAGAGACGTCGCCTTGATGGCAACGTATGTCTCTCTGAAATCCTAATATACACCTCAGAGTCAATGGTACCTTCACATACATGCAACTCACCCATGCCGTGGGCACTGATACACCCCCATACCATCACAGATGCTGGCTTTTGCACTTTCGCTGATAACAATCTGGATGGTTGTTTTCATCTTTGGCACAGAGAACTCGACGCCCATTTTTTCCGAAAACTAGCTGAAATGTGGACTCATCTGACCACAGCACATGGTTCCAGTCTTTCGGTCCATCTGAGATGAGCTCGGACCCAGAGAACTCGCCGGCGTTTCTGCATAGAGTTGATGTATGGCTTCCTCCTTGTGTAATACAGTTTCAAGTTGCATTTCTGGATGCAGTGACGGACTGTGTTGAGTGACAATGGTTTTCCGAAGTACTCCCGAGCCCAGGTGGCTATAATTGTCACAGTAGCATGATGGTTTCTCAGGCAAGTGCCGCTTGAGGGCTCGAAGATCACGCGCATTCGACAGTTTTTAGGCAGAGATGTCTCTGAATTCTCTGAATCTTTTCACAATATTATGTTGTAAGACCTAAATTCGCTGCAATCTTGCGTTAAGAAATGTTCCTTTTGAACTGACTAACAATTCTTTCACGAATTTTGGCACTAAAGGGTGAGCCACGACCCATCCTTGCTTGCAAAGACTGAGCCTTTGATGGACGCTACTTTTATACCCAGTCATACCTCACCTGTTACCAATTAGCCTGCTTAATGTGGAGTCTTCCAAACCTGTGTTACTTGAATATTCTGTGC
Source organism: Mobula hypostoma (assembly GCF_963921235.1). Taxonomy (NCBI): domain Eukaryota; kingdom Metazoa; phylum Chordata; class Chondrichthyes; order Myliobatiformes; family Myliobatidae; genus Mobula; species Mobula hypostoma. The sequence goes on from NC_086108.1 coordinate 104,014,385, forward strand.
ACTTTTCAATCTTATTTTAACTCTGTCGCAACTTTTGTTGAGTGTGTTGCAGCCATCAAATTCTAAATTTGTGTATATTTACAAAATACAATTCAGTTGGTCAGTAAAACTATTGAAAAACTTTTCTTTGTACTTTTGTCAGTTAAATAAAGGTTCACGTAAATTAACTTATCACAGATTTTTGTTTTTATTGCATTTTGGAAAATATCCCAACTTTTCTTGAAATGGGGTTTGTACTTATGCAGAAATAGAAAGTTCTATAGGGTTCACAAACTTTCTAACACCATGCTGTTGCTACACCAGGTTGACCCACTTTTAATTATGTGTACTAGTGCTTTTGTCCTGCACATCAGTCTCACTGACACTGAGTAGAATTCCTGGCTTAACCACAATGGTAAATTGAGGGATCTACCAGGTCATATGAATATAGATGATCAAGGTGTAGATTTCTGCTCATGATCTCCCTGGCTTCAAACACCCAGTTATGAGTTGCCAGATTTGTTCTGAGTCGACCCATTTTGCATAACTGTATTGTCACACAATATGGCAAAGGGTCTTCTGTATGAAAAGACTGAGGTGATGTTATCACTACAACTGCCACAGGTTAGTGAAGATCAAGCAGCTTGATCCTTCATGATAGTTCACCTGCCACAAACCAACCACTTTACAGATAATAGAACAAAGTGTAATCACTCACCCCCATCTTCCAAGGGTCTTTTCTGTCCTCCATATCCATAGTCAGATGTACTTATTGCTGTTGTTCCTGTATCTCCACCAATTTTTGCTGCAATCTGTGTAATATAAAAGCAGCGGTCTGTTGCATTAAAACATTTTTAAACTATTAAACACGAATTTTGATTTTCTCAAAATGATGGGGGTTTATAATGCACATTTCCAATTGAAGAGACTAAGCTTTTCCCAGTTTCCAAAACTGCTAATTATAATTAGGAATATTGCACACCACTATGATGGAGAACTCAATCTCATTTCAGAAGGTCTGCACAAACTCCGATATTAGAAAAGTATTTCTGAATGGATCAGGGATGTTTTGAATTACAAATCGGATACTTTATTAAGATCTAATGCCATCCAATCATTAATGATTCACTAACTTGCAGTATTCCTACATTATCAGAATAATTTTAAAAATACTCATTCAACTTCAAGGACCATAACCCACTGTAGACAACCTCTTCAATTTCATTGAAAGAAGCATCTAAATAAAACATACTTGAAGATTTCCAGGTACCGTAACAAGTAGAAAGACAGTCAATAAACTAGGAGCTGATTCGCATCTTTAGTGAGACTGCATTAGCTCCCAAGGCATATGTGTTAAATTGCATCAGTTAAACCATGCAGAAACAAAGGTTGTAACGTTCAGTGGCAACAAAGCGCCATCCAACGACAGAGAACAGCATAACATTTCAATATTCTTACACACCAGGTGGCTAGAATTGAGATTGGCTCCTCTAATCTGAATTTTCAATAGGATTATCAGTCAACTCCTGGCCACAAATGAAACATGCCCCAAATCCAAATAATAAATTATTTCCAGGATGCATACATCAGGATGCTCTTTATCAACTACAGCTCGGCATTCAATACTATCAACTCCTCAAAAATCAATAAAATTCAAGACCTTGGCCTCAATACCACTTTGTACAATTGGATCCTAGATTTCCTCATTTACAGGCTCCATTCAGTTCAGATTGGCAACATCTCCTCCACAATCTCCATCAGCACAGGTGCTTCACAAGGCTGTGTGCTTAGCTCCCTGCTCTACTCTGTTTATACTTACAACTCTGGGCTAAGCACACCTACAATGCCATATTTAATTTTGTTGACAACACCACTGACATAGGCCTTATCAAAGGTGGTGATGAATCAGTATACAGGATGGAGATTGAAAATCTGGCTGAGTAGAGCCACCACAACCTCATACTCAGCAAAACCAAGTAACTAATTACTGACTTCAGGAGGATCAGAGGCGGAGAGGATCAGCAACTTTAAATCCCTCGGTTATCATTTCAGAGGACCTATGCTGGGCCCAACACACAAAGGCAATTATGAAGAAAGTACAGCAGTACCTCTACTTCCTTAGACTTCTGCAAAAATTGACATATCTAAAATGTTGACAAACTTCCATAGATGTGTGTGGAGAGTATATTGACTGGTTGCATCACAGCCTGGTATGGAAACAACAATGCCCTTAGAAAATCCTACTCCGAATAGTGGATACATAAGACCACAAGACAAAGGTGCAGAAGTCGGCCATTCGGCCCATCGCATCTGCTCCGCCATTTTATCATGAGCTGATCCATTCTCCCATTTAGTCCCACTCCCCCGCCTTCTCACCATAACCTTTGATGCCCTGGCTACTCAGATACCTATCAATCTCTGCCTTAAATACACCCAATGACTTGGCCTCCACTGCCGCCCGTGGCAACAAATTCCATAGATTCACCACCCTCTGGCTAAAAAAATTTCTTCGCATTTCTGTTCTGAACGGGCGCCCTCCAATCCTTAAGTCATGCCCTCTCGTACTAGACTCCCCCATCATGGGAAACAACTTTGCCACATCCACTCTGTCCATGCCTTCCAACATTCGAAATCTTTCTATGAGGTCTCCCCTCAATCTTCTAAACTCCAAGGAATACAGTCCAAGAGCGGACAAACGTTCCTCATGTTTCATTCTAGGAATCATTCTAGTGAATCTTCTCTGTACCCTCTCCAATGTCAGCACATCCTTTGTTAAATAAGGAGACCAAAACTGCCCACAGTACTCCAAGTGAGGTTTCACCAGTGCCTTATAGATCCTCAACATCACATCCCTGCTCCTATACTCTATTCCTCTAGAAATGAATGCCAACATTGCATTCGCCTTCTTCACCACCAACTCAACCTGGAGATTAACCTTAAGGGTATCCTGTATGAGGACTCCCAAGTCCTGTTGCATCTCAGAACTTTGAATTCTCTCCCCATTTAAATAATAGTCTGCCCGTTTATTTATTTTGCCAAAGTGCATAACCATATACTTTCCAACATTGTATTTCATTTGCCACTTCTTTGCCCATTCTTCCAATCTATACAAATCTCTCTGCAGACTCTGTTTCCTCAGCACTACCGGCCCCTCCATCTATCTTCATATCGTCAGCAAACTTAGCCACAAAGCCAACTATTCATGGGCTCTTATCTTGTTAAGCAGCTTCATGTGTGGCACCTTGTCAAAAGCCTTCTGAAAATCCAAATATACAACATCCACTGCATCTCCCTTGTCTAGCCTACTTGTAATTTCCTCAAAAAATTGTAATAGGTTTGTCAGGCAGGATTTTCCTTTAAGGAATCCATGCTGAGTTCTGCCTATCTTGTCATATGCCTCCAGGTACTCTGTAACCTGATCCCTGACAATCGACTCCAACAACTTTCCAACCACCGATGTCAAGTTAACAGGTCTACAATTTCCTTTTTGCTTCCTTGCCCCTTTCTTAAATAGCGGAGTGACATTTGCAATCTTCTAGTCCTCCGGAACCATGCCAGAATCTATCGACTTTTGAAAGATCATCGCTAATGCCTCCGCAATCTCCACAGCTACTTCCTTCAGAACATGAGGGTGCATTCCATCTGGTCCGGGATATAGGCCACTCCATCATGGTTAAAGCAATCCTACCACTGAGCACATTTTCATGAAGCGCTGTCGTAGGAAACCAGCATCCATCATCAGGGACCCCTGCCACGAGGTTCATCAGGCTCTTGAATCAGCGGGGATAATTTCACTTACCCCATCACAGAACTGTTCCCACAAACTATGGACTTACTTTCAAGGACTCTTCATCTCATGTTCAATATTTACTATTCTTTTTGTATTTGCACAGTTCGTTTGTCTTTTTCATACTAGTTGTCCAACAAGCTGGTGCGGCCTTTCATTCATTCTACATGGTTACTGGATTTATTATGTATGCACCACAAGAAAATGAACCTAAAGGTTAAATACGATGACATATATGCACTTTGATAAAAAAAAATTACTTTGAACTTTGACATTTTGGATTGAAGTACGAGACACTGAACAGTCAGCTATTTTCTCTTTTAAATGTTCCATTTTCAGGTAAATTGTTAAGACCATAAAGAGTACCCATTGGTGAAGTAATAAAAGAATCTCTTAGAGTTTTTAATTTTCCTACTCTATGCAGTTTTATATTTATTTAGTGATACAGCGTAGAATAGGCCCTCCCAGCTCCTCAAACTATATTGCCTCAGCAATCACACAACCCAGATTAACCCTAATCAGAGGACAATTAATGTACCCGGTATGCCTTTGAACTGTTCAAACTGGAGCACCCGAGGAAAATCCACACATTCCAATGAGAGGATGTACAGAAACTTCTTACAGAGGGCATCGGAATCGAACTCTAGCGGCCTGAGGCTGTAATAACGTTGCACTAATTGTTACTGTGGCACCTACTGCTACAAATTATTTGAAGTTGCTACTCTTAAAACCTCAAATGAAAAGTTTGTAGGAAAGTTCCAACATAAAGTGCACATCATTTTTTGAAAGTTTGTATTACTTAAGACTTTTCTTCATGTGGTTAAAATATTAGATGTTAAATGGTTCAAAATTCGGATGCTTAATGCTATACCTATAAACCTGAACGAAGTACAATTAATGAGCACAATGCAAAAGCAAAAATCTATGATTAATGATCAAGAATATGGAGATGCATCAGTACAGCGAGCGATCACTTAAGATGTCTGTCCCACAAGTGGCACGTGGAAAGAACACAGAATTGAGACCTGGAGCAGATCAGTTTTGATCCCATGGCATGCAAACTTGAGATGATGTTAGCTACACAAGCACCAATTTTCTTGTGTCTTGTATTCTTATTGCTAAGATATCCAATGGGGCAAATACCTCAGCTACAAGAATATCTACTTTTTAGACATATGGATGCCAAGTCAGTTTCAAAAGCAGCAGCACACACAAACTACTGGAGGAACCCAGCAGACCAGACAGCATCTATGGAAAAGAGCACAGTCAATGTCTCAGCCCGAAACATCGACTGTACTCTTTTCCATAGATGCTGCCTGGCCTGTTGAGTTCCTCTAGCAGTTTGTGTGTGTTGCTTGGATTTCCAGCATCTACAGATTTTCTCGTTTTCAAAAGAAGCATCCCTGTTTAAGTGATGGATTTAAAAAATTCTAGAATGGGTACTGTGCTTGCATTATTAGAAACTAAATTCATGTCAATTTTCAGAAATACCTGATTATTTAGTCAAAGAAGAAATGCTAAAGCTGGCTCAACCCTGCCTCTAACAAATTCAGCAGTGAACCAAACCATATGTAATGCTGCTGGAATACTGAAGTTTAGCTCTAACTCATCTCATCATTGAAGTTTCTGGGCTTCTATTGTTTCATTTCAGTCTGCTTGCATCTTGTTTTCCCCCCACTTGAAGGGGTTATAGGCAAAAGTTCATCTTGCAAGTACGATTTGTTTCATTGTATTAGTTTCCACATTGCCGTAAGGTATGACATGGAACCAAGGGCTGAAAAAACAAATTACAATTCTACAGTTGTATTTTTAAAATATTGTGCCTTTTCAACATTTCAATTGCTCTTTCATCAACTATTCTAGCTCTGTAAATATATTTGCTTTGGTGCAAGCAGTACTTAATGCTAAGTCTACATATATAACAATAACCTGTGCATTGTGTTTTATAGGATTGCTTTTATATTTATAGTTTTTTAAAAATTGTGTTCTTTATGTTTGTTGTGTTTTTTGTGCTGCATTGAACCTGGCGAATCATTTTGCGCTCCTTTACACACATGTACTGATGAATTTCAAATAATCTTGAATGTAACTTCCTTCTCAACCAAAAAAGCTCTTCTATTGTCATCCTTTCTTACCATTTTAAGTAACAATGGAAACTTGCGTGCCATTGATAATCAAGGTGTTGCAAAGTATGAAATCTGACCCTTAAAGTTAGCGTTTACGACTACAGTCGTATTTCAAGATCGTGTTTTATTCCACTACATGTACAAGAAAAAACGAACAAAGAAGAAATGAGAAATGAGTGGCGGCACGAACAATCTGAAGGATCTCAGGTTTAGCAGCATCTATGAGTAAAAGGAAACGTCAACATTTGAAATGAAACACTACATCAGGACTGATGATCATTTTTATTAAATCTAAATACTAGTAAATTTGGAATGCTTTACTTCTTTTCAAAAGAACGGATGAACTTTTTTCCCCCCCATAAACACCCATCACATGTAATTGTGCAAGTAGGAGGGATTCGTTTTGGCGTTTTTTTAATTTACTTTTTAGCTGGTTCGGCACAACACTGTGGGCCGAAGAGCTTGTCCCAGTACTATGATCTTAAGAATAGATGGGATCTACGAATCTCACGAGACGATACAGCCCAGTTAAGTGTTTTCCCCAAAAGTATTTTCAAATCTGCAGCAATAAGTCCAATGATAAAAGCTGCCTTCAAATCAATCACAGCTGGCATATCTGAAGTGAAAAGGGGCAGGAAAACATACACAATTCCCTTCATAAAATCACTCAGCTGCAACAGCACAAAAGAAAAAGTTACAGGCGCGGGATGGGGGTGGATGTGATCAATCCCTGGGCTGCAAAGTTTTTGTGTATGCTGGTGGGAGTCCTGAGCAGAGTTTATTCACGCTATGATCGTCATTGGACGGTCGTGCCTGCCTTTGCTGTGTAGGTGGCGGTGTTCCGAGAGGGATTTGCCTCTTTTGAGAGCGCGGCTGTAGCATATGGCGCCCAGGGACATCGCACAACGAGGGGAAGGTGTGCTATAAGGCAAGACTCTGGCCTCCACCTACGACAAGGAAACTTAAGTATGAACGGGCGGCCTGGGCCTCGTCTATTGTTCGGAGGACCGAGGCCCAGACCCTGATCCTATCCCCAACTCACCACCACCTGGCCTAAAGGCCTAAGGAGGGGCAACCCGCCTCAAGGCTCATGCCTTTCCCACTCCCCTCTCCTACCTGCCTCGCCCTCTGAAGGGCGTCGGCGAAGGCATCATTTTTGAAGCCGCCTCCTCCTCCACCAGCGCCGCCGGGTCCTCCTCCTCCTGTACCCCCGGCTGCACCGGCACCCGTGCCGCCGCCACCACCTCCTCCTCCAGCGCCGCTTCCTCCACCTCCACCAGCGCCTCCTCCAGCTCCACCGGCACCACCACCACCACCTGCTCCTCCTCCGCCAGCCGTTAACGCGTTAGGCGGCGCCACTGCGGAGTATTCGGCCATGTGTGAGCGGTGAGTGTGTGAAGAAGGATGACGAACTGCTGCTGATTGCTACCGCCGGCACACGGAACCTGCCGCAAAATGGCCGCCTCACCGTGGCCCGCCTGAGCAGAGGAGGAGGCGGCGGCGGCCAACTCTCGCGAGACCTCAGCCGGCAGCAGTTTCGCGCCTCCATGTGGGGGCGGGGTTTGGGGGCAAATCTCGCGATGCCATGCCGCGACAGCGTGGGTTCAGTGGTTCGGGGGTTCAGATCCTTCCTCGGGACAGGAGAGGAGGAAGGGAGGGTGGGGAAAGGAAGGTTAGAGTTTCTGTTGCACCCTCACATTCTTCCAAAGGGTTTCATTGACCCTTGAGACAGCCTTTTAAAACTTAGGAAAAATGTATGGGAAGCAAAGATCCCATACGTCAGTGATATATTCATCTGGAAACCTCTTTTAATATCAACACCCATTTTATCCACAAGTCCATACTGTGTTTGATTTGCCATCAAATTGGTAGCTTGCTGCACAAAAGGACAAAGGTTTCAAAGTCCAAGTCCAATTTATTGTTATACGCACAAGTATCACAGGTGCATAGCGTTAGATAACCCTCATTAAAAGGAAAATATAAATTATACAAAGAATTTAAAAAATAGTTTTATTCATTATGTACACAGAAAACCCAGTGAAATGCATTGTGTCAATGACTAACACGGTCTTGAGTATACTATTGGCAGCCTGCTAGTGTTGCCAAACTTCTGGCATCAACAGAGTATGCCCACAACTTATAGAACATAGAATAGTACAGCACAGTACAGGCCCTTCGGCCCACAATGTTGTGCCGACCTTAAACCCTGCCTCCCATATAACCCCCCCCACCTTAAATTCCTCCATATTACCTGTCTAGTAGCCTCTTAAATTTCACTAGTGTATCTACCTCCATCGCTGACTCAGGCAGTGCACTCCATGCACCAACCACTCTCTGAGTTAAAAACCTTCCTCTAATATCCCCCTTGAACTTCCCACCCCTTACCTTAAAGCCATGTCCTCTTGTACTGAGCAGTGGTGCCCTGGGGAAGAGGCGCTGGCTGTCCACTCTATATATTCACCTTAATGTCTTGTATACCTCTATCATGTCTCCTCTCATCCTATTAACCCTAATAATCCATCTTTGGAATGTGGGAGGAAACATGAGCGCCTGGAGGAAACCGACATAGTCACAGGGAAAGTGTACAAACTTTACAGCCAGTGGAAGGAATTGAACCTCTGTCTTTAGATCACTGGCACTGTAAAGCTTTACGCTGCCCACTACCCTACTATGCTGCCCAAATTTAACAAGAAAGAACACAGGGCAAAGAAATGTCCATTTTACTCAGTGATGAAAATGGTCATAGGGTTGCTAAATTAGTGATTGGGGTACTGCCCATTGGGTCAACAAATGAATGCTTGAAGGGAAATGGGATTTCTTGAATCTTGTAGGTGTGGGATTTAAGGCCTTTGTACCACCTGCCTGATGGTAGCTGTGAGAAGATGGCAGGGATTGGATGCTGGGCATCTTTGATAGATGTTGGTGAGCCCAGCAGGGCAGAGGCAGTAATATGGAATGAGGGATAAGTATGTTGTCCTACCCTCGCCATTAACGTGCTGTGATCTATGAACTGTACATGATCATAAATCCCTTTGAATTCCTACAGTTATAAATATTTACCTATTTCCACAATTGTGGATCATTTCACTCTTACACTCTATCTACCAATGTTCCATCTATCTCAGTTAACTGATAGACAGTTTCTTTGTTATCTTCAGATCCAGATGGAGAGTCTTGACCTGAAGCGTTGTCTGTCCATTTCCCTCCATAGATGCTGCCAGACTCACTGAGTTCTTCCAGCACTTTCTGTGTTGCCTCCCATACCTCCTTTGCTCATTTTTCCTGTTAACTATATTGTCAGCAAACATGAATGTACATTTGGCCTAGTCAGACTTATCCACTTGAAGATGGTTACAAGTACAGCATCACTGAGGTTTCCCTTCTTTTCCCCAGATGTGAATGATAAGGCTGTGGATTTGTGACTGAATTTCTTCACTAATTTATTTAAAAAATAAGAAAGGAAACCATCTGCGACTAAGATCTTGTTATATTTTAGTTATGGTCGTATCATCTTTTTGTTGGAGAAGGTAGTTTGAAAGGCTGACCTGGATAGGCTGGATCAAGTGAGCTTACATCAAAGGCAGAATTGCATTTGAGGAGGATTTCAAGATTGTTTATTGTCATTCTTCAATACATTTCACAACCATGGACTTTGCCACGGGGTCTAGGTGCCCTCACAGGCGGGCTGCGGAATGGGATAAACAATCATACTCATGAGTATTCATGTTCCAGCCAATTAGTGTTTCATTGTGGTGGTATTTAACTCCCTTCCTCTCATATCAGTCTTGTCAATTCTTGAGCAAAAGCACAGAAGCGTCAGTGCTCCTCCTGGGAAACAAGACTACCGTTTAGATTGATGCTGCAAAGGAGCAGTATTTATTAAGAACATAAGATATAGAAGCAGAATTAGGCCAATTGGCCCATCAAGTCTGCTCTGACATTTCTTCATGGCTGATTCATTTTCCCTCTCAGCCCAAATCTCCTGCCTCTCCTCTGTATCCCTTAATGTCCTGACCAATGAAGAATCTATCAACCTCTGTCTTAAGTATACAGTACATAAAGACTGGACCTCCAAAGTCGCCTCTGGCAAAGAATTCCACAGATTCACCTAGATGACCCAATGGTGGCTAACTAGAGAAGTCAAAGCCAAAGAGAGGGCCCGTAATAGAGCAAAAATTAGTGGGAAGTTAGTGGGACGCTTTCAAGTGCAATGTTGAGACTTTATAAAGAACTGGTGAGGCCTCACTTGGAGTATTGTGAGTAGTTTTGGACCCCTTATCGTAGAAAGTATGTGGTGAAATTGGAGAGGATTCAAAGGAGGTTCATGAAAATGATTCCAGGATTAAATGGCTTGTCATACGAAGAGCATTTGATGGCTTTGGGTCTGTATTCACTGGAATTTAGAAGAATGAGGGGTGACCTAATTGAAACCTATCAAATGGTGAAAGGCCTTGATGGAGAGGATGCTTCCTGTGGTGGGAGTGTCTAAGACCAGAGGACACAGCCTCAAAATAGAGGGACGTCCTTTTAGAATGGAGATAAGAAGGCATTTGAAAGCTTCCCTATCCTCTAACTTCCCACTAATTTTTGTTCTATTATGGGCCCTCTCTTTGGCTTTGAATTCTCTAGTTAGCCACCATTGTGTCATCTTGCCTTTAGAATACTTCTTCCTCTTTGGGATGCACATATCCTTTGCCTTCCAAGTTGCTTCCAGAAAATCCACCCATTGCCATTCTGCTGTTATCCCCGCCGGTGTTTTTTTTCCAATCAATCCTGGTCAACAACAAGCCCTGGATCACCAGTGACCTGTAAGAACTTTTGGATATGAAGAAGAAAGCCTTCAGGTCCGGAGATAGACAAGTACCGAGGTGAGTCCATTCGTTGGATAGGGCCAACGGTTTGAACTTGTTTTTCAATAGGTTCAGCATGGGACCTCCTGCTGTCCCCTCCCCCAGTTGCCCAAACCACACACCCTCCCTGCTCTGAAAGCCTCTCCCTCCCCTCTGGTGAGTGCTTGTGTTTCAGCCCCCCCCCCCAACTTTGGAGTATCCTGCCTCCATGGGGATGACTGCTCTCCCCCACCTGACTATGACTGCAGATCAGATTAAGAGACAGCTGGAGAGACTACATCAAGGCAAGGCTGCTGGACCGGACGGTATCCCCAGGGTACTGAAAGCCTGTACGAGCCAGCGTCTGGTATTTTGCAGCACCTTTACAATCAGAGTCTGAGTCAGGAAAAGAAACCGATGCTATGGAAGACTTCCTGCTTGGTTCCTGTACCCAAGAACGCGTCTCCATCTGAGCAATGACTACAGACCAATTGCCCTCACACCTCACGTGATGAAGGTGCTGGAGAGGCTGGGCCTGACCTGCCTTGGACCACAGGTGGGTGAGATCTTCATTGGACCCTTTACAGTTTGCCTACCAACCTCATGTGGGAGTGGATGATTCCATCATCTACCTTTCGCAGCAAGCTCACTCCACCTGAATGATGCTGGTGGCATTGTGAGAATCATATTTTTTGATTTCCCTCATGCCTTCAAAACAATCCAGCCACTTCTTCTGAGTGAGAAGCTGCAAAGAATGGGCATAGACAAATCCACTATCTCCTGGATTACTGTCTACCTGACAGATAGAGCCCAGTTTGTACAGCTCTGTGTCTGAGATGGTGATGAGTGACACTGGAGCCCCACAAGGGACTGTCCTGTCTCCGCTTCTGTGCAGACTGTACACCTCAGACTTTCAGTACAAATCTGAGTCTTGTCACTTGCAGAAGTTCTCTGATAATTCTGCGGTGGTTGGGTGTATCAGAGGAATCGGAGTACAGAGGACTGGTGGACAAGTTTATGGAGTGGTGCGGGAGGAATCACCAGCTGCTGAATAGGGCTAAACCCAGGGAGATGGTGATTGATTTTAGGAGGAAGAGGACAGTCCTGTATACATTCAGGGAGAAGAAGTTGCAGTGGTGGAGGAGTACAAATACTTGGGTGTTCACCTCCACAACAGACTTGACTGGAAAACCAACACCAGGGCTGTTTACAAGAAGGGGATGAGCAGACTCCATTCCTAAGGAAGTTGAGATCCTTCAATGTTTGCAGCAGGATGCTGGAGATCTTTTACCAGTCTGTTGTAGTGAGTATAGTCTTCTTTGCTGCTTTATATTGGGGAAGCAGCATTGGTGCTAGTGATGCAAAACGACTAAATAAACTCATCAAAAAGGCTGGATCTGTCCTTGGCTACAACCCGGACTCTTTTGAGTTAGTGGTGGAGAGGAGGTCACTAATCAAACTGTTATCCATTATGGACAATCTGGCACATCCTCTCCATTACCTACTGAATAGGCAGTGGAGAACCCTTTCAAATGGACTCATTCAGCTCCACTGTCACAAGGATCATTACAGAAAATCTTTCCTACCAAATGCAATAAGCACATACAACAGTTCATCTCTGTGCGATAGGAGAACACACGTCATAGTACAACAGTCTCTGTTTTATTATTTCGTACATTATTACGCATAGTATTGCTCATTATTGCACATTGATAAATTATTATTGTGTATATTATTATTCTGTACTTGATTATTATTGCTAAGTGTATTTTTAAATGCTGCTGTAAAGAAATAATTTCCAACTCGGGATCAATAAAGTACTTACTATTATAATTATTATAGCCTTTAATGTCCTTACTAATCAACATCCCCTTTAACTATACCCAGTGACTTGACCTTCATAGCTGACCGTGGCAATGAATTCCACAGATTCAACATCATCTGGCTAAAGAAATTCCTTCTCATCTCTGTTCAAAAGGAACACCATATGTGACATTGTGTGTAGCTGTGATTGTCAAGCGTACAGAGGAGATCCACCAGATTGTTGCCGGGATAGATTATCTCAATTAATACAAGAGATTAGATAAACTATTTTTGTTTTCCTTGGAGCAGAGAAGACTGAGTGACAACAGTGGATAAAATACAGGTAGCAGTAGATTTTTCCCCTTAGTAGAGTTATCTGTTACCGGAGGGCATAAGTTTAAGGACTAAAAGGTTTAGAAGTTCTATTTGTGTGCTTTTAGGGTGAAATATGTATGTTACAAATTATAATCAGTGGCCACATTATTAGTTACAGGAGTGGAACCTGGTATGGTCTTCTGTTGCTGAAGACTATCCGCTTCAAGGTTCCGCACGTTGTTCACAGATACTCTTCTGCACACCACTGTTACAAGGCATGGCTATTTGAGTTACTGTTGCCTTCCTGTCAGCCTGAACCAGTCTGGCCATTCTCCTCTGACTTTTCTCATTAACAAGGCAATTTCTCTCACAGAACTGCCGCTTACTGGATCTTTTTTTTGATTTTCAAGTCATTCTTTGTAAACTCTAGAGACTGTTAGACTGTTGCGCATGAAAATCCCAGAAGATCAGCAGTTTCTGGGATACTCAAACCACCCCATCTGGCACCAACAATCATCCACAGTGAAAGTCATTTAGATCACGTTTCTTCCCCATTCAGATCCTTGGTCTGTACAACAACTGAACTTCTTGTCCATGTTTGCCTGCTTTGATGCATTGAATTGCTGCCACATGATTGGCTGATTAGATATTTGCATTAATGAACAGATGTACTGGTGGACCTAATAAAGTGGCCACTGGGTGTATGTATCAATTATTTAAATAACAATCATTCTTTGCATTTTAATGTAACTCCCAATCCACTCTCATATCTTATACCATCATAGTTAGCTTTGTTTCTCAAAGTAAATGGTATCGATTTTTAGATTATGTTTACTTTGTCCTCATTGTATCTTAACTAAAAGATTATTAATTGAGCCTATCTGATTGCACATAATAAGACCATAAGATATAGAGGCAGAATTAGGCTATTTGGCCCATTGAGTCTGTTGCGCTATTTCATCTCCATTTTCCTGCCTTCTCTCCATATCCCTTCATGCCCTGACTAATCTGTCAACCTTTGTCTTAAATATACCCAACGACTTGGTCTCTACAATCTCCTGTGGCAAGGAGTTCCACAGATTCATCATTCTCTGGCTGAAGAAGTTCTTCCTCATCTCTGTTCTAAATGGACATCCCTCTATTCTGAGACTGTGCCCTGGTCTTAGACTCCCCCACCATAGGAAACATCCTCTCCACGTCCACTCTATCGAGGCCTTTCAATACTTGATATATTTCAATCAGACCTGAAGCGTGGTGAGAGATGGTGAACAGAAGAGTGGGGGGAGGAAGGAGGAAGTGTTGGGGTGCCAGCCTTGGGAAAGGTTGACATGATACCAATACTGTGTTGTTTAAAAACATGTCAGGTTCATTCACCTCTTTCAGGGAAGAAAACCTGCCATTGTTTCTTGATCTGCCTTATATATATGATTCCCAGCTCATTTATATTTGCTCTCCGGTTCAGGGCAATAAAAACGGACAGGGAATAAATGCTGGCCCTGGTAGTGATATCTACATACTTCAAATAAAAAAATCAAAAGATGAACACAGTCCTCAGAGATTTGGAGGGCACCTAGAATCTCTCCTGGAGAGATCTATGAAATTTACCTGGTTTCTGTGGAAATGGCCTCAACAGGAGTTAAAAACCCTGAAGTCCGACTCCACCACATTGAAGAACAGGTACTTCACTTCAAATCTTTGGTTCTTGAATGAGCTGGCGAGACCCTAATCAAGTCAGTTTATCAACATTCTAACAATTTTGAACACTTTACACTTGTAAGGACTTGTAAATACTTCTTATGCGATGCTATGCGTCTGTGATGCTACTGCTGCTAAGTTTTTCACTGCAGACATGTACTTGAACTAATGACAATAGGCAGTAGACAAACTGCCAGAGGAAGCTGTAGGGGTGAGTAAAATTAGTGTCAGGAAACTTTTGTGAGAGATCAGAATCAGGTTTATTATCAACGGCACATGAAATTTGTTAACTTAGAAGAATCAGTTCAATGCAATACATAATAAAATAGGAGAAGGAGAAGAAGAAGAAAATAAATAAATAAATAAATAAATAAATAAATAAATTCACAGTATATTTATATTGAGTACTTCATACTTTATTGTCGCCAAACAATTGGTACTAGAACGTACAATCATCAGAACTATATTTGATTCTGCGCTTCACACTCCCTGATTACAAATATTAAATATTAAAAATACTAAAAATAGTTAAAATTAGTAAATATTAAAAATTTAAATTATAAATCATAAATAGAAAATAGAAAAATGGGAAGTAAGGTAGTGCAGAAAAACTGAGAGGCAGGTCTGGATATTTGGAGGATACGGCCCAGACCCGGGTCAGGATCCATTCAGCAGTCTTATCACAGTTGGAAAGAAGCTGTTCCCAAATCTGGCCGTACGAGTCTTCAGGCTCCTGAACCTTCTCCCGGAGGGAAGAGGGACAAAAAGTCTGTTGGCTGGGTGGGTCGTGTCCTTGATTATCCTGGCAGCACTGCTCCAACAGCGTGCGGTGTAAAGTGAGTCCATGGACGGAAGATTGGTTTGTGTGATGTGCTGTGCCGTGTTCACGATCTTCTGCAGCTTCTTCCGGTCTTGGACAAGACAACCTCCATACCAGGTTGTGATGCACTCTAGAAGAATGCTTTCTATGGTGCATCTATAAAAATTAGTGAGAGTTTTAGGGGACAGGCCACATTTCTTTAGTTTTCTCAGGAAGTAAAGGAGCTGGTGGGCCTTCTTGGCAGTGAACTCTGCTTGGTTGGACCAAATCAGGTCATTTGTGATATTGACCCTGAGGAACTTAAAGCTTTTGACCTGTTCCACTTGTGCACCACCGATGTAAATTGGGTCGTGCGGTCCGCTACTCCTTCTGAAGTCAACAACCAATTCCTTCGTCTTGCTGACATTGAGGGAAAGGTTATTGTCTTCACACCATGCCACCAGGTTCTTAATTTCCTCTCTGTACTCAAACTCATCATTACCCGAGATATGGCCTACAATTGTTGTGTCATCAGCAAACTTATATATTGAGTTTGATGGAAACGTGGCTACACAATCATGGGTGTACAGTGAGTACAGCAGGGGCTGAGTACACAGCCTTGTGGGGCACCGGTGCTCAGAGTGATTGTAGAGGAGAGCTTGTCTCCTATTTTTACAGCCTGGGTCCTGTCTGTGAGGAAGTTGAAGATCCAGCTGCAGATCTGAGTGCTAAGGCCCAGGTTCCGGAGCTTAGGAATCAGTTTATTTGGAATGATGGTATTAAAGGCAGAGCTGTAGTCAATGAAAAGGAGCCTTACGTATGCGTCTTTATTCTCCAGATGTTCTAAGGAGGAATGTAGGGCCAGAGAGATGGCATCTGCTGTTGACCTGTTGCTCCGGTAGGCGAATTGCAAAGCGTCGAGGTTGACTGGTAGGCTGTGGTTGATGTGTGCTATAACCAATCTCTCGAAGCAACTTCATAGTAATTGATGTCAGATCCACAGGTCGATAGTCACTCAGGAATGCCACCTTGCTCTTCTTTGGCACCAGGATTATTGTTGCCTTCTTAAAACACGAGGGGATCTCAGACTGAAGCAAGGAGCAGTTGAAGATGTCAGCAAACATGCCAGCTAGCTCGCTTGCACAGGCCTGGAGAACCCATCCCAGCACGCCATCTGGGCCCGTCGCCTTCCTTGGATTTATCCTCAGGAAGGCCCTTCTAATGTCCTCCTTGGTGATGATGAATCTCGATGCCACCAGGTCCGGTTCATCCGGAGGGAGCAGGACGCTCCTCTTCTGTTCGAATCTTGCATAGAATATGTTAAGTTCGTCAGGAAGAGAAGCGCCACAGTTATTGATATTCCCAGCCTTTTCTTTGCACCCAGTGATCTCATTTAGACCCTGCCATAGTCTACTGGCATTCCTTTGGTTAGCCTGGGCTTCCAACTTGGCTCGATATTGCCTCTTGGCGCCCTTAATGGCTTTCCGGAGTTCATGCCTGGATTCCTTGTAGCGACTGGTATCCCCGGACCTAAGAGCAGCAGCTCTAGCCTAATATATAGATAAAAATAATAGATAGAATTGAATTGTTTTATCTAATAGAATAGATAAAAATCGTGCAAAACCCAGAAATAATTGTATATTAAAAAAGTGAGGTAGTGTTCATGGCTTCAATGTCCATTTAGGAATTGGCTGGCAGAGGGGAAGAAGCTGTTCCTGAATCACTGAGTGTGTGCCTCCAGGCTTCTGTACCTCCTATCTGAATGGTAATGGTGAGAAAAGGGCATGCCCTGGGTGCTGGAGGTCCTTAATAATGGACACTGCCTTTCTGAGACACTGCTCCTTGAAGGTGTCCTGGGTACTTTGTAGGCTGGTTCCCAAGATGGAGCCAACTTAATTTAGAACCCTCTGCAGCTTCTTTCGGACCTGTGCAGTAGCCCCTCCATACCAGACGGTGAAGCAGCCTGTCAGAATGCTCTCCATGGTACATCTATAGAAGTTTTTGAGTGTATTTCTTGACATACCAAATCTCTTCAAACTCCTAATAAAGTATAGCCTTCTTTATAACTACATTCATATGTTGGGACTAGGTTAGATCCTCAGAGATTTTGACACCCAGGAACTTGAAGCTGCTCACTCTCTCCACTTCTGATCCCTCTATGAGGATTTCTGTGTGATCCTTCATCTCTCCCTTCCTGAAGTCCACAATCAGTTCTTTTGTCTTACTGATGTTGAGTACAAGGTTGTTGCTGTGACACCACTCCACTAGTTGGCATATACCACTCCTATACACCCTCTCATCTCCATCTGAGATTCTACCAATAATGGTTGTATCATCAGCAAATTTATAGATGGTATTTGAGCTATGCCTAGCCACACAGTCATGGGTATAGAGGGAGTAGAGCAGTGGGCTAAGCACACACCCCTGAGGTGCACCAGTGTTGATCGTCAGCGAGGAGGAGATGTTATCACCAATCTGCACAGATTGTGGTCTTCCAGTTAGGAAGTCGAGGATCCAATTGCAGAAGGAGATACAGAGGCCCAGGTTCTGTAACTTCTCAATCAGGATTGTGGGAATGATGGTGTAATACGCTGAGCTATAGTCGATGAGCAGCATCCTGACATAGGTGTTTGTATTGTCCAGTTGGTCTAAGGAAAGGTAAAGAGCCATTGAGATTGCATCTGCTGTTGACCTATTGTGGCCATAGGCAAACTGCAGTGGGTCCAGGTCCTTGCTGAGGCAGGAGTTCTTCTCAAAGCATTTAATCACTGTCGATATGAGTGCTACTGGGCAACAGTCATTAAGGCAGGTCACATTATTCTTCTTAGGCACTGGTATAATTGTTGCCTTTTTGAAGCAAGTGGGAACTTCCACCCATAGCAGTGAGAGGTTGAAAATGTACTTGAATATTCCCGCCAGTCGGTTGGGACAAGTTTTCAGATAGCCTTACTAGGTACTTCATTGGGACCTTCTGCCTTGTGAGGGTTCACCCTCTTTAAAGACAACCTAACATCTGCCTCTGAGACAGAGATCACAGGGTCACTGGTCAGCGTTGATCCTGGGTTCAAATCCTGGATGAGTCCCCAAAAATTAAAAAAAAGACAAAAGAAGGAAAAAAAAAGTTGTTTACCCAGGGTAGGTCGTCAAGTCAAGTTTATTGTCATTTAACTATATACATATATAAAAAGTATATAACCATAAAATGTATATTGAAATGAGACAAAGTTTCTCCAAATCAGGGTGTAAAGCACAGCAGTACACATAACACAAATAACACACGATAACTTATGAAGGTAAGGATAAAATCTACAGATAAAACACACATAAATAACAACCTAAAATGCATTAATATTGTAAGCTCCGACACAGATTAACCAACAACACCGTTCTTGTTTTTATGCATCGGAGTCTCCTGCCTGATGGTAGAAAGTCAGAGGATGCTGGAAGGATGGGTGGGATCTTTAATAATACTAAGGGCCCTGCGTACACAGTGCTCCTGATAAATGTCCCCAACGAATGGCAGGGTGACACCTATGATCCTCTCAGCTGTTCTCACAGTCCTTAGTAGGGACTTTGGGTCCGAAGCTCAACTGTTCCCATACCATGTGGAGATGCAACTTGTCAGGATGCTCCTGTAAAATGCAATTAAGGGAGACTAAGGGGACATAGATTTAAGGTGAGAAGGGAAAAATTTAAAAGGGACTTGAGGGACAACTTTTTCACACGGCGCATGGTGGGCTTATGAAAGAAACTTCCAGAGGAAGTGGTAGAAGCAAGTACAATTACAGTCTTTAACATACAATACATTTAGACAAGTATAGTACTGTGCAAAAGTCTTAGGCACCCGAGATTTTTTATATGGTTTCAGATTTTAAAAAGGCCCATAGAGCCCTGATCTCAGCATCATCGAGGTTGTGTAGGATTATCTGGAGAGACAGAAGCAAGCAAGACAGTCATAGTCTGCAGAACTGTGGCAAATTCTCCAAGCTACTTGGAACAACCTACCAGCTGGTTTTCTTATAAAACTGCACAACAGTGTACTTAAGAGAATTAATGCAGTTTTAAGGACAAAGGGTGGTCACAATAAATAGTAATTTGATTTAGTTTTTTACTGTTTACTGCTCTTCATAGTAATTTTTAAAAAATATTTTGAGACTTTTAATTTCATTATTTTGAAAGCATCTTTGCTTTACAGATTTTTGAAACTGTGGCTAAGACTTTTGCACATATTGTACGAAGATAGAGAAGGCCTAGAACGATATAGCCCAAGGACAGGTAAATGGGAACATCAGCGGTAGATAAATGGTTAGCATAGACCAGCTGGGCCGAATGGCCTGATTGTGCTGTTTAACTCTGGCTCTATGAAGTTTAAATCACTGCTGTCTGCTGCAACTGTAGTCATCTGACTCGAGTCTGCTGTCTTAAGGTCCACTAATTACATCTCCTAGGGTTTGTGAAGTGAAGTTAACTAATTAGCACTGCCCCTTTTATTTAAGCGCAGAGCATACAATTGTTAATTAGCTATAGCAAAGCAAGAAATTTTCAAGGATTCTGGAAAGAGAAATTGTCAGCATTCAGAATGTCGACCTCCCTTTGATTCAGAGATCATTTTGCATACAGCTGCAAACTCCATTGTGTTGATTAGAATCGAGCTGTCCCTAATGAAAATTCAACAAATGGTCTCATGTTGTTTACATTGCTCAGATTTCAGACACAGATCTTGTGTATATAAATCACTGAAAAGTTCTGCAACGCCAAATTATAAAAGGCAAACTGTAATTTTGTTTTGGTCCTTATAGAACTTGGGGCATGAGCTAATGTACTTACACCACCAGGTTCAGGAACCACTATTACCCCTCAACATTCAGGCTCTTGAACCAGAGGGGATAACTTCACTCAGTTTCACTCACCCCATCATCACTGAACTGTTCCCATAACTTATGGACTCACTTTCAGGGACTCTTCATCTCACGTTCTCAACATTTTATGCTTTTTTTTTGTATTTTTGCAGTTCGTTGTTTATTGCACACTGGTTACCCGCTCTATTGATGTGGTCTTACATTGATTCTTTTATGGCTATTCGATTTATTGAGTATGCCCACAAGAAAATGAATCTCCAGGTTGCATATGTATATGTACTTTGATTAAAAATATACTTTGAACGTTAGAATGTTAGAACGTTATGGATCCCAAAGAAATATTTTGACAGATAATGTTTGGCAGTTAAGTGACCCTCTTTGTCTAGTCATATTCATAGTCATAGTCATACTTTATTGATCCCGGGGGAAATTGGTTTTCGTTACAGTTGCACCATAAATAGAACCATAAATAGTTAAATAGTAATATGTAAATTATGCCAGTAAATTATGAAATAAGTCCAGGACCAGCCTATTGGCTCAGGGTGTCTGACCCTCCAAGGGAGGAGTTGTAAAGTTTGATGGCCACAGGCAGGAATGACTTCCTATGATGCTCTGTGTTGCATCTCGGAGGAATGAGTCTCCGGCTGAATGTACTCCTGTGCCCACCCAGTACATTATGTAGTGGGTGGGAGACATTATCCAAGATGGCATGCAACTTAGACAGCATCCTCTTTTCAGACACCACCGTCAGAGAGTCCAGTTCCATCCCCACAACATCACTGGCCTTACGAATGAGTTTGTTGATTCTGAGGGTGGAGTTGGACTGGTGACATTTATCTCTCCAATGATGATATATGTGCTTGGAGCTTCTGGTAGGGTGGCTCAGGGTCTCCAGTGCGCTAAACTGCAACTTAGATCATCAAATCAATATCACTTTTCATCTTTTAATTATAACATACTTCTTTCAGAATGTATTGAAACTTCTATGTCTCCAGCAACCACTTGAACTTGTTTGTGAAACCACACTTGGAGTATTTTGTACAGTTTTGGTTGCCCTGTTATAGAAATTATGAGGGTGCTGCCAGGTCTCGAGGGCCTGAGTTAAAAGGAGAGGTTGAGTGGTCTTGGACTTTGTTGGAGCATAGGCCATTGAGGATTGAACTTATCAAGGTGTATAAAATCATGAATGGCATGGACAGGGTGAATGCCTATAGTTTGCTTCCTAGAGAAAGGGAACTAAGAACTCGGGGCAATGGGTTTAAAGTGAGAGAAAGATTTAAAGGGGACCTGAGAGGCAACTTCTTCACACAGAGAGTGGAACGCGTATGGAATAAGCTGAAAGAATGGGTTTGAGGTAGGTATAATAACAATACTCAAAAGCTATGTTGATAGGTACAGGATTCTGGATAGGAGGGGTTGAGAGGAATGGAGAAAATGGGATCAGCTTGGTTGATACTGTAGGCGGTGTGAACAAATTGAGCTGAAGGATCTATTTCCATCCCATGTCGCTCTGTGATCCTACTTATAAAATTTGCTGACAAGTGGAAAAGGTTACTGTAGAACAGGTATTTGAGGATGACTGATGCTTGTGCAATTGTAATTAAACAAGCAGTGATTCATTTCGAGGTAGGTGGCAAGGGCGAACTGACGTTTAAAGTTTTCCCTTCTACTTTTGTCTACCCTTTACTGTTAATTTTCACTTGTTTCAAATCCCCTTTTCCTATTCATCAATTTTGTCGACAGAGTCACTTTTTTTTGTCAAAGCACAGATCATGTGCCTTTCCATGTGATCGGCAGGGTACCGTTTACATTCTATTCAATGAATGACATGGTGACAAAATCCCTGGAAACTGCAGCACTGAGAAAAGATGATTCACAAACAATGATGAAAAGGCAAGTTTTTGTTTCCTTAATTTTAAAAAGATAGGGAGTCACTGAGGTGAATAGACTTTCTTTTAGAAATTATGGAGAATCAAAAGATGGGGGCGGGAAAGAGTCACAGAGCACTACAGCACAGAAAGAGGCTCTTCACGCTATCTAGTCCATGTCGGACTGCTGTTTTGCCTAGTCCCATCAATCTGTACCTGGACCACACTCCTATCAATGTACTTATCCAGACTTTTCTGGAATGTTGCAATTGAACCCACATCCATCACTTCTGCTGGCAGCTCTTTCCACACCTGCACCAGTCTCTGAATGAAGAAGCTCCTCCTCACTTACTTATTTCCATTGTGCTGCTGGCATTTGGGGCCACAATGAAGGACCTCCATCTCTGGCGGCGTTCAGGGCTTCCTTCATCATATCAGTAGCTTCCTCTCGGGTTTCACTACTGTATGACTACAAATCCCAGCTGGAGACTCAGGAATATCATCACACTGTTGTAGAACCTTGAAATGTGGGGTCTTCAGGCTTCTGTACCTGATGGCAACACCGAGAGGAGGGCATGGTCCAGACGGTGGAGGTGCCTGAGGATGGATTTTCTCTTCCTGAGCCATAGTTCTTTTTTTCTCTTTCAAACATTCTATCTGGTTTGCTCCCTATCGTATCACAACTGGGTTAACAAAGTGTTTCTTTTCCAGGCAGGGAGAACTAAAAAGCAGGGGGCATAGCTTTAATTTGATAAGTGAAATATTTAAAAAGAGACCTGTGGGGTAACTTCTTCACATAGATGATAGAACGAGCTGCCAGAAGTGGTTGAGGAAGGTACAGTAACATTCAAAAGACATTTAGATAAACACAATACTGTACAAAATCTTAGGTACGTATATATAGCTCAGGTATTTGGACAAATACTGTATTTGTCAATGTGGAGTGGAGAGTGAGTTTGTAAATCTGGCGGGAGCAAAGGATGTTGGGACTGGCGGGGGTGGAGTGTCATGGAAGTGGTGTGGGACAGGTGGCAAAGGATGAGTGCCTGGGGTGGGGGCTGTGAAATGGGGACACCTCCTTTTCTCTTATTAGGGAGAGAGAGAGAGAGCCTGTGGTATGTTGAATACCAGGTGAACGAGTAATCTTTGGGGCACTGCAAGTCCGTGTCTTTGTTGATGCTTTGCTGCACGCTTGAGTGCTCGGTGGGGGTGCCAATGCTTTTTTGCTGGTGGGGGTGGGGTCATTGCTTTGCTGCTGCTTATGTGTGGGAGGGGGGAGCTGGGGGGGGCTTTGGGGTTCTAACATTTAACTGTCATTCATTCTTGGGGCACTCCTCTGTTTTTGTGGATGTTTGCGAAGAAAAAGAATTTTAGGATGTATATTGTGTACATTTCTCTGACATTACATTGAAACTGTTTTTCCCAGAGAGTGGTGAATCTGTGGAATTCTCTGCCCAGGGAAACAGTTGAGGCTTCTTCACCAAATATATTTAAGATACAGTTAGATAGATCTTTATATAGTAGGGGAATTAAGGGTTATAGGGAAAACGCAGGTAGATGGAGCTGAGTTTACGGACAGATCAGCCATGATCCTATTGAATGGCGGGGCAGGCTCGATGGGCTGGATGGCCTACTCCTGCTCCGATTTCTTATGTTCTTATGAACCTATTGACATGGTGACAATCCGGGTTCAGATTAATATATTATTATATGCACCAGAGTGTTATGTAGTGACAGCTAGTGGTTAGCACACGCTTTACAGTACAGCCGACCCGGGTCGCTGCATGTAAGGAGTTTGTATGTTCTCCCCGTGACCGCGTGGGTTTCCTCAGGGGTGCTCTGTTTTTTTTACCGACAGTCCAAAGATGTACAGGTTGGTTGGTTAATTGGTCCCATGATTAAACTCAGACTAAAATCAGCGGATTGCTGGGCTGGGCGGCGTGGCCATTCCGCGCTGCATCTCAATACATAAAAAATTCCGCAGTCGCACGAAGAAACGGACAATTGCTTCAGAACCCTGACCGCAAGGACCAAAAAATGTTGTGTGATCACCCTTGCTTCTGAGAGACTGTATGCACTGTCCCGACAACAACACGATGGCTGCATTTCCAGGACACCCTCGGTTTGCCAAAGGCGCCAATTAAATTCGAGGCTCGCTCGGGTGCCTCCTCGTTCAAATTCAAGATAAATTTGACCTTTCCAGGCGCTACCGTTCCTTTTTAGGAGAAAGGCGACCAGGAGGAATGTTAAAAAGTTTGCGTCAGTGTTGTTTGGGTACATGGGAAATGACGTTTGTGGATGTTCTGGAAAGAGCCAGATTTTTTTCCCCAGGAGCCGGGCGGAATGAGTTTTATATAAAGGCAGTTGCAGGCAGGGCAGGGTGAGTGAGTGAGTGAGTGAGCAAGCAAGCAGCATCAGAAGCTTATCAGCTCAACGTTGTGTGGCTGTCAGGAGTGTATCAGGTAATTAACCTACAGGGCCAGTTCGGAGCCTTTGCCTGCTTTGAAGGGAGACCGCAGCCTTTCTGCGTACGATGGGCAAAGATTATTACAGTATTCTGGGGTTGCAGAGAGGAGCTTCCGACGATGAGATCAAGAAGGCTTACCGCAAGCAAGCACTGAAATGGCACCCGGATAAGAATAAGTCGCTCAACGCGGAGGACAGGTTCAAAGAGGTAGCAGAAGCCTACGAGGTGTTGAGCGACCCCAAGAAGAGGGAAATCTACGATCAGTTCGGAGAGGAAGGTAAGAGGGGATGAAGCAGGGATTTGGAGACCCGAGACGACCAGAGATTACAGCATAGGGCGGAATTCGATATGCCATTGCTGCAGTCGCCGATTTATTTAAGGGGAATGCATGCGGACAATATTTAGTGACAGTCCACGTTTTTTTCCTTTATCAACAGTGATATGATGTCATTCTTTAAACCGCTCGTTGTTCCCGCAGTCCGGGGTTTTTAGGTTATTCGCCCGTTCCATCTATAACCTTCTGCCCAATGTTACGGGTTTTGAAGTGATTGTGATGATGCGCCTATTTAAAGTAAAACGCTCTGACTTGCGCAAAGTTCAAGAAACACATCGGTGCAAACGGCGATATGGGATTTTGGTTGTTTCCGAGTGTAGGAATGGCAGTGGGTCATTAAACTCTTGGTTTTGTGCTGCATTCCATTACATCATGGCTCAACCTCGCTTCCACTCCCAAGCACCAATCGCCGTATCACCCCTGCCTCTGCAGCTGGGCAACCACGACTAGACAGTCCCTGTAGTCACGGGGCATTCCTCAACCGCTTTTGAATTAGAGAGGGCCACTGTGTCTCATACCTCAGCAAAAAAAATGGCCTGTGGACACGTTCAAACTATTGCCAACTCACCCCCATTTACTGTGCTACCTGGTGAGGTTGAACTTGTTAACACCATGGTGCCCTTAAGTAATTTTCCAAAGTGCTTTTGGTAACCAGTTACACACAAAATGATAGACGAACCCAACAGGTCAGGCAGCATCTACGTTTTGGTCTGAGACCCTTCATCATGATTGAAAAGGAAGGGGGAAGAAGCCAGAATAAGAAGCTGGGGGTGGGGGGTGATGGAGGGGAGGGGATGGAATACAAGCTAGAAGGTGATGGATGAAATCAGGTGGGTTGGGGAGGGTTATGAAGTGAGAAGCACGGAGTTAACAAGTGGATAAAGTGAAGGGCAGCAGAAGAAGGAATCTGATAGAGTGAAACATGGGGAAAAGGGGAAGGAGAAGGGACACCAGAGGGTGATAGACGATTGAGGGGAAGAGATGGGGTAAGAGACAGAGCCAGAATGGGGGATTTCCTTCTTCAGCTCTGCCAGACTGTCTCAATTAGAGTCATAGAACACTACAGCATAGAAACAGGCCATTTGGCCCAACTAGTCTGTGCTGAATTATTTATCTGCCCAGTCCCATTGATCTGTACCTGGGCCATAGCAACCCCCCCCCTTACCCCTCCCAATCATGTACTTATCCAAATTTCTCTTAAATGTTAAAATCGACCCCATATCCACCATTTCCACTGGCAGCTTGTTCGACACTCCCATCACCCTCTGAGTGTAGAAATTCCCCCTCATGTTCCCCTTAAACATTTCACCTTTCACCCTTAACCTATTGCCTCTATTTCTAGTCATTCCATCACCAAGCACATTTTTCCCTCTTTCCCCCCCACTCAACTTTCTGCTTTCCACAGGGATCGTTCCCTATGTGACTCCATTGTCCATTCGTCCATCCCCCATGGATTTCCCTCCTGGCACTTATCCTTGCAAGCAGAACAAGTGCTACACCTGCCCCTACACTTCCTCCCCCCCATTACCGTTCAGCGCCCCGAACAGTCCTTCCAGATGAGGTGGCAGTTCACATGAGAGTCTGTTGGGGTCATCTACTCTATCTGGTGCTCCCGGTGTACATAACTTCCCAACTCAGTACATTGACTTATGAAGGCCAATGTGCCAAAAGTTGTCTTTTTTTGACCCTAACTACCTGTGACACCACTTTCAATGAATTATGGACCTCTATTCCCAGTTCCCTTTGTTCTGCTACAATCCTCAGTGCCCTACCACTCACCATGTAAGATCTACTCTAGTCGGTCCACCCTAAGTACAATACCTCTTTTCTGCATTATATTCCATCTGCCATTTTTCAGCTGCTCCAGATCCCGCTGCAAGCTTTGATAGTCTTCCTCACTTCCCATTACACCCCCAATCTTAGTGTCATCTGCAAATTTGATGGTCTAGTTTACCATATTATTATCCTGATATAGATGACAAACAACAATGGACCCAACGTCAATCCCTGCGGCACACCACTAGTCACAGGTCTCCAGTCAGAGAGGTAGCCATCTACAACCACTATGTGGCTTCTCCTGCAAAGCCAGTGACTAATCCAATTTACTACCTCATCTTGAACCTTCCAGACCAACCTCCCACACTGGGACCTTGTCAAAGGCCTTGCTAAAGTCCATGCAGACAATATCCCCAGCCTTTGCCTTCATCAACTTTCCTGGTAACTTCCTATAAAAGCTCTATAAGATTGATTATTGTGCATGTCCTTTGCCTAGCATATGTCTTATCATTCATCAGATTGAAATTGCCAGTGGATCTCCCTTATGACAGATGCCTTCAATTAGTTGGAGGTGGCGAGTGGCGGGGAAATGAATGGAGGGAAATAGTTTGGGTTAGAAGAGAAAGCTCTATGATAAATGATAAGTTGGGTTAAGGGAGGAAGGAGAATTTGATTCGCAATTGTATCAGCTTGTAAGTCTTTGCACACTGTTTAGGCATGGCCATAGGCGGACAAAGTAAATATTTTTTCTTTATTACAGGTTTGAAAGGAGGCGCTGGTGGGAGTGATGACCAGGGAGGAACGTTCCGGTACACTTTCCACGGAGACCCTCACGCCACCTTTGCTGCATTCTTCAATGGTGTCAATCCCTTCGAGATGTTCTTTGGAAGGAGGATGGCAAACGGCCAACATGAAGAAGCCATGGATGTGGACTCTGATATTTTCAGCCACTTTGGAGGCTTTAGCATGAATAACTTCCCTAGGGAACGGCACCGAGGAGGGATGATGGGACAGATGCATCGCAAACAGGACCCCCCCATCATCCACGAGCTCCGAGTGTCCTTGGAGGAGATCTACAATGGCTCCACCAAGAGGATGAAGATTTCCAGGAAGCGACTGAATCCTGATGGCCGGAGCCTCAGGATGGAGGACAAAATACTAACTATTGAAATCAAAAAGGGCTGGAAGGAGGGAACTAAGATCACATTCCCAAAGGAAGGCGATGAAATGCCCAACACGATTCCAGCAGACGTAGTTTTTGTACTGAAGGATAAACCTCATCCCCACTTCAAGAGGGACGGATCGAATATTGTCTATCATGCTCGAGTCAACTTGCGGGAGGTATGTTCTGCTGAGGTGTCATTTCTATTTGTAATGTGAGATGGTTTCCTTTTTCTTTCTCTGTATGCTGGATGAGTTGCACTTGAAGCATTTCCTTCCCGCTCTTCCATGTGCCCAAGAATACTGAGCTCTGCCAGTTCTTGTTTCTAGCATATTCCCTTCTTTTTCCTTTCAACTTGAGCTTCAGAATTCTCTCTCGAAACTCCTTACCGCTCCTTTTAAGAGCTTTAATAAAATTAACCTTTTTTTTTTAGCTTTTATACCCACTCTCAAAATTACTTCGAGTGCTTCAACTCAGATATTAAAATAGTTTATATTCTTGACATCTTACCCTGCATAAATGCAAAATGGTATTTCTGTAAAAACTGTTTGCAAGTCATGGAGGTTCAGGTGACTGCGGATTCTGGAATCTGGAGCAAAAAGTAATTAACTGTCGGAATTTGGTAAGTCAGGCAGCATCTGTAGAGGGAAATGGACAGTTGATGTTTTGTACCCAGAATGCTGACTGTTTATTTCTCTCTATAGATGCTGCCTGACTAGCTGAGTTCCTCCAACGTTTATTTATTGCAAGTCCTCTTTGACAGATTGGCCTGATGAAGTATTTAGCAAGGGCAGTAATATAATGACCATCTGTGAATGCTGTCCTTCCCTCACCACCAACCTCACCTCTCCAAACAAAACGAGTAGTCTGGGCTTAACGAAAATCCCCAAGTAAAGTTTTGATATTCAAAGGCCTGTTTATGGTGAGGAAAGAGCAGCACTCACAGATAGTTATGCTATCACTGCCCTTTGCTTAATTCCTTATCAGGACTTTCAGTCCAGGAGGAGTTGAAATAAGCAAATGCTGGAGGAACTCAGCAAGTTGTAAAGAAAGTGTTTGGCACAATGGCCTTCATAAATCAATGTACAGGAGATTGGATGTTATGTTGAAGTTGTATAAAACATTGGTGAGGCCTAATTTGGAGTATTGTGTGCAGTTTTGGTCACCTACCAACAGAAAGGATGAATGAGTACGGATAAAATTTACAAGGATGTTGCCAGGTCTGGAAGATCTAAGTTGTAAGTAAAAATTGATTAGGTTGGGACTATTCCTTGGAATGTATAGTATTAAGAGGAAGTTTGATGGAGGGATGCAAAATTATGCGGGAGATAGACAGGGTACATGCAAACAGGCTTTTTCCACTGAGGTCAGGTGGGATTACAATAAGAGGTTATAGGTTCAGGGTGAAAGGTGAAAAGTTTAAGGGGAACATGAGGGGAAACTTCTTCATTCAGAGGGTTGTGAGAGCGTGGAATGAGCTGCCAGCACAAATTCAGATAGGTACAAGGATGGTAGGAGTATGGTGGGCTATGGTCCTGGTGCAGGTCGATGGGAGTAGGCAGTTTAAATGGTTCAGCAAAGACTAGATGGGCCGAAGGACCTGTTTCTGTGCTGTATTTTCTATGACCCTCTGACTCTATGAGTTAGGCAGCAGCTTTGCAGGGGAATAAACAGTCTGTTTCAGGTCCATAACATAGGAGCAGAATTAAGCTACTCAGTCCATCGAGTCTGCTCTGCCATTCCATCGTGGCCGAGTTATTATCTCACTCAACCCCGTTCTCTGCAACCTTTGACATCCTGACTAATCGAGAACCTATCAATCTCTGCTTTAAATTCACACGGTGACTTGGCCTCCACAGCGGTCTGTGGCCAACTACACTTGGTTTTCAGAAGCTATAAATAAAGCCATCTGATTTTCGGAATTGTCTTTTTTATTTTGAGTTCATCCAACGTAGTAATAGTTATACCCCTACTCCTAGCAAAAAGGTTATGGGGATTAGAATATCATGAGGCTGAGTGCTGAACTGTGCCAAGCTGGAAATTACATAAAATTAGGTGGAGAGCCGAGGTGTAATTTTTCCAATTGGTTTCAGGGGGAGGTGATCAGATCCCTTGCATGAATTTAACATGTAAAGAAGAATTCATGCCAAAAAGATATAGGTTTAAAAAAAAAAGCAATGTCAACATTGGACTGCACTCCCCCTGGGTCCCCTCCTCCTTCCCTTTCTCCTGTGGTCCACTCTCCTCCCCTTATCAGATTCTTTCTACTCCAGTCCTTGACTTCTTCCACCCACTTGGCTTCACCTGTCACCTTCCAGCTAGCCTCCTTCCCCTCCCCCCACCTTTTCCAGTCTGCTGTCTTCCCCCTTCCTTCTCAGTCCTGAAGAAACATTTTGACCCATAACATTGACTGTTTATTCATTTCCATAGATGCTGCCATAAAAATCATAGATAATTTGATCTGGTGTCAGGTCCACTTTCCTGCCCAGGTAGTCATAAACCTAGGCCTCCCATAGACCAAAATTTGGTCTATCTCATCCTTAGTTTCAGTTTTGGATCTCCCCCTCCCCCTCTCACTTTCAAATCTCTTACTAGCTCTTCTTTCAGTTAGTCTGACGAAGGGTCTCGGCCCGAAACGTCCACTGTACCTCTTCCTAGAGATGCTGCCTGGCCTGCTGCATTCACCAGCAACTTTGATGTGTGTTGCTTAGTTTTAGTTTTAGCCTTAGCCACTGCCTAGTTAACACTTCCCCTGCCCCCACCTTTTTATTCTGGCATCTTCCCCCTTCCTTTCCAGTCTTAATGAAGGGTCTCAGCCCGAAACGTCGACTGTTTATTCATTTCCATAAACGCTGCCTGACCTGCTGAGTTCCTCCAGCATTTGTGTGTGTGTGTGTGTGTGAGCATTAACGATGTGAAGTACACAAAAGTAAATCATTTTCTTTTTAAAAAAAAACGATCTTGTAGGCCTCTTCAAAGGATTTTCTAAGTATTTTATTTAGAGATACAGCAAGGTTACAGGAACTCCCAGCCCAACAAGCCCACAGTGACAAGTGACACCCATGTGACCAATTAAGCTGCTAACTGGTACACTTTTGGAATGTGGGAGGAAAGCAGGGCATCCTGAGGAAATCCATATGGTCAGAGAAGAATGTAGAAACTCCTTACAGAGAGAGTTGGGAATTGAAGCCAGGTCACTGGCCCTGTAAACTTCATGCTAACCGCTATGCTGCTGTGCTGCCCTTTATTGTCTGTAGTCACAAATATAATACAGGGACCAATCTGCATGCAGATTGATCCCTCAACCGGATATTAACTAAATAATTCATTTGATGCAGTTGGTTTAGAAATAATTATCAGCCGGGGAGATTGTAACACACTGCTGCGAATCCTGACAGATTTGAAACTGAGAATGGATTATAAAGGCAGAAAATGCTTATAATGTTATCTTGATTAGTGTGCAGAAATGCTTCCTTTAGATGAAGGAAGAGATTATTTGGGTATAATTTGAAATGTCATTCAATCATGGCTGAGTTATTTTTCCTATCACGCAGCGATGTCATCTGAAAGGAGATTAAAAGTTGTGAAACACAGGGCACATATGAACCATTAGACCATAAGACGTAAGAGTAGAATTAGGCCATTTGATGATGCCTGATTTATTATCCCTCGCAACCTCATTCTCCTTCCTTGTCCCTGTAACCTTGGATGTCCTTAATAATCAAAAACCTATCAACCTTCACTTTAAAGTACCCAGTGACTTGGCCTCCACCGCCGTCTGTGATTATGAATTCCACATCTTTGTCACAAAGTGTATGAGAATTGTACACAACGGTTTAGAAATCATTGATTGTGTTTTAGCCAGAGTCTTGTATCCAGAGTTGGCAATTACACTTCAGAATTAGAATAGATTTATCATTACTGACGTATGCCATAACATATGTTGTTCTGTGGCAACAGTACGCTTAAGTTACAATAAGAAATATATAAATAAATAGTGCAATAAGAGGGCAAAATAGTGAAGAGAACAAAATACTTTAGGGAGAATGTCAAGACTTAAAAAGGGTACAGTGGAAATGTTACTAAACTGGTATCAAGACTACGGGAGTTTAATGTGGAGAGATTGGAAAAAATGTCAGTGCTCCTTGGCACAAAGAAAATTATGAAGATGCTTGATCGAATTGTTTAAAAATTACGTGGGGTTCTAGGGAAATTCAAAGGTGGAACAATTTTCACTGGGTCAGAACCCTAAAGATTTAACATCTTTGTCAAAACAATATCAGTGAAGAGTAGAGAATGGTTGCTTGTGTAGTGATATGCCAAGGTCTGGAATGTACTGCCTGTAAGGGGGAGGATGTAGATTCTTAGCAACTTTCCAAAGCAATTGGATAAATGCTTTGAGGAGGAAGAAAATTACAGAGCAGTGGGTAAAGGAGCAGGGAAGTGCCACTAATTGAGTATCTGTCTTGTAGACTTCATGACATGTCGGTTTGACTAACCCTCTGTACCACATCATGTCTCAGACTTCACTGCAATAAATTAGATTCATCAAACTTATTTGGCAGGTTTGGGGAGGTACAGTAAATACAGCTGCACCAGTTTTGCAGTGTGATAGAAACAGAATTGCCCAGCCAGGTTGTCGACAGAAACAAAGACAAATCTTAGGGGGTTCTCATGCATAGATGCTGCTTAGTTCAGGTAGCATTGGTCGAAAGATAAGTAGTCAATGTTTTGGGTCTTGCGACGCCATGTAATTAAGTGCTAAATTATCTGCCCCATATGTTGCATACAGCGGGAAAGGCCTTCACCCTGTTTAATTGCTCCAATGTCCTGTTGAGATAGTTTCCTTGCTGAATGATTGCAGAACTGGATTCCCCTCTACCTTGTTTATGATCTTGCTCCGTATTATCTACCTGCACTGCACTTTCTCTGTATTCTGCACTGTTACTATGCTTTACCTCAATGCTCTGTTGTAAAGTAGTTTATCTGTAATGACGGTGTGCAACGCCAGCTTTTCACCGCACCTCGGTGCACACGGTAAATAAACCGCTTTACCCCACAATCAGCTAAAAGAAATGATGCCTCAAGATTTTGAACAGTCAGCTCACCAGTAACTCTACACTAATGGGGGGCACAGCTACAGTGACATTATAACTAAAGCCATTCCTTACTGCGAACATGTCAGGCACATCGCAGCTTAACCTTCCCTACTCAAAGGAGAACGATGGCTTCTCCATTTCACTGAGGCCAACCGTACAAAGATTCCTCCCCAAGTCTCTTTATATTTAGCAACTTGCCTCCGAGTGGCAACTTCCAGAAGCTGCTGGGAAAAACAATCCTTGTTAATCGCACAGGACCAGCCCGGCTCCCCAAAATATTTGGAGATTCACCTGTGAAATTTTGCCCTGGAGAAGCAAGGAGCAAAAACAACAAGTTGTCTAAATGAAGGCTCTGGGGTCGAATTGTTGACAGTCCATTTCCCTCCACAGGAATTGCCTGATCCACTGAGTTCCTTCAGCTGCACAGCCTCAGAATATAAGGACGTCCCTTGAGAACAGAGATGAGGAGGAATTTCTTTAGCCAGAAGTTGTGAATCTGTGGAATTCATTGCCACAGGTGGCTGTGGAAGCCAAGTGACTGAGTATAATTAAAGTAGATGTTGATAAGTTCTTGATTAGTAAGGATGTCAAAGGCTATGGGGAGAAGGCAGGAGAATGGAGTTGAGGGGGATAATAAATCAAACGTGATGGAATGGCAGAGCAGACTTGATAGACCGAATAGCCTAATTCTGCTTTGATGTCTAATGGTCAAGCTCATTTTTTTATTTTTTGACTCCAGATTCCAGTTTTTGTGTCAAGTTAGTTCAATTAAGCTCATCAACCCTACTGGGACAGAGACTGCTAACAGCAACTCGCTAGAGTTCTCTGTCCTGGGCCAGTCTATCAAGTTGACCCCAGGCATCATATGCCTTCTAGGCGAAGATCCTCCCTCTCCCAAGGATGTGGGCTTTGGAGCTCCCGTAGTCCCATGCCCAACCCTCCTTATACACCCAGACTTGGGACTGTCCACGGCAGAGTTGTGTCAACAAGAACCTGTCCCTTATTAATGAAATGCAATGCTGGTAACCCTATGCACAGAAATCTTTCTCATCAAGAATAGCTTTTTATAAATAAGGGATGCCCATTTTTATGTTGGCAGTGAGGGTTGTTGACCTAACCAGAGAACTGCAAACATTGAATGTTTAACTTCAGGACATCTAGTCATAGTCATAGTCATACTTTATTGATCCCGGGGGAAACTGGTTTTCGTTACAGTTGTACCATAAATAATAAATAGTGGTAGAACCATAAATAGTTAAATAGTAATATGTAAATTATGCCAGTAAATTATGAAATAAGTCTAGGACCAGCCTATTGGCTCAGGGTGTCTGACCCTCCAAGGGAGGAGTTGTTAAGTTTGATGGCCACAGGCAGGAATGACTTCCTATGACGCTCTGTGCTGCATCTCGGTGGAATGAGTCTCTGGCTGAATGTACTCCTGTGCCCACCCAGTACATTATGTAGTGGATGGGAGACATTGTCCAAGATGGCATGCAACTTAGACAGCATCCTCTTTTCAGACACCGCCGTCAGAGAGTCCAGTTCCATCCCCACAACATCACTGGCCTTACGAATGAGTTTGTTGATTCTGTTGGTGTCTGCTACC